>NC_053165.1:62448660-63056160 GCF_016835505.1 Polypterus senegalus
TTAAATCAACTGCGCGTTTTGCGCTCCATTAAAACACACAACCAGCACCTTTAAATATGGCGCTTTTTGGCCGCGGTACAAACTGACGTCTCGCGACAATTGCGGGAGGGTCTCGTAAACAACAACGTTTGTAGCGTGCAAGGAATGCTGCGTTCGCCTGCTACCGCGGTGAAGACCGCATGTCTAATATGAACGCTTTTATATTTTTATACATAATAAAATGGTTTTATAAAATATTTTAAACCAAGCCTAACTCTTATTCACTCGACACTGTGTTTACTCGCTTAACGTTTGACTGAGTTTTAGTACAGGCGCGACGTCGGGCAGCTCTTTCCTGTTACCAGGCCAATTGAGGCGCAACATGGCGGCATCGGGGAACGACGAGGATCCCCAAGTGCAAGAGATGGAGGAAGAAGAAGAGGAGGAGACGGCAGGGCAGGAGCGAGAGATGGAGTCCGAAGATGAAGGGGAAATGGGAGTAGAGGGTACCAATGAGGACGACGATGAAGAAGATTCCTCTGATGACGATAAGGAGAATGAAGCGGAGATCCAACGTTTAGAAGAACAGGTAGGGGAATGAATGAACCGAGGAGTGCGATGATGTCAGTGCAGATAATCCGAGAGAAAATGCCAAGTAAAACCACTCGAGCAGAGCGAGCAGTCGTGACTCACACCGTGATGCTTTATGGTGCCGGGCGCAGTATTCTGTAATATTTGCAAAAAGTCGCTCTTTTTTTCGCTTTTTTCCATGTGAAACCAGTGTCGCAGTCAAGGGAATTCCACTTAATTGTGCAAGAAGCTGATGAGACGTTTTAGCAGATGGAGGTTAAACCTCGTCGTAATTCGTAATAGAATAATAGATGTTTAATAAAACCTGCAAGGTGAAGCGGGCTTCGGCAGCAACCTGACGAGCCACGCTGATCGGACGATGTGTGACAGACAGGAGGCTAGTCGTCCTCCGAGAGACCATTCACACGTTTATCTCGAGATTTCCGTGCGTTCGATTGACGTTCCTTTTTAGTTATTAGGCGGACACGTGACTTCCAATATTTGCGCTCCAGTTGTTTTCATTTTTTTCCAATTAGAGCACAGACAGCCGAATTGATCTGCTCATGATGGCACAGCGTCAATAGCGGGATTTGAACACTCCGCCTCAGGGTTTGAAGTCCAACGCTTTACCCGCTACGTTCATTAAGCGGTGTGAGGTTTCTTCAGTTCTTTGGCTGGCAACCGTGTTTGAAAATGTTTATTAGATTCTGTCCATGACGCATGAACCTTTATGTAGTGCTCATTTTGCATTGGTCTTTTCAAACCCATTTTCCATATTCCTTTTTCTATCGTCCAATTTTTAAAGTGTCAGTCCTGTCCAACGACCATTGATTTTGTACTCCTTATGTACATGAGTGTGGTGTTCACTGTGACGTGTGCCATATAAATGCGTTGCCATTATTTTTTCTCCTTATTGTTTTCCAGGCGTAGACCTGCACTATGAATATTCTATCAGTGTAAACAAATTGCCCATGACAATTATTGTCCCTTTCTTCATTTATTCATTAACTGTATTATTTGTCCTGTGAGTCTTTGTTTTTGTTTATTTTGTTTCTGCTGCTATATGTATCTTAAGTTTCCCTTGGCATTTAGTTTTTCATCTTCTTTGACTTCATGTAAAGCCCAATACAGAATGCTGTTGGAGTGGCATACTAAGTATGGGTACCCTCCTGGCACAGGACTCGACTCAGATAGCACATCGCTCAACGGTGATGACCCTTTCTATATTATACTTCACAACATTAGAAACTTTGCAAATCGATGTTACATATTCGTTTTTGTTTTGTAAATGAACAAATGTAAAAAACAAAGTTTTTCTCTTGCCTCCATACCCGCCCCCCCAATCCACCAGAATTACTACAAAGAAAGAGTGCATCTGACTGGAGTAAAGGTAAACGGTGCATTCACACACACACACACACACACACACACAATAAGGCACTAAAAAGCATGTTGCTGTTGGTATAAATGAGCCCCAGTAGCATTTCTCATTGATTCAGTGGGCCTCTCTTGATGTAATATTACCGGCCCAGTACCCCTTGCCACAGTGGCCACCACGGAATTATAGAACATGTAAAGGATGTTGCCAAGATTAAAGGAACACAGTCTCATGAATTCGTCTTTGTTCTAACACAGCTGTAGCTTTTTATTGATGTACACCTCCAAGTCTGCATCAATGCACTGCCTCCATGAAATGCTTCTTGCATTTGCAGCCCATTTGTTTTTGCGCTGGGTTTCCATTTTTATTATGAACATTCAAATGTGCTTGCCACTGAGCTTTAATTTATTACCTAGCTGACCAGCCATTAACCCATCATGCCTTTTCTCAGTTTGGAGTGTGGAGAGGCTGAAGTCTGTCCTGGCAGCACTGGGTGAAAGGCAGGCACAAAACTAGAAGGGATGGGAGTCCGTCACAGGCTACATCCTCTATGCACCCATTAGGGTTTCTTTTTTAGTTACAAAGAATTTCCAAATCACATCTGCATCAACATTGCAGAGAACAGTTTGTACTTGCTATGTTTACTTAGTCTTACTATAAGGTGCATGTATAGATGATTGTTAGAAATGGTTTGTGGACTTTTTGCAGGAAGAAATTTTGGAAAAGTATTTTCCATGCTGCTTTTTTTTTTTTTGTCTTTTTTGCCAAAAATGATTTCTGATATTTACTGTTGTTGTATCTGTTGACCTGTATATGATTACAACATTTGTCTTCCTTTGATTCTTTAACATTTTAAGGTCTTAAGGTGATATGGATCAGACTTTAGATTTTACAAATGGTGGGTTGGTTTTGTAAGACATATTTCAAATGCTTGGAGAATATACCACTTGCTTAGAGCTTGGGCTGCTCAGGTCTCATTCTGGAGTGATGCACACTGCTGCCAATTTCTTTAACAAAGGCTAATACTTATTCATTATTGAATTTTATTTATTTATTTCTTATTTACGAGCCTTGTCTCTTCCACAACTTGTAGTTCAGGTCCTTTTGGATCTTGAGCACTTGATAAAAAGACAGGTGTCAGCCTTCAACTAAGAGAGTGACTCCATTAAAATCTGCAGTTTTTATAACCATCAAGGACAATGACTGAGGATCCTTGATGTTAACATGCCTTAAGCACTGGAATTACCATAGAAATCCAAAGAATGATGATAAAATCTATTCTGGATCCAGGAAAAACTGTATATCAGTTTTGTCTCTTTGCTTACACTACTCTTTATCCTTCTTGTTTCAACCATCCAATTTTCAAAATTTTATCCTGTTCAGCACTTTATAAGCCTGAACCTGTTTGGCATACCGGCGTACGAGGCAGGAACCGACCATCTCTGGAGGCGTATCTGCACTTTTTAGAGCAATGTAGCACCTCCAGTTAGCCCACCTGGAGAAAATTCTGTATGTCCTGTGTGGAATGTGCTTTGGATGGTTGGCTGCTTTCTTTTTATTTGTGTATTAAAATACTAACCTCAGTAAACCAATTTCTGTCATTTGAGGTAGTGTTTTATGTAACTTCCTACTCTTGAAAAAGGAAATAGAAATGTATGATCCAGCACTCCAGAATTTGAATGATGTGAAACAAGACCATTAAGAAAAGATTATGATGTTCCTACAATCTTGACAATAGGTAGAACATTATAAAAGAATACAAGGCAACACCTGCTTATTATGTTAAAAAGTGACAAAAGTATATTTACACAACCAGTAAACACCAAGCACACTTTATCGCTATTGACTACTACCAGAGTGTGCTTTTTTTTCTCTTCATGTTTGTTTTATCTAAAATTATTACAGAACCTAAACAGGTGAAATATTGTGTGGGAATATTACAAAAGTTGCAATTTCTTTATCTGTACACTAACAGTGTTTACTAGGAGGAGTGTTTTGTGTAAGGGTTATTTCAGAATTGTTTTTATCGTGTTATCGTCTCATCTTTGTTAATTTAGTTAAACATCTGACAGGGTTGGCGGTTTCCATTAAATGATTTTTTTTTGTCATTTAGTATCTAAGGTCATTTAGTAAACTGAAGCTTGTGCTCATGTCTTTTTGTGATAGCTTTCTATCAATGCTTACGACTACAATTGCCACGTGGATTTGATTAAACTGCTACGGCAGGAAGGGGAGCTGGTGAGGCTGCGACGGGCACGGCAGAAGATGAGCGAGCTCTTTCCTTTAACTGAAGGTAAGCCGAGTCTACCCTGCTTTACTCTGTCTTTTAAAAGGAATTCTTCTGCTGAAGTCTCCACCTTTTTTATCAATTGATCTTCGCTTCATTTCCATGGCAACTTTCTTTTTTTCTTGCAGTAGGTAGATGTGTTAGCCACTTGTTCTCAGAGTAATCTTTCTTAATTTTAGCAGAGGGTCATCCATAGTGTGTAGTTACAATTCATGCCTTTTCATAAATTGCTTTATTGTATCTACTTTTAATTGCACAGAAATTTGGTTGGATTGGCTGCGAGATGAGATGCGTGTAGCAGAAGACGAAGCTGACCGAGAAAAAGTCTGTGAGCTCTTTGAGAAGGCAATCAAAGATTATATATGTAAGTGTGTTGGTGGACTTGGAGTGTTGGCATTGAATTACTGAGAGGATTTTCTGTTTAAATAGTAGGGACAGTAAATGGAAACCAGACATCATGTCTCCTCGCACAAATCCCTATATGAACCTTGTATAGAATATGTCTCTCAATTTCATAGCATCTCACAAAATATTTTATGCAATCTAAAATGTTTTTAGCTAAATCTTCATTAGGTACAAAAGGAATTAAAGTATTCCGTTTGCTTAATTTTTTTTTTTTTTATTTAAGGATATCGCCATTATTTTAACAGAAAACTCTCACTCAGCCTTTTACGTATAGATAGGTAGAGATGATATCAATAGGAAAATATGTTTCTATATCTATACATCTCTATATATTTTAGTTTCTTATGTCATTTATTGCAGGTCCGGAAGTGTGGCTGGAGTATTCGCAGTATTCAATTGGGGGCATTGGAAAGCCTGGGGGTATTGACTCGGCTCGCGCCATATTTGAAAGAGCTCTGACTGCCGTTGGCTTGCACATGACCAAGGGGGCTTCTATCTGGGAGGCCTACAGGGAATTTGAGAATGTCATTCTGCAAGCTACACAGGTAAGTCAGAAAAGGAATGTAACAAAAAAAAAGTAATTATTGGCAAGATTTTTTTCTTAAAATACAAACACTTAATTGCAAAATGTTGGTAAGGCAAGTACACAAGTTTACTAAAGCTTAGAGTCACACATATATTAATAACAATGAATAAATTCAAATCAAAAGCACTTTATTTTGGTAAAACTTGAACCTTATTCGGATAACAGATTATAGACCTCTCAGCTCCAAGTCTAATTAACCTGTCATGGTTGTACAAAACTAATATATTCCTGAGCTGGTACATTTCTATTAATTTGAATGTAATAATTTTAAATATGTGTAAATATGCAGCACTATACTCTTAGATTATTGGTTACTGTCTAGTGGTTTGACAAGCCATATAGTTTCCATTATCTTTTAGATACATTTTTCTATAAATTAAAAAAAAAAGTTCACTTAAACGGTGATATTTCTTAATTATTTTCTGTGCTGAAATGGTGTCTTTGATCTGGATCAGTCACTGTTTCCAGGTCAGATTAGAGGTAACCTTAGTGAACATGCTAGTGGGTCTGACACGCAAGTGACTGCCGCTTTCCAGTATTCTGTGCCATTGCCCTGCCGTCTCCTCCACTCATTGTCAGTTGTTGGTGTCATTAGAATACTCCTCAGGAAATGGTGAAGTAATCGGAAAATGTCAAAAGGAACTTAAAACTATGCCAAAAATGAGTATTTCTAAATTTCTCATTAATATCAATCTAAGAGAACAGCCCTTTTCTGATTGCATAATAAAAGAAGGGGGTTAAAAACAAAAACGGTCTGCTAATTACACAATGAGATCAATTAGAAGGAAAACAACTGACTGGGGAAACTTGTTGGTCCAAAAGCCTCCAGCTAGAGCAAGGCTGGGACTGGAAACCGCTGCTTTAACATTTACATTTCAGTCTTGCTTGTATTCATACCTTCTTGGATCACTCGGAAAAGCCTTAGTGCACCACGCAAAGCCACGCAGTGTGAATGGCTTCAGTTTACATCTTCTGTGTATATGAAATTGAATTTGTCTGTTAGGGCGTCACATGAAAACCACCGCACCTATTTCTACAAAATGTTGCAGTTATTTTCAGTATAGACTAATGTAGAATATAGAGTGATGAATTTTTAGATTTTTTACATCTAAAAACCTAGGAGAAAAATAAAAACTGAGACATTTTCACTAAAAGGTTGCCCTTATCACCTATAATACTAAATTAATAGCACTACATATCCTCCAAATGGCAGCAACAGGTCAATTGTGTGCCATAATGAAACTGCTTCGGATGAACTGAATGTTTGTTTTACTTACAAACTCTATATTTTATATCTAATTAAATTTTTTTTAATATAAAACTCAGTTTTTGTCTGTTAGAGCATTGCACAAAAGACACCTTACCTTTTTGAACAAATGTTTGCAGTTCTTTCTGGTACAGTCTAGCAAATACATTTTTGTTTTTCAACATATAAATATGTAGGAAAAAAAACTGAGACAACCTCACTAAAACTTGATGTTTTAATATCTCCAGAACACTGTACAATACTGTTGTGATTTCTACCTCAAAAGCATTAGAAATGATTTTGTAACAACCTGCTACCAATTTCAGGTGTTTATGTTGACCGTAATAAATACTGAGAATTTTTACATATTGTGGTGATAAAGAACAAGATGTCCACATTTGCCATGCAATAACTTAGTGATTGTATTAAAAATCTGTTCCATGTTTTTTGAATGGTTATTTTATGACAAAGGTCATGTGGAATTCTTGTCTAGGTTAAATAAAGAGATCGTATGAGCAGTTTGTGATGAGATTGTGTTTTAAGCCGGATTAACAAAAGTCTTGCGAGACAGCGGGAGTGAGGGAGTGGACACTTCATGGAGGGTCTGCCAGGAGTGCTAAGCAGGGAGCAAGAGGAGGACGTTTGTGCCTTGTCAACAATCGAGTTGTACATTATGACTGTGTCGCATTCCACTCAGGCTAACATTTCAACATTATTACTGAACTACAAAATTATTACTGCTGTACAGTTTTTCTTTGCTACAACCCTACAACCCCCCGGTACATCTTACACTTCATTTTGCAGTAAAAGTTCACAAGGACTTAAGCTAAGAAGCTCTAGATATTAAGTACTGTAATACTAAAAATGCATGTCTTTATGTCACAGTGAGGAGGTCATAAGTGTCAGATCTGCTTTTTATTAATTTTATACATCCATCCATCCATTTTCTAACCCGCTGAATCCAAATACAGGGTCACGGGGGTCTGCTGGAGCCAATCCCAGCCAACACAGGGCACAAGGCAGGAACCAATCCTGGGCAGGGTGCCAACCCACCGCAGGACACACACAAACACACCCACACACCAAGCACACGCTAGGGCCAATTTAGAATCGCCAATCCACCTAACCTGCATGTCTTTGGACTGTGGGAGGAAACCGGAGCGCCCGGAGGAAACCCACGCAGACACTGGGAGAACATGCAAACTCCACGCAGGGAGGACCCAGGAAGCGAACCCGGATCCCCTAACTGCGAGGCAGCAGCGCTACCACTGCGCCACCGTGCCGCCCAATTTTATACATATGTCATACATTTTATCACATATCCAGGTAAGGCCGGGTATAACAGTGAGTTTATTATATCATGTAATGTTCTACCGAAACAACTGATAATAAATGGGAGCATGTCCATCAAATTTCTTTTAAAAACCCGGTGACAAGAATTGACGCATGCTCATTTTTAAGTTATTGACCATGAAGTTCATCTTTTGTGTATTAGGCAGCTTTAGATGGTTGTGCTTTAATTAAATTGAGTCAACTTGCTTTCATACATTGTGTTGTGAAGTTTATCAGAAGACTATTTTAGTATTTAGGTTGCAATGGTGAGAGCTGCAATTTTCTCTGAAGTAACAGTATGAAATTCTTTGAGTACTCTGCATTCAGGATGGAGCAGGTGTTTATCAGCCATAGTATAATCCTTAATTCTTTTATTTACTAGCCCCCTCCTGGTAGTATTCCTACCCAAGAGCAACAGGAAGCGCTCAATTCCCAGATGGAACGAATCCACACAATCTTCCGTCGACAGTTGGCTATCCCATCCTTTGGTATGGTCTAGTGATATGTATTTATTTTTTTTGGTGATGTTTTAGGCTGCATTTATATCCGTTTAAGCGAAAATTGTTTGAAACCTGAGTCTGTTTACATCTTTAATCTATCCTTTTAGCTATGGAGACTACGTACGCCGAGTATGAAGAATGGTCAGATAAGCCTGTCCCAGATACAGTTGTGCTTAATTATAAAAAATCTCTACAGCAGATGGAGAAATCCAAGCCATTTGAAGAAGCTTTGGTAATAATTGTGATTTTATTCTTATGTTCCCCGGCCCGCTAATGTATTAAGTAGATACAGCTATCTGTATTGATCTGTACAGTCTTTCTCATTGTCACAGTTTGAGAATCTCAATCTAAAAGTTATTTCTACTAGTATTTAGAGCAAGCTCGGAACAAATGTCGGGTGTCCCAAGTCATTCACTAAACGCAAATGTCTCATGTTATAACCAGCATTCCAGTTGAGTTAATAAATTGTACATTAAATGTCAAAGGTAATTAAGTGCAATCAATATGGGAAAACCTTAAGTACTTTTGTATGAAATAGTTAGTTTAAAAATATGAACTTCAGTGAAGTCCATGCTAGAACACCAACATACTCCTAAGTTAAGCATGAAATTCTTCTGCTTTAATAGCGTCAAATAAAATTCAGGTAATTATGAAGAAAGGCTCACATACAGTATTTATAAATGAATTGTATGGTATGAGCCTTAAGTACTCTCTAATGATAGTTAATTGGACACTGCACCATATTTCATCAATTAATAAATAACACAGTTAAACTGGTTTTGTCTGCTTTCTTATAGTTGGTTGCTGATTCTCCGAAGCTTGCGGAATATCAGTCTTATATTGATTACGAAATGAAAGAAGGAGATCCAGCTCGGATTCAAATCATTTTTGAGCGCGCTCTGTCAGAGAACTGCCTTGTCCCTGACCTATGGGCCAAATACACGCAGTATCTCGTAAGTAACCATTTGATTTATTGAAAAGCCTCTGTTCTACTGACACTAGAGGTCTGGGAGATCTCTTGTGGTTATACATATATACAAGGACAGAAAAGATTTGGTTGGTTACTTTATTTGTTGTGCAACGGGGTTTTGGATGACAAAATACCTCTACTTGTTTTCTGTCAAGGATCGGCAGTTGAAGATTAAAGATATGGTACTTTCAGCCCATGAGCGTGCTGTCCGAAACTGTCCATGGACTGTGGGGCTGTGGAAGAATTACCTTTTAGCCCTAGAGAGACACGGATCTGAACATAAAACTGTGTCAGGTAACTTGAGGCATTGCCTTTTCATGTCGTTTTTTTTTTTTTTTTTAGGTTTGCTAACTGTTGTCAACATGATTTAGTGTCAAAATGTGACTGTTGCTGGTATTTCTGGCTCAAATCCAGTAGTACCTGGATTTAAAAAATGAAATCTTAAAGAAAGAGGCTTTTAATACAAAGTGTCAGTTATTTAAAGAGCAACAGGACAAAAAATCGTCACCCGCCCTGCCCCGTGAGAAAACCTGCACCTGACAAGTGATTGCACCCTTTCTGATTGATGTTTCATGTATAATACAGCAAACATGAGTGGTGTCAGCATTATTCTAATATTGTTACTCTCCTAAAACCTTGTGTGGAAGCAACAGTTTGTCACAATAACAAAGCCCTGCTGTTTAAAGACCCATTAAAAAACATCTTGCTCTCCGGTTCTGATCACTTGTCAAGATCTGTAGTTCAGCACAGTTGAAATCTGAAGCCTTCTCATACTCTTCTGATGTCGATAATTTTATGTCTGGCTGGATTGTTTGGTATCTTATTTTTTGTAGATCAGCAAGTGACTCTTATCAGTTTTCTTTGCTTTGATTGCTTACAGCTTTATACACTTTAAATTTATATTTACTGCTGCCAGTTTTATCCTTTCCTTCATCCATCTTCCTGACCTGCTTATCCAGGGCAGGCTTATGGAGTAGCTGGTTATGATCTCCCATTATGCTAATTACTTTGGTATAAATGTGTTTTTTATTAATTAACTTCCGGATTGTAAAGCACATTGACATTTGTCAGGAGCATGAATATTACAGCACATACCAAGGAATTGGGTGCTCTTGGAATGGTTATGTGGTTTATTTGCATATTAGAATACTATAATGTTGGTGTTCTATATAGTAATCCGTACAAGTAGCTTGTCTTTTAATTGAAATATTTCTTTGTGCATTGTGGAGGAACCAAAGCTTTTCGATCTCTGGTTTTCGATGGATCTCGACGTTTTAGGGTCCCCTGATACCGAAAACATCTCGATGATGGGTGTGTGTCTGTGTGTCTTTGACGACAGTCTAGGGCTAAAACAGATGGATGGAAAAATACCAAACTCGAAACTTAAGCCTGTTATGAGGGGACAATGTGCTGATTAGTGTTCGAGCCAAATTGTGCAAGAGAAAAGAGTCACACTAGAGGAACCCTCAAATACTGTAATTCTGCAATTAATTATGAATTCTTCTTGTCAATTGGTATCAATATGACCTATTTTATGGTTAGAAAGATCAGCATCAAGAGCGGTAAATGATTACTCAAATGTTACAGAATAGTTTGGGTAACTTGTTTCCTAGGGCACAAAGCCTACTGACGCTCACTTCAAAGTATTTTGTATACCATCTACAATAAAATGCTGACTGTATATTATTTATAATTGTTGCCACATACTTACTTATTTATTTTTTTTTTTTTACTTTATCTTTCAGATACCTTTGACAAAGCAATAAATGCGGGATTTATCCAGGCTACAGACTATGTTGATATTTGGCAGGCGTATCTTGACTATCTAAGGAGACGAGTGGATTTTAATAAAGGTATAAAGTCTTCTTATAAAGATGATAGCGCACTTGTGATGTTAGGTAGGCAGAATTCATTTTCAACTGAGAACTAAAGGAAGTCTGCTTGATAAAGTGGGGTGCTGCCTTAGTTTCTTTTTCTGAGATTATTCACAGACTTCTAATCTGCCTGTACTCCCAATTATTATTAAAGTGTGTGTGTGTCTAAGCTGCCCTGTACATGGAAGCACTTCAAAGTGCTGTTTAGACTTTAAGCATGTGTGTGCTGTAAAGACTCCTCCAGAGATTTTCTACAATACTGAGACTCAAAGCAGGTCAGTTTGTTGGTGTCTAACCTCACTGGTGTTTGCTTGTGT
The DNA here is from genome assembly GCF_016835505.1 of Polypterus senegalus. Taxonomy (NCBI): domain Eukaryota; kingdom Metazoa; phylum Chordata; class Cladistia; order Polypteriformes; family Polypteridae; genus Polypterus; species Polypterus senegalus. Next base: position 62,460,105 of record NC_053165.1, read on the forward strand.
GTCAGAATAAGCTGTTTAGATTTCTTCAACTATGTCAGATGACAAAAAGCTCTCATTTATACATAGGTGTATGTGTGATATACCACATTTGATCTTCATGTTGTTTACAAACAATTGTGGTGCCAAATTGGAAGAGCTTTGGATCTAGTTCTGGTAGAGGAATACAGCGAGATGTACAGTATTCCACCCACTGGATAGAAACAGTACGCACAGTTTGGGAGGTAACTGCGGAGGTCCACAACGCACTGCATCTGTGTGGTCAGATCCATTCTACTGCTAACAGGTTGTGAACAATGGGCTCTGCTGTTTATTTTTAAGTCTAGTTCATGCATTGAGAAGGTCTTGGATTATAGGTGCTGACCCTCTATTATCCCCCTCAGGTTTATATCTTTTATTAATAGCTGAAATTTCAATAGACCATGTCTGTTGTATTTGAAGTTTTTCCTAATGTAGTGCGTTCTCCTATGATTGCTTCTTGAAGGCATAACATTCTTTACAGGTTCAGCAGTTTTAACTTCCACGGCATGCCAGCCAATGTTGTTGCTTCAGCTACTCATACTGCTAAATTAACACTGAACAGTAAAAAGAACAAGAAGAGCTCTTTATCGAAATGCTGATTTCCTCTTTTACTTGAAATATGTGATTGACCACGTGTATTAGGTAATGATTCTGTCTTGTTTATACAAAAAAGATATTCTTATAGGGTCACATTATAATTTTTACTATAATAATTCTCAACAAAAATTTAAAATGCATTGATGTTTGTCTGCTTTGTTTTTGGATCATCCTGGATTAAATATAATACCAGCTTGTATATTAATTAATGTTTTCTTTGAAACATACTAACTTGGTTAGGTGGTGCAGGTTCAATATACTGCACCTCTTAACTGCTTATGTTTATTATGCAACAATTCTAACCTCCCAATATAGTTACATGTACATGAGCAACAAGTAAAGCAACAGACAGCTGGCTCATTGTGCTCTTTTCTTGGCCTTCACCCACGCAGCAGTGCACACCAAGTTTTGTTCAGAATTTTTACAAGGAAGTGGCTCACTTGTGCAGAAGTTAAAGGGTCTTATGTGACATGTTACTGGTTTATTTCTTCACTTTGTGTAAATGTTTATTCAGATCTGAGCCAAAGGAAATTTCTTCAAATGCTGAATGCCATTGATTTAGTGTTGAGTATAGTGAAGACGTCAATGGTGAAAATGCAAAAATTCACAGCAGAAAGTAGCATTGGTTTGCATTAGTTCTAGATACATCAGACTCCAAGGTATTTCTTAAAGGATTTTAGATTGATGAAAATGTGTATGCTACTTAAAGTTTTCAGCATTTGAGACTTTGTACTGTACTGACCAAGGCAGATTTCTAACAAGGTCATTGGATTATTGGGCTTTGATTTGTTAAAAGAAACTTTGCACTAGTCAAGTGTGTGTTGCAGTGTCTTTCCTACTTGAAACTTTACTGTCTCAGTTTTAGATGCAGGAATTAATACAATACATAAATATTCATAGTTTATTTCCACAGCATTGTTTAGTGCCCACATATGTGTGATCTTCAGTATCTTGTTGGATTGCAAGTAGAAATCATAAAGGTCCTTTGTAGTGGGAAATTGTATTAAAAGATAATTGTATTCACTATAAATAACAGCCATTGTTTTGTTTGCTTTATAGAGTCATCAAAGGAATTAGAAGAGCTAAGATCAACTTATGCCCGGGCTCTGGAGTACATTAAACAAGATGTGGAAGAGCGTAAGTGAATTTAAACTTCCCTTTATTTTCTTATTACTTTGATCCACCCATAAAAATGAGTGGTGCCCCTTTTTTCTCTCTAGGCTCTCAATCAAGGTGAATGAATTAGTGATATGAGACATGTGGGCACCGTTGATAATTGAGCAGGTGTCTTCTGTAGATGCTGTTTCACTTTTTACTTCTCTCTCTTTTTGTGTCTGCTTCTGCAGGGTTCAGTGAAAGTGGGGATCCCTCCTGTACTATAATGCAGAACTGGTCAAGAATCGAGGTAGACGTTTACTCCTAATTACTTTAATGGTGTATCAGTACTGTCACAGTTAGACATTGGATGAAAGGTGTGCATCTGACACTGGCATGAGGCTTCTTATCTGTCTTGTGTCGGTGCTCTTGCAGATGATGTCTCCATTGTTAGGAAGATGAAGAAGGTTCATTTGTCAAATTTAGTGTAGCTTCTTCAATTGAAGGCCTTTTGCTATTGAGTAGAAGAGCTCCCTTGCACATGTATAGAGTGCCTCCTGTTAATGCTGCAACATTGCTGACTCCTAACCTAGGATTCTGAAACCTGCAGTCCAGCTCAGGGTTGTGGACAACTAATGCAATTAGGATATACAGTAAACAGATGAATAAGAGGCAAAAATAAAGCTGACTTTTTACTGCTCTTCTTTTTGCTTATCATTCTCAATCACATTGTCATGGGGTGATTGACCGTTGGGCTTTTATTTTTTATTTTTTCTCCATCCACATTGCTTGCTTTTCTGTCACAAGACCGTTTTAGAGTCTTTTGGTTCAAATTAATTTTCCATCCAAAAATTGTGTTAAAAGAAATTTATTCCAATTTTTCATGCAGAACGGAGATACATTTTCTGATAGAATAAACATCTGTGGTGAACAGCACTGGACAACAGCAAACAGTATTAAAAAACATTTATGAAAAATTTTTGTATGGATTTTGAAACACAAGTAACATGTAAAGGGCACTCGGTCACATGCACACAATGTGAAAGCTCATTTAATTTTTAACTAAAATATTGTTAAAGAAAGAGGTTTATGGGGCCATGATCAGCAAGTATTACTAGTCAAACATTCAACTGTGGATTCTTACATTAACAGAAAACAAGATTTGTTCTAAATATAACCTCAAATCTAAAGTAACACCACACCTACACATGACAATATTTGTGTATTTATTTAGATTTGTAAATTAGAACAAAATTTGAACTACATAATTAAAAAGTATATTTTAAATGTTCTTGGCTGTACCACATCAGGGTTAACAATCTTCAAAAAGGAAATGCTACCACTGCCCTTTTAAATTATGTAAAAGTAGGCCTAGAAACGTGAAGGGATTTTCCCAAAAGTTCAGCCTTTGTCCTTCTTGTCAGTAAGTGTCGCACAGCAAATTATTGTGTTAGTGGAAAATCAATTTATCTTATGGGTTTTATATGGTCATTATTGTCACATGTACAGAGCACAATGAAATTCAGACTTGCATGGACACTCATCAGCATGGGACATTTGAACTTGTTTACGTTTTAAGGTTAGCATGTCTGTCTTTCCAGCGTTCATTTTGTAAGAGCGCATGTCACAACAACATTTATTTGTATAGCACATTTTCATACTAATGATGTAGCTCAAAGTGCTTTACAAGGTAAATAAGGAAAAAAGAAAAAGATAATCAAAATTGACATACGTAGAATAAAGTAAGGTCCGATGGCCAGGGAGGACAGAAAAAAAAAAAAACTCCAGAGGGTTGGAGACAAAAAACAAAATCTGCAGGGGTTCCATGACCATGAGACCACCCAGCCCCCACTAGGCATTCTACCCAACATAAAGGAAGAATCTTCTTTCAAATATTTTATAGAACTTTACCAAGTCTTGCTTAACCAGGAATACAGTACTCTGTTCATGGTAGTACCTTGAGCAACTATCCAGTCCTGCAGCATTATGCTCCTGTCACCGTTCTGTGTTTTGCACTGTTGCAGTCTGGGAATTGGCACCGCTGCTTCTGCCTGCTTATTGCCTTTTCCACTTCAGATCAAACACCCTGTATTTTCTTGTAGTTTTTTTTTTTTTAAAGAGGTAAATGTCCACTTTTCCCTAGGTACAGCTTTGGACCAGTATTGAATGTTTGGTGGTTTAGTCATGATTGTTATGAACATGAAAAATGTTTATGAAAGTTGATTTACTTACAGATAAAAAAAATTGGCATGATATATTGAAGCAATCAATAAAAGCAATATTTTTCCCCCCTTCCCCCTCTATCACTTTCTAGGCGTCACACTGCAAAAACATCCAGAAAGCTAGAGAATTGTGGGATAGCATCATGACCAAAGGAAATGCAAAGTACGCCAACATGTGGCTGGAATATTACAACCTCGAGAGGTTAGCTCCATCATTATCATTTACCTTTGCATATTTTGTGTAATATGCTTTTAGAGCTTTAGCAACAGAACAAAAAAATGGACATGGTTTCCTTGACGTGGTTGCTAGATGAAGCCCACTGCTTTCATAGTTGAATGAAATCTTAAGGTTTGATTGTAGTATTAAGGTAAATGAAATTTTGGGTGTAGTATACAGTAGTAGGGTGTTGTACCGTGCCATCCATTATGGATGCAATGTGAAGTCAAGCAGAATGACACCTTTTATTGGCTAATGGAACAGATTACAATATGCAGGCTTTTGAGGCAACTCGGGCCCCTTCTTCAGGGAGGTTGTAGAGATAGGCATGGGTCAGTTAAATCAGTTATTTTTTCTTGGTTACTTGGAATTTTAGACCTTTAACCAAGTGATGGCTTCATTGTCTGCACTTCATTATCATGAAGGTGTCGTGTTCTCCCATCCACATGAAAATAAAGCAAAAGTTATGAGCAAAGTGGTCTTTGGATTATCATTTTTAAGCACCTTATAGTGCCTGTGCACCCATGCGTGAGAATGCCCTTTTTTCTTTTTTTGAATGTATTTGTTAGATGGGAGTTTCAAATATTTATTTTGAAAGGATTAAAATGTGCCTCAAATGACTGATTAAAATTAGCCAATCGGGTTAATATGGTGTGGGAGACGTGCTGATGTTGCTGCTTTCCATGTTTCTGATCTTGTACTCTTGGGTCCTATTGTGCCTCATATAAATTAATATTCTGTGGATTGCTGTGATTTCTGATCCCTTCTGATTTAGTTGCTTGTCTCGAGAATATGATGATTTATTCCAGTAGCTCTTTTTTTTTTTTTTTTTATAAATATATCTGATGTTTAAAACGGTGCCTACGGGTCACTGCTTCTTGAGCATTGATCCATATCTGGAGATTGCATACATATTATAAAACGACATATCCATATAATTATAATTTTTGGGACAAAAATTGAGATTCTGCCATATTGAAAGAAGTCTGGCTATGCTCCCCACTTAGCGTTGGTTACTTGTAGCTAACGTTGTGAATGCTGCAACTGCCGTTACTCTTGAGAGCGATCTTTGAGCTTAAGCTTTGCTTTTACTTACATGAAAAATCTGTCATTATATTTCTACTCCCACATGCCCTTCCACACTCTTCCTCACACTAATTTGGAATCTCTATGCTCCTTAGGGAAAAACCATTTCAGACCCCACTTGGGCAATGTCAGGGCGTAAGATTTAAACCCAGGACGCTGGATCTGTGAAGCAACTGCAGCACTAACAGCTGTGCTACCACGCTGGTCTGCCTAAGAGCTGCTGCTGCTCTATGCAGTGCTCACTTTACTAGTAAGTGACATACAGTGTAGCTCTGCCTTTTACCCCAGTTCACTTTTGTCTGCAGTACAGGGACTTCACAGGGTAATGCTTGGTGCTGCGGTAGGTTCCACGAGTTTGTGATCAGGAACACTGTCTGTTAGGCTGCAGGTAGTTGTCCTTAGAAATGTGTGTGCCACAAACTTAATCAACTTTCTGTTGATCTTCATTTGAGTTGTTCCCATCAGACCTAAGCACTGCCACCCATAACTTCAACAAGTGACAGTTACCATAAAGGGTCAATGGAAGCTGTAACTAGACAAGTGAATGCACCCCTAGCTCAGTAAAACAGTGATAAGACTTTATAATCAAATTGATTATTTCCTGTTCTTTTTATGTTGTTGTAAACATAATTCAGAAACACAGAAGGCATGTGATGATCTTGAAATGTTTCTGTGTTTTGTAATTTTGCTAATTCAGATATATAAAATAATGGTAGAGCTAATTTAGTTAAGTAAATTACATGCATTAATATTAGTATAATTGGTTATTAGTATTTCATATGTCTAAATTGTTTTATTTTGGTATATAATTCTCCAATAAAATTCCGGGATGTTAAAGAGTGGTGTAGTGGTTCAGGTTTTGGACTTGAGTCCCTGAGGTTGTGGGTTCAAATCTCACTGCAAACATTGTGAACAAAACAGACTTAGAAACTGGGTGGAAGAGCTCTCTTTTAGAAAGGAGTGCTTTTATCATTCTGCACTGTTCTGTCTTGCCTAAATATGGCACCACTTTCATGCTTGGCAAGACAACCTCTGTAAAGCCGATGTCGCATTTTACGACTGGGTATGTCTGATTTGCCAACCACAGTTGCTGATGTCATCGCTGCACCATGTCATTACACAACTGAAAATCGCTGCCCGTGTCACGTTTACTGACTGAGCACTGATCTTCCAGCACAGTCGTGTTTGCCCCTTTTCCTGATGGCCAGTAGTGTGCTGCCTGACGGAGCCAGTGATGTGCAAAAGATTAATCGCCGTAGCAAGTTCAGCCGCAATCTCTGCATAAAACACAAGACATCAGACAGACGAGCTTCTCTTCTGCTTGTGAGGTTCAGAACACGTGTGTTTCCTTATTCCGTTCTGTACGTTGTACTTCTAGCTGAGTGCTCATTGGTCCTCACCTTTTGGAAGTAAATAGCTCACCCCTTCAGTCGAAACAGAAACTTGAACCTGTTTGATTACCTCCTTGAACCTGTTTGTAGCCAGTGGCAGACTAGGTGGTCTCGGTTACTAGTGATGTCACATTAGACGATGGGCTTCACGGGAGCATTGCATCCGACTGGCTAAGGTTATGTAAATGAAAGCTACGACTGAGCATCACTGCAAAAGTCATCCAATGTGACATGGGCTTTAGCAGCACACATAAAGCTTGGTGAGGTGGGCTCACCAAGCAACAGGAAATTCTTCTCAATGTGTTCCTAAACTAATGAATGATACATATATTAATCTGCTTTAAAATCACACTTAATATTGACTTAGTTGTTTTTGTACCAGATGTTGACTTGTTCTCCTATACGTTTGGGATGCCTCGGTCTTCCATTACTTCAGATCATCGAGGGCCGAGTGTCAATCAAACATGTTGTCCATTATGTCCAGGATTGTGTTTCATTTCCGTCAAATCCTTGTTGCTTACACTGTTTATAATTCTTTGTAATGGAAGGATTTTTCTCTGTAATAAGCAAAGGTAAAATAAAGAGAGGAAGGGAATCATGAGAGCAGATGGGCGTTGGTCTCTCCAGTGCAAAGCCAGCTGCAAAGACTATTGTTTTGGGAAAAACTGCCAGGAATGTTCTAAAGATACAGCCAAGGCTATGTAAGGGGTTGTTTTTCACTTCGAGAGGCTTTTTTCACATGTAAGCATATTACTGTGTCTTCTAGTACTAGGCACTGCCTCAGTCCAGGGCCAAGTAGAAGAAAAACAATACCGAGTCCCGTGGAAGGGTGTGTACTGAAACTGATCACTTCTGTATACATTGCTTGCACGTAAGCCGCTTTTGGGGCAAGGACACTCAATTAGTATATAAGGGAAGGTTCCGCCCTCAGGTTCTTTGGAAGCTCAACCGTGGGGAATGTGCGCACCGCCTGGTACTTTGACTAGGCTAACGAGTTGATCCTCTGACGAGACTGACAAGTGGGCTCCCTCAGTCTACTGGTCTAGGATGATGGCTCTGGGTCTTTTTATTACTGTAAGCATAAGTTTGTGTCTTTTGATAATACTGTTAGCATGTTTGTTTCTTTAAATATATTACTGTAAGCATATATTTCTATAATCTATCGCTACTGCATTATACTGCATTATATGTATTTAAATGTTATAATTGAATGAGTAAATTTTACTGAAGCATCGGACCTTCTCTCTCTGATTCTTGCCTACTTACTCTTTAACCCCTTGAACCATTTTCCCAAATTAAAACATTCTTGTTCTCAATAGAAGGTTCAAACGTATTTGAAGTGCCCATTTATGCTTTCTAAATATGTGGGTGCAAATACAGCATTGATCTCAAAGGCTAATGTGAAACTGAGGGTCTTGAGGTTGGGGGACACTGATGAATTCCTCTTTGCCTCAGGTCTCATGGTGACGTGCAGCACTGCCGGAAGGCTTTGCATCGAGCTGTGCAGTTTACCTCCGACTACCCAGAGCATGTTTGCGAGGTCTTGTTGGCTTTTGAGAGAGTAGAAGGTAAGATGTACATTTCTTGATTTTCATATTTTACATTTTAACTGTGATGAAGCAGTGGCATACATTCATCAATATCGATGTGACATCTTGATGTGGTGACGCTAGTAAAAAGTATTGATTTGTTCCACTTCCTCTCAAGTATTATTGGACACCACTAAAGTAGGCTGGAACAAGCAAGAACATTTTTTTAACTTTTACTGTTCACCGTATATTCAGTATACAGTGGGACATAAAACGAATGCTGGGAAGATGAAAAGAAAGCTCCACAAAAGTATCCTGTTGATGAAACTGTGGCAAGAGCGGCCAGGAGTGGGTCTGAAAACTCACTGCACTCGTACACATCATTTGTAATTCACAAACAGACATACCGTGCTTATGAATTTCAATGTGTTCTGTACACAAGACATCACAGGGGAAGAAAATCAAATTAATATAAATCAAAGCAATGCATTGCCAGGCTTAATTGTTCTTCATTTGGCACACAAATGACATGGAAAGAAAGGCACTTGGGCAGCATCAGAAAATTGCCAGCTTCTCAGAATTCTGAGAGCAACTTATTGATTTTATTTCAGTGCAGCTTTATTTGTAGTTTGGTACTATTTTATAAGACAACCATTGGAAAACTTGTGTTCATTTATTACTATTTACTTCATTGCAAATATTCTAAAGTGCTGTTAATGTCATTTTCATGAACTCTTTATAGACAGGGGAACTGAATTTGTGCCTTGTTTTTCTAATTTAACTTTTTAGTTGCTCATAGTTCACATAAATAGAATTTCACTGTAGATGTGACTATCATCCTATCAAGTAATGTGGCATCCTATTTAAACAATGCAGGAGCCAAAAGCTGCTGATGTATCTTAACAGAAGTCATCCTGTGTTTGGGACGCATGGCAGTGGCACAAAAGTCGAGCAACTTGTTTATGGCAGTCTTATCGTGAGGGTTTTGTTCGACAGTAAGTCACCCAAGTAGACTTTAATTACAGAGGGACTAGAAGGACTGTCACATGTATTATTCTTGTAAAGCAGAGTTGACGTAATTGTGTAGGAGCTGAGCCTCCTGACATTTTCAAATGTTTGGACCTCAAAGGTTCAGCGAATTACAGAAAGAGCCTCAATGTCCCATTCTGCTAAATCACACATAGTGTTCCTTGTTCACAATTTTAAATTTTCAGATCTGAGACCTTGAATGGTTTTAGCCTTTATGATAACTGCATCCCCTTTGTGTTAGGTACTCTGGAAGACTGGGATACAGCCATACATAAAATGGAGGTCAAGCTCAACAGAGTTAATGAACAAAGAGCAAAGGTGACTGAAGTTTTTATTTACTTGACCACTTGTTGGTTTTGTGTGTGAGGATGGTGCTTGAGTGCGAGGATCTGCAGAACAGGATCCTATTGTCAAGGCAGGGATGACTGGTATGACTTGGGCTTGTGGGAGCAGGTGGTTGTTGTCCCAGTGTAGGGATGACATTTTATTCTCCTTCCCAGGTGGCCGAGAAAGAAGCACAGCTTGCAAAACAAGAAGAAGAAAAAGCTGAACAAAGGAGGAAGGCTAAGGCTGACAAGAAAGCCCAGAAGAAGGCTCAGAAGAATGTCCGAGCTGGTGAAAAACGCAAAGCTGAGGAAGAGGAGGAGGAAGAAGAGGATGAATGGGGGGTAGAAACAGATGTGCACTCTGGCGCAACATTTCAAGGTAATTTTAGGAGCTGTATTTAGCTGAAATGCACAGCTGAAGAACCTTTTCAAACCAGCACCGCAGATGCTATTCTGAGTTTTCAATTAAATATTATGAATTTCATTATTTTAATCCATTCTTGTTCATCATGGTGACATGTCAGACACACAAAGTTAGAATTTAACTGTACTCTGTACATTACCATAGCGCGACTATCATGAGCTACTTCAGTTTTACGGCCTGGTTTTACCGTACTGGTTAAACTCTGCTCTGCTGCCAGACACATTACGTGACATTTCTACTACTGTGAGCAGATGTTTAAGTTTGTATAACATTAGCCCTTAGAACAGTCCCGTGCATGCAAGTCTTTGGCCAATGAGAGACTAGCATCATCATTTTTTTTTTTAGTTCTATTAAAAGGTTTGTTATTATAAATCGCAACTTCTTAACAGAGCTCTGACTTTTTAATCAACAGACTGAATAGCCCAATTATGTTCTGTAGTGAAGGTTCAGAGGGGTATGTGTTTGGTCCCTTGGCTTTCAAGTGGAAATGGATGTGCCCAAATAATGCCAAAGGACTCTTTCTGTTTTGAACATTTATTATTTTGGCAGCATGGTGGTGCAGTGCTAGTAAGAAGACGAGTTCACATCCCATGTTTTCCCTGTGTTTGCATGCATTTCCTCCCAGAGTCCAGGTTAGATAAATTGGTGACCCTAAATTTGCCATAGTACAAGTGTTTGCCATGCGATGGACTGGCGCGCCCTGTCCAGCATTTGTTCCTGCCTTGCGCCCCATACTAGCTGGGGTAGGCCTCAATCCCCCTGTGCCCCCTGGTCAGGATTCAGTAAGTTAGAAAATGACATGACATCTATTATTAAAGTCTGACAGCATTAAGAGTGACTTAGTAGGACATAAAGAATTTCATATGCTACATTGTCCATTTTTCATTGGCATACTGTTCATAGGCATTTTATGACTACGGAAGTTACAGTTAAACATGAATATCTTTTTCAGAACAACCCAGAAAGAAGCACAAAGGTGACAAAGATCCCAGCGCCATGGAAGGAGCAGAAGATGCAGCCATGGAAACTGAGGTTGGGTTGCACGGGCGCAAGTCGGAGACGCCAGCTGCCCAGAAATCGAGAGCTGTGGCTGCGGCTGCCAAGCAGGTTCAACAAGTGGCCCATGACAGCCGCAAGGACAACGTGACAGTCTTTGTCAGCAACCTGTCCTTCAGCTTGGAGAATCTAGAAGAGAAGTTGAAGGAGATCTTCGAAGGCTGCGGTCCTGTGGAGCAGATCCGACCCATCTACAAGAGAGGGATGTTCCGCGGATACTGCTACGTGCAGTTTGAGAACCAGAACTCTGCAGCGGAGGCACTAAAGCTTGACCGCAAGGAGATTGAAGGGCGGCCCATGTTTGTTTCTCCTTCTGTGGATAAGAGCAAGAACCCAGACTTCAAGGTAATGTGAGAGGCTAGGCAACATACTGATATGTTTTAGGCAATTTCATTAAGAGGTTTAAAAAAAATGTTTAATAAAAGCTGTCAGGCCTGCTTTAATTTAGATGTGTTATATAATAGACATGCTTGATTTGTCTCATGCAGCCACATTACTTCTGACTTATTTCCTCTGGGCCCCCAGCTATAAATCTAGTCTGCCATTTTCCGATGGAGATCTTTATCTCTCCATTCCAGTGGAATGTGTGTAGCTAAATATCAAAGTCGATTCCACCAGTAGTTGTCCTGTTTAAAGAGGTGTTTCGGACAGGGACTTTGGGAGAATGGCAGACCAGAATTTACTTGAGAGTAAACTATTCTCATCAAGACATGTCTTATAGGAAAGAGTTCTTCAAAACGGACCATTTAATGCTGTTACACTAAAAACACTAAATCTGCTGATTGTTTCAGGGAACGTGATTCAGGCATTAAGATCACTGATCGCCCTGTGACTGTTGCAACACTTACAACACTTACCTTGATCAGGGCCATGCTGCCTTCTCTTAGAACCCTCAAAGAAAAATCAAAGAGGTTTAACTCATTCTTAAACTTGGTTTACATACCCCCATATCAAACGGCAACAATTTGCAAACTTAATGTTCTGAGTATTTAACCCACTTACGCACACAGTAAATGTAGAAGTAAATCTCGCTGTGAAATAGGAAATGTGTGAGGCAAACCATTTTTTTTTTACTTAGAGGCCTTGGAAGTAACTCCATTCCTGAGCGCGTGTTCCTCTGATCTCTGCAGGTGTTTAAATACAGCACTTCCATGGAGAAGCATAAAATCTTCATTTCCGGCTTGCCGTTTTCATGCACAAAAGAGCAGCTCGAGGAGACGTGCAAGGACCACGGCATCATCAAAGACATCCGACTGGTCACTAACCGGTCCGGCAAGCCCAAGGTATGTAGTGTCTCTGGGATTGTATGGACACCAAAATTGGTATATAAGCCCTTTTTAATTATGGACGACTGACGTGCCCTACAGGGTTGTGTTTCTGATTTGTTAAAATGTAAACTTGGACTCTCCAGCCCTTAGTTTTTTAAATTATGGGATTGGCTCCTTTTGAGTCATGCAGGGTCGCAGACTCCGCAAGGTGATGTGCATGATTAATACTATAATGAATAATTTGTTGGTATTGTTCTACCATGACCGGCCAGCATCTTTGGATCCTTTTGGAAGGTGAGGCACATAGCTATGAATTATGGCTGTGCACAAAACAAAAGCTGAATGAATCTCTTTTTTTTATGTCAAGTGATTGAAATGAAGCCAACATGGTCTGATTATTGAAAACCAGTAATGGTGTACTGCACGATAATAATAATAATTCTTTGCATTTATATTGCACTTTTCTCACTACTCAAAGAGCTCAGCAATTGCAGGTTAAGGGTCTTGCTCAAGGGCCCAACAGAGCAGAGTCCCTGTTGGCATTTATGGGATTCGAACCGGCAACCTTCCGATTGCCCGTGCAGATCCCTAGCCTCAGAGGCACCACTCCGCCTGTCGATAACGTGCAGTTAATACACTTGAATTGAGCATTCCTAGTTTTCATCCTCTTTCTCTGTAAGTTTAGCATTCATTTGCTCAAAGGTTGATACACTTGCTCCTTCCTGAACAGCTCTTCTTTTCTCCACCCTAGCAGCCCGCTTTTTCTCTTCTTTCCTTGGCATCTTTTCGCATTAAAACTGATTAAGTCAGTGTTTGTGTTGTAGTTACTTAGTATGTTTTCCTTAATTTTTCACTCAAGCTGGCACCAAAGTCCAATATGCCTCAAGAATGATTTAAGATTTGAAGAGGTAGGGTAAGTGACGGCGAAGGTGGTAGGAAATAAGAACGCCATCCTGCTGGTGGCTGCCGAGAGTTGATTCTACAATAAAATAAAAAGAGGAATAACCTTGGTGGTCAATCATCACCTAGAAAGCGGATAGTAGACGTCATGTAGTATATGTGTACCAAATTTCAGGTCAATGGGTCAAAAGGTTTGCGAGCCACAGGTGTTTTAAAATCATGGACAGACTGACAGAGACCATGGTAGCGTATTATATAAGAAGATGGTTTGTATTTTTAGCCAAGAATCTGGAGATGGGTGCTGGTTTTGTTGTGGTAAAATGTCTCACTCTGACCATACTTTCATGGATATTCCCACTTGTTTGTTCATTTTGGCATTCAGAGTTTAATTTGACTTAAAACCAAAAACAAACAAGCACAAAAAAAAAGAATTGCTATCTGTCCAATGCAGGGCCTGGCGTACGTGGAGTTTGAAAACGATTCTCAGGCTTCCGGTGCAGTTCTGAAAATGGATGGCATGGTGTTTCAGGATCACACCCTTAAAGTGGCAATCAGTAATCCACCACGGAGGAACCTGCCTGAACAGCTGGACGCCAGCAAACCCCAAGGATCTCTGATTCCTCGACAAATTTATGGCGCGTAAGTATATTTGGGTGTGAAGGAATTTCAAATGGTCCATGTTAACAGCGTAGGCTCCTTATGATGTGTGAGGAGGATGTAATTAAAGAACAAAAAGGAACCTCAAACTGGCAAAGTGCAAGAGGTGATGAACTGCATAGGACTGGCATGGTTATAATGAATACTCTTCATGCTGATGCCAGCAGTAGGGAAGTGCCTTGACCACAAAGATATAAGGGTTGGGTCAGCACCTACGTCATCTTGTTGGTTAGCTCTGATTCACTCGATTCGGTTCTGTGCAGCATTCAGCTTGAGCTGTTGTAGCAACATTACTGAAATTGCTGCACATGTGATAGTGTGATTTTTCATGTTACCTGCACAATGGTCAAGCACACGACAATTTACCAACTGGTATTTCACTGACATTTTTATGAATAAAAAAAAATAAAAGATGTGATGTGCCTACTGAAAATGAGGGTTGATTTGGCCATTTCACTTTCCAGCACTGAACTTGTTCAAAGTAATGGGAAGTAAGAAATCATCTTAACCTACTTATTATTATTATTATATTTTATTATTATTACATTGGCAAACCCTGGCTGCACTCCTTTTACAATTTCCAGTCGACTTAACTTGCATGTATTGGTGAAAGACTTGTAGAGAAGTGTAAACTCCAAATGGGACATTGCCGAGCTAGTAGCTAATCGCAGGATTCTCAAACTTCGAGGTAGCGGTGATAACTGCTCTGCCACCATGATGTCCAGCCTGATTAGCCTCCCCATGCAGAAGACTCACATGAAAAACTCTTGATTAGCTGTGACCTGATAAGACCACCCATGATTTTTAGTCTTCTCAAAGCCTGGCTCAATATTAGTCCAGTGCCTGGAGGGCCTCATATCTCAAGTGACTTATCATTACAGTTGAGAGGTGCTTACCCATACTCTGGCTATTATTTTATTCTCCACTCCTTCTGCTGCCTTTATGATTTTCCAGCGTTTGTTAATCAAATGCACCGATCCACCCTTCAATGGTGGACAAGAGGCCCCATTCTGTTTTACTTTATTCTGATAGGTCCTTGGAGTTGCCATGAGATTTCCACAGCTCACTGCAGTTACATTGAGCTCATCCTGGACAGAGGGATCTTGGGAGTTTCTGACTGCCCCTCACGTGCAGTGCTTGTCCTCAGTGAGGTCTGCTGATTTCCCTGCTACCGTGTCTTCAGAAAGTATTCAGACCCCATCACTTTCTTCATGTTATGTTGCAGCCTTGTGCTAAACTCATTTAAATTCACCTCCCCCATAAAACAATACTCTCTACCCCAGAGTCAAATGAGAAATCAAGCAAAATGACACCTTTTATTGGCTAACTAAACTATTTAGCCAATACAAGGTGTCATTTTGCTTGACTTTCATCCATAATGGCTAACACAGTACAACACCCTACTGTTACTCGAGAGGTTCTCATCCAATGTTATCCATTTGTTTTCTCCTTAACAGAAGAGGAAAAGGCCGCACACAGCTGTCTCTGCTCCCGCGGTCGCTGCATCGGCAGAGTGTTCTGGAAACCAAGGCAGAGAACGGCACTGTGCCGGGACAACCGGAAAAGAGTGGGCTGGAGCCACTGGAAGCTCCAGCACTCAAGCCAATGTCCAATGCAGACTTTTCCAGAATGTTATTGAAAAAGTAGCTTTTGTAGGTATTGGGGGTTGTTATTATGGGGTTGGTGATTATGCTGACTGGAACAAGGAGGAGGAAGAAATTTGCCTTTAATGGAAGCCATTTTGTGTCCTTAAAAAGAAAAATTGTATGCTCTGTAAATACGTTTCAACTCCTATAGCCAGCTGTATAAAGTGAGCCTTAATGGTCGAGTGGGTGGGCACAGACAGAAGGGGCAAATACCTGGGATGGCTGATTTTTTTTTTTTATGTCATTGGGCAGGGGGTTGGTTTGTTAACTATTTCATTGGTAGGAGTTCTGGACTTTTTTGTTGTTCAAACATTCTTACGTCTGAGGTTTTTAAACATTTGTCACTTTCAGAAACGTTTGAATGAAAATGAAGCAATTTTGTTAAATGGGGGCAAGGGGGGGGTTGTTGGGCTGAGAAGAATCAACCCACCTTGATGTGGGAGAGGTTTGGGGTCATTCAAGCTTTACCCTCATTTTAGTTTTACCAGGTTCAAAGTTAGGAATAGTGTGTGTATATATAAAAAAAAAAAAATGAATATATAATAATGTATGTATACACACCACAGGTATACACTCGATATATGCGTCCACCTGTCTCAAGTTCTTGCTCCTGCATGGCCACAAATGCAATGTTTGGATGTTGTCTTCTAGCTGCCATTGCCAAGATCACACACTGTATATACATTGAGAGCTGGAGAGTGTGTGTGCGCGTTGCCATATGGCGCTCAAGGCTCTTACTTGTTCCATAGTAGCTGTGGTTAACTTCCACTCGGCCAGCTGATCACGTCTTCTTTCTTAGCAGAACTCTACAGCCGCTGGAGCCATGAGGTGCTTTGTTGGCATAGCCATAGGACTTTTCCAGTATTGCATTGAATGTTGTGCTTTCTTCCTGTCCTTATCTGAACCTGGGCCATCATACGATGTGTGAGGTTATTTATTCTTTTCCTCAGATATGCACTAATACTTAAGCCTCATAAAATGAAAAATGTTTGAAAGCACAAAATGTTTCAACACTGCTGTGCTGCATAAAGAAATCTCTTTCCATTTTCCAGCGCTCTTGGGTTTGTCCACTCCACTGTCCGTATGACGTGAAGAGTCGCTTGGCACTCGGGTCTGCCAGATAAACACTAACAGCGATCTGTTTTCAGCTCTGAGGACGGGCTTGTCTAAACTCCACGTGATGACCGAGGCGGTTGTCAGCGCCCCCTCTATGCTGTCAGGGACATTTTGCACTTGGCACCTATTGGGGGATGCTGCTGCTGACAACCATGAGATCTCTCATATTGAGGGGCTTTTATTTGAATTATTTTATCTCGTGTCCCTGCTCCAGGTTTACAATCTTATACTGCACCAGTAGGAGTCTCATCAATGGTCCATTTAGGTTTTTGGATGTTCAAACCTAGCATGGATGCCATTTTTCTTTTGGAATTGAGCCGTTGTGTTAGAGGTGGTCTTTTCTGAGGTTCACAGTTAAGCCATACCATTTCTTTTTGATCGTTTTACGAGTTTGTGTTTTACAGAGCGGTTTGATGTTCACATCACACATGATAGTAGATTTTATATGGTTTTTTTGTATGTTTCTAAATGACTCAAATTTAAAAACAAGCTAGCAGTTTTTTTTTTTCTTCTCACCGCAGTGGCCTCTAATAGAAAAGGAAAAAAAAAAAAAGTTACTATGCTTTGTCTGTTCCTGATGTCTTGTAAAATGTTGAAATTGTACTCTTTTTGTATACACATGTTGCTCTGTTTTATTGTGTTCACTCGATTAGGAGATATACTGGAAGCTGTAATTACACGACTCTTTTAAAGAAATGTTTTTGTGGCAGTGTTTTTTTTTTTTTATCTACAATTAAATGATTCCAGAGCCTTTTCATCGCCAGCTATTAAAACTTGCAGAAACCGTTTTTGTTGGCTCTCCTCTGTACCAAACAGCAGAAATGGTGACCTGTTGGTTTTCTAAACTTTCTTAATCAGTTACAGTTACTCAATGTTTTTGCATTATGTCTCACTTTCTAAAAATCCACACCCATGTCTTGTAAGTCAATGACACACCACTGTTTTAGTCCAACCCTGGACTCTGGCACGTGTAGCATCCTGCTAAGTCACCCATTCTGCAGGATGCAACCTTTGTAAGAGCAGACTGGTGTTATAGTGGTCATGATGGGCACAAACCACATTTCAGGATATTCTTCCTTCTGAGTGGCCTCAAAAGTGAATTTGATGCTGGACAGAAGTCACTGCTGCTCTTTTCCTGCCATCTCTCAACCTCTCGAACAGTTTGCTGTAAGAAAGACGCAAACCCTGGTCACTTCAGAGGTTACCTCCACCCAAAGTTTTTGCTTGACAAGTGCGTATCATGTCATAAGCTTATTAATAAAAGCAAGATCAAGGGTCATACGCCAGTGATTTCCAAGTAATCGCAAGATGAACACAACCCTTAACATTTGCACATCTGTCTGTCCGTCTGTGTCAATAGACATTTATATAGTCTAAATGGAAACCCACACTGTTAACGGGGTACCCAAACCAAAAATGGCTGTTACATGCCCTGTGTAATTTGTAGTGGTGACAGAGAAAAAAATGTGTCACATTTTCATGGAGAAACTACAATAAACATTTATAACAGTGCTGGACAGTGTGCGACATTGTGAAAATAGTCCATGGAAGGGGGGAAAAAAAAAAAAAGAAAACTTCCATAACTTGTGTCCCATAATCCACACATCTGAGATCCCATTGTCTGGTCAAAATGGAGAAAACCCTAAACTGAAATGCAACACCTATAATAACATTGAAAATCTCCCTCTCCCCCTGAATTCGCTAGTCTTCGGTTCAAACGCACAGCATTGTGGGAATGGCATGTTTCCTGTTGGCATTTGATGCAGTGTTTTCAGGAAGTAACTTTGTATTTTATCAAATGATGCACTGAATTTGACCAAACAACTGTATATGACATATGGATTAGGTGACATGAGTTACAGCAGATTTTTCTCCTATTCTCCCCCAACCCCGCCCACCCAAACCCCCCCAGTTTGTCGCAGCCCAGCACTGGCCACTTGTGACTTTCTCCACAAAACCATGTCATGAAAAAATACTTGCTACCACTCCAACCTCCGTAGGGTAACATAAAAAAAAAAGTATAACCTGTGGGTGGATTACTCTTTTAAGACTGTTTTCACTTAACACAAATTGCACACTGTTAATAAAAAAAAAAACAATAATAAATCAATTGTAATTATTTAACACCCTTAAATTAAAAGCAACTAATCACCATGCCCTCCGCCATTAGCGTCCGGTTTGTGTCCAGCTCTGTAAATGGATGATTCTGCATCGGGCCTGTGGGCTCATTTATAACAAGTTCTTGACCCTTTTATTCAATTACGTTTAACATCTTAAAACTGATCAAAGCTAATTCCTATTTTGAAAATTAAGAAAACAAGCACTCCGGTTATGGATGCCTTTGGTACATGGAGATGCTGGCAGGCGAGCTGAAACGCACACATCATTCTGCTTCTAGCAAAATAGTTTTATTTAGAGAAAATAAATAAGTACTTTTAATTTAGTTGGTTCACAAAATATTCAACAATTTTTCAACAAAGTGCATTTTAGAGTCAAAGCAGCCAAAGGAAGATGTTTCCAAATGGTTAACAAGAAGAGCTAAACAAGTTCTCTTCATCACCAGCGTACACGGATGGGGGCACTTCAAGTCAAAAATGGAAAACCAAAAGTTCATCATCTAAACAGAGTCCAAAATGAGGCCCACTCACCGCCATCTTTTGAAACAGAAGATGAAGAGAACCAAACTGAAAGAGTAAAGAAATCCCCAAAATCTAATTCTGGCTGTTTGGCAAGAAAAAAAAGAAGCGTGTGTGTGTTGGGGGGGCGGGGGGTGTCTCCTTAAATTTTACACATTTTTTTTTATATACACATCACCAAATCTTAATTATATATACACACAATCAAGCATATATATAATAAAATCTGCATTCCATAATACTAAGTTATGTCTTGCATGATGCAGTTCCACTCGTGAGGGGCTTACGGCAGCACAGGTGCTCCACTAGTGTATTTTAGCTGGCATTTTTAAACAACCAAAGGCAGCCTGTGCTCCGGCTGCTCCCTTGGCACCATGGACCGTGCACGGTGTCATTTGTGTGTGAAGCAAAGTAAAGTGTTAAGCTGCCCATTGATAACAAGCCCCACCGCAGCTCCTTTTTGTATTGTAATGGGGTGATGTTTATGAACAAGCAGCAGAAGTGGCTTTCTGAGCTGTCTGCTGCTGTTTTTATGGGATGTATAAAGAAATAAACTCGAGAATGGGCAGTACAAATGTTCAGGCAAGACCTTAAGGGGATTTTAAGTGTATGAAAATCCGGTCAAGCACAGGCCTCGGTGTTGGTCTAACTGTGTACAAGAAACGTATGAAGAAAGTGAGCTGCCCTTTGCTTTTTGCCACTTTGTATCTTTTGATTATGTTTTTTATTTTTCAAGTGGTGGAGTTGATATTTCCGAGTGGGCTTGTCCCTTTGAAACTTAGAAAGCTCTAACAGCAGGCCTTCAAGTTTCCCTAATTTCATTTTACACTCTCAGTTGATAAGTTAAGTTGTTCTAATTTTTTTTTCTTCTTCAATTAAAACAGCAAGACAATGTACGCCAGACATTGCACCATTGGTAGAACTCTGAGCTCACCTTTAAATCTGAAGGTGCTGCCTCCTCTTTTTTTCACATTCTGGTCAGGGCTGAGCGGTCGTATACTCGTCCTCGCCAACTTTGTACCCACTACAACAACCCCCACCCTGGGGAGGAGAGTACCTCACTTCAAAGTGCACAGAGAGGTTGGCCGGATCTCCCACCATTTTAAACACTTGTGTCAGATCTCACGGGGATAGTCTGCTTGCACTCAGAGCTGGTCTTGTGGCTGGCATCTGGTAAGCCCACCGAATACTCGGTGGTCGCAATGAGTAATGTGTCGAGTGTCATCTCTGTGCATTTGGCAATAAAACGAATGAATGGCCGCACATCACCCTCATTGGCCAGGTCTAGCGTGTTGTAATATTCAGCTCGCTGCTCCTTTCTAATGGTGATGGGTGGATAACCTGCCTGCATGAGGATCAGGTTCATCAACAGGCGTGAGGTGCGTCCATTACCGTCCACAAAAGGGTGGATGTACACAAGCTTATAATGGGCCAGAGCAGCAAATTCAACTGGATGGAGGTTCATAGCCTCATCAGAGTTTAGCCACTGCACAAACTCATCAAGATGGCGGTTCAGGTCCCGTGGATGAGGAGGAATGTGGTGGCCCACAAACACCTGGTTGGTCCTTACACTGCCAGCTTCCACAGGATCCACGTAACCAAGAACACGGCGATGGATTTCCAAGATGTCCGTAATGCTCACAGACCCAATCCTTGATAAAAGGGTGGTGTTCATGTACTTCATGGCTGCATCCACACCTATGACCTCATTCTGCTCCAGCAAGCTCTTCCCTGGTACGGCGTACCGCGTCTCTATTATGTGCCGGATTTCAGACAGCGTCAGTGTGTTGCCTTCAATTGCCACAGTGTGGTAGATATGGTGGTAGTATGTCTCCTCCATTACTCTCCTCAAGGCGGAATTGCCTTTGGGGATTGACATCAGCTTCCGGACTTTGCTGTCAATGATGCTAAAGTGTCGCTGGTCGATCTCTTCCACGAGTGGCTGGGTACGGTCACGGTTGACGAGCGCCTTCTCGTTGCAGGGCGAAATAGCTAAAGCTTTGGAGTACAAATGATCAGCCTGGATGACATCTTTCTCCTCTTCGAGGATGGCGCCCAGCTCCGTCAGTGCATCCACAGAGTCTGGGTCCATGTTCAGGGCGTGCAACAGTAGCTTGTGTGCCTTCTCTCGTTTCCCATGCCGCTTCATCTCCACAGCCTGATGGACAGCTGCTCTGGCCTCTAACTGAACATCTGAAAAGAGAGAATAAAAAACACTAAGAGGTGCATGTACTGAAAGTAGTTTGGCCTACAGGCACCACCTTCTGGCTCCTGTAACTTGTCACACCTCCTCACTGCTTGGATATTCCAAGAAAATTCACTGTGCCCCCCTCCCCCCATACCCCCCACCTGTGCTGCGCGATAAGGCCACCAACAATCTGACATGAGATGCAAGACTAAGAGAAACAAATAAAGGCATTTAGTTCTCAAAGCCCACCACTGATTTCCTGTTCCGTTGGCCAATCAGTTTGTCAGGTGCTGATACTATAATAGTATGGATATTCCCAAAAGTTGAGCTGCTATTCTACTTGACCCCACCATGAGAGGGCTACGTTGCAGGGCAATCTCAGTGCGTCTCCTTTCATCTCCCCCACATACCCAAAGATGTGCGTGTTAGATTATTTGGTTACTCTGAACTGACTCCGTGTGTGACTGGGGTTTGCTAACCCCCTGCCCAAGGTGGGCTTCTGCCTTGTTTCTAGCGGTACCGGGAGAGGTCCCAACCCTCCATGACTCTTAACTGAACTTAAGTGTCTTTTACAGTGTACATGCACTGGAGTGGGTACTCCCAGTGCCATATGGGTCCAGTCGTCTAAGACCATCTCATCTTCTAAGACTGCTTTTTCTGGTGAGGGTGGTGGTGGCAGCCCAGACTTTTCTGTCCCCTGCTACAGATTCCAGCTCTTCCTGGGAATTCCCAGGGTAAGGCCCAAGCCAGCCGAGACAAATCATCCTTCCAGCATGATCTGGGTCTGCAGCAGTATCTCTGCCCACTGAAAATGCCTGGAGCAGCATCATTACGACATGGCCAAACCACCTCAACTGATTCCTCTTCATCTCAATGAGCTTCTCCCCCTATCACCGAGAATAAGCCCAGCCACCCTGTAAAGAAACATCATGTCTGCCTCTTGTACTGATGACCTCATTCTTTAAGTCATTTCCCACAGCTCATGACCATATATAAGGACAGCGGTGTATAGTGACTGGTAAACTGAGAGTTTTGTCTTTGGACTCCGCTCTCACTTCACCACCACAGACCAGTGCACTTACTTGGATTTAGTGGGTTTGAGGACATGTGATCAGTGTAGTGTTCAACCGCCTGTGCTTACCTGAGCTACGCCTGGCCTTAAGTGGCAGCAACTCAAAATCTGTGTGAGGAACGCTGAGGCTGGTGGAGTGGAGTGAGGAGTGGAAGGTGTTGCCCCAAAGCTGGCATCTGAGCAGGGCCAACCCACGCAGCGTCGACCTGCACTGCTCTTCCACCCCCACCATTGGTAAGAGGAGAGCCAGCAGGGAGCCCAGGAGGAGGCTGAGAAATGGTGTCCAGCTGCTGAGGACACCGCTGCATCGGAAAATCACGGCTGCCATCGAGTGAGTCTGTGAAGCCTCCCCAAGACCACATCTGGCATTTTTGGGGTGAGCTTTAGTCTTGAGCAGTGCCTGAAATTAGATGGAAAAAAGGAGAAAAAATGAGTACACAATATGTTTTGTGCAATTAAGTAAAGAAAAAATAATTGTAAAAATATGTAAATTTATCTCAATGAACATGGATTTAAATTACAATACTTTATTCAAACAATACATGAAATGAAAATACAAAAGGGAAAAAATATTTCACTTATTGGAAACAAATTGGATATTCATTTACATTCTTGCATAAAGTGATGATTTGAACACCCCCAATATTCCAGTTGAGTGCCACACAGCAGAGCTGCGCCTGGCAGTACTGGGCACGGTGCCAGGCACACAAACAGCCTTACACACTCAGGAGTCAGTCTGGAACTGCCAGCTGGGCTGGCGATGTGGAACAGATGAATACACAGTTAAAGAACCACAGAGTTTCTTTCATCCACTCAATAACGAGTGTGAATGAAATAAGACGTAATGTGCGGGTTACCTCGTAAAGAAGGCTGCCAAGGTAATCGAGTGAATTCAGTTTAATTGCCCCAAGAGGGAAACTTGGTGAGTTAGCAGGATTTACAGACAGACCACAGCGTAACATTAAAAACACATCAATGAGCAACACAGCCATCAAAAATAAACAGTACCAATAAATATAATACAGCAGCAAGCACTTATGGTGAACTTTAGATCAAACATATTACACATAAAAATTAAACCAACATTAAGACTTGACTGATGATTGATGCAAATACTAACTATTCAACTAATGATTTAAGCCTGTGGATGTTTATTAAAGTTGAACTAATTTAGAAGATTAATAGTTGGAATGAATAATTTTTTGAACCGGTTGCTTCTTTAGCCTCAGAACCTGTGACGTGCAGGCAACAACTGAAAAAGAGAATGTACTGCTGTCTCTGCTTTACATAATATTTGCTTGTTAATGTTAAACTGTTGAGAGCTTACGGTTTTTTCTTTTGCTCCATTTTACAATTTGATTCTATTTTTGTGGCAGACATTACGATCTCCAGCGCAGGCCAACAGAACACAAATAAATACCGACTCGATACAAGATTTACATAAAAGTGCCTTAACGGCAGGGCTCGCATCGAAAAGATTCGACCCCTTTAAAAAGAGTATTTCTGTTTACTAGTTGAAATTCCTCAGACATTAAGAAAATCAAAATAACGGGGAAAGACAAGACCCTGACATATGAGGGACCCGAAGGGAAACGTCCCCGTGTGACACGGACGAAATGTCCCGGACTGGACACGCTGTAACATTCACTGTAAACAGTGTAGCGGTAATTAATGCCTTCACCGTCTCTATTGAGCGAAGTCTGTCAAACAGGGCTGAATTTGAAATGTGTCGGCAAGATTACAACACGCATACACGACACACACTGTCACAGCGGGTCCTGGCAAACACTCGGCACTCCACCTTACCTTGGTCACTTTGACTGAAGGACTGTGTTTCATCGACAAGCTTTCTGATCTCAGTGATGACTTTCATGTTAATCCATCGTTATCTTCTTAAACACGGTGTAAATTCAGAGCCCTTCCGAAATCAGCCGGGGCTGCGTCTGGCCACACATCCGGAATTGCTTGAAGTTCGTCATGTCATTGGTTCAATTTTTCTCAGCCCCATTTTGCCATTGGTGCAAACTTTAAGGGCGGTGACTATTTTCCGCGACGGACGAGAGAGCGTCGGGCAAGTAATCTATTGTGATTGGCTCTCGCTAAAGACGGCCACTATAGGCATCTACTTGGAATCTCCCGTGCCGATTCGTCGACATGGCTCAGACCTACGAGCCCCGCCCTGTGCTATTTGCTAATTGGATGATATAGGAAAAAGGGAGATTCTTTGAAATATGACTGCAGGACGAGTGCTGTCATTTAGACCAACGTCACAAGAGGCGTGACGGGCGGGTTGTGGTGACGTCATGAGGCAGCGTTACATACATAGACATATATAGATAGACGACGCATTCACTATGTTTGCGCAGTTACGATACGTTAGCGCGTCCGCCCTATTGCGAGTGGCAAAAGTGCCATTTAAACTAATACAGGTAGACGTGTAAACTGGGTTTTCTGATAAAAATCAATAACGTTTAAAACAGTATCGTTTACATACAACAGATTTTGGCGAATCGTTTACATGCAATTATTTATATCCACTTATACACTAATAATGGCAATTATTAAATAATGATAATAATTATTATTATTAAATAACTCCTCCCGTATAAGTAACATCTCTCGGACTGCCTTCTTCCAACTCCGAAACATTTCTAGACTTCGCCCTGTTCTTAACGCAACACAGTACTAAAGTATTGGTTAATGCCCGAGTCACCTCACGTATAGATTACTGTAATGCTATTCTATCTGTCATCCCACAAAAACGTATCCATCGCTTACAATTTATTCAAAATTCTGCTGCCAGGATAATAACCTGCTGTTCTAAATCCACTGAACATATTACACCTATTCTCTCTCAACTTCACTAGCTCCCTGTTATCTACAGAATACAATACTAAATACCGCTCTTAACATTTAAAGCTCTCCACAACCTCACTGATCTCCTACAGACTGACACTCCTCTCGCTCACTCTGATTCTCATCTGCAGCTGTACTTTCTGTATCACACATCAAACTCTGTGCTATGGGAGCTCGAGCGTCACTCCCAGTGCTCCTCAACAATGGAATTCTCTTCTCTCTCATATACATCAGCTCGATTCAATAACACATTTTAAAACTACCCTCAAAACTTATCTTTTCAAACTGGCATACCAATTGTGAATTTTGCACTGTTACTGCCAGTTATCTTTGTTTGTTAATTATTGCTTTTTGATTTATCATTCTCTTCTTTTAATTTTACTAATGTTTAATTTTATTGTAAGGTGACCTTGAGTGTGAAGATTATAAAACGGGATTTTCTAATGGCCAAATATATCCAAAACAATTGTTCAGCCTTACCTATGAAATGTATTCCCCGAGATCTGGTTTGGAGCGTACAGCGGTTTGTACAATCCCAAGCAGCACATGCGTGAGGCATCTTTATCCATTACTTCACTCCACAGCAGTGCCACTCGCAATATGGCGGCGAAGTTGACGTACAGTGCTGCTGGTCATGCGGCGTCTAGTAATTCTATGTCAATGGCATTATCTACTTGGCATTGCTTTATCTACTTGAACGAATTAGCGGTCGGTCTCTTCTACTTAGTGATGCTGCCCTGATAAGGAGGGTGGGTGTGGAAGCCGGGGCTTCAGAATAGCAAAGGTAGGCTACTAATTGAGGCCGAAGGTAAAAAAAAAAAATAGCCTTAAAAGTAAAAAGGCTCCCTTGTGCACCGTAACAATGATTTATTACGATTTTCTCTCGTTTGTTTCAAGCCGCTTTTTAGTTTACATTGAAAACCTGAGGAAATGTAAAAACCTGCAAAAGTGAAAGTGAAGAACGCTGAATATCCCAAACATAAACTGCCTGCGATTGCCTGCCGTTTTAACATGTTATTGTCTTTAGATTCGGGCTTGTTTATTTCATAGGAATAACTGCTTTCGTCTAAATGGGTCCTTTGTGGCCTTTCTATGTGGGCTGCAATGATATAGCAATCTCCCCTTCAATAAAGGATCTACCTTTGTCACATGGTGCTTTTCATATCCATCTATCATATAGCGCCTCTAATGGCTATCATATAGTGCATTTCAAACTATCTGTCTATTATATGGTATATCTTTAGTTTTTGTGCATGTTAATTGTGTATACTGTATTACGTTTTTCGTGTGTTTTCATGTATATTTGAACACAGATTAAAATATCCCTTTCATATTTCATGCCATCTATTATATATTGCCCTTCATTAATATCTATCATATATTGCATTTCATATCTATGATATAGTTCCTTATATCTGTCATGTAGTGCCTTTCACATTTTTGTATCGTAAGTGCCGTTTCATATCAATTATACAGTGCCTTTCATATGTATCTGTCATGTAGTGCCTTTTCTATCTATCTATCTAGCATATAAAATGGTGGATTACTACCCTCTAGTTATCTTATCTGTTTTGTGGCCATTGCTTGATTAGTTTCTTCATCCAATTTACAAGAAACAGATCAAAGGACACAGCCGGCGGCACCAAATCTATGAAACGGTTTGGTTTATTATTGTCACAGATATACTTACTAGAGAAAGGCACTACATACGAGTAAAAATTACTTATTTGTTTTACCTTCACTACGTTTTGATTTCCTATATTTTCTTTTTAATTTTATTTTCACCCTGTGTGCTTTTCAGTGAGTCACTTCATTAGCGGCTTTTTTAAATGCAAAAACATGGAGACGACAGGAGTGTGGAATCGGCTCCTCCTTGTTGGATTTCGCAGAATCTAAAATGCAGCCCCTCCGCCCCCCAAATCCTCCGACTACTTAACTGCTTGACGGAGCCCTGGAGATTCACGCTCGGCTGCTTCTCACATCCTACCAGATTTGAATAAACGCAGCAATTAGAGAGGCTTCTTGTTTTCGGAAGGAGTGAAAAAAGTAATATTCATAATAAACAGAATACATCGTAGAGAGAAAGAAAAGATTAGAAAACAGGCGTCGGCGCTGCTCGCACTAATTAAAGTGAGCGGCCGGCATGTCGCGGTCTGACACACACCAGTGGTCGCGGGTGGGCGAAGGAGGGCGAGTCACGTGCGGACGGATGAGATTAAATAAATGAAGTTACTGACTCGTGACGAGACTTTCGTAAATTACGAGCAGAGCCGATCAGACTGGGGTCTCCCGCTACTGCTAGGGTTTTCAAATCGTCAAGTCTGTTAGTTGGACAAACGTCAAGACAGTGTTAAGGGTTCGGGGGAGTGACATATTCCTAACCCGGATGACCCATGTTGTTATTCGGGGTTACCAAAGTTTATCGAGCCATGCGTGTGTTCGGACAAATCGCCAATTTAACCAGTCAGGTTGGACAAGTGAAAAAACTGGAATGGAGGACAACGTAAGCTCAGTGTCCTTCGGCTATTAATCAGAAACCCGGCGAAAATTAGCCGCATGGAGGGGGTCAGTATAGCCACCACAAAATCGAGTACAATGAAATCAGGACCCCTTTATCCCAGTGTCTCGTCAGTTCTACGAGGGGGTTTGCGTCCCTCCGCATACAGCTCGGTGTTTTCACCTTTTTGTTCGTCCTCTCAGTGTGAAACTGTGCGGTTATCCCGTCACTCCTCAGCTGCTCCCACACTACTCACGTTCTTCTGCACGTCCCTGTAGGACCACTTGGTGTCAGTGCTGCTCTAGCTATCGCATTCTTGGTCTCGTCTGCCGCCTCGAGCTCGTCACGTAGTATTATGGGCTGGAATTACAACTGTGCATGTCACCATTCGCAGTGAGATCTTTTGGCGTGCCCCTTATTGTTTAAAGCTGTGGCCAGGTTCGGAGACAACAGTGTCTGAGCGTAGTTGGACATCGAGACGCTACGCCAAACGACCCCTCATGTGCGTCCACACTGCCCAACTCCACATTACCTTCTTAAAGAGAGCGGTGGGGCAAGCGCGTTCTGTCTGACTGACTGATTATGTGCATACAGGGACAAGTCTTAACTTCCCCATTTTGAAAGGTGCAGTATGGTGTGTTGGTTAAGGCTTTGGACTTCAAACCCTGAAGCTTTGGGTTTAAATTCCACAACTGACATTGTGTGACTGACCATGAGCAAGTCAGTTTACCTGCCTGTGTGGAAAAACCAAAGGGATGTAAACAATTGGATCTCAGTTGTTCTGCCATCTTTGATAAAGGCATCAGCCTTATAATAAAAATTATTTTGTTGCAATACTCAAACGTCATCAAGGGGTGGATAAACACAGAAGGCAACTAAAGGAATAATGCTGAATTTTTTTTTGGTGGTCCCACTGTCTAACAGAACACTAACCATCAGTCACAGGCCTCAATGAGAAAGTCACTATATAATGTTGTCCTCTGTGTCTACATCAGTTTGAAATGTATATTTTCAACAGAGACCTCAACGTAACATTTGCAGTGCGCCATGTTTTTGGAATATATTTGATAATGCATGTAGTAATAAAATGCATTGCATTTGTCAATCCAAAAGAAGGCACATCACAGACATTTGCAGTAATGCATTATTAAAAATGTTTGTGATGCACCATCTGTTGGAATGACAAATGCAATGCATCTGTCCCTGTTGTATGCCATTTGATGTTAGTGTTTGTGATATGCCATCTGTTGGAATGACAAATTCAATGCATTTTATTGCTAACCACAGGGATTAATAAAATATAACAAAAATGTTTGTTATGCGCCATCTGCTGCAATGACAGAGACACAGCAGTTGGCTGGACACAGAGATACACAGAGCCTCATCCTTTTATTAAGATGGATGGGTTGTCATTAATATCTAGTTATTTAATGCAAAGCATTGTGTCCTATTGTTCCATGAAGCACTTTTGTGTTGGAACTCATTGTGAAAGGTACTATATTAAGTAAATCCTAAAGGATTTGATTTGCCTTTAGTTTGAGTGCTTTTTGGTATTTCACCTTTGCTCTGTAAAGCG
The DNA here is from genome assembly GCF_016835505.1 of Polypterus senegalus. Taxonomy (NCBI): domain Eukaryota; kingdom Metazoa; phylum Chordata; class Cladistia; order Polypteriformes; family Polypteridae; genus Polypterus; species Polypterus senegalus. Next base: position 62,489,507 of record NC_053165.1, read on the forward strand.
TTTGCTGACTGTGCTCACTGTACAGACACCATGTCAAGTATCTGCTGGCTCACAGCTTCATAATTCCAGGTTAAAAGCCTGTTTGCCTGTTCTCCCTGTGTTAGTGTGAGGCTTTTGTCCAAAATGCCTGAGATGGATGTGTTAAGCTATTAGCTGACTCTGATTTGGTCTGCAGTGTTAGTGGGCTCTGATGGACTGGCGTCCCACCCAGGGTGACGGACTGGATAAGTAGGTTCAAAAATCAACAGATTGGTGATTCAGTGTTTGTTCACACTTTTGTAAAGCTAAGAAGCGTCTCTTCATGTTGTATTGTGCCGTTTTGTGGAAGGTTTTGTGAAAGGCACTATACAAACCAATGCCTATTTTTAATGTCTCATTAATATCTTTATTGTTGTATTTAAAGGAAGTCAGAGCTGCTGTAGTGCATGTGGCACAGTCAGACATTTGATCACGGTGCCCACCAAGAAGGGTTCTCTCTGAAATTAGGCGACTGGGACAGTACTGGTGAAAGACACTATAAACATGCTGACGGATTACTTCACTGTTTCTGTACCAAAGCCTTAATGTGAAAGGCACTATATAAAATCAAGTATTATTAATGGATGGTCCATAGTATGTGCAGTCTGAAAACACACGCCAGGTTCAGGCAGAGTAGCAAACAAATGGGCCACTCTGGGGGTCTCCTCCTTTTTCCTGCTCTCTGTTTATTTCATATCCCAGCATCACAGGAGCAGACTGAGATGGCAATGCTGTTTGGTACATGAGGAAATGCCTGCTGATTAGAGCTAATGTGTTGTCGACGGAGGTGCCCACCTGCATACCAAGGCGGAGAGGAGAGCACACAGAGCAGCCTTCAGTAAAATGATTAATTCTCTGGGTCCATGGACGTATTGTAACACTCGTCCCACTTGAGGGCAGCAGGGTGCTGTATTGGTGTGTGGGGCTGCAGGGACAGCAGACCCCACTAGGTGAAACTCTTATGGTGTGCCATGGCAAATTTAAACTCCTAAAAGAGAGGAGATGGCCAACTTCTGCTTGATAGTCTCACTTTCTCCACCTTTTTTATTGTAAATGTGAAGTCTGTGGTTAACTCTCTTTTACAAGCTCTGCAGCAAGGAAAAAAAAAAAAAACACAACAACCTTGAAAAACAAACTTGCCCAGTGCTGACCCCGGATCCTCAGGGGTTTCATCCACAGCATGAACATGGCCTGAAATGCTAGCCTGTGAGGTGGCCACAGCACCCCCTAGAGGCCAAACACTGAGTGTGGCTTTAGTCATTAGCAGTTAATTATCGATTTCCCTTAAACTGGACAAATCTGCTAAGCCTAATGGGATGCTGGGAGCTGCATTGTTTTGTGACAGAACGATTAATCTGAGCCAGGGCTACTTTCCAGTGGGCATCTTTGGCTCATTAAAGCATGCTCTGCTCGTGCCTGGGTACCTTTCTGTGCATCTTCAGGAGGCAACACCAAGAGTGGTTTGATTCATTTTGTCTGTTTGGATTCCTGAAGCAACTTGTGATGAAGTGCCTAACCAAATATAAATTTGATTGATAAACACACTAATGGCTCCTGTTAGGAAGGTGTAATGGCTACGGTGCAGTGTTCCTTGTTTACTCAACAAGAAAGAGCTGCAGTAACTAGAGGGAGCAACTAGGGGAAGTGCACACCATTAATTTACATTTACTTATGTGGCTAATGCCTTTATGCAAACCGTCTTGTAACATCTGAGATACAATCAGTTGTGTTTGGTTTTCATTTTGGAGCACAGGCAGGTGAATTGACTTGCTCAGGGACACACAATGTCAGTAACGGGATTTGAACCCACACTCTTTGTGTTTAAAATCCAAAGCCTTAACTGCTATGCCACACTGCCAGTCCACCATTACAATACCATACTTTATAGGCTTACAGTATTAAGTGCATGTGACACACACACACTCACACACTCACACTTATGCATGCAAACCCCCACTCAGGGGTTGATTTAGAATCACCAAGCACATCATTTAGGATTTGGGAGGAAAGAGCACACAGTCACAAGGAGAACATGCATATCCCAAACAGATTTGGACCCAAAAAGCTGCTTCCATGATGCACCCTTATTTGGGTGTAGCACACATTGTTTGATTAAAGGCACTAAATATGACTGTTTGGCTACAACCGATAAACAGCCCTTACAAATCCTAACACAATTCTTCAGCCACAGAACCATTGCGGGGGGCTCCTACAGATAAAGACATGGGTGACAGGTGCTTCAGCAACTCCTCAGCACACTTGGCTGTTTCTCTCTCATCCTACCACCGACTGCTTTATTGAGGTAATTTATAAACTGCAGCGCTCGGGGCAAAGGCAGGCATGTCACCTTTCCAGCACTGGCCATTTGTATTGGTCATATTGATCTCATGCTCTGTGCTAATAAGATTAAGTTCCCCTCGGCCGTTTGTATTATGATCAATAAAGGCCCCCTTTCCATTATAGAGCCATCTGCATCCAGCAGCACCAATAGTTTTAATATCAATACTGAGTACATCTACTTGAAAAAAATGAGAGTTAAGAAGGAAGGGAAGGCTGAGAGCAAGACAGAATCTGATACTTGCCCGTAATAACACTCACGACATGTTTCATGTAAAGTAGTGATAAGCCGGAGAAAGGTTAGACACACATACAGAATGGTATATACAGTAGTGCACTGCCAGTTTGAATATATTGATATTATTATTATTATTATTATTATTATTATTGTTATTACAACAGCACAACTTGACATCTCCTTCAGGCTCCAACAGGGATGTCTTCTGTGTAGGGTGTTCCCTGTACTCTTTCACACACTTCACTGCACTGATCTCCTGTTTCATGCCAGGTACAGAGGACATGGCTCCTGTCTTTTGGTCCACCAGTCCTCAAGCAGAGTGGCTAAGGCACTGGAATTTAAAGTGAAAGGCTCCGGGTTCACTCCCCACATATCTGTAATCTTTCAATGAGGGCGTTGACCCTTTTCGGATCGAGCCCCGCCTACTTGCCTATTATTTTAATCATATTTACATGGACACGCCCCTCTCCTTTACACATCGTAAGAACAGAAGAAGTCTAGCAAACGAAAGGAGGCCATTCAGTCCATCAGGCTCGTTTGTTCAGCTAACCATATAACCGGACCCTGCGTGGGGACCTCATCCAGGTCTTCAAAATCCTTAAAAGCATTGATAAAGCAGAATTCTTTTTAACTCAACAGTGAAGCACACACTTGAGGACAGCAGTGGAAATTCATGGGAAATGCATTTGGGACTGAAGCCAGGAAGCACTTCTTTACACAATGATTAGGGCACATCTGAACAAACTACTGAGACATGGAGTTGAAGAAGAAATCCTGACAAGCTTTAAGATGGATCTGGATGAGATATTGGGACAGCTTTAGCTATTAGAGAAACAAACGAGCTTGAAGGACCAAACAGTCTCCTCTTGTCGGTCAGATATTGTAAAAGCGATCTCTTAGTACATCGGTAATCAAGAAATTCAAACTCAAGGAATCCATCAGATTATTCCTCAAATGTCTCATTAAAACTACACTCCCTCAGTCTTTAAAGCAAGCCATTTATCTAATCATGTTTATAACAGTTCAAACAAAAACAAAATCAATAAGTCAAGTGGTCTTAATCTCAATAATTCCATGAATCAGTCTGGCAATATTTCTGTCTTTATGATCACAAACTCCATGCCTTTAGGAGCAGTAACAGCAGGTGCAGGCAAAACCTCTCAGTGCTCATGATGGCAGCCACACAAATCACACTCAGTGTCACGACGTGGAATGTGAGGAATTGTAATTTATTGTGTTTGCCATCTGCAATACAATGAAAACAGCAGCCATTTATTTTATTTTTTACTTTTACACATATATACAGCACCTTAAAAGAGGGCTTTCAAGGTCAATTTTTTAATAGGCCCATAACCCAAGATATGTAACACCTTAGGTTTATTAGAATAAAAAATAAAATAAGATCATCTGTGTTTCATGACCAGCTCTCATTTTGTTTGTTTGTTTGTTCGTTCATGGCCTGTTTGCTCCATTGACACCATCCAAGGTTACATGCAAGCTGTTTGTTACTTGTCTTTGACCTAATGACCCCATTTAATACACTTGTTTTATTCAATCTGATTGAATGCGCAGCCTGGAACTTCCAGCCTAACACATCCAAAGTCTTTTCTCCTGTGTAATTATCGGTTTATTGATTTAAAAGCTCAGAGTACAGTGAAATTCTTACCTGCATGTGCTAATAAACATCCAACACCAGTGAGCAGAACTGCTTAATGCTGAACCCTCTTTACCTGGAAAATCTCAGAACCATTGTCTTGCTTGCCCTTATGTCCATGCCTTTGCCGTGCCCCTTTTCTACACCCATGAGCATTGAGCAGTGTGCCAGGCCCATCTTATGTGCACATAACTTTCCCCAGTCCAGAACTTTCCCATTTACTGTCTGTCTTCATTAGCACTTATTGTCTTAATTTCAACCCTGATCCAGAGTTGGTTTGATTTGATTTACAGGACACACAGTTCCTCATCAGAGGCCATCTCCTATTTCAAGGTTACACAGAGAGCTGCACCGCTTCCTTCTTTTGAATTCCATTCTTTCCAAATTTTTCACATTATTATTAAATATATTGTCAAGTCACTTTTTGCTGCTTTAAATAACTATTATCATAGCACACGCCATCATGAGACCTCAACACAGACACCAAGAGTTAAAATAAAGTTAAACATGTTTGACAAAGAAGTGGAAATATTGGCTCTTTCGTGTCCCACCAGTCTCAGAAGAAGGCGAGTGAGTCAAAGACGCCCCTATTATAGGAAGCTGTTTATGTGACTTGCTCCAAAACTCCAGGTCACTGCACTTTGTTCACATTCACTATACACTCATTTAAAACAAACTGTGGCTGGAGCCTTAACAAAATCCCATGGCTGGCCTCACAGCACTGGCTTCCTGTTGTGTTAAGAATCCCTTCACAGACTCAGACGTTCAAGCAGTGATCAGTCAACTGGCTCACTCAGGGACACACAGTGATGGGGATTAAACCTGCAACTTTGTGACTTACAGTTCCTTGGTTACACCACTAGGGGGCCTTCCCTGTTCCCTGGGTGCTCTCAGGCCACAGCTGCCAGTTTATGCTATTCTGTGGATGGGTTTCAAAGTCAGCTCCAGCAAGGTAGCCCAGTTGTTGGACAGGTGAGCTCTAGTGCTGAATTCTCACTTGAGTTCCTGGTTTTTATGATGGTTTCAGAGCCTCATACAAAACATTTTATTCAGTATAGCTGTAAAGGTTTTACAGTCATCTACCCTATTAGCCAACAGCAGGGGGTCTGCATAACCGAAACCGTCAGCATTTCTGTGTATGAAACTGCAGCCTCCAGTAGTTGAAAGAAACACAGACGCCTGGAGCTGCTTATCTTGTTATTCTTCTCTAGTTTACATCTGAGACTGTGGAGGACAGAGTAGGGCAAAATTAAAAGAATAATACGTCAAGTGTGAGGATCAAGGGGGCTTTATGAAGGCGCGCACGGGTGGCTTACACGCTTTCTATTTAAAAGGTATCCGCAGTTTTTAATTTTAATATAAAGAGTGATATTTCAGAATCACGACAACATGAAGAAACAGCAATGATTCTGGAGGTGAGCTGGGTGATGTAGGAGGAGTTCTTATTTCATAACGCTAGTGTGTCTGATTATAGCCATTAATAATAATAAAAGGACAGAAGCATGCCTCTGTATTTGAAAATGATATACAGAAACAGTGAAACTGGCTGGAAGCTTGTAAAAGTTCCCAAGCACTGGGACCAGACGTACAGATGAGACATAAACTCAAGATTTAAAGTTGTGATAAAAAGGAAAGGAAAAAAGCTTAATAAAAGGGAACTGTGCTGCATCAAGTTTTTATACCAAACAGGCAGAATCTGTGTGCAAAGAGAAAAGGAAAGACAGACAGGTGTATCAACATGAGAGGTATTATATAGTAGGTAGATATATAATGAAACGCACTATAAAATAGACAGATTGATAGACATATAACAAAGGCACTATATAATAGATAGAAAGGCAGATAGAGTAAATGTTTTATTGTATTTGGGTCCTTTGGTGACCATAATTCTCTCCTTTATACTCTTTATTATGTAGACCTGAACAAATTACCCTAAATCCCTGCCCTTATATGTTACACTTCATTTTATTTCTGTGATCTCAGGCAACAAGACAGAAAAGGGGAAACGTACACATTCATTCATGCATTACAGATAAGAAGCCCAAAAGATACATAGAGTACAAATGTGTGGGGTTAAAATGGGTTAAAATAATACAAGCTGATAACAAACGACCAGGTGCCTGTCTGCCTTATTATGTGGAATAGACTCTGTACCAATGTGGTCCAGCATGGCTCTTGGATTAAATGGCTATGGATGGAAAATGCCAGAGCCAGAGCTTGCAGCACGCTGGCTTCCTCTTATTGTGACTCATCAATGAAACTGCTCAGGCACAATCCCTCCCACTCTTCCCTGTCAGCTGTTTTCTCCAGTTTTAAAGAATACAATACAATGTCATTTCAAACAAGCAAGAAAGAAAGAATATCCTGGTAATTAATGCGTAAAGCGGCCCTGTCTGGTCAATTTTCCCCTTCCCAGTCACAGATGGTGCTCTCCTTATCAGTGATCAAATTCCTAAAACTTTGCACAGGAATTATAATGGCTTACTTTCAGAAAGCTACTTCTTTCTTTAAGTCACCCATTGTAATATACAATCATCATAATGACAGATACACAGCAAAGTGAAACAACAGCAAAACAATGTCTCAGAAAACAAAAGCAATTTTGTACACATCTTTAACTCCATCAATTTCTACTCTGCATAATTTAATCCCTGATACAAGAGTTAACAGAAGCACTATATACTGTAAAAGATAGAGAAATAGACAGACTCCATGTAGGCTATATAACAGACAAAAAGACAGCCTTGATGCTAAATTGGCTGTCTGCGAGTCAGTGGGGGCGACTGTGCTCTGTGTTGGACTGGCGCCTTATCTAAGTCTTGCATCCCAGTGTGCTGAGACTGGTCCTGATCACTGTCTTGTAGGCTTCTTAATGATACATGAAGGTTATAGTTCTGTTTGGAAGCTGGTCAAGGTGGGTTTACACAAAACAGAGGACATATTTCACTAATAAGCTACGGTTTTAAGAACTGTTGATAGCAGTGCATTGTATTATTTTATGTTTACGCGATAAGATTATCATTAAGTAGCAGCATACATAAGTGATTGAAAAAACTAACACAATGTTCAGTTCTTTAGTGTCCGTGTTGTGTGTGCATTAAAAGTCATGAGATCGATGGCTTCTGTTCTTAGTACTTTGACATTCAACAAGGGTCCCACTACAGCCATTCATTGTGTCCTTTCTTATAATTTCTTCCTAGTTCTCCTGGAAGAATGCAGACACAAACCAAAGATCTTGAGAAGGTAACATCATGACTGGCTTTGCTACACTTGCTTCCTTCCTTCTTTCTAATCTTCTCATACAAAGTTGTGAGTGTAGACCTCTCTGCTTCCCTCGGCACACCTAGGCAACTCCAAAGATCCTTGCACTGTTAACATGCTGTTCTTTGCTTTTTACTAATGCCTATGACGTCCACTTTCTGGAGCCCTCTCTGTTAATTTCTGACCTCAGCTTCTCACTGGTTGCAGTTTCTGCCTGGTGACACATACAGTGGCGTAGGAGGCGCATCTGTTGAGCAGAATTCACTTGGCGGGTTCACAGCCTTTCACAAAGACGATTCTAGGTCTACATTTTAAATTCCTTCAGATCTTGTAAAGATATTTACAGAGAGAAGCAGAAAGGGCCGCTTCAGTCCGCCGCCTCCTTGTTTTCCACTTCTGTCTCGTTTCCATAGTAACCCATCTGCTCCAACTTTTCTTTTCTTTTTTTTTTAAGTCTCCTGAACTCTCTGCTGAATTGTCATGAAAAATAAAATACACAAACTTCAGGCTTCGTCTATCAATAGGGGCTGCCGGTAAAGAACCTGTGAAATGCAATGGGAGCAAAGCGACTTTGCTTTGATTGATGACCTCAGATGGCTCATGCGTTTCAATGGCTGAATGGTGGAGAAATGAGAATGAAATTAACCTGACTTTCTTGAGAAGCAATTTAAAATTATGAAACATGGAGTAAGTAGGTTTGAGAATGTGGTGCTGTTAGGTAGACTGCAGCTGTTATACCCTAAATATAAATGTATACAACATTAAGAGCAAGTGAGACTGGTGGCAACATCCACCTCAGACATCAAGCAGACCATGTGCTGTAATCTCAACAGAAAACTGTTGAGCAACAACAGGGAGATAAAGACATGAAGACATGGGCAGGCTGAACGGCCCTGCCACTAATTCATATGTGGCATAAGGTGGGGCAGGACAGGGCAGGACAATGGGCAAGTAAGGAGTGAAGAGACACACTTGTGAGTGGAGGAGTCACCTAAAAGGCAGGTCTGGCCAAGAGATCTCATCTAGTACATAGGGTGCAGGAGGAAAACAGTAAAGATGATCATTTAAAAATAAAGGCATGCTCAGGGGTCAAGTGGAGTCAATAGTGACCAGAGGACAATGTCTCCTGAGAACTAATGTAACCCCAGTGCTGGGTATCTATTGTATTATATAGTGCCTTTCCTATCTATCTACATAGTTACCTGTAATAGGGCTCAAACAGAATGAGTTTCCTGCAAAGAAGATGTAACTTTGCAGTTAGAAGCCTGATTGGACACTTGAGGGAAGGTCGCTTTTCACTCACCACTAGGTGACCAGAGTGAAACCCATATTCACGTACCAGGATCGTTGTGGGGGGAGTAGCATCAATTACATATGTATTGATATGTCAATCAATTGATATATGCGTTAATGGCCGTATAATCCTACAGAGTGCCTTTTCCATCTGATATAGTTTTTTTTTCACATATACCCATCACTTTAGCAGGTCAGGTTGGGTGGCATTGTGGCACTGGTACAGTGTGCTGCCGCACCCACCACACAAGGAAACAGCTCGGGATCCCGGCTGGCAAAGGCAGGGCAGACACCCAGTCCAGTCCAACCCACTGGAAATGACACTCTATCTACAGCAGCCAGGGAATACAGTACATGGGCATATACCTTCGTCTGGTCCAGCCACTCAGAGGAACGAGGAATGAGGAACCTACAAGCCACCACACCCTTTGGGAATTGCGCCACATGGCCATAATGCCATAACTGATGCTACCTTTAAATGTAGGTAATGTGCCACATTCAGGACTCTATGAGTAACAGCTTGTTCAACACAAAGTCATACCAGTGGTACCCAAGGATTCTCTGAAGAGACACAGTACTGAAGGAGTTCAGTCTTCATCTCAGGTCACTGGAGAGTGTCCATATCTCACAACCATATAGCAAGACAGGAAGCACCAAGACTCTAAAGACTTGGACCTTCGTCCTTTTGCAAAGATATCAGAAGTGCCAGACATCCCTTTAGAGTGACATCATGACCTCCCATGCCCTCCCAATTCGTCTACTGAGACATGAATGTGGCTGCCGAGGTAAGTAAAACTCTCGACAAGGTCAACACTCTCTCCGCAGACAGACTGCTGATGGTTATGCCCAAAATGTCATTAAAGGCCTAGCTATCTCCTATATTATATGGTTCCTTTTATATCTTTCAGTTATAGCGCCATATCATTTTGATAATTTCCTTTGCATGGATGCAGTAGTTTGCCACCCTCAGAGCTGTTTGGTTTCTCGGCTAACTCACGTACTGTATTTTGAAGCACATGTCTACGGTAATAGACCCTGCCTGTCACATTTTGATTTTAATATGTGTCCCATCAGTCGACAAATGACATATTTATTTATTTTCTTGGATCACATTGATCTTCATTTAAATTGCTCGACATTACGGATAATTTCATTGCAATTGCTGTAGGTAATTGCAGTAATTCACTAAAGGGATTCCAAGCTGTGGTTTGCTAACAAAATGGCTTTGTCTAAATTAGCTTTTAATTGAAGGATAACAGCTTTTGCTAATGATTCAGAAAATTAGCAGCGCTTCTTCAGCAGTTTAGCAAAAGCATATTTTTTTTTCTAATGATGTCCTATTTTCTGTTTCGCTTTTTGAAAAAGTGCTTTATAATGTACATTGATGTTGTCCAGGAATACACTGCCATGAGGGGAGATGATTAATGACTTCGCTCACACACACACACATCCCGTGCATATCAAATAAGTACTGGCTGTCAGTTGCTTTCACTTGCTCATGTCTCCACTAGTCACATGCATTTATTCCTTCACTTTCTAAACCTGCTTATTCTTGGGTAAGGCCATGTGAAGCTGGAGCCTGTCTTGGTAGCTACAAGTGCAAGGCAGGAACCCACCTTGGAATGGGATGGCAGTGTGTTAGACAGAACATCATCAGAGACTTTCTGGAGGGGAAGTGGAAACTGGTCCAAAGAAGAGAAAAACAGTCTGGCATATTTGTTTGACTGGGTTGGGTTTGGGGTCCTACTTTGCACATTCAATTCATAGTGTTTTTGGCCTAGCAGGCACTGCACACAGGAGTCAAGTGGAGTTTCCAGGAATTTTTACATTGATTATGGCAGGAAGGGCACAACAAAGACCAATACTATTGCTGCTTGAGAAAGGAATTGGGATGCAGAGATTTATTGGACCACTAGGGGGCTCTGTGGAAATAGCAACTTGACCTCCTATTTCTAGCAAACAGTGTGCTACAAGTGTGGGCAGAACGGAAAAGTCCAATCAGCTAAGCCAAACCAGAAACCCAACGTGTCTTTGTGATTTGTTTTTAAGAGGAAATGGTGTTTTATTATTTAGCTGGCACCTTTCTCCAAATTGACATACAACATTTGAGAGATACAACTGGTTACATTTCTTTTGTTAAATTTCCAGTTGGAGCACAGGCAAGTGATGTGACTTGCTCGCTTTCACATGGTGTCAGTAGTGGGATTTGAAACCCACGATCTCAGTGTTTTGAAGTCCAAAGCCTGGAGTGCAGATTCATGTTTTAAGGAAGAAGGCAAGCAGTTCTCATGCCATCCAACTGTGACATAATTTCACCTCTGAAATGGGTACTCCCTTTTTTTCTGATACCAAGGCAGCTTAATATAGAAAAAAACATTCAATAAGAGGAATAGCTTGCAGCCTGCCTCTGGAGTGAAAAGCCAGAGCCAGAGACATCATGAGACAGTGGACCACTGTTGACTGGACATGATACCCCCTACTGCAGTGGCTGCTGCTGTGGTCCACTGAATGAAAATGATGATGATGATGATGACTAATAAATAATGATGCAGAACTTCATCTCAGTTTTTAATTCCATCGCAAACAGTGAAAAAAAAAGGCACATTAGGCATGTGTAAATTAATTAGGAGCAGCCGCAAATGAAATGTGTCTGTCCTGATTTATTTGAAGTGGCAGTCCTTTTGTAATTACCGCTTTTATTTATTTCCGTGTAATGCTATAATTATTAGGTCGCTGCTAAATGCTTACAGTGCTGCTTATGATACACTAATTAGGCTATAATGGATGGGGAAATGCATGAAATAGCACCTCACAAGCTGTATGTGCTCGAATCCATGTCATGAGGCCAGTGATAAGGATAACGAGCTAATTATAAGACCTGGGCTAGGCCCCCTGACTCTTACAGTGCCAGTTGGTCTCCAGTTCTGTGCCACAGCATGGTCAGGACAGGCGTGTCTTCAGGGTTACTACATCTTTAGAGATCTGGGAAATAAGAGTCATAGAAAATTGCATTAATGCCATGCTGAGGTGTTCATGTAAGGCCTGTCTGGTCCACTGAGGTTTTGTATTCACTCAGCACATTTGAATTTAATCCAGATTGTCATTCAGTCCATTCAAACTCCTCACAGATATGGTCAGAGGCAGATCCCAGGTGGTACATCTAACTCAGCCCAGTATGAGGGAGGGAGTGAGTAAATGAGTGCTGGACCTGTGTCCCATCTAAGGTTTTGTGTCTAATATTACCAAGGATTGTGAAATGTGCCAAACCCAACAGCATTAGCCTGCAAGACTCGGTCAGTCTACAGCACCTTACTCTTCATCGGGCAATTTACCAAGCAAAGAAGAAGGCAACACAAGGTCTCCGAAGAGACTCAGAACACATGCCTACTTAAATCACATTAAACCATCTAATTTCTTTTGGTGCTTTTAAAGACAGGAATCTTCTATGTGTTGATTAATATTGAAAATCGAAATGAGGGCAGACAAATTAGCAGTCCAACTGTTTAAATCTTACAGAGCATAACAGTAGAGACTAGACTGGAACATGATAGAAAAGAAGAGAACAGACCAGAACATTACATAAAATGACATGGCAAAGCAGAACATGACTTAACAGGACACAACATAATGTGACATGACATGTCAGGAAACAATATGACACAATGTTAGCATATCATGAGAAGTTTTTTCCTTTTTTATCAATGCCAACGTTAAGTCAGTCCTTCTTTATGGAGCTGAGATCAGGAGGAGGACCGTTAGGACCAGTAAGAAAGTTCAGACCTCATCAACACATTTCTAGGAAGGATCCTGTAGATGCACAATCAGCAACAATGGTCTTTGGCAGAGAACAAACCAGACATCTGAGTCGAGCTGAGATTTTAAAGAAGAAAATAAGGATGGATTGGACACACCCCAGAAAGCCTCACAACAACATCAACAAGACATTCACTGACCTGGGAGCCCCATGGAAAAAGGAGGAGAGAAAGGTAAAAGAAACATGTGGAGCAAGGCAGACACCATGATGATGGAGCCAACTGGAAAGAGAGATGCCTGGAGAACACCTGTTGGCAGCCTAAGCTCTAGGAGGGTTGGAAGGCATAAGGACTGTAAATAAGTCCACGTTGTCCCCAACATTTGTTCCCTTTCATTACGGTGTATAGGGTCATTATTGTCATGTGTACAGAGGACAGTGAAATTCTTACCTACATATGCAATTCAAAATGCAACATGCCCCCCACTCTCCAGCATCCTTACTGCTTAGAACTAACTTGTGTCTTCCTTACCAGAACCATCTCCTCGTCCCTTATGGTAGCATTCTGTACTGCTAAGCTGTGTATAAGGCTTTGCCACCTTCCTATTCTATTCCCATGGCCATTCATCACTGTGCCATTACCATTCCATAGCCATCCATGTGGGCGCCTTTCTTTTCCATGCCCAGCACTTTAATCTAGTCAGCATTCTGCAGGTTGCTCATTAAACTCATCAGAATTGAAGCACAAAGAACGCCAGCAGAGAAGCCTTGTGGAGCGTACCAAACATAAAATAAGTTTATTTGATTTATTTTTTTGCATGTCGGGTGCATTGCGAAGAGATTGGAATCAATTCCCAGAGATGCCAGGCACGGCCCTTTTATTTTTGTGGCCGCCCTCCCCTGCTCGGCTGTCTAACGCATTATATGATCTATAATACAATTTCCCATACATTAGCAAGGGGCCTCTGCACACTTGTGCGAGAAAGTACCACGACAAGCTTAATGGATCCCCTATATCTCCCACTGAAGTTCCAGGAGAAATGAGTTGCCTCTGCAAAGTTGTAATTCTCCGTCCGCCTCATTTTAGCGTTATCGATCTCGGGCTCCCCTACGCGACAGAAGTTGCCCAACCGTGCTCAAACAATAAAAGCGGAGGTAAAAATTTAATAAGATCTCAGATTGGTTTCCCTTGCATTCCAATTGCTTCATATATTATGGGCAGCGTGCACAAGCCGGGCCTGGCTGCAGTGCTCACTCTGATTTAGAGCTCACACCGTGGCGGGACTACAGGTGGGCGAGCAAGTCTTTGTGCATAGAATTTCAAAGAGCTGCCTCTGACCAAGGGTGTCCAGGCCAGTGACAGAAAATGACAAATGTTTTGCGTGTGGCAGTCTTGATGCACCATTAGGTCAGCAAGCATCAGACAAAGGTCCTCATACTCCAAACATGAAACTCTGCTTTGCCATTTACAATGCACCGTGTTTTCTTCCATATGATCCTACCTCCAGCCAGTTTCACCTCTCCCATTGATTTCTGCTTTCAGTCTGCTTACCCTGCTTAATGGCACAACATCATCCACAGACAGGTGTTTTCTGCTGAGCTTCCAGTTGCCGTCAAGTCAGTTTATTCATTTGCTGCTCGCCATCTTTTCTTGCCACCCCCTTACCTCTTCCCTTCTTGTGTGTTTCTTTTTTTTTTACAACTGGTTCAAAAGATGTCAGATGGTCTGCTCTGCTCTCAGCAATTGTTGAGTCAGATTTTGCAGATTTTTCATTCATACCCCATTTTCTTTTGATCCTCCCTCCAGTCAGTTTCATTCTTTTTTTTAAATGTGTGGTCTTTCCCTTTCTATCTTGCTCTCTTTCTCTCTCATGTCTGTTGTCCCGGTGCAATCATGAGCTTGGCTTTCTGACTGCATTAGCTGTCATTCAAGCCCCTTTACAATTTACAGATCACTGTCTTTTCTGGCTTCTCCTAATGATGCCTCCTTTCCCTTTAATCCTTCCATTGTCCAATTCCTCATTTTTTCATCGAGTCCTGTGTGTCTATGATTGATCTAACAAAGTTCAAAGATTAGTAGTTTTACTTCTCTTATTTCTATTTGCTTTCCTCTTGATCCTTCTTCTTTTTAAACAGTTTTGTAATTTTGTTCCGAGAACAAAATCTCCAGATAACAGTCCAGAACATCTGTTCCATTCTGAGTTGTCACCAAATCATCTCTGTGATTTGCAAATCGCTGTCCTTTTAGCCTTCTCTCATTGATATTCTCTTTCCCTTTGATCCTTCCTCCAGTCATTTCACTTGTTTTTATCTGTATATCCTCCCTTTAACTCTCTTTCCACTGACCCAACATGATCATGGCTATCTCCTCTGCTCTTTCTTTGACTCTCTTATTGCTACATTCTTCCCTTTGATCCTCCCTCTAGTTACTGTCCCCTCTTTTCAACAATCCTTTGTTTGCATTTTATTTTTCAGGGTAGTGGAATGTAATGAAGGGGCAGTAAGGAGGCCAAACAGCTGCCCCTGGTGCTTGAGTAGTTCCAGTATTTGAATCAGCTTGGGTTATGCTGTATGGGAAAATGTAAATGGAACTGTTGTGCGCTTTGTAAAACCGGAAAGTGCAGTTGCTGAAAGACGCTATATAAATTTTAATATAGCATAACATTCTCAAACATGCCTAATCAAATTGAATATTATGGGAGATGAAGTTTGTCCTACAAATCAAATGTAGAATATAATAATACAAAGTAATAACAGTCAGGTGTGCACAGCATAATGACATTCTTACTTGTATGTCTCTCACAGACAGCATATCAACAATAAAGAATGCTAACAAATTGGTAACATTATCTAATGAAAATAATATATACAAGATGTATACACCTTAATGAAAGGATAAGTGTCTGCGTGTCTGTCTGGTTGCAAATGCTCCATCATTACAATATTTGTAGTAATAAAAGGCATTGCATTTGTCACTCCAACCAATGGGACGTCACAAACATTAACACTGCTTTTATGTTTATGCTTTTACATTTGTCATTCCTACAGATGCTGCATCACAAATATTTGTAATAAAAATTATTTCGTTACCTTCTGTGTATATCCAAATGTCCACCCTTTGATAATACCCTAGTATCATCCAGCCCTGGATCCCCACACTCAGGCAAGTATGGAATTGCTAATCAAACTTGACTTGCTCATCACTGTGAATGGTATGAAGACACAACGGTACAGACGCAGAGAGAATGGACACACTCTGCATGGAGAATAAGGAAGTAGGATCTGTAAGGTGGCAGTGCCTCCCACTACACCACACTAAATAAAAGGATTGTAAAAAGTTGAGAATGAGCCTTAATATAATAAGCTAAAAGCTTACATTGTAAATCTGCTGGCCTACTGGGTAAAACTGAGTTCACACCTCCTGTATTACTATAGCCAGGTCACCTAATCAGCCAGTGCCCCCTTTGTACAAACAATTTGTATGTTACCCACACGTGGGATATATATATATATATATATATATATATATTGATTTGATAATAATAAAGCACTTTATGAAAATACGCTAGGCAAAAAGCAAGTATGCATATTGGAAGTTCTACAAACAGACACAACTATTTTTGTCCAGCAATGGTGTCCACTGTGCACAGACAGCTGTGACCATTCCATTTTTTAACCCCTATAAAGGGTAACCAAAGTCCATCCCAGCATAAAACATCAAACCTCAAACCACTTACACCTTAACACCAGCAAGACCAAGGAGCTGGTGGTGGATTTTAGAAGTCCCAGGCCCCTCATGGACCCTGTGATCATCAGAGGTGACTGTGTGCAGAGGGTGCAGACCTATAAATATCTGGGAGTGCAGCTGAATGACAAATTGGACTGGACTGCCAATACTGATGCTCTGTGTAAGAAAGGTCAGAGCCGACTACATTTTCTTAGAAGGTTGGCGTCCTTCAACATCTGCAATAAGATGCTGCAGATGTTCTACCAGACGGTTGTGGCGAGTGCCCTCTTCTACGCGGTGGTGTGCTGGGGAGGCAGCATAAAGATGAAGGACGCCTCATGCCTGGACAAAATTGTTAAGAAGGCAGGCTCTATTGTAGGAGTAAAGTTGGACAGTTAAACATCTGTGGCAGAGCGACGGGCATTAAGCAAACTCCTGTCAATCATGAAGAATTCACTGCATCCACTGAACAGTGTTATTTCCAGGCAGAGGAGTAGCTTCAGTGACAGACTGAGGAGATCGTTCCTCCCACACACTATACGACTCTTCAATTCCACCCGGGGGAGTAAATGCTAACATTACTCAAAGTTATTGTCTGCTTTTACATGCTTTTTTATTTCTATTTAATTTAATGACAGGTTTTTTTTTTATCAGTATACTGCTGCTGGATTATGTAAATTTCCCCTTGGGATTAATAAAGTATCTATCTATCTATCTATCTATCTAAGATGAATGACAAGGACACGGTAATACGCACAGTAAGTGACCTTTGACATGTGGAGCATTCATACAGATACAAAGACAGTGAAAAGCCCATTCAGCCTTTGGGCTAACTACCACACCACCATGCAGTTGGATAGCCCTTTTGTTTAGACATGACAGATTTATTTTGTTCCAATACTTTCTTTCAGGTATAGCACTGTGAAGTTACTTTAATTTAAATTCCAAGTGCCCCTCTGTGTGACTGGCTTTGGATGAAAGCAAATAAATTTTGGTGACATATACCTTACACTATAAATTATTATTAAAAGGCATAAAATAATGTAACATTTTATAAAGATATGCTATTTGAATGATACTTTATAAAATAACTCAACAGGCAACCCCATAAAAATATTTGAGCAGCTGGCAGCGCAAAAAAATAAATAAGGAAAACAGTGAGGGTAAAAAAAAATACTGAATCATGTAAGCAAAAAGCCATCCAAAAAAAGTCAGTGAACAACAAGAATCAAATCGAATCAATTCTGCTTCGCCTCCCTGGAATTAGCAGGTTATCACTGAGCTTCATGAGTTTTTAATGCAACAGAAAGGTCAGCCCTTCAGTGACGCGTCTAAGGTCTGGGAGGCCAATTCTTCTTTTTTTTTTTTATCTGCAGTGCTTTTCAAAAAATGCCAGCAGAATTTCGAAACTGATAAAAGATAAGGCCTGCAGGTCTTTCTAATTCTCCATCCCTTTCTCCTTCATTGATATTCATTAGCATTGGCTTGCTGCTTTTTTATTTCTTTGCTCTTTTTACTGTCTACAGGGACTTTTCTCCCTTTTTTCTTTAATGCTTTCCTTTATCTTCATGATAAATTAGAATTTTATTGATGCAGCAGTGCAGATCTGAGATGCCTTTGTCAGCATTGGTAAGATGGTCTAGCCTTGGGAACATGCAGCCCACTACTGCTGGCTTGTTGTGTAATCTTAGAGTGGCCCTATTTAAACCGCATGGGCTTGTCTGATAGTGTGGAGTAGTGGCTCAGGAGCTGACACTCTCTGTGAATCATCAAGGGTCACTTGTGCTACCTCTGCTCATCTGTCTTTACATCATGATCTGTAGAATTTCACTGAGTGCAACAAGGATGAGCAAACATCTTTCCTAAAGGGATATTATGCTGAGTATAGCCATCAGGTGAGGAACCCAGCCACAGGGGAAGCACAAACCAGTATGCTTCTTTGTGCTGGTCCCAAGCCCGGATAAATGGGGAAGGTTATGTCAGGAAGGGCATCAGTTGTAAAATTTTGCTAGGTCAATATGCGAACAACAATACAGATTCCCATACCAGATCAGTTGAGTCCTGGGTTAACAACAGCCGCCACCAGTACTGTTAGCCAATAGGGTAAAAATTGGGCTACTGTTGGCCAAAGGAAAAGAAGAGGGGGAAGGCATGTCCGGAGACAGGGGGAGAAAAGGAAGGTAAAGAGGGTGGAAGTGAGGGTAGGAACTTTGAATGTTAGCAGTATGACTGGTAAAGGGAGAGAATTAGCTGATGTAATAGAGAAAAGGAAGGTTGATATATTGTGTGTGCAAGAGACCAGATGGAAGGGGAATAAGACCTGGTGGATCGGAGGTGGGCTCAAATTTTTCTACCATAGAGTGGATGGGAGGAGAAATATGATAGGGGTTGTCTTGAAGGAACGGTATGTCAAGAGTGTTTTAGAAGTGAAAAGAGTGTTGGACAGAGTGATGAAGCGGTAAACTGAAGGTGTGATGATGAATGTTGTTAGGGCATATGACCTGCAAGCTGGGTGTGCGATGGATGGGAAAAGAGATTTCTGGAGTGAGTTGGATAAAGTGATGGACAGTGTACCCAAGGGACAGAAAGTGGTGATTGGAGCGAATTCCAATGGACATGTTGGTGAAGGGAACAGAGGAAATGAGGTGGTGATGTGTAGGTATGGTGTCAAGGAGAGAAATGCAGAAGGTCAGATGAATTTTGTGAAAAGGATGGGCATGGCTGTGGTGAATACATATTTTAGGAAGACAGATTAACATAGGGTGACGTACAAGAGTGGAGGAAGATGCATACAGGTGGATTATATCCTATGCAAGAGGATCAGTCTGAAGGAGATTGGAGACTGTAAAGTGGTGGCAGAGGAAAGCATAGTTAGGCATCATAGAATGGGACGATGGTCTGTAGGATGACGTTGGAGATCAAGAAGTGGAGGGGAGTGAGGGCAGAGTCAAGGATCAAATGGTGCAAGTTTGAGTTCAGGGAGAGGTAAGACAGGCACTGGGTGGCAGTGACGACTTACCAGATAGCTGGACAACTAGAGTAGAAGATGTAAGGGTGACAACTAGAAGGGTATTTGGCATGACATCTGGAAAGAGGAAGGAGGACAAAGAATACATGTGTTGGAATGGGGAAGTATAGGAAAGTATACAGAGGAAGATAAAGAAATTGGATAGTCAAAAAGATGCAGAAAGTAGACAGGAGTACAAGGAGATAAGGCGTAAGTTGAAGAAAGACGTGACAAAAGACAAAGAAAAGGCGTATAATGAGTTGTACGAGAGGACAGACACTAAGGAGGAAGAAAAGGACCTGTACCGATTGGATACACAGAGAGACCGAGTTGGGAAAGATATGCAGCAGGTTAGGTTGATAAAGGATAAAGATGGAAACATACTCACAAGCGAGGAGAGTGTGTTGAGCAGATGGAAAGAGTACTTTGAGAGACTGATGAGTGAAGAGAATCAGAGAAAGAGAGATGGTTGGATGATGTGGAGATAGTGAATCATGAAGTGCATTGGATTAGCAAGGAGGAAGTAAGGACAGCTATGAAGAGGATGAAGAATGGGAATACTGCTGGTCCAGATGACATACCTGTTGAAGAATGGAGATATTTAGGAGAGATGGCAGTGGAGTTTTTAACCAGATTATTTAATGCAATCTTGGAAAGTGAGAGGATGTGAAGAAATGTACTGGTACTAATTTTTAAGAATAAGGTGGATATGCAGAACTGTAGTAACTAGAGAAGGGTAAAATTGATGACCCACAGCATTAAGTTATGGGAAAGAGTAGTTGAAGGTAGGTTAAGAAGGAAGGTGATGATTAGAGACATGAAGTATGGTTTCATGCTGGGAAAAGAGCACCACAGATGCAATGATTGCTCTGAGGATGTTAGAAGTATAGAGAAGGACAGAAGGAAGTTGCATTGTGTTATTGTGGAGTTTGAGAAAGCATATGACAGGGTGCCTAGAGAGGAGTTGTGTTACTGTATAAGGAAGTTGGAAGTGGCAGAGAAGTATGTCAGAGTTGTCCAGGATATGTACAAGGGAGTGGCGGATACATTCAAGGCAGAGGTGGGGATTGCATCAGGGATCTGCTCTGAGTCCTTCCTTATCTGCAATAGTGATGGAGAGGTTGAGACAGGAGATTAGACAGAAGTCTGTGTGGACCGTGATATTTGTGGATGACATTGTCATCTGTAGCGAGAGTAAGGAGTGGGTTGAGGAGACCCTGGAGAGGTGGAGATATGCTCTAGAGAGGATAGGAATGAAGGTCAGTAGAAACAAAGACAGAATACAGTAATCCCTCGCTATATCGTGCTTTGACTTTCGTGGTTTCGCTCTATCGCGGATTTTATATGAAAGCATAACTAAATATATAACGCAGACTTTTCACTGCTTCGCAGGTTCTGCGGACAATGTGTCTTTTTACTTCCTGTACATGCTTCCTCAGTTGGTTTGCCCAGTTGATTTCATACAAGGGACGCTATTGGCAGATGACTGAGAAGCTAACCAATCAGAGCACGCAGTTAAGTTCCTGCCTGCTGAATGCGGTGTTAACCAGGAAGTCTCTTCTCGCTCATTCAACATCAACGTGTTTCGCTGTGTAAAGAGTTGTGCTCTTTTGTGTTTATCTTTGTGCATAGTCAAGCCCTTCGTTATGGCTCCAAAACGATCTGCTACTGCTTCAGGGCTGTGCCCAAGCTCAAACGGAAGATGTTAACGATTGCCAAAAAGGTAAACGTTTTGGATTTGTTGAAGGCTATGATTCTTTTTATTTAAAAAGTAGGAAAGGAATATAAGATCTACAGCCACAGTGTCCTTTTAACCAGGGTGCAAAACGAGTTGTAAGTGGATGTAATAAGGCAGTAGTCTGGATGGAATCTGCTTTAGGGATTTGGATTGAAGACTGCCAGAAGAAGAACAACGGCAGTGCTACACAATCGCCTGAAGTGGCTCCTTTAAGGGCTGTAACGCTCTCCTTTGTTGTGCAGTAAAATTAAACTCATTGTTATCGGACAAGTCATCGTGTCATTGTTGGTGAGTAACCATAATTAATTTTCTACTTACAGTACTTAGTACATGTACGTACGTTTAGTGTCACTGTACACACATTTACTGTATACTATTTTTCTTGCATTGTACGTATTTATTGCTGGTGGCCTGTCTATCGTAATGGCTGTAACATGTGATATCGGAGACACTCAATATCTTTAAAATAATATTTAGGTTTTACTGTATATAAACAGTGTGTTTATATACATAATTTCAGTGAATCTTACCTAATATCTAAGAGAATACAACGGGATTATGCTGTATAACTCTGCGGGGAATATTTATAAACAGTGTGGGAGAGTTTATAAGGGCTTAAATATATAAAAATAACCATACAAACATATGGTTTCTACTTCGCGGATTTTCACCTATCGTGGGGGGGTCTGGAACGCAACCCCCGCGATCGAGGAGGGATTACTGTACATGTGTTTGAATGAGAGGGAGTTCAAAGGAATGATGAAGATGTAGCCAGTAGAGCTGGCAAAGGTAGTGGAGTTTAAATACATCGGATAAACAGTACAGAGAAATGGGAATATGGAAGAGAGGTGAAGAAGAGAGTGCAGGCAGGGTACAGTGGGTGGAGAAGTGTGCCAAGAGTGATTTGTGTCAGACAGGTTCCAGCAAGAGTGAAAGGGAAGGTCTACAAAACAGTAGTGAGACCAGCTAATTATACTGTATCGGTTGGAGATGGTGGCAGTGACTAAAAAATAGAGCTGGAGGTGGCAGAGTTAAAGATGTTAAGACTTACATTGGGTGTGACAAGGATGGACAGGTTTAGAAATGAGTACATTAGAGAGTCAGCTCAGGTTGGATGTTTTGAAGACAAAGTCAAAGAGGTGAGATTGCCTTGGTTTGGACATGCAGAGGAAAGATGCTGGGTATGTTGGGAGAAGTATGATAATTTTGGAGCTGCTAGGTAAGAGGAAAAGAGAAAAGCCTAAGAGGAGGGTTATGAATGTGGTGAGACAGGACATGAAGGTGGTGAGTGTAACACAGCAAGATGCAGAGGAGAGGAAGATATGGAAAAAGATTATCTGCTGTGGTGACCCCTAAGAGGAGCAGATGAAAGAAGAAGAAAAAGCCATTTGGTGAGGGTTGAGCGATGTATCATCAAATCTGAAATGTTTATCTGAATTCAACATTCAAAAGGGTAAAGGTAGTTTGGAGAAAAATGTAAAGTCCAAATGAATTAGGAATGATATTTTAGCAGTGGAAAAATCATGTTTCACTCTATACATGAGTTCAAACACAAACCTTGGTAGTCAGTTGGCTTTCATAGATAATGTGCAATCAAGTTCAAGGTTGCAACTTCTTAATGGTAAGCTAATGCTAATTTGTAAGAATTTTACACAGATTCTTAAACTCAGTGTTTAAAAGAGAAATGGGCCTGTAGCATTCTTAATTGGGAGGATTTTTTATTTAAAATTGAAAATGGATACTGATGCTTGCTTTAAAGATCTTGGTAGAAATTCCTTATTTTTTACTTCATGAAAAACAGATATAATTAACATTGATAATTTATAGACTTTTATATAATATTCTGGAGGAAACCCATCTATGCCTATACTCAAATTGTACAGAATTTATTGGTATGTTGATCAGATGACCTAAAAAAAATTCAGATTTATAAACATCAGAACTGTGTGTGGATTAAACAACCCTGATGGATGATTAAGGTAGAAAAGCTGGCTTGTTTAATGAGCCAAAGGAAGGAAATGAAGGAAAAGACAACACAGAAGACCTTCAATAGCGCTGCTGTAACAAACAAGAAAACAAAAAACTCAGTGATGGGCAACCATAAAATTTTATTATTTATATATTATTGGTTAGACATTTTTGAACAGTCCCCATTTTTCCAGTTTACGTTGACATGTAAGAAATCCAAGTCTAGTGAATAACCTGAAATGGTACTAAGGTAAGCAGTAAACATACTTATTTATATAAACCAAAAAAAGTACAAAAAATGGCAAAATAAGGCCAAAGGACTTATCCAATGAGGCAATCCAAGTCGACCAAGTCTAAATTTGTAAAACAAGAGCAAAACCCCAAAACAAAAGCAATAATCCAAGAAGCCAAAAAAATCAATACTCCCAGTAAACAAAGCACATGGCAAACATCAATGAGCCACCGAAGGACCAGCTATCAGCTTCGGAATATTAAGGCTCAGGAAAGTCGTTTAGCAGTAACATCAGGATAGCCTCTGACAACCCACTAAGCACAAGTTACACAAGAGAACAACGTGCTGTTTTCTTCTCTTTTGTGGTTTCTACTTTATTTGCCTTTGTCACACCCCACCTGAGGTCTTATTTGTCCCTTGATCACAGAAAAAAAGGTTGAAAGCACTTGTGCCTCAGGATACTGTGCTGGCTCAAGTGAGACCTCAAACACCAGCAGGAACTCCAGCCGAGAAAACAAGCAAGGCATTTCAGACAGTCAGATCTCAGCAAATACAATAACTCGATGGTGATTGATGGGGGTTATCGCATGGTGCCACTAACCACTCTCTGAGTTTCCTTTCTTAGATTAGCTGGCTGCCATGTCAAGGGCATCGAAACAGTTCTCCGCCTGGCAGGTTGAGACTCTGAACCTTCATTACAGCACACTCTCTGGGGCACCTATGCCGGTTTCGATTAAATGGAATGGGAGACATTTTTAATATCAAGCTTCATGTTCCATCAATGGTTTCTCCACAAGGGAGTTTTTGGATGCAAAAAAAGTAATAATCTTGACATTTTAATTTGTATTCGACACCCTCTGTGCTGATGTTGCAAAAAAAGGGCTTTAGAAAGGTGAAAAGTATTTTAGGAGATTTTCTAGAAGGAAAGGCAAAAGAGATAGAGGGCAAAAAAAGATAAATATATTTACTTCCATAATTAAAAAATACAAACCTGTGAACATGGCAAGTACTGGGTAGGGCTGCTGCCTAACAGCTCCAGAGTGATGGGTTTAAATCCTAGTGTACGGACTGTTTGCTTGTTAGGTTCATATTGGCCCAGAGTGGGAGAGTGAGCACTCTGGTCCATGCTGCTGCTGGGTCAGGCTTCTATACCTGTAATCTGGATATGGAATAAGCATTTTTAATAATGGATGACTGGATTGATGGGCTTGAAAAATGAGTGAATGAACTACATTATAATTAAGGGGAAATATTCCCTTTGTAGTATAAAATGTACTGAGACAAAATGTCTCAAGACCTGCTGGTGTCTTCTGTATCAAGGATATGCTTTGAATCCATGTGGCTTTCTCCTAACAAGGCTATGGCAAGCCAAATTAACAATTGGAGATATCTTAAAATTAATTTTAAGATATCTGGAAATGCATTTCAGATATCTCAAAATGTACAGTGTATTATTTCAAGATATTTATAAAATGCATTTCAGATATTGTACCTTGAATTAGGTGGATTTTCAGATCTCTGTAAGTTAATTTGAGATATCTAAAATGCATTTCTAAATATCTTAAAAAGCATTTAGAGATATCTCAAAATGTTAATTTGACTCACCATAATTTAAGATATCTGGAAATGTAATTAAGATATCTTGAAATGTATTTTAGAAATCTTAATACTGACCCACGCTTCAGATATCTAAAATACATTTTTAGAAATCACAGATTTATTTGAAATCTAAACTAGGTCTCTCCATTTCAGATAGCTATGGAGAAGAACATTCTGAATCCTCACAGAGTAAAACCAAAAACCGAGTGTTGTAAGGTAAGAAGGCTACCCGCCACAACATCATGTTGTACCTTACTGTGTCATTGCTAGTGAATTCAGATGAGACAAAACATAATCAGTTGCTTTCAGCACTAACAGTTTTATTCAAATATATATATATATATATATATATATATATATATATATATATATATATATATATATATATATATATATATATATATATATATATATATATATGCATAAATTAATATTCTTTTCCTGCTTAATCAGGTGCAAGGTTGTGGAGAGCAGCATGGGATACAAGGCAAAAATTAAACCAGAACAGGGCACCAGTTGAAAATATATGTTGCAAAGAAAACAATTATAGCTGATATAATTAGCCATAAAGTGAATATATGGCATATAATACTAACAAAATTACTTCAGGTATGTCAGTTAAGTTAAAATAACACATGTCCACCTGCTGAAATACAGTGGAAAACTATTAAGTGAAAGGTGCTGCTAATAAAACACCAGCATGTGGCTGAGACTTATAATTCTCAGGAAAATCAGAAGCTGTACAGAGTTCCGTGTTTTTGGGGGCAGAGCAGAGGGCTACCCAAAAGTGCACACACCAAAATGGCCATTAGTTGCTCAGTTCAGCATTTCTTATTTTTTACTCTTACGGCTGACCTTGCCATGATTCTTTCTAAGGCCCACAAGTTTTGTGTTTTTGTTTTTTTTCCTCTCATACCTTTTGCTTCTGTCTCTCACAAGACTCAATTTAGGATGTGTTTCGAAAAACTTCCTGCAGGCACACATTTTATAAATTAAGAGACTTCAGCTAATAAACAGTCTTACTAATTATGAACTCTTTATGCATTAGAATATTTTTTTGCAAGTCTTATTTCTAGTTGTTTTTTTTTTTTTGCAGTTGTATTGATGCTTGTTTTCTTTAATTATTAACTTTTATTTATGAATCTGTGCCTGGGAGGGCTTCAAGATAATGAATTTTTATGGAATACTAATATTTATGACTTATTAAAAAGGTTCAAAATGAGCTTGTAGAAAGGAACCAAGTTTGTGTTAATTACGGGGGAGCAGCAAGCATCATGGTGGCCTAGTGCTTAGTAATGCCACTTTACAACTTTGCGATGCTGGCTGCTTTCTGTGTAGGGTGGGCTCATTGTTAAATGTCCTGACACTCCATTTTTCTCCTTCATCATCTGAGATGATGAAATGATACTTATAATCATCAAGACCATTACCTGGTCCTTATGCAGTGATGTCAAACTATGC
This sequence comes from Polypterus senegalus, assembly GCF_016835505.1. Lineage (NCBI taxonomy): Eukaryota > Metazoa > Chordata > Cladistia > Polypteriformes > Polypteridae > Polypterus > Polypterus senegalus. The sequence continues at coordinate 62,515,791 of NC_053165.1, forward strand.
CATAAGGGAACCTAAAGATGAATTTTATGTTGTTAAACTCTATTATCTCATAAAAATGTGCAAAAAAAAACATCAGACTCCACAAATTAACTCACAGCTCACTTATATGGAGCTCTGTCTGGTATGACCTGTAGGGGATGTACCAGCAGCCCAAACTCCAGACACAACTTCATAAATACATGTCCTGGGTTCAAATAAGAATTATTTAACAAAATACCTTCATAAAAGTTTTTCTTCAAAGGTTGCAAAAGCACAATAATTTCTGTTTTTCTTCTCCACTCCTCCCAAGCAAACTTTGTCCTCTTCCATCCGACTCCAACTCAGCTGGGTGAGGCAGAGCGGCTTCTTTTATAATGGAGGCACAAGTGTCAGGATGTTGCCTGTAGGGAGCACTTCCAGGACAAGGTGGAAGTCCCATCACATAGGGATCATCAATTCTTGCAGTACCCACAGAACTCCCCCATTTTTGGCATCCATTACACCGGCAACCTCATACCCACAACTCATCACATTCCAATCAATCTCTGGCCAGCAAAAATCCAATTCAATTTGATTTATTGCTGAAATTGTTCTGCACTGTATTTAGTGAGGCAATGAGAAAGAGGCTGTGTTGTGGGATGAAACTTCCACAGCTTCTGCTGAAGGAGGTGCCATTGTTTAAAGAAACTGGAGGTCCAAAGACACTGCCTAAAAAAAACAGTACTAACTTAATATCTTGGAGCACTAAAAGCATATCCATGCCGCCTAAAAGGTTTTCCTCATCTACGATCCATGTCTGTCCCATTCATCCCACTAGGCTTTTGAGGCTAAAGTACACAACAGGCCAGTCAAAAACTGGACAAAAATGGAATGTGGAACCTGGAGATGAAGAGCAAATGAGATAGATTGATAACAGCACAAAACATGGTGTGCATTCACTCCTTTGTCAATTACTACACCACAGGAAGTAAACAATATCTAAACCCACAGAGGTTTAAAAGGTGAATTGATTGACCTGAGCTACAAAGCCTGCATGCATTATGAAGAGTCACAATTTGTGGAAACAACCCTCCAAAGTGCAACCGTTAACATATCCACATCAAAAGGGTGCCTGCCTTTCATGGTTTAACAACACACACACAAACACACATACAAAATAAGACATAACAGAAAAAAATAAGTTCTGTCTTAACTGATGTTTCTTTGAAGACCACTACTTAACAATGCTTCATCAGTGATGTGATCAATGTCAAGCTGTATTTTTTAATTCTGAAACTTAAAGAATGTGTGGCCAAAATAGAAAATTTCAGTTTGCTACCACCAGTAGTAATAAAATAGATTAGTTGTCATTCTTGAGGAAGTGAAAAAAGCTGCTATCAAGTGTAAGCTCTTACGTTTACAGACACTGTGCTGAGAGTTTAGTATTGTTTCTACCTAGCCTTTTGTAGTAACTATTTACAACACATAAGAAGTATCAACAACTCCTTATTTTTAACTTGGTTTATCATGGAGAGGGATTGGTCTACGGGTCTGTAAGGTGTACTAATATGTAATATAAATTCATTCATACCCTAAAAAATGCATGTAATATTAAATGGTGGCTCTAAATTACCCCTTTATCTAAGTGTGAGTGTGTACCCAATGCTCTTCCTCTTTTTTCCCTTATTGCTCTCCTTTCACAGAAACAATATAGACAGAAGTTCATTATATTATAAACATGGTGGACATCCTACCTATGAGTTATGTTTGATGACATGTTGGATTATTCAAATATTGTACAATTCTATCCTCTAGACCACACCAGGCAAATACAGCATCTGCTTCAGCAAGATGGTGCCTCTCAGACATGGTATAGTAAAATGTGTTACACGAGGGAATGTTATTACACTGTCTGTCATCTACTGAGTCCCCTTCTTTTTTGTACAGTACGAAAGCTGCCTTATCTCCCTGTGGGACTCCATAGCCTCTGTTCTGTGGCAGCCTGAGGTACACACTGCCATGTCCACAGGGCAAAATGATAATTGGTAAATAAAAGCTGTTACATGTGAAGGCCAGCTACCTAGGCAACAAACCCAAATGAAGAACACAGTTAGTTCTCACCTCTGGAAGAGAAGAGAGAGGGGAAAAAAAAGAATTTCAGACTGTGGTAGAAGTTGCAGTAATTTGCAACCCTGTCATAAAAATGTGTTTATGATAATAACAAGATGTCCCTTGAACACACTCGAACATTCACCACCTTGTCAGCTAACAGTTTCTTTCTCCAAGACCCAGCACCCATGAGGATATGTTAATAGCTCTGGAGGTCAAAACTGTCAGCTCCTGAAAAGGTACAAATCTCTTCCCTGTAATATTAAGGAAAATCCACAAGGAGCATCACTCCATAGCTTCTCTATTACACTAATTATGAGTTTCATTAAAGTGAATTATCAGTTTTACGACAGATGGGATTTCCTTCACTGCTGGGTGTCAGAAACAAATTAGTGGTGTGATTCTAAGTTTTCCTGATCTGTTTTCCTCTAACATAAAGAAATGTGGCAAAAGAAGAACATTTACTTGGTAAAAAGAGTGCAGCCTACCCTAGGTTTGACCAGATGTCGAAATCTTGCACTGGCTTTACAACTGTATGGCTTGTATCTTTTGCCATTCTGAGATGATAAGGTCCAGGCTTCTTTACTCCTCTCTTCCTCTTATCCCTGTTTATTGCCACCAGCACAAAAACTAATCAACCAATAAACTGAGAGATTGTTTGAGAGTGTTCTTTGTATTTGGTCAATGGCTTCAATCTCTGAGGACACTTTGTGATCACATTGTTGAAAATCTCCTCAGAGCCTCCAAAGTGTGTTAACTGTGTAGAGTCGTTGCATTGACACCTTTGTTCTGAAGTGGAAGTTGCCACTCCACAGTAGCATTTGACAGATGATTGCAAATGTCAGCTTCAGGCCATTATGTCTGTAAAAACAAACCTGTACTTATAGGTCCAGGGGTCAATTTCTTTCCAATAAAACAGGGTCTTCAGTACAGAAAATTCATCTAAGCCTCCCAGCATCTAAGAGACAAAACGTGCTTCAGTTCCTCTGAACCTTGCCAACAGGACCCATCCAAAGGTTAAATAATAATTAAACCCATTTCTTAATGGATAGATATCCATTAGACTCTATTTGGTTTCCTCAGGTGGTCCCAGTGGCTCAAACCTAGTGCCACGTGGGTGATTTTCACAGCTGTTGAATGCTGACAACACAACACTGTTTTCCCACTCATGAAAATACTCTATGTGGCATACAGTAAATAATCAGGACTACTGTTTTTTGATAGTCATACTCTACACTGATATTCCACTTCTGTTAATGCTCTCTAGCTCATATCAATTATTGGGAGTCTGTCTTGCCTTTGGTGATAGGTTCCTGCCTTTGGGGTTTCCTCCTTCCTCAGCTCATTGATTACAATCTCCAAAACCAATTCTCTGGTCAAGCTTTCCGAAAACTAGTTATACATTGGGAGGTACAATGGTACAAATACATCTTGACCTATTAACAATAAAGTAATCCTGCCACTTGAGAGGAAATAGGGGCTGACTGGTGTAGGGGAAAGGGTGTTAATAAAGGTATTGATCTGAACCGTGGCCTTCTCTCCAATCTAAGACTATTGACCAGCTTTTACCATTGCAGGCCAACTTCAGCCACATTAAGGTGTGCATTTTCAGTGTCCTTCACCCATTCAGAAAACCTTAATAAACTGACCACACTGAGGTGACAGCATAAATTTTAACAAGTACAAAAACTAATGATTGGGGATTTTTATATGCTTTTTAGCTTATTTCTAGATGAGAAAAGGATGAGAAGAACCAGGCTTTAATTGTCAATGCTTTAATAATTTAAGCGCAAGGATGGAGAATAAAGTAGTTGCAGCCAGAAGAATTCAGTTTTAATTATGTGCCCTTTAGAAAGAGCTTTCTCACTTCCTCATCTTCCAGTTTTTATGTAAAATGGATATTTCAACCCTTGTAATAATTAAAGTCCCCAATGTGAGCATATCCAACATATCTGATGTAGCAAAACACAGGCTAATTTAACTAATGATAGCAAATACCATACAATTACTCCCTGCCTTCCTGTAATCATAACACACTAACATAAGATAATTTACAAATTAGACACCGTTCAGTCCACAAGGCTCGTTGGATTAGCTTCAAACACAGTGCAATGGGGAGGGCTCTTTACAGTTTGTTAAATACGAGTCGTAGTATATAATGTGTGATGTTTTTATTTAGTGTAATTTTATTTTCAGATTATTTTGATAAGATGTGGTTTTACGTGAATAAACTGTTTCCAGGTTTAAATAGACCCTTTAACAATATTGACCTCTTTATTCTGTTACAATGTTTGGAAAATTACTAGGGTCTGTTGGGCCCCGTCTGAGTGTTGCTGTGCTTGACACAAAGCACATAAAAGCAAATCTTGATTGCAATGGTAGGAAAGAATTGGTAAAAGAGAATGTGTCATTTGTAATATTTATTTGACACATTTGTTAAGCTCTGGTGAACTTAAAGAGGCTATAAAAATGTCCTCTGATATCCCCTTTGAAGGGAGCAGCAGTGTAACATGGGTAAACCCAGAAGAGAAAGAATGAGAGAGAACATGAGCTCTGGTGAATGTCTGCCAAGCCATGTTGTGAATGGACGCTGTTTGCACATAAACATAAACAAATAAAAAAATCATTTGTTGGCCAGAAAGGGAGAAATAAAAAAGATGAGGAAACAAAGCGAACCCTTAACCAGACAGATGCAGGAGATCATCTTTCTGGCAGCTTACTCTCATGTGCACCAGATCCGCTAAAGCTCTCATTAAGTCACTTAGACACCCTCAGAGCTTAACAGTGAGAAAGCCTAATAGCAAGATTAGACACAAAAGCAATTTTTTATTGTTTGATTTCTTTTGTTTGTTTTTGATGACTCACTTTTGTTCTATCTGGAAAATAAGCAAGCATTATAACTGTCACCATGATCAGGTAAATAATGCATCATCAATACACCCCATTTTCTTAAGACATATAACCCAATTTAGGGTCATGTTGGACCTGAGTCTATCCTGCTGTGATGGAGTGTATCCAAGGTGGAAATCAATTCCATATAGGATGTCAGTCTGTCACAGGTCACACTTACAACACTCAGACAAACCCAAACTGAGATGATGAACACAAATCTGCCATGTGGAAGGAAATCAGAGTGCCCAATAAAAATGACATTGACACGGGGAGGACTTTTTCTCAGTGTGTTTTTTTGACGTGGTTTTGGGAACTAGTTACCAAACAAATGGAATCAGAGGTAAAGGGATACACCAGGTAAGCTCATTTGCATTTTCTGCTATGTAAAATGAAGTTCTGTATTTTAGTACAGTTTTGTTCATTATGCTCCTGGAGGTGGTGAATTTTTGCAAGCTGGCCTGACATGCAGGTAAGAATTTCACTATACTCTTCTACACATAACAATGCTAGTGCCACTGCTAATACTAATCCATAATGGAGTCAGTCATAATATAGAATGAAGACCTTGGAGGATCCTGGGTTGCTGTCAACAGGCAATGCTAAACAAGACAAACGTGGTTTACACATGCAAATGCAATATGGCCATCACTGGAGCAAATGGAATGCAAGAGGAAATGATATTGGGAAGACAGTTAACATCACAGAAAGAAATGACATACAGTATATGCAATATATATGAAAGGTACTTTATTATATATCGATGAATATAAAAGAACGATAGACAGACAGACAGACAGACAGACAGATAGATAGATAGATAGATAGATAGATAGATAGTGTGGTGAGCGGCTGAGGGTGGTACCCAGCTGGGACGCCCAGGTGGACCGGAGGAGGGCTTGTGCCTCCTCCAGACCACGAGGGGGTGACTGCCCTGGTTGCTTTGGGGGCCATGGGTAGAGAGCTTTGAAGCTCAATCCTGAAGGGGCCTGTGGTCACCGCCAGGGGGCGCTCCGCTGCCTTTGGAGCCCTGGACCTTAGCACTTCCGCCACACCTGGAAGTGCTGGGGGGAAGAGGACCAGGGACACCCGGAGTGCTTCCGGGTGCACAGCCAGCACTTTCTCCACACAGGGGAGTACCAGCGGAAGAGTGTCGCCTCCCTTCGTACAATGGCTGGAGTCAGGAGAGGAGAAAGACAGAGCTTGGAGGAGAGGTGTGGAGGCGGTCAGAAGAAGAGAAGGCATTGCGGAAAGGCCAGGACTTAAGGGGTGACTGGTGCTGTGGCACTGGGGTGTGCATGTTCAACACTTGTAAATATTGTAAATAAATGTGTGTTGGTGCAAAACATCATGTCTACCTGTCTGTGTCCTGTTCCCCAAAATAGATAGATGTTATATGGTTGATACTTGCTTTTTGTGGGAGCTGGATAATGTATTTCTGAATAGTGAGGATACACTCAGGCACTTTTCAGGAGAAAGTCTTTGTTTAAGTCAGCGGTCAAAGTTAAAACCCCAACAATCTAATTGTTTAGCTACATCCATCCCAATGATTAGGTCAACTCTGTGAATAGCAGCAACCTTCAAACAGAAGTGCACTGAATTTTTCTTTTTTTTAATTTGGAAAGCCAGATTCCATGCAGTACCTGACATATAAAGTACCATAAAAAGGAAATAAGTAGCAGTAAAAATTTTAAAAAGAAATCTAGTGGCCCAATGTTTCAGCTACATGGCTTATAGCAAGCCAAATCATCATTACAATCAACTTCTAAAATGAAAGAAAACTGTCCACCATATGGCAGACCTGAGGTCTTATTTAGAGACGGACAAATTGTATTTGAACAGATTCACTTTACGGTCACATGAAATGGCAGACAGAACATCAATCAGCTTGTCCCATCTTTCACAGGTGAGTACTGATAAAAACATACTGTAAGAGCCACTTTCCTAGTTCTATAAAATGTATGAATATTTATTAGATGATAATGATTGAATTATGTGAGGTTCCTAAAACCCCCGTGAATAGAATTAAGTTGGTATTTTCCTGTCATCTCTTAACAGCTTAGAGTAAACACTGTTCTTTAGTTAGTGTCAAGCCTCGCCTTGTGTAAGGTACAGAGGCATACGGTTTTTTAACTTTAGTGTAGCCGCCGTTGTATAAGGCGAAGTCAGGCACGGGTAAGACGCGTGTCAAAGAAATCTCTCAGTCCAAAAGTTCATTTTAAAAATATTTAGTGAAAGTTAGAAGCAAATAATCCATACAAGAATAAAAAGAAAAATAGTTACACACATAGAATAAAGGCAAAAAAAAGAAAAAATGTATCTTCTATAAACTTAGCTTTTCTTAAGAAGCTTTGGTTATTTCTAAACTTAAAGGTTATTTAATTCTTCTTCTGTATGTTTTAAACATACGGTTTAACACTCTTTTATTTTACGAGTTACTTCACACTCAAAAGGCCCGTAGGCCGTTGGCACATAGACATGCGCCTAGGCACGGTCACGTGCATAAGCACGAACGCGAGCACAAACAAAAACACGATTAAAAAAACGTATGCCTCTGTACCTTACACAAGGCAAGGCTTGACACTAAAGAACATTGTTTACTCAAAGCTGATAAGAGATGACAGGAAAATACCAACTTAATTCTATTCACGGGGGTTTTAGGAACCTCCCATATTTCATGCATTATCATCTAATAAATATTCATACATTTTATAGAACTAGGAAAGTGGCTCTTACACATACTACATGCCTTTAGCCAGAATTGTGGTGATTTATCACCAATATGCCAAAAAGGAGAGGGAAACCATTCATGCTGGAAACACCTGGCTACCTCTAGGTTTAAAGCATTTATTTATATAACAAAAAATCCAATAAGCAGCAAATAAAGTAATAATTAATTATGAAAAGGAATGAAATGTATAATGGGGTGAAAATAACAAAATATATAATGTACTTCCCAAAGTTCCCAAAGAACCCAAAACAATAAAGCCAATCCGTGTTCCAAATTTCTAAAGCTAAATCATAAAGTCAAAAGGACAAAATCTAGAAAAGCAAAAGACTACAAAGGTCATAAGATCTAATAAAACAGAACTACCAAAGCAAGAATCATATACAGTATTTAAACTGAGACTGCTTGGAGTCAATTGTCCTAACATGCACTTTTACAATCAGTTATTCAGTTTTGCTGGAGAACTTCTGACGCTTGGTCTCTTAGAGCACATCATAGATGACTTCTCAATAGCAGTGTGGTCAAGTGCTCAAGGGGTTGGATTTGGAGATTAAGATGCCACTGTTTGATTGTAAACAACTTGTGTACTCTACTAGTGGTTCTAGTTCTGAAGTAAATAAAAAATGTTTATGTAGCTGGACAGAGTGGTCATGATGGGAAGGTTCTTTATGTAAAAATGCTTGGTTGAACTTACAGAACTCTTTATCCTGCTGTAATGATTTTTAACACTGTTCCACAATGATACTTCACGCCCATTGGAATGGGAGAAGAACAACACTTTCATGTCAGCTTTGCAGCTTATTTGTCCTGTGAATGATTCATATGAAATGTAATTCTTTTCTACTGTCACCTCACCTTAGACACCCAGCAGCCTTCAGCTCCTTTCCAGCTGGAAATATAAGTATATTAGAGTCTCCTAAGGCAGCACCTTCAGTCTGCTGGACTGAAAGGATAAGTGCTGCAATCGTGTAGCTCACATGCTGCTTCTGTGCTAATGTTTCACATCTTATAATTCATCATTACCTGATTTTGCCAAGGCTTGTGGTGCGAGTTGGCAGGTCCAATTTTAGTTGCACTCACAGAAAATAACTGAGTCTTGAGAACAAAAGCAGTACAAGCTACTTTGAGAGAAGCGGCTGCGAGTGTTCAGCTGGAAAAACACCTTTGGATCTGTGGGTGTTGAGCAGCTACACACATCTTCTACTCCAGGGGTGGTAGGCTGATGATTCACAAGGCTTGCATTCAGCTAGTCTGTTCCAATTTGTTTTATATCTATTTTTGAACCAAATAGTACAAATCTGATACTTGTACATGGGAACATAATTCTGTTGTATCTACCCTGAAGCTGTATCAAGATCCTCAGTGATATAGAAGGGTTCCCGTCATCTTGGGCAGAGTCAGTGGCATGCTTTAAATTCCTGAGGGTCATGTGTCAGTCAACCCAAGTGTTGCACTGGCATGATTTCCAGCAGAGTTAGTGGTCTGCTCAGTGTCATAATCCAAGTGTTAGAGTCGCTAGGCTAATTTGGATTCCAGTCAAAGGTTAGGATTTACAAGAGTCACAATCCAAATGTCCTTGTTAGAGTTGGTAAGCTGCTTCCAATTTCCAAGAGTTGTTTTCACACAAAGGTGGCACGGTGGTGCAGTGGGTAGTGCTGCTGCCTCGCAGTAAGGAGACCCGGGTTCCCTTCCCGGATCCTCCCTGCATGGAGTTTGCATGTTCTCCCCATGTCTGCGTGGATTTCCTCTGAGTACTCCAGTTTCCTCCCACAGTCCAAAGACATGCTGGTTAGGTGCATTGGCAATTCTAAATTGGCCCTAGTGTGTGCTTGGTGTGTGTGTGTGTGCCCTGCGGTGGCATCATTGGTAGATAAGTGGTTTGGTCAGTCATCCTCAGTGAAGGCAATGGGCTCCCTGAATTCCTGAGAGTCACGTTCCAATCATCAGACACAATGGGTTGCTCAGGGTGCCCAAGAGATGAGTACCCATCATTTGTGGCAGGAGTGGCTGGCTCCTTCAGGTTGGTCACTTCCAGTTAGTAGTTAGTGTTATGCTCAGTGTTTCCAGTACACTAAATGGGCTGTCTTGAGTTTGCAAGGAAAATGTTATCAACTGTTTTTGACAATGTCAGGAAGTTGCTACGCATTCCCAAGAGTCACATTTAAATTAACTGTCAGAGTCAATGGGTTGGTTTGGATTTCTGTGTCTTGCAAATATCTTCGGTATAGTCAGTGGCTGCTTATGTTCCCTATTTGTATTTGTTTTCGTACATCTTGGTAGACACTATCTGAACATTGTAATGAAAGGTAGGCTTGAGAACTGCAGTTATTACTTGCTGGGCAAATACCCTGAAGGGATACCAACATTAATATGTCTTGGTAGTGGTGCTAGTCTGTCTATTCCGGAAAGGATGGTTGGCAGCAGGATTTAGGATTGAAAACCCCCTAGTGTTGTGGGTCTGTAGGTCCACCTGGTAGCATGCGGAGCACTGGAAGAGCAGCCTCACACCAGCCCTAACATTAGAGGGGATTTGGGGCTTTATGCCAGAAGACAGGAGTAAAGAGTTGGTACAGGTTAACCTGAAGGGAAGAGGAGAAGGTCAGACTTTATAAAAGAAGGTGGAGGAAGGAAGGAATGAAAACTGGGAGTCAAGGAACCAATTATCAAAGGCAAAAACAAAAATCACAGTCAAAAAGAAAGTTACACATTATTGCTATGTTTGAATTCAAATCTCAGAATGATTGGAAATTAACTTGATGATCTTTGTGCTGTCATGCAAGAAGATGTTATGCTGTGTTTATGTGCTATCGGATAGATGGGAAATACAAGTTTCCACGATGAAAATTCCAAGAGAATGCTCTATGAACTTAGAGCTACCAATTCAGAGAAAGAAAAGCTACCCAAATTCTCCAAGTTGTGCTGTAACCCTGATATTTCACCTTAGTATAAGATAAAAAAAATATAATCTGCTCAGCCAGAAAAGCCATTTTTGTGATGGAATTACATTTTGGAGTGAAGTGATCTACATCTAATATGTTTAGTTTCCTCTTAATTTCACAAAAATATACAGCTCATCTTGAATTGCTCTTTTTACAGACCAATAACAAATCAACTGTGACCTTACATTTCTCTGGATAGTCAGATTGGAAATTCATGTTCACAACTTGGACCTCCAAATACTCCCACAGTGGGTGAATCCGGCATTAGTCATGGGAAGGATTACCACAGTGATGGGATAAACTAAGATCCCAAAATGATGTTGAAAATATGATGAAATATTAACAACTTTTAAAGATAGACCAAAAGCACAAAACAAAATAACAAAATTGAATTCAATGGGTTCAGAACTCCTCAAAACGATGTGATTTTGAATTTTATCCATGAATAAAAGAACAGGAAAAATGAAAGTTTGGCAATTCCTGATGAACAAATCTAATGAATGTGTGCAGGTAGGCCTAAAGAAGCATTCGTTTTTTTGTTTTTTTGTACTCTGATGACTCCTCCTTCTTCTTCTTCTTTCGGCTGCTCCCATTAGGGGTCACCACAGCGGATCCTCTTCTTTCATATCTTTCTGTCCTCTGCATCTTGTTCTGTCACACCCATCACCTGCATGTCCTCTCTCACCACATCCATAAACCTTCTCTTAGGCCTTCCTCTTCTCCTCTTACCTGTCAGCTCTGTCCTTAGCATCCTTCTCCCAATATACCCAGCATCTCTCCCCTGCACATGTGCAAACCAATGCAATCTCACCTCTCTGACTTTGTCTCCCAACCGTCCAACCTGAGCTGACCCTCTAATGTCCTCATTTCTAATCCTGTCCATCCTAGTCACACCCAATGCAAATCTTAGCATTTTTAACTATGCCACCTCCAGCTCTGTCTCCTGTGCCACCATCTCTAACCCATATCACATTGCTGGTCTCACTACCGTCCTGTAGACCTTCCCTTTCACTCTTGCTGATACCCGTCTGTTACAAATTATTCCTGACACTCTTCTCCACCCACTCCACCCTGCCTGCACTTTCTTCTTCACTTCTCTTCCACAATCCCCATTACTCTGTACTGTTGATCCCAAGTATTTAAACTCCTCCACCTTTGTCAACTCTACTCCCTCAGCCTCACCATTCCACTGAGCTCCCTCTCATTTACACACGTGTATTCTGTCTTGTTCCTACTGACCTTCATTCCTGATTCATTCATTCTGATGACTCCTCCTTCCAACTCTGAATTAGCCCCATATTTGTGTAACTGGTGCTGTGTCCAAGCTTGTTTCCTAAATTGGAATAGATGATCTTTAGAATGTGATTTAAGCCTACCCTCTTGGAGGTAGCGTAGTAAGATGTATCTTGCAATTGCCTCAATTAGAGTCCTCAGGTGGAGAGCACATAAAGTGGACAACAGACCAGAAGGTTAAGTAGGGTGGCAGGATTGACAGCTACTCCTTTTTTCTTTGCCCAAACCTGTTCTGTTATTTGGATTTCAAAGTGTTGCAGCTACAAAGATAAATCCTAAACCAGTAAAACATTCATTCTTTTGTGTATGTACTGCCATGATTTTCAACTTTGCTTTTAAGTTAGTATGATTCTCTAACAGGCACTGCAATTCTCTCCTTATGAGGATGTGTACCCATGGAGGGCATGACATTCTTCCTTACAGAGGATCGGGAATTTTGGGCATTAGCCTTGCTTTGCTCTATTAGGATATAGTAAAAGAGACAAAAATGCTTGCGATTTTGTAAGAGCCCATCATCATGTGGCCCTCTAACGACAAGGGGTCCGGGATGGTGTGGATTTCCCCACCAGTCCCCCCACAGTTCATCTGTTCACCTTCCTTTTTTGCTGCTTGCTCATTTTAACAAGTGAGTGATTTACAAGGCCACAAATCACACATCCAAGTATTGCCAGCTGAGCGTCATAAAGATAAATGGAACAGAAAGCTATTAAAAATTACATTCCTAATTAAATTTGTTACTGATTGTATTTGCATTTTAAATGGAAGAACAGCCAAGGCTGAGGAAAACGTGGACCTCCAGCTTAGCTATCATTGTAACCACCCAGGCATAAGGAGGCCTCCTCTACACCACCTTCATTCAGCCTGCAACATAAAATGATTTTATGCTTTATATTTTTAAGAACAATGAAATAAAATAAATAATGGACAGAGGACTTCAATAGTGAGTTTGGTTTTCTTCACTGATGGCTGCAGTTTGTGAAGGTCGTGACATTGGCGCATGAAGTGCCTTCTTTTCTCCTGCAGGGTAAATCTTACAACACTTGAAATTACGCTTGTCTTCTAAAATCATGGTAATCATATTATGATCAGTTTAAAGAAGAGACTGACGGGTGGTACTTCTTTTTGAAAAGAGATAACAGGCACTCTGCCATTTATCAATTCACCACTATTTGATATTTGATAACATGGAAACTTCAGGTGGCTAATTAGGAATTTTCTCATTGATCCATTCAAAAATGTATATAATGTTAAAATTAAAAGACTTAGCATTTTGGTTTCACAAAAGACTTTGCAACTTGACAAAGCAGGAACTGAAGGCATGCCCAGTTTAGGCGGATAGGCACCGGTTGCGTTTCCAGTATTCGCCACTAGATGGCAGTGTTTATTCAGCCTCCTCTTCCTTGGCTGCTCCATTGAGAAGTAAAAGGCCTGTGTGGCATGATGCAAGATGTGCACTTGATATTCAGGGGTCTCGCCTGCAGTGTTCCCACTGCCAGGACTATTTTAACAATTTAATTAGCACAACACTAAAATGACAGACCTATGGTGGCATAGTAACCTTGCCAGGAGTGGCGCAGTGAAACACATCTTCTTTTGATAAAATCATGTAGGAGTCTTCTTTTGTTGTTCGTAACGCAAACAGCTAATACAAACTAACACTCATCTGCCCAGCTTCTGCACAGATTTATTCCATTACAGCAGGCATTTATCCTGCTAGTACTGGACACCACAAAGGAAAAAAAACAGACATAAAGGCTAAAGCACTGCAGGAAAAACATACTCATACAGGAATAATTTAAAGTTGCCAGCTACCCAAACATGCATGATTGTCAGTTCCTGGAACAAATCCCACATGGACATGGACACAATGAGCAAGTTGGGTCCTAAACTGGGTTTTTTCAAGCACTGCTATGTAGTCACTGTAGATGTCCACCAGTAAGCCTTTCTCGCTCCTGCGGGTTCATTTAGTAATCTGACAAAATGTTTCAACGTCTCCTTAAATTTCACTCAAAAACCAAATAGAAGAAGTTGAGAAGATTCCCACTGTTTGCCTGAGAGGTTTAGACTTTCTGATGGAAAAAATAACCTCTGTATGCCAGTCAGATTTATTCATTAATAATGGAAGAGATCATGCCCACGCATTTCATTTAACATTCTCACACTCAAACACTCATGCTGATTTTACTTGTTAATATCCTAATGACGGGAGACTCCTGCTGTCTAGGACTTCAGCCTAACATCTTCTGAGTTCACTTTTTTCTTAATTCAGGGTTATATAGTGGGGTGGTACAATGGTGAAGTGGTAATGCTGCTGCTGCTGCCTTGAAACAAGAAGACGGGGTTCATGCTCCAGGTGGAATGTTTACCCTGTGTCTGTATTAGTTTCCTCCAGGTGCTCCCACATTCCAAAGACAAGCCGGTTAGGTGGACTGGCATTGGTAAATTGGACCTAATTTGTTTACTTGCACGTGGATGAGTTCGCCCTGCAATAGTCTGGTGTCCTTTCAAGGTTTTGTTACTGTCCAGTACCCAATGATTGCTGGGATAGGCTCCAGTTTCCTCATGTGCATGCCCTGGATAAGCAGGTTAAAAAGATGGGTGGGATGTAGTACAGTGGCAGATCCTGTCCTTCCAAGAAAAGGACCAGCACTGGATAGGATGCCATTTTTCACGGCACACCATTCACATTTTTCACATTCACAATCATTGGGATAGCCTGGGATATTGAATTGGCCACAAACAGTGACCAGGCAAAACATTGACTCAATGGGTGAACTGTACATGCTGTGCTTCTGATCTGACCTATATAAGGTGCTATCGTGGGATAACGAGGAGGCCACTATATAATAGATAGATAAGAAAAGCAGCATATAAATAAGGTTTGAAAATAGTTGTTTTTTTTTCCTCAATTCACAAATTGCCATTTTTGGGAAGCAAATTGGAAATTTTATTTCCCCTGCAGCTGCTGGATTCTAAAATGATGAGACAGGGTGATCATTAATTCCTATCATCTGAACTCAACTGATGTTTGGCAATTATTGTAGAAGGTATTTAGGGAAAAAAAGAAAGAAAAACGACATTAAACAACAACAACAAAAAGCAGATGAACAAACAGAACAAAGGTGGGCGAAATGATTTGCATTTGCATAATTATTCCACAGGGCGTCCGTTTACATCGCAGCCACTGAAGTAATTGCCAGTAACTTGAAATCCTTGTTGAATGAAGCGATTTGCAGCCAGTGAGCAGCAAAAAGAAAGAGAAACTGGAACACTTTAATAGTGTGGCGTCAATGCATCACTGCCCCCTTTCTTCGTCACATTTAAAGTACTCATAAAAATAAAAAAGGTGCCAGCATTCAAATGTAAATGAATTAGAAGCAAAAATAAAAGAGGGAGACTTGCTCGTGCATACTAATAATAATAATAATCATAATTACTGTTTTAAAGCCCTTATGTAATTGATTGCAGGGAAAAAAAACAAAGGCCTTGGAAACAGGAATAAATCAGCCAGGTCCAGAAAGTTGATACCTTAATCTTAAAAACTCAAGTGAGAGCAGCCATTATTTCATATAGCACCTTTGCCATATGTATGTCACGCTAAGGTGGGCATCAGGCAGAAAATACAAGTATTTATGGTATCTGCAATCGACTGCTGTTTTCTAAAGCACACTTCATATTTTCAAGTGCCACTGACTGTCCACTCATAACATTCTGATGTTTTTAACCTTTTTGGAAGAAATTTTGATTATAAGTTTAAGCCCTTATAAACTCTCCCACCCTGTTAACATTATTAGAGCCCTCTAGACATGAAATAACACCCTTTAGTCAAAAGTTTAAACTGTGCTCCATGACAAGACAGAGATGACAGTTCTTTCTCACAATTAAAAGAATGCAAACATATCTTCCTTTTCAAGGAATGCGTGTCAGAAGCAGAGAATGTCAGAGAGAGAGATAGACAGAGAGCGAGAGAGAGAAAAGCAAACAATCAAAAAATCAATACGTGCTTTTGGGCTTTTAAGTATGCCGCAGCACCGTGATTAAGCAGCATTTTTTAGAGGAGCGTCCGTATCCTTTAGGCAAACAGCCTCTGCAAACAGCTCCTCTGCTCACACCCCCTCCGTCAGGCGCAGGGAATGTCAGAGAGATTGGGAGAGAAAGAAAAGCAAACAATCAAGCACCGTCGGGAAGCATATCGTATATCATTGAGGAGTTTTATTTAATACGTAATACATGCTCTGATTGGGTAGCTTCTAAGCTATCCGCCAATAGCGTCCCTTGTATGAAATCAACTGGGCAAACAAACTGAGGAAGCATGTACCATAAATTAAAAGACCCATTGTCCACAGAAATCCGCGAACCAGCGAAAAATCCGTGATATATATTTAGATATGCTTACATTTAAAATCTGCGATGGAGTGAAGCCGCGAAAGTCGAAGCGCAATATAGCAAGGGAGCACTGTAAAGAAGAATTAGAAGTCATCTCAGTGCTAAGAAGTCACTCAGGCAAGCAGGAGTTTGTGCCACACTACATGCAGGTATGCAGCCTATTTGAAAGTCACATTCCTTTCCAGCCATACCTGACGAAAACTAAAAGACATGTCTCTGCCTGCTGATCTGGAGAAACAAACTTTCACTTCAAAAGCCACCAGTTAGACTGCCTATGCCCTTCCGTTCTTAGTGCCATATAGGTCCCAAGGCAGCCAGAGAGTTCATCCATTTTCCAAGCATGTTTATTTATTTTTGAATCACAGAGGGGTGCATTGAGTGTAACACAGGGTCCAGGCCTGAATGGGATGCCAATTCATGCCTTGGCACACATAGACACACAGCCCATGTCGCTTGTGATGGACCAATTTATTAGCACTGTGGTTAGTGCTTCTATTACTTGACTTCACTATCCATGGTTTGTCTGAATGGAGTGTGCATGTTCTACCCATGTCTATGTGGGTTTTTCTCCAGGTAATTTGTTTTTTTAGATTACTGTATATTTTAAAATAGCCCTATAAAGGTGTTCAAGTGTTATTTGTGTGAGGAAGCTCTGCAGTAGGCTTGGGTCCTACCCAAAATTACTTCTTCTCACATGATCCCAGCGATGCCAGGATTGACTCTAGTCCCCCAACAACCCTAAATTGGATTAGCAACAACCTTTATATGTGTAACACATTTATTTTCATAGAAAAAGTAGAGCTCAAAGTGCTTTAAAACAAGTAAAGGCAAAATTACAATCACTTGAATAAATAATGAAAACAGAAGAGTCCCTAAAGAGATTAAGCATACTTTAAATTACTTTTATCTACACATAGTCTGTAAGCTGCTAATAGTCGCAGTCCAATGCTATAGTCAGTTGGCCAAGATGGAGTGGAAAACTAAATCTCCAGCCAACAGGATGAAGGAGAAAATAAATCTGTAGGAGCTCAAGGCCAGACTGGTGACCAGGCTTGGAGTCAAACCTACTGTCCGAGGGCTGTGGGACAGAAGCATTAATGGAGCCAACATTTCCCTTAGACTCATGTTCAACCATGCACCCCCAGACTATCACCCCGAATTGAGTAAAGCAGGTTTGAAAATGAACAGACAAATGAACTCTGCCTGCTACGTCTTGTGATTTTCAACTCCAAGTTGGCCAGCCAATGCACTTTAGAGCATCTGAGCCTGTGCTGTTGTTACATACAGACAGAAAGAATTAAACTGCAAAGCTGTGCTTTTAAAGTACCTTCAGATGGTGTTCACCCTGAAAATGCTTTACGTGGCATAAAGAATGCTGTATCAAAGAGACCTTTTATCGTGCATTACTTATGGTGACCTTCACTAGGAGGCGTGCTAACGCTTGTGTGAATACTGCCGAAGAATGACTTGTATATCAAGGTGATATTCAGGTTTTCATTTTCCTCAATGGGAAGTTCAGATTAGTTGGTTACCCTAAATTAATAATAATAATTCTTTGCATTTATATAGCGCTTTTCTCACTACTCAAAGTGCTAAGCAATTGTAAGTTAAGGGCCTTGCTCAAGGGCCCAACAGAGCAGAGTCCCTTTTTGTTATTTACGGGATTCGAACCGGCAACCTTCCAATTACCAGTGTAGATCCCTAGCCTCAGAGCCACCACACCACTTAATTACCCTGGTTTGTGAATGTGTGTGTGAAGCCAACAAAAGAACACCATGCATTGCAGGGTAGAATTCTGAGTTGCTCCTAGTGTTGACAGGATAGGGTCCACTGAATTTAATAAACAAATAGACTTCCATTGCCACTTTTACCAGTTTTATTTCTTTTGAACCATTAGGGAGCACAGACATGAATTTGTCTCTTTCAGAGGAAAGTATTTACTTAGACTTAGTTTCTCCCGCACCGGGCGGCACATTATGCACCAAGCAATCGCCATCAAGCTTGGTCAGCAGCAGTGGCCTTGGTCTGATTGACCACACAAAGGTCTTTGAGAAAGGGGTGCCGCCAAGTTTGCCTCGGTTGCCCTTGATTCCATTTCCCATGCACTGGCATCAATAGCATGGCCACTTTTGGTAGGCATGCTGCAGACATGTGGAGAACATGGCCTGCGAAGGAAAACCAACATTCAGTGACAATATCGGCTAGAGGGCAAGTGGTGGTTTGATAATATATTTCTTCAATTCTGACAAGGTCACAGTATGAGATACAAAGGATCTGTCTGAAGCACCGTTGCTGGATGTTTTGCGACGGTTGCAGTCGCCTTCCACATTTCACTGGCATAAATAGTGGTAAGAAATACAATCAAATTCAAAAGGCAAATTTTATGTCATTGGGCGATGCTGTTGGATTTCCAGATAGGCCCAAAGCAGCATATGACAGCCATTGTTTTCCCAATCCAAAATAGGATGTCTTGGTCGGATTCACTGTCTGTTGTCTCAAAGCTACCGAGGTAGGTGAAGTGATCCACTTCCTTGAGGCGCTGTTGGTTGACATAGATGGGAGTGACAACACTGGAATTCCCTACCTGAAAAATCTTACTTTTCAACGCACTGATTCGCAACCCAACTTTTGCTACCTCATGCTCCAATACCACTGTGTTGGAGAAGTCCAAGTCTGCAAGCTGTGTCAGGCCAAAGTTGCCATGAGCAAGAAAGGATCGCAGTGTAGAAGTTTCCAGTGTTCATTGATAGATACTATTGAAAGCCTTTGTAAAGTTGATGAAAGTTAAAAGAAAAGTAAAGCAGGAAACACCGAGGAAGGATTTTGTGGTTGTACAATCAGCTAACAATTTCCCTTTTTTGCCCTTAGTGTGGAGGAGCTGAAACCAGGATACAACCCCAACTGCACTCTAACTCCACCTCTTCCAAAACCCAGTTGTCACACTACCACTATCACTTGCTGACCAAACCGTATGGAAAGTGCTTCATCTCTCTGACAACCGTCTTACTTTTCAGCTGTAATTTTTTCACCTTGCAGCTAATAAATGGGGTGACCTGGAGGTACTTCAGTTCTTTATGTTTATTATTTGTATTTACTTTACAATGTGGGTGCTCTCATCCAGCAGTTGCTAACCTGTGTGCAGCATGGCCTGGACACAGACAGATAGACATCGTTTAAGTCACCACACGTGCTTTATTTACAATGTCCTACTATATACATTGCACACACAACCCACTTCACCCCAAAGCCCAGGCCTTCTTCCTCAATGCTCTTTCTTCAGGTCCACCTCCACTCCTCTCCTCCGAGCTCTGTCCTTCTACTCTCCCGACTCCAGCCATCGAATGGAGGGAGGTGGCCCCTTTTATATACACCCGGACGTGCTCCAGGTGCCTCGCTATTAGCTTCCGCCAGCACTCTCAAGTGTGGCGGAAGTACCGGCTGCACACTTGTAAGCACTCTGGGTTTCCCTGGTCTTCTTCCCCCCAGCACTTCCGGGTGTGGCGGAAGTGCTGAGGGCCCAGGCTCCTCAGGCATTGAGGCGCCCCCTGGTGGTGACCACGGGCCCCGATAGGGTTGAGCTTCTAAGCTCTGTTCCCGTGGTCCCCAAAGCCATCAGGGAGGTCACCCCCTCGTGGTCAGGAGGAGGTGTAAGCCCTCCTCTGGTCCTCCTTGGTGTTTTGGCTGGGTACCCCAACTGCCTGAAGTATGGAAGCCAACTCCAAAGTGAAATGACAGGGGACTACTAACCTGCTGATCCCATCATAGGCACACTAGTTAGCTGAAAGCCATTCAATAGATTCTCATCACATACCTGCCAGCAAGATGGGTTACTTTGGGCTTATGGGGCAACACCTTCTATGTCCACCTGCCAAGAACAGTTACCTTTAGTGCAGGGTTTACAGCTTGGGTAGCTAAAGGTAGAGGGGAAATGGCTCTTAAAAAATTCAATTAAATGGATTCTTTTACCAAGACAGCATGCTTTGTTATTCCAAATGCCCTTGCATCACAACAATGGCTGCCACCTGGAGACTTTGATAAGAACAAGAGCTGCAGAGCTCGAGCCTGGAGTGTGGAGTCTGAGGTTATCAGTGACGAGAAACCTCTGTTGGCTAATGGTGCTTTATGCAACTCTAAAAGGAGGCAAGTCATCCTTGCGCACAGAATGCTGTAACCACGGCAACACAACAGGCAATATCCTTTCAAGGTTGTCTCTCTCTCTCTCTCTCTCTCTCTCTCTCTCCCCCTCTCTCCCCCAGAATTCCTCACTGGCAAACATATTCCAGTAGGATTTTCTTTTCTCAAAAGGTCTGAACTTTCACAGCCAGTTGTGGGTGCCACTGAAGGTGACATCAGGATCAAAATTTGCCTTCAGGTCAGGGGTTGGGAGTCAAGAGTAGATAAGGTCATCTTATAATAAATTGTTTCTGTTATTGATTTTTTTTCTTCATTTAATAAGTACCTTATGACAGATACCTTATTTTTCAAATATTCTAGTGCATCTTATCCAACCATCAATTGTCAAACATACTCAATCCAGTTTAGAGTCATGGAAGGCAGAACTTATTCTGGCAGCATTAAGCACAAGGTGGGTAAGCCAGGTTGAGGGCAGCAGTACATAGCAGGGCCCACTATTACATATTCTGGGGAAATTCCACTATTTTAAAAAATTGAGAAAACGTGAGCTTAATGAAACTGAATGAACCTCGTGTATGACGAAGGATTGACCCAGGCCTAATATTACAGAGTAATGCTATGCAAGAATCAGACAGCAATTTAATATAAATAACTATTACACACACACACAAACTCACAATTGTTCAAAATTGAATTAGCCAATTAAACTATCCTGTACATCTTTGGAGAAGTGGATGGAAATCTCACCAAACATCTGGAGAACATGCAAACTCCACATAAATAATGACCAAATGCTGGACCTGTGAGAAATCAGTGCTACCAACTGTGCCACCATTCGCTAATGAATTAATTATACAACCAAAAGATTAATTAATTAATTAATTAATTAATTAATTAATTAATTAATTAATACTTCAATCAACTGCATTAATTCATTTATTTTTGAAGGACTTAGACACACCATCAGTTAAGTCAATCACCTGATGAGCTACACAGCACAGCAGTTTAGCAGATATCACTGGTACCTCAAAGCACTTCAATCCTGGATCCATTGACTAGCTGTGATAACATCTGTGTGGAGCATGCATGCTCTCTCCATGCTAATCTTGGCCATTGCTTGATGCTTAACTAATACATTAATCACTTCACTTCATGTATCATTCTTTATTTTATACTGTATACCACCTTTCACAGTCCATACCATTGTGAGGCTCAGCTGATGATTTGTAGTTTTTGATTTGAAGGCTCTTGACCATGGAAGGAATGTGTAGCTGGGCATTCTAAAGTCAATGTGATTCATACAGATAAATAAGGCGGGTGGCCATCTTTACATTAGAGACCTGGTCAAGTGCCCATATTTATCAGCTGAATCAAAGTAGGAAAATGGTCCTAACTGGCTCAAAAGTGATGCAAATTTGATCCTACTCTTAGGTTTATGTTAGAGATCTTATCAATTTTCCTACTTTAAGAAACTGCTCATAACTTCACCAGGATTTAGGAGAGCTCTTGGGCTGTTCTACCTTGCTAGGTGCTGCCACAAAATAGCATTCAAGCAGAGATCGGTACGTACTGTATATTCATGAAAAGGAAGAATTGCTAGACAAAAGTGAACTCACAAAAAGATATTGATTTGACAGAGATGGAAAAACAGTAACAAATCTTGTTTAGCACATGATTGCTCCATCTACTGTAAGAGGAGATGCAATGCATTGTCAACCAAAATGAAAGTGCTAGTAATGTTACTTTTTTTGGCCATTTAGAAAATGCAGTTTTGCAATAGCGATGACCTCAATATGTCACAACCAACCATTTCTTGAATTCTGCACCAAATTTTGAAAGCCCTTACAATGTGTGAGGAAATACAGAGATTTACACATAAAGTGATACTAAAGCGAACTGCCTTTACAGCATGCAAATAAAGATCATTGCTTTAGTCTGGATGAGCATGCGTGCCATATGTGAATTGCACATGATATCACAGTAAGAACACATTGGTGGTCATGGATTCAAACCATTTTGTAGTTGCCAGCATAATACCCTCGAGACAGGTGGGGTTGGATAGGTGATTGACAATGAAATGTCCCACAGGTACACTGAACTCCGCATTCCAAGATCCTGTGCAACATTCACATCACGCTTCACAAATGTAAAGTCCAGAAAGCCTGGAAAGGTTACAGAAGGAAGACGGAAACTATCAGGCCATTGGAAAAATACAACCTCACAGAAGATAAGGGGGGATAACAGCGAACAGCATAGCATGTGACTCTGGACTCCAAAAGATGACCGGAATCACTGGAACAGCGAACATGATTTCAGAAACAGCACTCGATAGCCGTGGCCAGTCCTAGTAACTGTTATTTTATGATGCACAGATTAAACAGTGGGGGCATAAATTTAAATAAAAAAATAAGCTTTACTTTCAGTGTGTGCGTGTGTCTCAACCTTTCCATCTCGGTGATTGTTACAGTATTATTCTTCAGGTTGTTCCGAAGTGGGAACAGTGACGTGCAGCTTAGCAGTTCAATATCCCAACTAACTGTGTTTTCCTTCTTCTCCTCCTACTACTTTTAATATAATTGTTATTATTCTTTGTTGTCTAGCCGTACCATTAGTATCTGAAAACTACCAAATGTCATCATAATTTCCAAGGAAACTATACAACATCATCATGTTTGTGCCAGTTTGTGGCTTGGGATGCCATAAAATTGTAATGTTATTTATTCTCAAATGTGAACTCCTACTTCACTCTGGGAGTGGGTGTAGGACGCTTCATAACTACTTCTTAAGTCCTACTTTGGGGAATTACATATTCTTATCTATATTCCTTTGTCCCTTTTACACTTTTGGCTACTCTTACAAGATCACAATATAATTTAATGAAGGTACTTTTCCAGTAAAACCCTGGAATGAAGGATGGATGGATGGATGGTTAAGGCTGAACAAAGTGGCTTTACATTTCAGTGGAACAGTGTCAATAACTCTTAGCAAGCATGTTCAAACCTAGCTTATAAGAATTACGGGAATAATCCTGGCTGTCATCCAGCAATTCGTGTTTCTTTTTTTTCCTTCATGCTCCTTCATGTTTATATATTTTTCCCATGCTGAAATATAATGGTTTTTGGTGGGATGAATACATGGTGATCTCAAAGCCTAAAAACAAACCACAGTTGTCTTTCTGTCTAATGTGTTTTTTTTGGCTTGACCAGCTGCCCACTCATAGTGTTTCAAATGCTCACACTCTGCCCAGTGAACCTTTGTCCACCTCGGCTTCCAACTCTAGTCTCAGCTATTGATAGGGATGATTCTTTTTCAGGCATCAGCATTAATTTCCCCCACCACCTTCTTTATATGTGTTCACTCTAGTGATGGTCTGTAATTGTCAGCTAAATTTTGATGTCTCATAAAACTTGTTTACAGGACTAGTGGCATCACTTCCAATGCTGTCACACTGAGCCATAAATGACCAGACATCCTGCTTTTGCTGAGCAACAATCTAATTTAATAATTAGATTATTAAATCTAATAATTCTCCTGAAGCCCATGTGTAAAGGTTTAAGAAAGTTACAACAAAGGGACTGATAAAAAGAAAACACCTCTATGAACAACTTTAAGAGGACATTTGCTACATGTCACAAGTATTGTCTGAGTGCACCTTGACATAGATACTGTAAGTGTACTTTACTGTTGGTGCAATACTATTCTGCCAAAATAAATTCCATCATTTGATATTTTGTTGGGATATGTGCTCAGCTGACTTGGGACAGTCATGACATAAGGGTTACATCTATATATTGCTCTTTTTTTTTCTGGGCATTGTTCCCCCTAGCCTTATGCTCTAAGATACTGCTACCATGAGTTAACAGCAGCCACTTGAGGCAAGGATATTGGTGATTTTCTTTCAAAGGTCCCACTTCTCAAGAGATTCAGACCAGATAATATGGATCCAATCCTTCCATGTGATGGGGAATGTTCCTCCTCAGAAACATAAATCTATTCCTTTGGCTCAAGCTGCACCCACTGCTAGGGTCATCTCTAGACATTGCGCATTGTTGGTTTTCTTAAGGCTAGTGAGTCCTGAGGGAAGACTAATGCTCTGTGTTTACACACATTTAGATTTTTTTCCTATAAAACTAAACCAGTCGTTAGAAGTGTTTTCCTTTATCTATGAGAAGCAATGAGAAAAAAGAGAGGATCCATCAGAGCAGGTGCAACTCAGTACACCAAGTGGAAGTACAGGCAAAGATCAAAACTGCATGCTAAAGAATACTACATTTCTACCGCCCTCGGGCACTGCTCCTGCGGGGGGGGGGAAAAAAAAGAAAAGACAGTTACCAAACACCTCTTCTCTCACAATGTGTATATAGTTTTTGAATACCTAATCCAGGGTAGTGAAAAAACACTGACTGATGGAATGGACAGATCACAGAATCTTTTCTGGAAGCAGGTCATTTCCTAAATATCCATTGTGGTCAATGAATTCAAAGTCAAAGAAATGTCAAAGGTGATAGGGACAGGCCTGTGGTCTTTTTAACTTTTAGTTGTTGTCATTAAAAGTTAAAAGGGCAATTGGAGCTAGGTCAGTTGTCAAAATATTGAGGCCTTCATGAAGCTGTGTTTTTTCAGATTCCAGGCAATGATCTTGATCAGCACTCTGTTGCTGTTGTCTAGCACAAGCTTTGAGTTCACTTTCTAAGAATAAGAATTCATTTACAAAGTATTGCTATCAATGATTCTATGGAAGAAGCTAGGCACCCAGATGTTCAGAGGAAAAGGCAGATAAAAAGAGAAGCGAAAGGGGTGCTAGGCAATGCTCATTGGCCATCTTGTTTCTGGGTCACATTATGTTTATTTTTTGTAAAATACAGAATAATGAATTACTGGGTGGTGGAATAGCTTAGGTCCAAGTCTCAACCATGCCAGGCTGATTTTCAGTGTTCTTCCCAAGTCTCTACTTTGTTCAGATTAATTTGCTTCCTACTATGACTCAAAGACAGTCTAACTGGGAACTCTACATTGGTCAGGTAGACCGGTCTCCTGTCCAGAGGCAGATCCTGTCTTGTGCCTTATATTGTCTTTGAACCATTTCAGGAAATGAATGAGTGAATTAACGTAACTGATATTCAGTATGAGCAAACAGAGCCTGTAAAAACAGTAAATTTGGCTAACTGGCACAAATGAGGCCGCATTCCATCTGACTGACAAATGTAAGAGGATGAAAGCCACTGGCAGCTTACAGCTCAAACTCTTTGGCTCACTCAGAGAATTGAAATGATGGCTCCATATCTCAGTCCCATTGAACCACGTCTGTTGTAACAATTTGTTGCCATTAATGATACTGGGTCCCTGACAAGAAATGGCACAGTGTGTCACTGGAACGTGTACTGAAGCTGTCAGCTGTATAATGGATGCTCTTGGCATTTAGGAGAATACAGTAGTTTAACTGCAAATCTGAACACCAAAATTATTTACTTGTGATTAGGAAACAATGAACAGAGAGCTAAAGAAGTGATCACAGGCAGACATACAGTATGGTTTCAGGGAGCTTGGACAGACATCAGACCTCCAGCTTCATCACTTCTCCTGAATGCAACACTCATCATTCATGCATTACCAAAAATTTGGAAACTGAGGCAAAACACCACAAAGTAGTAGCTAATAGTTAAGCTTTCTTTTGCACTCTGTCTTTCACCACACACTTATATCCATTCTCCTTAACAATCATCTAGCTACACATACATTTACCTCCTCACTCATTTATCCAATTTTCTGTTACTTTCTCCATTCAGTACATCCAGCTTTCCAATCGTTCATTCATGTAGCCATCTACTTAACATTCTATCATCTATATATTTACCAATTGATTCACTTAACAACCAATCCATCCATCCTTACATCCAGATATCTTTGTATCCAACCATCCAGCCACTTATCTGTCTTTCTTCCTATACTACCTATCTATCCATCCATCCAGTTACTCACTGACTTTTCACCTGTCC
The DNA here is from genome assembly GCF_016835505.1 of Polypterus senegalus. Lineage (NCBI taxonomy): Eukaryota > Metazoa > Chordata > Cladistia > Polypteriformes > Polypteridae > Polypterus > Polypterus senegalus. The sequence continues at coordinate 62,542,223 of NC_053165.1, forward strand.
ATCTTTCCAGCTATTAATCTATGTGGCCTTCTAACTACCAGACAATCAATCTGTTGTGGCACCCAGCTACATATCAGTCCATTTACCAATCCATATATCCATTCGTCCTTACACCCAGGTAATCATCCATTATTCATTATGACTGCTCAACCAGATAACACAGTTATTCATTCATAAATCTAACCTGAAACCTACCTACAAATCTACCAATGTACTCATTAATTCATCCATAAGTATATACATTCATCTATCCATCCATCCATCTTCTGATTCACTCTGCAATTTGCCTATAAACTAATTCCTCCACTCATGAACCCATCCAGCCATCTACATCCCAGTCTGTACATACTTCCTTGCACCCAGGAATCCATCCATCTCCCATTTCAGAGAGACAAGTGAAACAGGTGATTCTTGCAAATGAAAAATGGTGACGGAAAGAGACCACATATGATGAGAGAAAATAGAGGGAAGGATTGGTTGTTAGATATTTGATAGGTTGTGTTCATTCAACACTTCCCCATATTCCTTTTATTGACGCAATGGGCCTTTGCTGTAACACCAGACTTGCTCTGTGCCATCCCAGAATCCTTTGGCATTCAAACCTCTCTATCCACCTCTTTTCATTCCTCAGGCTGTTGTAACTTCTTACATATATAAATCAGGTCTAAATGCACACCATCATTTAACATTACATGAACTGGCCTTTTCCTTGACCACCAAATTTTATACACAGAACAGGGAAACAGTAGGACACCTCCACTGGCCTAATCAATACAAAAATCACGGTATGTTCAAATGTTAATCACTCCATCAGTGCTTAGTGAGTCGGGTTAGTATTATACATTGATGAGGGTACTGGACTGTAAATCACAAGGCTGTGGGTTCCATCCTGATCCAAATAACACTAAGTGACACTAATCCTGCCTGGCACAGATAAATATAAACAATTACATACATATATGAGATTATAAAGTGCCTTGAGATGATGTATTACTATAGAAAGGGACTATATAAAATAACTGTTTGCAGTTTGTCAGAGCAACAAACTGGCATTGAAGTAAATGGACATCAGTAGACTTGTGGTAGATTTGCTACAGTTTGCCTGCATACAGTAAGTGACTTCATGTTTTTCTGACTGAACAATGCTGTCAATACCAGCAACTCAATCTCCAAAAACTGTGATAATAAATCAAAGCTAATGCATGCTACTGGCAGACAAGCTGAAGTTGATAAATCATCCGACACTCTCCATAATGACTGGACTCTCTTCATTTGGCATCTTTTGTGCAGTGTACATGTGTGTCTTATGATGAGGTGCCACACAACATGATTCATCTAATTTCTTTCTTCTTTAGGTGGACTGGTGAATTAGGTGGATTGGTTTCTTGTGTATTGCATGCTTGTGCATTTTTCAAAGATTATCGTAAAAATAAGATAGACTGGCTGGTTTTACCAGGGACAAAGAATTATATGTTAGGTGCTTATTGTGCATCCTGTGTATATACTGTAAGTGGTAGACTGGCTCCCTCCACTATATACACATACTGTACATGTTTTTTGCTGCTCACCATGAGAGATGATAATGTATGGAAAGGAAAGTGTGAAATGACTAAGTGGTGTTCCTAATGTCATGTTTCATTTGGTTTGGTAGGTGTTTGTAAATAATCTATCTGCTCTTCTTTCTATCTATAATGTATTGCTTTTCACATTTATCATATATCACTTGTCACATCTATCTATAATAGAGTGCCTTTCCTGTCTATCTATGTATTGTCATGTGCGGGGGAAAATTGCATCTTTTATTGAAAAAGTTTTTATGGGCACATCAGGGGCCTCATGTATAACGTCGTGCATAGAATTAACACTATAATATGGCGTAAGCACAAAAGGCGAAATGTGCTTTCGCACAGAAAAATCCAGATGTAGGAATCTGTGCGTACTCCAACTTCCACGCTCTTCCGCTACATAAATCCCGATCAGCGTGAAAAGTAACGCTCGTGCATGCGCTTTATGTAACGCCCCAACTCCTCCCAGAATTACGTCTCTTTGAATATACAAATCAATATAACTCACCCTTAAGCACAGCCTTCTGTGAAAAGACAATGGGAAAAGCACAGGGGAAAATATAAGAATTTCAGCGAATACCAAGTGGAGGCAAAGGAAAAATATACTATTTGTTTAATTAAACCGTGGTATAATCAACAAAAGGAAGTTGATCGAGTGACATAGCGTGTTGGAGAAACTTGAAAGCTCACGTTCACAAAATCGCACAGTGCCGGAAATAAAAAGAAGTCACATATCAAAGTTGCCGTAAAAAGGCGAGTTGTAGCCCACTGTCTGAGTGTCATATGAAAGCTTATTTGGGGACAGACAAAAAAAAGGCAAACAGTGGGGAAAAAGCACGAAATGTCAACTTCAATCTCAAAATTTCCACTTTAATCACGTAGTTTATTTTGTCATTAAAGTAGAACATCATAAACTTCATCTTAAAATTGTTTAATTAACCAGTTTCACAAATCACATCGTAATTAAAGTATAGCACGTTAAATGCTTTGTTTTGTATTTAATCTTCTATGTGCTCTATGTGTGTGAATCACTACTTGCTTCTTAAACCAGCTCTCTTCCTCTGACAGGACACAGAATCCATTACATTCATGATATTACAGCTCTCTGAATAACTAAAATACTGAGATTTATACGTGATATTATTTTCATGATGATAGGAGTTAAAGCATGTTATTAAACATGGGTTTCACGGCGCAGTGATTGTGTGCGACCTTCGATGAAATTATTTATTGCAGCAGTACTCATGGGCGGCTCTATGTCCAATAGAGAAAGTCCAATGTTAATAAGGTATCTTATGTACGGTGGTTGGCCACATCCGTTGTGGACACAAGCGTTTAACTTTTGTCGAAATTTGCCGCTGCGTTTTTAGCTGTGTCATTATTTTCTCTTTCTGTTTTATATTCAGTATATATTGGCATGACTGCCCCTTCAGTCCTTGCTTTTCTTTCTCCAAGTAACCGATCCCCGTACAAACAGCTCTGTAATAGACGTTAAGCCATCTGTAAGCTTAGAGCGCCGATTCTTCAAAACGTTTAAGGAACATTGAAATATCTTCGTAGTACATGTCTAATTATTCTATCCTTCACACCAGTCTCAGTGAAGAATATAGATTATTTAAATGAAGTTAAAGTTTTATCTGTATAATATAATAAACATATTTTGCTGCATTTCATCTTAAAAATTATTTTGTCATCATATGTAAACACGCGCTTTATAAAGTGGCGCAGGTTGTGTAATAATTGTGTAATATTATAACTGTAGTGCAAGTTTACAGTGAGGCAATTGTACTTATAAGTACTAACAGTTCTACAAGGAGCACTTGATTGAGTGCGTTTAAAGTTCTTGGGATGAAACTGTTTCTGAACCGCGAGGTCCGTACAGGAAAGGCTTTGAAACGTTTTGCCGTGGCTGAGACAGCGTGTTCTTGAAGCTGTATACCGATAATTCTCTTTCTGATCAGCTGCTGCTGTGATTCCCCACTCAGATACAGTGATATAAATACTCTGAGTGGTGCAGTGAGAGTAATATGGAAAAAGATGATCCGCTGTGGCAACTCCTAACGGGAGCAGCTGAAAGAAGAAGAAGGTGCAGTTAGAGTAACAACGCTAAAGCAACAATATGCGGTTAGTTTCAGTGTATTTATAAAGCCGTGTCAGGAAAATGAAGAGTAACCACACAAGAACAGTAGCACTGCTCTGACGCTGGGTGCCGCCAGTCTGCAAAACCTTGAACTTGCGTACGACAAGGTATAAGGTACCATGGAAAAGTGCATGGCTTAACGCCAAGTGTAGGTTTTATACATCGCGATTTGAACGTGGAAAAGTTCTTACACAACATTTTTGTGCGTACGCACAGTTTATACATGAGGCCCCAGGGGAATATTTAGTTGATGCACAGCTACTCGTGGGTCCTACTCTTCCACCATTAGATTTGAACTCATAAAACAAACCTTAGCCCTGCCTATGACTCCAACTACTACTGTTTCCGGCAATAAAATACATGCCAAAACAGGAAGTCTCTGCTCACTTGAAACCTAACTGGTTTGAAGGCAATTTGAAGAGATTGATACACCATTGTTGGCTTTGTTCATTGCTTGATGTTGAATATCAGAGAGAGAGACAGCCATTAGATACAAAATACAGAAAATGAAAAACATCCTACTGACACACACTAAAAGTAATTCAACGAACTATGAGATCCAGACATCATTACTAATATTATAGATCCTTATCAAGCAAATACCAGCAGGTCAGATGCAATGCAGAGTGCCAAGGAAATGCCCAGGAGAATTGGAGCATCTGTATATGGGTTTGAATGGAGAAAGTAATATCACCTCAAAGAATGATGACAGAGATAGAAAGAGAAAGAAAGCAGTGAGAGACACACGGAGAGGGAACAACTCTGTGACATTTCTACTGCCACAACAAGATTCATCAAGGACAGCAAGGCATGAAGGAAAACTACAAATTGCAGCCTGTGCTGTTTAGGATAACATAAGCTGAAAATACACAATGCAAATATTTGTTGCAAGAAAACAAAGTTTTCCAACTTCCATGTTATTTTTATAGGTGTAGCTATAATGTTGGTGTTAACAATTTGGGGTCTCTGTTTTATTGCTTTAAACTGATTTCAATATTATAATTAGAAATTGGTTTGTAATTTGTGGCAATTGGTTGTCACAGGTTCATGATATTATACATTTTCAATCTGTATGTTCCCATTAGGACAGATTGTTTCAAAACACAAACTGAGCTATCACAGCTATGCAGATGGCACACATTTTGACTTATCTATAACTGGGTGGTCTTTTGGCCTTTGAGACCCAATAGGTTTATTTCCTCTAGCATCTCACTAGCATTGGACTCACTGCTATGATCATTACAGACTTAAAAAATGAGTTTAGTTAATAGTAATCTAAGCCATGATTAAGAAGTCTGATTTATTTTTCTGTATTGTGTGCAGTAACTTGTACACATTTATTTATGGGCATTTATATTTATTTATGTTTCTTCTTTGTAATTGTATTTTTTTCTTTATCTTCATGTAAAGAACTTTGAGCTTAGCATGTTATATAAAAATGTGCTATACATAGTAAATAAATGTTGCTGTTGGTCACATGTTTGCCAACACTGTTCCTTGAAAATTCATTATCCCACCATTATATACTGTAATTAATGCCATGAATAGCCTTATGTCCAAACACTGACTCTGCTAGTGAGACAGACGAAAACAAGTTAGTGATTTGATGTTTTGGTAAGTTATAGGGTGCTTTGTATTCTGGTGATTGTTTTTTTGATTTCTTTCAGGTTTTGGCCACTTGCCTATTCAGATGCTATTTTATTCTTTGTCCCCAAAGAAAGCAGTTCAATTCCTGGCATTATTATTTAAACTAAAAAGTCCCCTTGAATTGCCAGATGCCATCTTAAAAACAGTAGGATATCCCTAAAAGGTTTTTCAAGTAATGTATTGTGACTACCAAAATATCTCTCTATAGGAAAAAGTATGCTATTGGTTATGCGGCACATGTTTAATATCAGCACCTAAAGCCAAAATCTCAAAACAAGCATCAGTTGACTGATTAGGCAAACTTTTAAAATGGGGCAAAACAAGAACTGTAGTCAAGAAAAAAAAATCTTTAATTGATATTCTTAAAAAGAAACTTATTTACCCAGTGTTCTGGGGCACTCTAATAATTATGAGCTGCAGCTCTAATTTAAGTTTCATGCTTAAACCGAGTGGATTTGAACTTGGTTAAACAATAATGTCTTCTATGGAAAGCACCTCCATAACACATCTATTTGTGCAGGCATGGCAGGTATTCTGATTGTGTATTCTGTGGAGCACTGGATCAGGACCATAGTCACCAGGAGGAACAGAACCTGTTCACCAATCCAGGAATAAATGCAGCAGCACATTCACTGAACATCACATTGTTAAAACACAGGCTGTGAAGAGATGGCAGGAATGCTGTGGAAATCCATTTGGGCAGTTAATGAATCCTTCAGAGCAAGTAATGGTTCGTTGTTCGTTACAGAGAGCTTGCTATCAGGTAATGAACATTTAATATGTGAACATTAAACAACATATTAATAGAAACATGTAAAGCTAATGACTAGCGGGTCATTTTGTTTTTTTTTCTCGTTTTTTTTGAGCTGATAATCATATTGTGATCTCTCTCTAATGATTATGCAAGGTTAGTGCATCAGTCATTAAGTCGATACACACTGTGGCTTCATTATTTATACCATTGATTGTTCTCCTCTGTCTCTCCCTCTATGGGCTTGTGTATCTAGTGATAAGGAAACATATTTTTCTTTTCCTGTAGCACATAAAATTGTGTTCCACAATACAAGATATATATGTAAAATATCTTAATACTGTAATACGTTGCAACTCCGTAAATCCAAACACTCAAGAGGAACAAGGAGGAGAAAAAAAAAAAAAATGGGTGGGAAATTGGAATGACAATGAGCACCTTGAGTCGATCTTCTAATCAGCCTGGTGAGTTGGATAGCCTCTTCACAGTGTTTTTTAAATTATATTTTCAAAACAAAATTTATGTCAATAATATTCTTTAGTTTCCAGTATAATATAACAGTTTTGTAAAAAGGCATCCTTATAAAAAAATAATATAATGTTTTAAAGTTGTGCTGTGGCTGTTGAGTCTATAATCTACTGGGTGTAATTCTTTTTTGTACCTTATTTAAAGATTATTAAAGATTAGATTATTTTTTTTTTTTGCTTTTAGTAAAGTTCTTTTTGTAAATGCATAACATAAATATATATTGTGGCATCATGTAATAGATAGACAGATGTGAAAGGCACTATATAATAGATAGATAGATAGATAGATAGATAGATAGATAGATAGATAGATAGATAGATAGATAGATAGATAGATAGATAGATTTAATTTATGCTTAAATCTATCTATATGTCTGTTTGGCTTTGTCAAACATGAGTCCCTTTCTATTCTAGAAGTATGGCCTAGTCGTTAGGCTCTAGACAGTAAATCACATGTATGCCAGTTCAGTCCTCACCTCAAACACAATGCGTGAGCCTTGTATGAACTGTCACCATGTTTAGGGCTTGTTCAGGGTTTGAATCTTTTGCTGCTCTGAATATGACATGGTTTAACTATGGATGACTGGAAAAAATAATTGCACAATAGCTCTTTACTTGAAAGCTATCTTTGGGTTGTATTTACCATAGAAATGTACAATTCATTTTCAGCACAGCAGTGCAATTTCTAACACATGTTGTTTTCAACCTGAAGCTTGTTTTTTTTTTTACACCCCCTGCCTTGCTGCCCAATATGTAAATTTTCCTGCCTTTAATGCAGAGAGTGCATTTCTTTGTCAAACAGCAGCCAGAATGTTTCACACAGGTGACGTGTTTCTTTTTTCTCTCCACGGTGTTGTTCAATGCCTATAATCTATCTTTATCACTCCACTTCATGTAGTTAGTTTGTTTGATGGCCCTAAGAGTTTTCTACAGATCATTTATTGGCAGAAGGGTCGCTGTTTTGTCATTGATGGACTAAACTGTCCTTACAGTAACTGAATCTCATCTTCTCTGTTTCTCCTTATTGTCATACTCCACACAAAATACAATATATACAGTATATATATAGGGTGAGTCAAAATTTTGTTAATATTTGAATGGTGGAAACAATTTATTTACAAAACATACTTCATATGTGCAAGATAATTTACAAAAATGTCTCAACTTGTTCGCTATCTTGTTCAACACATGGACTATATGTGGCACATAAATTGTCCACAAAAATTGTATACAAGTATATACATAGCTGTACCATTAGTGTTAACATAATTTTGCCTCACCCTGTATATATATTGTCACACACGCGTGTTCAGGAGACAACTAAAGGGCTTGAATACATGTAATTTCACGCCGGACCAGGGGGTGGCAAAGTAAACTAATTCTCTCTTGATCTCTTACAGACCATTCTAGGGAAATCCTGCCCAGCTCTGGAACAGCCAACAATGTCGCTTCCGGTTCCGGTCCTGATGACATTACTTCCCTTACTGGCCTTTAAAGCCGCCATCTTGTCAATACTAGATCAGTTCTGATTTGGACTCTGTTGTGTGAACATGTCTGTATTTTTGCATCAGTTTTGCAGCAGGGAAAAATTATATGGGTGGCTGCCCCAAACCTTCGCAATGTCTTATGGTTGTTCTTCTTACACTATATGGATTACTTTTTATCCATAACTTGGAAACAGAGGGACACTAACATCTTTTAAATTGTTAAGCATCATGATGTTACTTGTCACAAATATGGTAACATGACCAGCAATGGGACCAGTTTCCACAAACAATGAGGCAATGACCATGCTGAAATCGTTTTTACAAAATGGCAACGTGGTGATGACACTGTATTAAGGATAAAAATAAACAAATGCAGGTTAAAAAAACAACTTTAATAAAAACAAAAGCACATTAAAACAAGTCTGTAACTGCTAAAACACAGATTCATAACACCTTGGGTCTACCTTTATATGAACATGAACCTCTTACGAGTGGAGTTTCCCACTCATTTGCCCTGATTCTCTCTCTCTCTCTGTATAGCGGGGTCTCTTGAATAAGGGGCAAAACTTCAAAAAGAGAAATGGGTACTGGTTGGACACCTCCCATATTTAATCAATGAATACTTTTAACCTTACAATTAACACAACTATCTTTTTTTTGAGTACTATATCACTTATTTTACTTGAAGAAATAAGGTACTCTGAGATCATAGAAAAAAACAGTTAAAAAGTAAAGCAAGGGTTAAAATACCTTAAACTAAACTAATTCAATGCCTTAGTATTTTTACATAAAGGTGGGGCTGGCAATCACCTGGGGCCACAAAAATATTTAATTCTCCTGTTTCCACACTCAAATCGCAATATATACTGTAAAACCTAATCTTGGTGCACATTTTCACGCCAGCTGAATCCTTGGCGTACACAAGTTGTCCACCCGGTTTGCAAACTGACGGCACCCAGCGTCAAAGCAGTGCTTTTGTTCCAGTGTGGTTTCCCTTTCTTTTTTAGATCCACATCCCTGACACGAATTTATCAAATACACTAATATTAACCGCATATTGTTTATTAGTTTAATGCATCTGATTGTAATTAACCTGCAACAATATAATGTTCCATGGAATAGCCAATCTATTACAAATACCATAGCTGCTTTTGCGTTTTTCCTCTCAATGTACCACTCAGAGTATTTATCCCACTGCATCTGAGTGTAAAATCACAGTTCTACAGCAGCTGATTGGAAAGAGAATTACCGGTATACAGCAACAAGCACACGCTACCTCAGCCAGGCACTATTTGAACTGCTCTCATACAATAAACACTTCAAAGCCTTTCCTGTACGGACCTCACGGTCCAGAAACAGTTTAATCCCAAGAACTATAAACGCACTCAATCAGTCCATCAAGTGCTCCTTGTAGAACTGTTTGGACTTATTAGTACAATTACCTCACTGTAAACTTGCAATACAGTTATAATATTTCACAACCTGTGCCACTTTATAAAGCACTTATTTACATATGATGACAATATCATTTTTAAGATGAAATGCAGCAAAATATGTTTATTACGTTATACAGATAAAATGTTAACATCATTTAAATAATCAATATTGTTAATACATGTGAGGACACGGTGTCGCAGTGCTAGCTAGTTCAGGGATTATTCCTGCCTTGCGCTGTATTCTTGCAGGGGCTGGCACGACACTGGAAGGATAGATGGATAGAATAATTAAACATGTACAACAAAGATATTTCAATGTTCCTTAAAAGTTTAGAAAAATTAGCGTTTTAAGCTTACAGATGGCTTAACATCTATTATAGAGCTGATTGTGTGGCGATTGGTTACTTGGAGAAAGAAAAGGAAGGATGGAAATTGGGGATTAGTACATTTGAAAGAGACAGTACTGCTGCAATAAATTATTTCATCGAAGGTTGCACATGGCGCAGCAAGCATCTTGCGTGAGGCAGGAACAATCTCTGGACAGGGTGCCAGCTCATCACTATCACTGCGCCACCATGTTCCCATGTTTAATAACATGCTTTAACTTCTATCATCATGAAAATGATATCAAGTATACATCTCAGTATTTTAATTATTAAGAGAGCTGTAATATCACGAATGTAGTGGATTCTGTGTCCTGTTGGAGGAAGAGAAAGCCCGTTTAAGAAGCAAGTAGTGATTCACACACATAGAGCACATAGAAGAACACATATAAAACATAAGCATTTAATGTGTTACTTTAGTTACGATGGTATTTGAGAAACTAGTAAATGAGATGATTTAAAGGTGAAGTTTATGATGTTCTACTTTAATGATAAAATAAACTACGTGATTAAAGTGGAAATTTTGAGATTAAAGTTGAGATTTCAAGCTTTTGTCCTCACTGTGTTCCTATTTTTTTATTTTCTCTGTACCCTAATAAGCTTTCATATGACACTCAGATGGTGGGCTATGACTTGTCTTTTCACGGTGACTTTGATATCTGACAACTTCTTTTTTATTTTGGGCACTGTGCGACTTTGTGAACTTGAGCTTTCAAGTTTCTCCAACACTCTGTGTCACTCAATCAACTTCCTTTTGTTGATTATACCAAAGTTTAAACCAACAAATAGTATGTTTTTCCTTGTGCTTTTGCTATTGCCGTTTCACAGAATGCTGAGCTTAAGGGCTATTTATATTGATTTGCATATTCAAAGAGGTGTAATTGTGGGAGGAGTTGAGGAGTGGCAGCAGGTGCGTGCACATGCGTTACTTTTCACGCTGACCAGGATTTATGTAGCGGAAGAACGTGGAAGTTGGCAAACGCACAGATTTCTGCATCTGGATTTCTTTGCACGTACGCACATTTCCATTTTTGTTCATACACAATGTTTTATTGTGAATTCTATGCACGCCGTTATGCATGGAGCCCCTAGTCATTGTCCAGGTGGAGTCTGTACACTTTCTCTGTGTTGATTTTACTCCAAATTTTCCAGGTTTCCTTCCTCATTCCCAAGACATGTGTTACGTAAACTGCCAATTATAAATTATCCCCATGTTGGTGTGCAACAGAGCGGTCTCTGCAATAGACTGTCCAGGTTTGGCCATCACCTTTTATTTGAAGGCAGTAGCGCCAGCCCTTTAAGAACACAAATTGAGGAAAAATGGTGGACAGCTTTCCCCAGTGAAGGCAGTTTCACTGAAAAAGAAAAAGACCAGAAAAGCAAAGTTTAATGGAGGCGTGCTTTTTACTGTAACAGACCTAGTGCAAGGCATGGCATTTCATCAGAATCATTCCCACAGTCAATGCCCTAGAACTCAGTTAGGTCACTTGGAAAGCAACCAGAGCCCCAAACCTCCCTGTCTGATAGGTTATTCCCCAGTATCCATTTTCTGTTCATTGCCTCCATCTCCTCGTTAATCATACAACAGAAAATCGAGTTTAGAAGTGTTTCCATTCAGGAAACTTTGTAGCACTAGTTACCACAAGTCTGTGTATCAATTTTATACTTGACTGCACAGATGGCCCCTGACTGGAAATTTTATTTGATTTTTAACAAAAAAAAAATGATTTGGAAGGAGTGCCTGTTCAAAGTTAATTAAATTGACTTTTCCTCTTTTAGTCTGTGTTTTCAACGGAAAACCAACCTCCTATTCAATTTTAATGGGTGTCATTTTCTGCACTTTGCGTCAAGGCCCAATTGATTTACTCTCTAAGTGGGCTCCATACAGTACTCAATAGAGTTTAACAGCTCTGTGCCTGAGTGATAAAAACAATTTTCATTAAGGTGGAGAAGCGCCTCAGAATCACTGAAGGGTGAAAAGCCCACTGAGTAGACCCCCCAATGTGATCGAAGATGTGTGAGGAACTTTGCCTCCCCTCCTCTCAAATCTAGCCAACTCTAGAGAGCTCAGAGAATCAGGGAAAAAGTTTACTGAGCAACAAAAACAGCACTAAACATCTTTTATATTTCCAGTTATCTGTTCAGTTTTCTGCTTTTGTGAGTTTAAATGACTGAGCACCTGAAAAAATGAAGGAACAATGGAGGGGTGGGAGAAGGAAGCTCCTATATATTTATACTAAAAAAAAGCATTGTAAGGTGTGAAGTATAAGGGGAATTCTTGAAACAGAAGGAATGCAGAGGCAATTGAAGTAAAAGAATAGTTGACTTTATTAGTAACAAGAATACAATTCCCGACAATTTGTCTGCTTACAATTTCAAGTTTAAGTAAAGCAAGGCACCCGTTATCTTAAAAAATGTAACATGTCCACTTAAGTCCTCAAACATACATCTCATCCAATGGTATATTTTGGGTATTTTGGGAGGAAAGCAATAAGTTAACAATAAAATTACATTTTATGCATCTGACATTATAATTATTTGAATTTAATCAGCAAGTATGTCACCCATACAGTAAACCACCAATCAAAGAAAAAATGCTGTAAATTTTATGTGGATTACATGAAATGAACTACAACCAGCTTTCATTGTATTTTACCAATAAACCCTGTGCATAACCCAACCATATGGGGCTACAGAGGGACCATCTCATCACATGGTTTCCTATTCTACAACAACTGAGCAGTGACTATCAAATACAAGAAAAGAGTCAGGCAGTGATGTGCATGAAGCCCACAACAAAGTGACACACACTGTAAAGATACTGGTGAAAACAGTGCAGGAGAGTCACTGAGATTTGTTTGCTGAGTGAAGGCTTGGATTGGACATGAACCATTAACACAACTGAATGAAAACTTAACAAATAGGGAGAGATGTGATATAGTCTCACTGAGAGCTAATGAAGGTCTGGGCATCAAATGCAATGTTGGAGAGTAAAGGAACCCTTGATGTAAGGTTAATAACCCAGCACTGTGAACACAATGGAAAACTACAAGGCCAGGCACAACACTGAATGTATAATGACCAAGAAATGAGAGATGCCAACTGGAAAAACCGACAGAGATGTCATGCACAAGTCTAGGATTGGGTACCAAAAGAAACATTAAGAAAAATCTATTGTTAAAAATGAAAACATTAAGCAAAGTCAAAACTGAAAAGCAAAGCATGCAAGAGCAGCCCTGTTACCACATATTCCTTTGGCACCTTCCACAACACCTGCCTGGAGACAGAGTCATATGCTTTTCCCAAATCTCTAAAATGTAGACTTGGTTATGATACTGCTCCGATACACCCTCCAGCTCCTGAGCCAAGGAGAAGAGCTAGTCAACTATTTCAATGGCCAGGATGGAATTGACATTGTTCCTCCTATGCCTTACTCAAATACAAAAGCTGATATTTAAATCCTAAAAATCCAAAAACAAACACTCATGAGACCACTAAACCTTTAAACAAGCGAACACAAAAAGAGGGATGGAAGATATCTGGCGTTTAACATAGCTAATGCCACATCACATTACTAAGAACAGGGAGCGGTTTTATGTCGTAATTCTTAATTCTTATTCTTTGTTTAATTCCTTCGGCAATAATTTGACAACAAATTATCTTGGTTTTGGAATGTTTGTTTATGCTGAATTTTTTCATCACAGTGGCATTTTAAATTCACATTTCTTCTGGGGATTCTTGATGTTAGCAACAGCATTCATTGTTGGGCACGAGACTAACAGCAGTGCTATGTGTGATTGTAGTTTGCAAAATTGTTTAAGATGGCATCACAAGAATGCCAGGGTTTAAATTCTTGGATAAAAACTAAGAAAAACGTTTGTGACAATTGTGATTAATTAGCAAAAGGAAGGCAGTAAGAACTTTCTGGGCATGTTTTTCTGACCATTTGAGGTTTAATTTTCTTAAGAATTTTTTTCTTAGATCACAACATGAAGATCTTATGAGTCCTATTTTTAAAACGGTCCTTATCTTTAGAGGTAAGAGACCTAAGTGAAACTACATATATAAAACAAACCAAAACTGGACAAAAGAAAGGAAGCAGTGGAAAAAAAACCAAAAAAACACAAATGAAGGGTTGAGGTACTGATAGAACCCTAACAAAACTATCCACAGAAAGCTGGTGCAAATTCAAGCATAAATTCAAGGATAACCTTTGAAGTCTAAATAACAGGCAGGCAAAATTAAAAACTCTGTTAAATCCAGAAAATTTAGACAAAAAAAAAACAATGCAAAGTTATAATGCACAATGGAATTCTGGGCTTTGTAAATCTGCCTCACTCGGTTCATATACTGCTATGGATTTGTGTAATAGTCAATTAGACAAAAACAGCCATAGTTTATTTGCCTATCAACAATTGTCTGTGTTCTAATTATCAGATCATTGACAAATTTCTATTAAGAAAATCTTACAATTCTCTTTACAATGAAATAGATAGATAGATATTAATATATGCAGTGTTAAAGTGCTAGTGAAGCTTAATCGAATGGTTAAAATAACTGCACTATTTAGATATTCACCGACTTGTCAGGAATTGAAAGCACAAACCTCTAGGAGCATTCATGCGCCAGGTTCAAGATCCTGAGCCCAAACAACAAGCTGAATGAAAGCCAGGAAATCTGCTCACCACATGAGGTTAGAAGCAAGAAACACTACTTTAATTTTTTTCAAGCTTTGCTTACTTCCTCAGATTTCAAAGAACTAAGTGAATCTGTAGCCAAATGATACAAAAATTCAAAGAATAAACTGTTTAAGAATAGGACAAATGCCCAGCTGTAGTCACATGTAGGGAAATTAAATATAAGAAATTTTAAAAAAGAAAAAAAGGCCCAATTTATTGGGTACATAATTTTTACAGTTTTGATTACCATATTGAAGCATATTAAGGTTTATCAAAAGAATACACACAGACACTTGGCACTGCAATTACACTCCAATCTCAGCTATCTAAATGTATTTAAAATAAACTAATTAGAACCAAATTGGAATTTGGATGTAACAATCCTTGCACTTTTATTAGATCAGCCTGGGCTTTGAAAAGCTTGTTGGTAATTGTCCTCTGTCATTGTTAGCTTATGATTTTATGTGAGAATTATTGTAACATAATTCAGCTTCACAGGACCAGGACTGAAACTCATGTATGTCCATTATCTGAGTGCACTTTGTATGTTCTCCCCATGTCTATGTGAGGCTTTTTCTATATGCCGGAATTTCCCTCTCAAATCTGAAAGCCTTGTAGGTTTGGTTAACTGACTGACTGGTGGAGAATGTAAGCTGAAATTTAAATGCACGCTCATCCTTCTTGTAGTGTTGTATTTCGTCTGAATTAATATCCCCACTATAGACCCTAAAGGAAAAGGGATTTACCATTTCATTGGGGTTGCAATTATTAAAAAACATTGCAAGGGACCATGAACCCCCTTCTGGATACACAATTACATCATTTTGGTGGAACAGACCAATGTCTCATGTCTCTGAGAGCTGGAGTGATAGTGTGGCCCTTGTAAGAATGAAGAAGCCTCACTGGGGAGTGATGGACTACATGAAGCACTAGAACACAAAGATTTCTGTACCTGTCAGGCATTGTAAAAGTGCATTGGAAGGCTTAAAGGTCTGAACAAACTTTACAAATTTAAGTGATTAGAAAATGAAGGGAAAATCATAAGAACAGTTAAAGTACAGGCTAAGGTCTGGGCAAGAGAACCAGAAAAGCAGGCAACCATAACTATTAGATAAACCACAACTTCGCTAAACAAAAAGGCTGCTGCTAAATTATTCCTAAATTATTTTTGAAGTCTTTCAGTCTTGAAGTAATGCTGTCCCTTTATCAGTTTGTAATCCAAACCTTTGGTGCCACTTCATCATAAATCACAGCAGCGTTCTGATGTAAGGGATGCACCACAACAAGGCAGTGTCCATAAAAGGTTACTAAACAACACCTGTTGTGGTGTGCAAAATCTGCAAATTTTGGTTTATATTTTCTTTATAACTAGGGGGCTTTGCCCCCTGCTCGCTTCACTTGCCCACCCCCAAAGGGCTTCGCTACACGCCAGCTACTTTGCGTCTCTGCCACTCACATTGTGAAAGGGGGTCTGAACGCACGCTAAGAAGATGCGGTCAGATCACCATCTGGCTTGTGGCTGCTGCTGCCAAGCGGCGTGTTCTGCTTGTCACGCTGTATGTCGATCATTTAAAAGCCTGTACAGCAGCTGTCCTTTTGTCTCACGGGACGTTAATGTGTCTCCTGCAGGATGTTAAAGTGTCTCCGAGAATATCACATATCGTCTCCTTCCAAGCCTTCCAAGTTTTTTTTTTACAATAGAGAGATTTGCTCAAGACAAAACAAGATGAATTAAATACAGGACACTGGCATGGGCAGTTTTAGTACCAAAGCATCCTGTTGTCCTAAATTGTACCTGTATCAATCACAGTAACATTTGTTTGAACTGAGCAGGAATTCAGGAGATGTCTCAATCTGTATTGATGATTTTATCACCTGTGAAGAGATGGGCACCCAGGACTAAATTGGTTTACAGCTTGGGAAAGAAAGACATGCTGATACTTTAAGCTGTATCCGATTACTTTTCAACCTGCAAATAGAGGGAGATGCCATGGGATTAGAAATGGCCTAACCAGTTCACATGTTGTGAAACCCTGTGGAATTTTATAATAAACATACCCCATCTGAGAGTGACATCAGAAGAGGACAAAGCAACGTCAGACGAGGGCACCAGCAACATTTGACCATTTTCATCTGATCATCAGCTAAAGGATACCATGAATATCGATTGCTAAATCAATGCTGCCATGGGATATTCATCTTTGACATCTTTAACTTTTCGTAACTTTTTCTAAAGACTATATATATCCAGATGTTGTTATCCACATTTTTTTATGTCTTTCTCTACTGGTATTATTGTTCTTTAATAAATACCACAGCCTTTAATTTTCTATTCTTTGTCTTCATATTTAGAGTGATTGAGGTAATAATGTATTTTTTGAGTACCTGGAGCAGTAGGAAGTGCCATATGATCTGAACTGCGAGGTTTATCAGGCTGAGGACAAAGAGCTCTGTCCAATAATGAACAGTAAGATATTCATTGTTTAATAAATGACTTGTAGCCAAGGATGTTGGCCTTTGTATGTTTGCAGACCAAAAGTAATATTTAGATCTGAGATATATCTAAGACATTGTACGTTATTCGTAGTACAATTCGTTGTACGTATGATAAGGAAGTCTCTTGTAGTACTAGGGAAAGCGGACTGTGCATGGGTTATTCATACAGTACTTGTGTGGGTTAAAGTGCTAGGGAATAACGTTCTTGTGGTTAGTGTCTGTATGTATGCGTATATCTATGTATGTGTGTGTTAATCTTAAGGTGCGACCATAGACCAACCTGGTAACGAACCTGATGAGTACACTTATTCGTGACGAAAATAAGTAAAGGGTAAGTAGAATAACAATAATAGTCGTAGGACGTGCAAACATTAAATAAACTGAATTTGGTATTGTCCTAATGTTTTTCTTTTATCAGGATTCAGAAAATGTTATACTGTGTGTTATTTTTGCTCATTTTTATGTTTTATTGGTAGCATCACAATTGACACCATTTTGGGTTCTGTTTTTGTATGACACTGAATGTGGCGCCTATTATACACACTGCACTACATGTGAAGTCATGATGGGTGACCGTGGCTATACATACACCTGATCCTTGTGTAAAAATAAAGAAAAGTCCCCAATGAAATGAACCTCTGGTTCTGAAGCTGACTAACTACATTTATATTTCCAGTTTTCACTCTCCTTTTGTGTCTGACTCCAAGTTCTGTTTGCCTCTTGGATCTGCTTGACAATCTTTTCTCTTTTATGGTTCAACCCTTGCAACAAATGATTACTCTTTTTATTGCCACTAACTTTCTGTCACTCTAGCAATCTTTCAGTATCAATCATATGCTTGGGTCAGGATGGTCAGGACAACACCATGCTAACCCCCATGTCGTCTGCTCAGATGGCCTTAAAATTTCAGCATGACCCTTACTTCTAGTCAACATTCTGTTGTTGAGTCAATTTTTCTAACATAGATTTTTCTGTGACTCATACAACTCTCCGTTTTGGTGCTACTTGGCCCTTTTTTGATCTCAGTTTTGCCTAATTTGTTCTTTGACCTCTTTTGCCCATTAACTGAAACAATGTTACACTCTTAAAAATAAAGATGCCACAGTAGTTCTTCAGAGCGAAGCCATAGGGGAAACATTTTTAGCTACCAAAAGAACCACCCATATGAAGGTTCCAGAAAAAATCTTTTATCCATTTAGTTTTGTAACAAGGGGTATAAATAACCTTAAGTAGATGGTAACAGATTTGTGAAACACCAGTGGGCTCCCAATATTTAAAGGACTCTTGCTGCATAAAATATCAAAAGCTATGTTCAGGTTTTCTAGATCTGTGAGCATTCTGTTAGGAAGCATACTATGTATTAAAGATTTCAGGTTTGTTCACATATTAGGAAGCTTTTCAGAGCCAGGACAAATAATACACTGGTTCTTTGTCAAACAATGGCCCTACAAGGGACCACACAACCCAGCAAAGTGCCATTTTAGAACCTTCATTTTTAAGTGTATGCCTGATAATTACTGATTTGTTGTCCTCCCATTGTCCAATTCATGTCATTGCCACGTCACTCACAACAGTAATCCACAATGGCACATCATCTCCACACTTACTTATTGAAAATGAACTATGAGTACCTTTAAGGAGTGAAGACTCCACTGTATTGTGATATTAGAGTGATGAAAGCACTCCGAGTGATCGCGCTTGAGGTAAGGCATCAAGTGTGCAGAAGTGAAGGGGCTCAATGATATCTCAAATACAGAGTAAATGATCAGATTTAACAAAGTGATGTGCAAGAGACCCACAACAAAGTAATGTAACAAAGTAAAGGACGTGAACTGCTGAGACTGGTGAAAACAGTGAAGGAAAGTCAATGTGACTTGTATGCAGGGTGACGGCGTAGATTTGATGAAATGATTAACACAACCACAGAAGGCTCATTGAGTGAAAAGTTGAAAAATAAGGAGTGAGGAGACAAAACATTTCTGAGAGCCGGTAAAGGACTGTACATAAAAGCACAAAGTGGGAGAGTGAAGTGGCCCTTAGAGCAAGTCTAATAACCCAAAAGCCTATTCCTTGACGTTTTAACAACTCTAGAGGTTGAGTCAGAACCTGCTCTACCTTTAATAATAGCTTGAAGCTTTCATTCCTAAGGAAAAAAACAGATGTAGCCAGCTCTCTTCTTAAGCTCATGTGCACTTTCTAAATTAACCCACAAATCCTATTCTTAAAGGTTCTAGAGTCTAGATGGGGGATTGTGTATAAGAGTACCTCTTAAAACTGGACTCTTTCCCACATGGATTCATTTTTGACATTAAAAGAGTAAGTGGCACCTGGGTGTCTGAATACAAACAGATGCATGGTAGGTACAAAGAAGCTTTGCTCCAAGGTCAAGCTTATAGTGTAATGTTATTTCATTAGACAAAAAGATAAACAACTGGTGGCAGCCAGTAATTGAGACAGGGAGAGAGAGAGAGAGAATATGAGAACACAAACAATAAAAGAGAATAGTCTGTGAATCCTGCTCTAACCCTTCATAGAGCTGACCAGGAATGGCTTTCGGCTTCCACTTCTTCAAACATCAGTTGAGAATAAGTAACCTTGCCTTTTTTTCACCCTAAGAAAAATTTCTGAATCAGGAAAAGTGAGTGAAGGTTGCCAAGATAGTTGAAGGACAATGCAGTTGTGAAGTTTGGTAGATGCTGCTCCTTTGGGAATTCTAATCGCTTAATGCAGTCCCAGCTTCTTTTGTTGCATGGAAACTAAACCTGAGAAAGGCTGCTCTAGGGTTATCAAATATTAAAACTAGAGAGCCTATTTGTGGAGTTTAAGCTTTATTCTCCTCGTTCTGCGACAATATAAGATGAAGGTGACATTTCCCAAAAGGTCATAAAGACCAAGGTGCCTGGCGCTGCTGGTGTATTGAAAAACCCCAGATGTTCAAACCTGCTGAAATATTCATACAAGTGAGAGACTGCTGAACTTTTCTTTAAAGTGGCTTGTTTTTAAGTGCATTTAGTTATGGAAAAAGACATGATCATGTGGAGGAGGCACCAAGGAGCCGGTATTGGGAACTCACGAAAAATCAGATATTCTTACACAAGGGGATTGAAATGTTTGCTCGGGGGGGTAACTTTGTCGTGGTCACTGCCAGCAAATGTTTGTCTTTGACTAAAAGAATAGTACATAGAAAATTTCAGAGAGAATTTCCAGTTCTTTTTTGGCAGTGGAGTTGTCCATTTTAGTAGAAGAGAAGTGGCATTTAGATGCTTAAATGTATTAAAACAAAATCAGCACTGATGACTCAGGTAGATAGAAAAGCACTGGCCGGCCGGCTGTTTTTTTAAAAATCCCCAGTGGGTTGGTGAAACATGATAAAATACTTCATTGTTTAATTCTTCGTATTATTAAAAATTTGCTGTTTTGTGATTTTAGTAAGCTCTTTAGGGTGTAATCCTTCTGTTTAACTCTGGTAAGCACTAATGTGTCTTGTTGAGGTTGTGATTGTTCACATTTGCCTAATTGACCAAACAAAGGGAACTGTAGGACGGGGTAGTAGAAAGCAGGAAAGGAACTCAAATTTCTCTGCTTCAATCCACAGCACCAAACTCTCTGACCTAGAAGAAGATCTGTGAGACTGGCTTACTCCACTTTTCTCTCTGACCCCGGCCATTCCCACTCCGCTGACCTTTAAAAGGAAACTGCCAACAATCAGACCACACCTGTCATAACCAAGGGATTTCAAAACTTGATACCAATGTCAGAACCTTGAATCCATCATTAAATTGGATTTGGCCAATACTCAGAAAGAGGAGCGAAAAATTGTTGCCATAACTGCAAAAATTAAAAGTCCATGCAATGAGACATGTTTCAACAACAACATTTATTTATATAGCACATTTTCATACAAAAAATTGTAGCTCAAAGTGCTTTACAAAATGAAGAATAGAAAAATAGAAGACACAATAAAAAATAAACATAAGTCAACATTAATTAACATAGAATAAGTAAGGTCCGATGGCCAAGGTGGACAGAAAAAACAAAAAAAAAACTCCAGAGGCTGGAGAAAAAAAATAAAATCTGTAGGGATTCCAGACCAAGAGACCGCCCAGTCCCCTCTGGGCAAAAGCTTCAAGCTTATCAGTTCACAAATTTCCTGTGTAAAAATACAAAAAGTTATCAATATTAACTGATATTGACATGTACTATATGTGCAAATGGAGATTACTATAATCCATCCATCCATCTTCTAACCCGCTGAATCCGAATACAGGGTCACGGGGGTCTGCTGGAGCCAATCCCAGCCAACACAGGGCACAAGGCAGGAACCAATCTCAGTCAGGGTGCCAACCCACCGCAGGACACACACAAACACACCCACACACCAAGCACACACTAGGGCCAATTTAGAATCGCCAGTCCACCTAACCTGCATGTCTTTGGACTGTGGGAGGAAACTGGAGCGCCCAGAGGAAACCCATGCAGACACGGGGAGAGCATGCAAACTCCACACAGGGAGGACCTGGGAAGCAAACCCGGGTATCCTAACTGCGAGGCAGCAGCGCTACCACTGTGCCACCGTGCCGCCCGATTACTATAATGCCAAAGAGAATATCTAAAGATTTTTTTTAATCATGTTAGTAATGTAGTTAGTAGCTAACAGATAACAGAACCCATTGTCATTAATTTAAATGATGTTGTCTTTGCAACATAAAGTACATACAAAAATATTCACCCCCTGAAAGTTTTCTCATTTTATTATTATACATTATTGAATCGTAGAGGATTACAATTGGCTTTTTTGACTGATTAACAGTTTAATGTCAATGTGACAACAGATCTCCATAAAGTGGTGTAAACTTTTTACAATTCCAAAACACTCAATGGTTGATTGCATAAGTATACATGTTTATATGAAGCACAATTGCCCACCTCACCCCGTTCCACGTATCCAAGCCAGCTAAGTTCTAACCTGGACAGATAATAGACAGGATTTACACTGAAGAGGGTTAGAGCTGGGAACCTCCTGGTTTCAATGCTGCCTCTGAAATCCATACAGGAGGCATTGTGCCTTTGGGAAGCAACCATAGGAGCCTTAAAAGATGCTAGTAGGTGGAAGTGATTACCTGGCTTTCAATTTATCTGTTAAATAAAGAATTCTCAGAGCTGGACAAGAAGAGCTTTGTCAACTCGAATCCATGCCATGTAGTCCTATGTTAAATAAATCCTATGTTAAATCTTATGTTAAAATAAGCTCTGTTGTCCATTTTGCACATGCCTATTCTTCGTGACTCTAGGATGTGTTTCTTTATGTACATTTCATTAAAATCCATGAAAGATGTGCAAATGGATTGTTTGAACAGAAGTCGCAAGAGACGGTATGCTCCTGCCAATCAAGGATGCTGAATGAAGATATCCATGTTCTAGCTTCTATGCCCTGCCAGGCTAGCAACACCACTCAAACACCTTTCCTAAACTGTGCATTCATAAACATTTTTGTTAAAAACACCTTTACCTACACTTTTCTATGTGAACTATGCAACAGGGTTGGTGGTTCAAGTCCAGAGTCTTTGAGCAGTCTGGACATGAAATGCAATTTAAAACGGAAGCTCCTTATTCAATGAGTTTAGCATATACTGTAATGTAGGGTCTACTCTGGTTTATGAGTTACTGTTAAGAAGTTTAGAGTGGCTCCGTGGTGCAGTAATTTGTCCTGCTGCCTCACTGATCCTGGCCATTTCCTGTATTGACTACTCAGATTTAACTTTCACATTCCATAAACGCTGTTGTGGGCGGGTGCCCTGCCCAGGGTTTGTTTCCTGTCTTGCGCCCCATGTTGGCTGGGATTGGCTCAAGCAGACCCCTGTGACCCTGTAATTAGGATGTAGCAGGTTTGATAATGGATGGATGGATGGATGGATTCCATAAACGTTCATGTTAGGTTTATTCACACCTCAAAAACTGATACAGTGCTGTGTGTTCTGCAAAAGATTCACACCCTGTCCAACACTGATGCTCACCTTGTGTGCAATGCATCCCTTTGACCCTGAACTGGACAAGCAGGTTAGAAAATAAATGAGTGTAGAGAAAGTTTTAAATAAGTTTTCTCACCACATATGCTAATTGTATTGCCAAGCTGGAATGGTTGTAGGTCAAAAGGCAGAAATGTGAAAGAAATTCAAGGCACCACAGCCCAATAAAAAAATCAAATAATCAAAGTAAAATTTTTATGGACTGAATATAATGTCAAATCACAGGTTATCGCAAAAATACATATTAAAAGTGATGAAAATGGAGTGATGCTGGTGACCCACATGAGTACTCAAGACAAGTGTGGCAAGAGGCTGGGGGTGGTACCCAGCCGGGACGCCCAGAAGGACTGGAGGAGGGCTTACGCCTCCTCCCGACTGCGAGTGGGCGACCGCCCTGGTGGCTTTGGGGACCACAGGTACGGAGCTTGGAAGCTCAACCCTGTAGGGGCCCTTGGTCACCGCCAGGGGATGCCCGAATGCCTGAGGAGTCCTGGCCCTCGGCACTTCCGCCACACCCGGAGGGGCTGTAGGGAAAGAAGACCAGGGACACCCAGAGTGCTTCCGGGTGCGCGGCCGGTACTTCCGCCATACTGGGGAGTGCCAGCGGAAGCTTATCAGGAGGTACCTGAAGCTCGCCCGGGTGTGAATAAAAGGGGCCACCTCCCTCCATTTGATGGCTGCGGTTGGGTGGAAGAGGACAGAACTCGGAGGAGAGGAGTGGAGGCGGTCAGGAGAAGAGAAAAGGCATTGTGAGAGGCCAGGACTTGAGGGGTGTTTGGTGCTGCAGCACTGGGTTTGTGTGTGTTCATTTGTAAATATAATTGTAAATAAACGTGTGTTGGGTGACAAAATGATGTCTGCCTGTCTGTGTCTGGCCTGGTTCCGAAACAAGAAATCTGTGTGCTGGAGGACACCTTAGCATGCCTTTATCCTTCTGAATCTGCTAAGTTTACTTGGAAATATTTTCATCATCAGCATGGATCTAGAAGGATAGATTATGTGAATAAATAGGCAACATGTTAAAAATGAAGAATTGTATTTGAAGAGAACATCTCTGGCACTCAAAGGCCTTTCAAGCAGTTTAAATAAAAGTCATTTCCCTCATGTATTCTGTAAGTCATTAATTCATTCGTTAATAGGCACAGCATGGAGTCATGGCACACCACAAAAAGAGGAAAATGAGTTAGAATATTCATTTACAGGCTTTAGTGTAAAAACTGAAATGGAAAAATACAAAAAGGAAAGAATATCAGGAATAATTATATCATCGTTATTTCTGTCTACAGTCTAAAAGCTCTCAACATAAAAGCATATGAGTTCAAAAGAACCTATACATGAAAAACACACAGAATCTATTTTTGCACCAATTAAAAAATGTCAATATACTGTTATATAAAATGTATCCTGTATCTCTGCTGAATATTTCACTTCTTCAAAATGTAACATATCCTTCAAATACACAAGCACGTCTGACATGTTCCAATTTTATTGGCAATTTACTTACCACAAGGGGGTGTCGGTTTGAAATGACTTTTATTGTGGCTGGTGGTGGGGGAACAAAAAAATGAAATTGCTCGTCCTGACTGCCTCCTTTAAAGAAGCAGATTTCAGCCTCAAAATACACCCTGGAGTTGCATTTCACATATTTTAAAATTATAATTCCTCAGGGCTTCACTGCAGAAAGAGTCAGACCCACTATCATCATATTAAAAGAAAAGGTATCTTTTAAATTTGCTCTGAGGGAATCTTACTGCTTTATTTTTTTTGTACATCTTATTTTCACTGCATGGGACTTGGCAAGCATGGATTGCCTAAAATGACAGTTGAGAATTAGTGTGTAGAATCTTAAATGCATCACCTCAAATAGCAGTCCTCCAGCGGCCACAAATAAAACATGAAGACATAGTTGGGGTTTGTGTATCAAGTGTAAGGAGGAGATTGGTTAAGAATTTGAATCATCAAGTCATTAGCTGGAATGAATTAGTGATGCTTTTCTTTAAGGTTAATACGCACTACATACTGTATTTGACAAACAGATTTAGAAGCATATAAAGAAGCTATGTAGAAAGATGGGAAGACAGATATACAGATGTTAAATGATGCACTACTGGACAATGGCTGATGTGACTCAAGCCCATTTACCTTTCTTTCACGAGTGTTAAGTACAGCTTTGGTGACTTCAAGCTTCCTTTATTTCTAAACCACTCACTTCATTTAAGACCACCTCTGCTAGTGACCTTTTCTTTGTATGGGAAGACTTGCCTCAGTTCTCAGTCTGCTTGAGGTTTTATTTTACATTCACACCTTTTAGTGCCCAGAGGTCTATTCAAACCCATTTAAAAATAATTTGTCCCTCATTTTAGCTCATTCTCTTGCTTTTCTAATTGTTTGTAACTTACCTAACCAGCAGCCAAATAACAATGACATGATGGTCAACTTCCATTTTCAATTAAATTCAATTGAATTTTTTGTATTCTTCTATTTGCTGGGTACACATTTATAAGTACAATACAAATTACACAATGTACAAATTTTAGGTCTCCAAGGCTATATGAATAAATCCGAGGAAAAGAAAGTTGAAAGCCAAAGAGTGCGAAACCACAGAGGCTGCTTGGAATTTCTGTCAGAAGAAAAATAAGTACCATAAAGCTTTGAACTTTAGGAAGTATTATTTGTGGTTTTAAATGATGATCTGCAAGTCACTCTACTTGATTTAATATTATTTGAGTAGCTAAAGTTGTATAATAAAACAGATCCAGACACTCTTTTATTACTAATTTAAAGACTTCCCAAACTATGTTCCTTTTTCGGTGCTGCATTTTCAGGTCAAAACCTTTTTCCAATAGAATTTTAAATGAAACTGGTTGTTAGAATGCAGGTGTGAGAAAAGTGACCATAAAAGATGGCAGGGGTCTTTAACTATCCTGTGTGCTTTTCTAAGACACTGTTTGAACATTAGGAAACAGTGCGTCAGTAATATTCAGTGCCGCCTTCACAACCCTCTGTACTAGATCATTAGCACTTACACCTCTAGATTTAAGGTTAGTTTTATGTAAACATGAATGGTTTAATGAATAGGAGATTCCAGGAAACAAATGTTGTAGTGAGCAGCAGAGATTTTTAAGGGATTCATTAGGAGAATAGTAAAAATAGTGGCAGAAGTTGCTAATCTTTCAATACATTATTAGGACTGTGGTAGAGTTTTGAATATAAGATAGTATATATTTTGCATGTCTTTATTTGTAAGTTAAACAAACCAAATGTAATTTTAGTGTTTCATTAGGCTTGGTATACTGTCTAGTCTAAGTAATCAACCCTCAAGTCTTTAGGACTGACTTATTTTGTGAAATTTACTGCAGGACTGTTGGGGTGCTTCAAACTAGTTTTTCAGGGATGATTATGTGCAGGATTTCCTTATAAGCCAATCCCCACAGGGAGGTCATGAAACTACCTAGCTGGTAAGCTTCAGCTAAACAAATGATATACCTTACTTGAGGACAGGTTTGAAAAGGCAAGTGTGTGTGCACCCATTGGTCTTAAGTATGGCTGTTTGGGATTGATTTTGAATCAGAAGCCATTCTGCACCACAACATCTTATTGGCCTAAACTTTTGGACTGGAATGTATAATGTTGATCGCTTTATTCCTCCCCCTCTCTCTCACACCATGACCATGGAAGGAACATAATGAGAAGCACAACTCAGCAGCCATATTGAGATGGGCATGTGGCCTGTCATGAAGCAAGCTGACTAGAAATGATGACTTGACCAGAGACATTTAAGTAACTATAGCCTTGCAGTGTCCCTCGAATGGCTGCCCCATTCGTTCTCGGTGGGTGGCTGGTGATGCTGCAAGCGGTGACCTGGTTGTGGCTGAACGGACACCATTGAGGGTGAATGGGGCAGCATTGTAGTGTGCCTTGGATGGCTGCCTGTTGAATGGGGGCAGTGGTGGGCGATTCACTACCTGCCTTTGTTCGTTCTCGGTGGGCGGACACTGCAGGCAGCATACTGTCTTGTATGTATCCCGGGGACTGCCTGTATTTTATTAATATTATCAATAATACTTTATTAAAATGTGTAACTTAACTCCTGCTTGTCTTTTCACTCTGTGTAATTGCCGAAGGTTATAGATGTAGAAGGGAAGGTGGGGAGAAGCGTTAAAGTACAATACCTTATAAACACTGGTAAATCTCCGGGATTTGGGGCGTTCCGATAAAGTACACAATAAAGAGTACAAAAGGGGAAAGCAGAGTCACATAGGACTCTACCTAACAAGACAAAACAAGGACAATATCAGACTCACTATGTTGTGAATGAGCTTTTAATGACTATTCTTGCTATCTTAATATCCTGTTTTTCTTGGCTTTCCACTCTATCTATGGGCTTTGACACTTTCTGAAAGCAATGGTGAGAAGAGCATTTTCATTTAAAATGGATTTGATTTAGTTAAAGTATTTTTGACACCATTTTGTTCTTTACGAGTGCCACCTGTCATGCTGGAATGGAGAGTATGTTAGGATTTTAAAGTAATTAGGAGGAAAAAAAGCAGTCAGAAAACAGAAAGCTACTGAGAACTGGGAGATTAGCAAGACAACAACAAACACAAAATTGTGACGCAAAAATCAAAAAAAATGACTGACAACAGGTGCTCAAAATAATGTCACCATTAAATAAATAACATGGTGGCTAAAGCAGCCCATATAATATTCATTCATTCATTTTCCAACCCACTGAATCCGAACACAGGGTCATGGGGGTCTGCTGGAGCCAATCCCAGCCAACACAGGGCACAAGGCAGGAACCAATCCCGGGCAGGGTGCCAGCCCACCGCAGCCCATATAATATTATAAAAACAAAACTAAACCAAAAGAGGAGAGAGAGGTTAGGAACATCCACTGATAGTGAGAATTGTGCGAATTGCTGATATCCACCATATGACGAACTACCCCAGGATCCCAAATTAAAACCCAGGTGCAGCTGTGCAACTGGTGACACCTCAAAACCACACTAGTTCAAATGGAATGAAACAGTGTGAGGTTTTTTTTTTACAGTGGCTGGAGTGGCAATCCAGCCACCAACCCCTGAGTTTTCCCAGCTAGTTGGAAGACATACTTGCAGGGCTGGATACAGGTTAACGTCATACCCAGGATGGAGCAATTGCAGGTTAAGGACCTTACTCAAGGGCCCAACAGAGTTTACTCACTTCTGGTATTTAAGGCAATCGAACTGGCAACATTTCAATTGCCAGCACAAATCCCTAGCCTCAGAGCCACCGCTCTGCCGCACAAAGTGAGAAACCAGTGTCACCACAAGAATCATTGAGGTGGAAAACTCCCAGCTTGAGTGCTAACTCATTTTAAAAGAGCAAGGAAAAATTAAATGAACAAAATTCCCAACATCACCACTTTGTTTATGGTTGCGTAGTGTCATTAAGTAAATGTCTCAGGAGTACGCAAACTCTGATGTCATCACTGTAATGAGATAAAAAGTCAGCATTGGACATTTCCTGGCTGCCTAAGATTGGATCAATCCTTGAAACGTCTTGCGGTTTTCTTTGTTACTAAACTCCTTGTTGATAGATTTTTGGTTCTATGGTTTATTCATACAGTTTTGACCTTAGCATCCATACCTTTTGACTATGCACATCTCCCAATCCTTTTTGCCATTATTTGTAGCAGGGATATTTGGGATTAAAAGAACAAGTGGGCTTGCCTATGATACTACCCAGCAGTTCAGATTATTCTTTTGTTTGTTACTTGAGCACCAAGTCCTTTAAGAAGGTTCTTTCTTTGTTTTCATACCACATTTCCAAAGATGTGCAAGCTGATTGGTGATTCCAAATCGGCCTTGAATGTAAAAGTGTGTAATGAAGTGCACCCCTATCCATAGCTCCTTTCCGCCTTTTACTGACTGCCAAAGGGATAAGCTCTAGCTGAGTGTGACACTGGGCTGATTTAAGAAGGTTGGAGAATACTATCTCATGAAGTGGATTC
Organism: Polypterus senegalus; assembly: GCF_016835505.1. Lineage (NCBI taxonomy): Eukaryota > Metazoa > Chordata > Cladistia > Polypteriformes > Polypteridae > Polypterus > Polypterus senegalus. Next base: position 62,571,354 of record NC_053165.1, read on the forward strand.
TATGAGGTAGTTGGAGAAAAAAGTTCTTATATTTTTTACAGATACAAAACTGACTGTTAGATTAGAACACTGAAAACTAGACAACAGATGGACACTCAGATTACAGGCTTTTTTAGTAGGTTTACACCAAGAGCATTAAAAGGCATAAGAAAGCATTTGTTTGCCGTTACAGTACTCTGAACACAACCCCTGATCCATCTTGTCACAGGCTGGACTTCTGTTATCATGTTATGCTGCTTGCTAACAACAACTTGTTCATGTGATGGGAGGGAACATAGAGAACAAAAGAAAAGCATGGCCTGTTTGGGTTTTCTAGCCTTATGCCTTCCAGCTTCTGCAAAAGCCCTTCACCTTTTAATCTATAGGTTAGACTTAAGAGGATTTTAATGGTATGATTTTGTCTTGTGATAAAAATAATAATTGCTCACAATGGGATAATCCATTCCTTAACTCTTAATTATAATAATAAATTGCTTATGGTAATTTATTGAATTGCAATAACAGAAAACCACCAACTTAGAAAATAAAATATACAAAGAAAATAAATGGTAATATTCCATTACTGCAAATTTAAAAAATCCTTATTTTTTTAAATAAAAATGGTTTTGTAGGCCCTAGGCTAACTGCTGAGCCATTATGTTTGTCCTCATTGTCACGGTCTTTCTTTTACTTGCTTTATTAATAATTAAAGTTTGTGTTAGTTAAGGTTAATTTGGAATTCTTTAATTTTGCATTCTTTTACTTGCTTTATTATATATATATACTAGACATTAAGCCCGTTACAATAACGGCCGCTAGAACAGTAGTGCATAAACATTAGTAGGAACAGTCTATATTAAATGGCAAGGGACCTTGTATGTGGCTGTAATATGCGTCACTGTATTGTGTGCCCTTAATTTTCTCTCTCAGTAATACTGGTTTGTATTTCCGGAAAATGCCTGTAATTTTGTCTGACAGTAATACAGTGGAACCTCGGTTCACGACCATAATTCATTCCAAAACTCCGGTTGTAACCCGATTTGGTCGTGAACCGAAGTAATTTCCCCCATAGGACTGTATGTAAATACAATTAATCTGTTCCAGACCGTATGAACTGTATGTAAATATATATTTTTTAAGTTTTTAAGCACAAATATAGTTAATTATAACATGGAATGCACAGCGTAATAGTAATGTCTCTCGCGTGTGTGTGTCTCTCTTAAGAGCGCGCCTCTGTGTCTGTGTGTGTGTGTCTGTCTGTCTCGCACGCGCCTGTGTGTGTGTGTGTCTGTCTCACACGCGCCTGTGTGTGTATGTGTCTGTCACGTGCGCGCCTGTGTGTCTGTCTGTCTCACGCGCGCCTTTGTGTGAGTGTGTGTCTGTCTCGCGCACGCCTGTGTCTGTCTTGCGCACGCCTTTGTGTGTATGTCTGTCTCGCGCGCACCCTTGTGTTTGTGTCTGTCTCGTGCACGCCTGTGTGTGTGTCTGTTTCTCACGCGCCTGTGTGTGTGTGTCTGTCTCTGTCTCTGCACATTGAATGCACAGGAAGAGACTGAACACGTGCCATGTGGCTCCAGGCATGCGCACTTCACCAAAAGACACACACACACACGGAAAACCAGGACGCACACAGGGGTTTCCTGTGTGTGTGTCTATCTCATGCGCGCCTGTGTGTATGTGTGTGTGTGTCTGTCTTGCGCATGCCTGTGTGTGTGTGTGTCTGTCTCTCGTGTGCTTGTGTGTGTGTGTGGGTGTGTGTGTCTGTCTCTCGTGCGCCTGTGTGTGTCTGTCTCTCTCTCTCTCTGCACAGGGAATGCATAGGAAGAGACTGAACACGTGCCGTGTGGCCCCGTGCATGTGCCCTTTACCAGAAGACACACACACGGACACCTGGACGCACACAGGGGTTTTATTAAAGATGATGATATATATGCACTATATATGCTCTCTGAGAGACTGTATGATAGTTAATTTACATTTTACAAGAACATTCTGTGCCTACGGACTGGCTGCCAAAGCATTTTAGCAACCACTTTCATAATTCATGGCTAACCCTAAGCTCATAAAGAACTCTATTTTCTGACCACTTTCATTGTTTTCATATGGTGGTAAAAAGAAATGACAGTCCTGAAGGGCAACACTTGCAATAACCATAGAGGTCAGTGTGGTCACAGATCAGGCTTCTCATCTACTTAGTACTTCAGAAAGCTACATATGATATCTTCAAAGGCACTGTGTCTTCAGTTGGAGATCATTTGACTCACTGAATAACCACTGTATTATGAATCTTGGCTGTCTAAACTCTTTGGAATTTTCTGCGCATCCAGCTACTGATAACTTTGTGTCTGTAAAGAACTGACCAGCATGTTGAGTTTGCAGACTTCTCACCAATGCTACATGCCTCTCAGGTCCCTTTTGGCGTCAGTTTTTACCTCCACACAATATATTCCTCACACAGTATGTATTTGACACCCAAATTGCTATGATTGAGAGTTGGCAGGGTATGAGGTCTCCTAAAAGATCCACAAGCCAAGCCACACCAGCCTGCCTAGAATACACCTCACCCAAAATAACTTAAACCCCTGAACTGTTGGCCTGCTTCAGTACTTGCAGGCTAAAATAATTTTATTTTATTATACTGTATATTATATATATGATTTTATTTTTATTTTAAAAGTCCCAATATATACAAAACACCCTGAAAGACAGGGGATTACGGTAAACCCCTGGCTTGTAGACACAACAACAACACTGATTCTTTATAAATGGATGATTTGTTAACAAAAATTGAAAATATATATTTTTTTCAAAATCTGCAAAAAAGAAGCTGCCAAAAAGGAATTCCGAATCCTGAAATAAACTAGTCCAACTTCACAATCTATAAGAGAGAAACCCAGAGACAGAAACAAAATAAATCAAAGAAATCAGTAAATGCAACAAAAACAATAATCACATTTATAAAAAACAAATTATAAAAAAAAACCTTTCACATGCTGAATGCTAAACTGTTGTAACCTGATCCTGGCTGGGAATATAAAGGCAGAAGAAGGATACAGAACCTGTAACATCAGGGTGGCACCACCACCTTGGACAAAACACATGGAATGGAGGCACATTTAAAAGGACAGTATATAATTATAAAGCTAAAAGAAATTACATAATAATTTGAAAAGTAATGCTTCAAAAATGACAATAAAATATAAACTGTCCATAGATTCTAACTTATACATAACACAAATGGAACTCAGACAGATGTGAGAGGTAAAGTCACATCTAACTGCTAAAGTAGGGAGCAGAAGAAGAACATAGAGCCTTTACATTCTGCCTGGCTTATTACATTCTAATAGACGGAGTCATCGGCTTTCTCTGAAAGGGTCACATCAACCACCAGCACTTCAACCACTGATTAAAATCGACGTGCTGGTAGTTTAGAAACTCACTCTCTCTCTCTTTCTCTTTCTGATTAAGGGGTATGGTGGTGTCTCTGACTAATGCTCCCAGCCTGATAAAGTGACATTTTCTGCTGCGATGAAGACAAATGAACAGATTTTTTCAACCGGATTCTTGCTGGGAAGCTGACACTTATCAGAAACAGATGGAGAGATTTCAAAGACGTTTTTTTGCAAAATTAGACTTTAGCGACATGTGAGAATATGCAATTTTATTTCTTTTTTCTGTGCCTGATTCAAGAGGTTGTGATAGAAACCTGAGAATTTAATTTTTATCTGAAGGCAGCAGTGGCTGTTGAATTATTCAAGGAGCTGTATTGTAAGCTGCTTTCTTTTCCCCTCCTTCTAGCACTACACAGTTAAGAAGGATGGCAGACAGATTGAAAGGTGAAGCTGAGGAGAGAGAAAAAGGCATGCAATGGTGCGATGGAACAATTTCAGTCATAATGCAGTGACACAATTTGTCGCTTTCTTGTACAGTTGTGCAGCTGTCAGAAACAGCAGATTGAGATTTTGTTGCTTGGTAGATTTTTTTCTTTTTCTTGTACCTTAGGGGCAATGTAGAAATAATATCATTACTGTGTCATGTTATTTCATTCTGTCACCTATCAGCTCCATTATTTACTGTGTCGGCAGGCACTGGAGATATTGAACCCTGGGTCAGAGGAGCAGGTTGTGCAATATGGCACCCCTAGTGCCTAAGACACTGAAATCTAAACCATTGATCAAACATTACAAATATGCAAAAGATTACCACTACACTTAATGAATGGTACCTTGCAGTGCAAAAAATCAAGAGCATACAATTCCTTATTCTATATAGCACCTGTTCCTGGTGAAGAGAAGTAAAATAAAAGGTAGCTTTCTTGTACAGCTAATATACAGTTGCATAGTTATTTACTTATTTTTACAGAAAAGACATTGCAAACTTAACCAAACAAACAATGAAAATTGTCGTAAGCTGACTCAGTCATTTAATGGGCATGGACTGGAATCATGCCTCTGGTTGGTGACCACCTTCCACCTGATGCTGCTGGGAACAACACTGCAACCCTCTTTAGATATAAGTGAACTTAAGAAAAATCATTGAATGGGTGGGTGAATGAGGAAAATTAACAGTCACGAAGAAAGTAAGTCTTTAATGCAAATAATTATCACTGCATTGCACGCTTTGAAAATGAATGAATGAATGAAATTAAGAGTCTCAATGAAAATAATTCTGCTGGAATATGTTCTGCAGCTCTATCTTGGAATAAGTGTTGTTCAGAAATGAATGAATGAATGAATAAAGAAAATTAAGAGGCTTAAAAAAAATTAAAATTTTCGCTTGAACATGCTTTAGTTCACTGTCATTCTATTTTGGAAAAAGCATTGTTTGTTCAGAATATAATGATTGCACGAAATAATCAATGAATGAAATCAACAGGCATGAAAAAAGAAGGCAATTTTTGCCTCTATCCCACTGCAGTCCTGTTTTGGGTTAAGAAGGGCTCACTGAATGAATGAAAATGACAGTCACAAAGACAGAAATCAATTTCTTTTCAAATGCAAACTGCAAACTTTTTTGGAGTAATCAGAGTTCAGAAAATAACAAATGAATGAAATGAACATCCATGAAAAAAGAAAGTAATTTCTGCTGAAATCAACTCTGATCTACTGCCAGCCTGTGCTAGATTAAGCATGGCTCAGTGATTGAATAAATGATTTAAAGAATGAACATTATACAGACATCAAGACAAAGTAATCACTTTAGGAATAGGTTTTCCCTTACTGCAGTTCCATCTTAGACTAAGAATGGTCCAGAAAAGAAGGCATTAATAGGCATAAGGAAAGAAATATGCTAAAATAGGCTTTAGTGTACCACAGCACCAGCAGGTTTCAGAAAACGAATGAATAAAATTGAGGTAAATAAGTGATTTACGGTGGGGTATTCCAGACTTAACCATATTTTGGAAAAAGAAGGGTACAGAAAAATGAATGAATGAAATTAACAGACATGAAGAAAAGCCATACAAAAACAGCGAGGCATGAGAGAAGGTTTTTGGGCATTGAAACAATGAAGCAGTACATGAAGTATGGTTATGTGATCATGTATAAAGAGAAGACTTAAACAGAGTTAGATCAACATTTGGGGTTAGGACTGTGATGGAACTGCTGTACCTCCAAATGAAAGCAGTGCCAGCATGAGGGTAGGCTTGGCTGGTGCTCCTCATAATATTTTGTTCACAAGATTTTGTCATCTCAATGAATGCTCATCATGTCATCATTTGCTCTAGCGCTTTATACACGAACAGGATGTGGTGGATTCTTACCCACTTGACCTTCTGTCATCTAAATGAATGCTTATGAATTGCTCTAGGGTTCAGTATAGGTAGGGGTGGTGGGGTGAGGGTCTACCCACTTCTTGACATTTTGTCACCTAAATCAATAGCTGTAATTTGTTCTAGTGCTCTGGATAGCTGCGGGGCAACAAAGACATGTTGGTCCCCATTTTGCAATCTAAATGAAAGCCTATGGAGAAACAGAACAACTCTGTTATTGCCAATGAGGCAGACTAGGGGCAGAGTATTCTCAGCAGTATTGTGCTGGATTTACAGATGGACCAAATTGCCTAGGCACTTTTCCAGACTGTTACATCCCACTTTATCTTATACCTATAACCAATGAATCAAAAATGTCTCTTAAATTTCCTCCTTATTAAGGTGATGTGATGCAGAAGATGTTACAGTTGTTGTTTGAGGTCCACTTTTGTGCAATGGAATTACATTTTTAACTTCCTGTGTGTCTTGGCAATATGCTCAACAATTAATCCGCAGACATGTCTAACAAAATTAACAATGTTTGTTAGGCAGATGGGAAGATCTGGCTGTTATGGAATCTGCCCAATAAGGAATAGCCAATAAACATTTTCTTCTTTGTTGAGTCAATGTAAGACAGTAATACACTATACATGAATCAATAAATAAATACATACATACATATACTCTGAGGCAACAAGAATCAGGGCAAGTTTAGTGGATTGCATTTTAGATCATTACATCATCCTTAGCAAGACATGAGGAACCAGTTAGTGATTCTGCTTTGGGTGGACATTAGTTTTAGCCAAACAGAACTTGCTATGAGAAATATTGTGAAATATATAGAAGAGAAAAAGTAAGAAGAACCGGATGAGGTTAAATAATAGAAAGCAATACAAGCCCAGCTAACCCTTGTAGGATTTGATCTTTTGTAAATTAAACATGACATAAGCAACCTTATGCAGACAGTGAAGGATCTTGCAGCAGTCTAAATGCCAGAAGCACTGCTTCTTTCCAGAGGTGCAGCTAATATATTTTAGATGAAAGACAGCCCATTAATGACGCATTTGTTCAAACTTACTGCATAAAAAAGGTCCTGTTGTACCTCTGCTTTGAGGTTTTATTTGAGGAAAACTGCTGGCTAATGTTTGATGGTTAGGAAGAAAGATTTCAAAGATTCAGTAAGTTCAGAATTACCATGAACCTCTTAGAAAAAAGTATGGTCACCAGCTCCTGGAAAATGGGTCAGAATTCCACTCTAAATTCTGTCTGTGTCCATGTGGTTTTCTGTCTGGGAACTCTGTTTTTTCTTTCACATTACAATGATCTGCAGATTACAGTAGGTTCATTTCTAACTCTCAGATGACCATGAATGAGTGAATGTGTCTTGTGACAGACTGGTGTCCTCTCCAGGACCGGTTCTTGCCCTGCACTAAATGCTATTTGAACACATGCATGGGTCTGAAAACGGATTACTGAATGAATGGATAAAATCAGAGACCTCTTGGGGTGAAGAATGGAGACTGAAACACAGCCCATTTTACAGCCAAATTCAACATATATATCGATTAATTGGTTTTCTCTAACCCACTTTTCTACTTAGAGTCACAATAATCAAGTATATTTTGATATACAAATTTGCTTTAATTCTTTCACCCATTTAATATCCTTAGTTTTCTGATTATTTCATGATTTTTATTCTAATTTTGTCTGGTGCCTTCTGTTCATTTCAGAGGTATTGCTTAAATCTGTTTGCCAAGTGTTTCTTTATTAACATTTTTTTTACCTACAAGCTGTACTTTTGAGCTCAGCAAAATGAAGTTAAAATATTTACCCTCAGAAGAAACTCATTTAAAAAGAAAAATCAATTACATGAAAAAAAAAAGTTTTGATTGGATGCGCTTCACAGGCATTAGTTCTTGTAAGAAGAAAATTAATTCAATTCTTATCTGGCACTTTATTCAATGAAGGTGCAGAATGACCAAATCTGTGCTCTTTTAAATATGAACAGTATCCATGATTATAATTTAATTATTGTAAACATTTTAATTACTCTACATGACTATATTTACAAATATCCCAGACAGATAGATAGATAGATAGATAGATAGATAGATAGATAGATAGATAGATAGATAGATAGATAGATAGATAGATAGATAGATAGATAGATAGACTGACTACTGGACCCTGGCTGACATGACTCAAGCCCATTTACTTGTCTGTCAGTAGCTTTAAGTGTGGACTATTTCTTTTAAATCCAATTGCTTCCTTTCAGACCAGCTTATGCCACTGAACGTCTCTTTCTACTGGATGACCTGCTCCACTTTGCAGATATCTTGTGGTTTTATTCAACAATCCCACCTTTTTGTACCCAGAAATGCATTTGCACTCCTATTGTTTAACATTATAGCTCATTCTCATGTTAAAAGTCTGCTTTCTTAATAGTTTCATTTTTTCCTTAACCAAGTAATAACAAGAGATAGACAGGCCCTGCTCTCCTGCTCTGGATAAGTGGGTTGAGGAAAGGGATGGATAGGATGCACTATATGTCTAGACAAATGGAATTTATAAATATGGAGCTCACAAACAGACAGAGAGAATATCTAAGCTTCAAATTACAGCTGATAGTGCAAGACTCATAATACATGATTATTATTATTTTTGTAACTTTTGTTACAAGTCAGGTGCTTGCTATACTTACTGTTCTTGTTTTGTATTCCTGATACAGTTGAAAATTTTTCATTAAACTGGATTTGAGGTAACAGAAAAAAAAGTAAAAAAAAATCCTTTGTTCCGTGACATTAATTTTATACTCTCCCTTGGGCCGTTTCCAAGTAAAGCTTTATGTCCTGTGATTACACAAGGTGAATTGCGTTCTATCTGTTTAATGAAATAAATTCTGTGCTTGATGATTCCCGTGGGATTCGGTTACAGCGAACTGCATAATCAGGCATCTGGTCTTGCGCATCCAGAAGAGGAGCGGCGCGGGAGGAATAGGAATTAGGACCTCTGGGCATCGTTACTCTGGTCCTTCGTTAATTATTGAAATCTTAAGGGGATGCTGTCTGAAAATACCAAAGTCATCTGAGTTCCCATTTTTGGATTTCACTCATCAGGCATCTGTTTTTATCTTTTATTTTATTTTGTGGTTGTGGTGGTTGAGAGTTAGCAGAACATTTTTTTTTTTCAAATTTTATCTGTTGTTCTAAAAGCCTAAGAAAGCTGATGGAAAGGGTTGCAAATTATAAATTCAAGTTAATGTAGCTTGTATAGCTTGCATGTGAAAAGAAGTAAACTGTTGGAATAAAACAAATGTCAATATAGAGAGGAATATTGCATTGTATAAAATGCCATACATAGTGAATATGCCCATCTGCCACATTCCTGGGCTGGAGCTTATTCCCAGTCCAAAGCAGGAGTCCCACACAACACCATATTAAATTCTTGTGAATATGACACACCGGGCCAGTCCTTCTGGTCTCATTGTTGTGACTTGTTTCATGACTACTGACTTTATAAAAAGGTCATTCTACAGTTCTCATACGCACTTCTCCATGTTCCGAACAACATTAAGGGCTTGATCTCCAGAAAAACATAGAAAGGACTTGGGAGGACTTTTGCATCTGTTTATCCAATCAGCAAACTAGAAAAACAATGGTTGGAACAGCCTTTCAGTTTTTTGACCTTCGCTGAACAGGAATCCCTTGATCTGGCAGAATTATATAATTTATCAAGGAAAGAACTCCTTCCAGAGAGGTAACAGAACGTGCCATTATCTCTGTGTATCTCCATGGTTAAACAAACTATTTATTCATACATCCAGCTCTTCAGCTATTCATTCACCCATCCATTAAGTTTTTTCCCATTCCATCCACCCATCCACTTTTCATACTTTTCTTATCCAGTGTGTGGCCATTAAGAACCTGTGGCCTTGAGTGTTAAAGGCCACCTCCATAACCTGCTTACCTCACTGCTTGCCTACATATTGTGTATGCTACTGTTACTTTTGCTTGGTAAAAAGTTAAACCATTTGGGCGTCAAAGGCTGCACGTGTTTATACTACTCTTTCCTCAGATGTGTTTATATCAACCTTTTCTTTGGCATACCAGGTGACCAATGCCCTGGATTTCTTGTTAATATCAATCATCATTTATCTGTTTCTAAAACCATTTGACTCGTGTAGCTGATACTGGGTGACGATCACAATGTTTAATGAAGAAAATGAATTCACCATCTGAAGATGTTCTCAGTAACAATTACGTTATGAAAACATAACATAATGCAAAAATAAAAGATTATGGTATAATAAAAAATAAATAATCAATTCATTTTGTGATGTGAATATATACATGCCATTATTTCAAAGCCAGACAGGTCTTAAATATGAACCATGTAATTTTTTTTAGAAATTACCACTATGACTTGAAAATAGTTTATTGTAATACCTACAGTTATGAATGGTACAATGTAATAAACCAAGGAAATTGTTAGTTAGCCACACGGCAGCAGAATGATCAGCACTCTTGTTTCACAACTCTTGAATACTGGGTACAAATGCTGAGCTTGTCAAAGAATGCATACAGTTTGAATGATATGTGTTACCTGTGTACTCCTCAAAAATGTGTGTGTTAGATAAACTGGTGTCTGTGATCTGGCTGGGTAAGTGTGCCCTGTAATCGACTGGGATGTCCTATCCAGGGTTGGTTTCTGGACTGTCATTTGAATTAACTCGGTTCAACTAATTTAGCATTTTGTCTAGTATGGAACTGATATAGAAACTCATGGAAATTTTTCATTAGGTATTTAGATAATTTAGTACATAAAAGAAAAAAATATTTAATGTAAAAAACAGTTTTGCATTGCATAACGATGTTGGCTCTCCTGAGTGTGTGTTTAGGCCTTAAGATGCACTGACTGGTGCCCAGTTCAGAGCTGTTTTCTGCTTTGCGCCCTGTATGCTCCTGAGACACCAGTTACCGTATTTGGATCAAACATTTTTATGAATTTTATGTTATCTTATTATACAAGGTCTCAAAATACTTAAACAGTGAATATGTTGTCTAAAACATTTTTAATGACACAGATACTATTTAAACAAGTCCAGGAACCAGCTTACCACATGTAATTTCTCCTAAAAACTAATTTACAAAATTACACAAATGATTCACTGCAATTAGGATACACTTATGCATGGGGAACAAGATAGAATTATTAAAAAAAAATACAGTGACTGTGGCTCTACTCCAAAAAACCAAACAATGCTCTGCTTGTTCCTATGGTGAGTTTCTTGCCTTCAGACTACTAAAATTGTAGAAGAGCATCAAGTAAATGTGCCATTGGTATACTTCATTTGTACTCTTAATCACCACTTACAAGTTTTTTTTTACTTCAGTCTTTTCCTTTATTTATTTCCTCAGAATTTGATTAGCATTTTATTTAACAGGCAACCAACTGTACCTAAAGAGTCTTTAGTGTAATGTTCTGACTGCTTCGTGCTTCATAAACTCTGCTCCCGTAGTTCTATAAACTCACACCTCAAATCTGGTCAACATGCTTTACATATTTTTCCAAGGTGGGGTGTGGATGAGGACAGGATGTACATCCTATAAGTAACCCACCAGTTATTATTCCTGACAGTGATATATGGAGGTCTCACTTCATAGCTTTTAAGAATTTAATAACAGAAATCTTATGGGTGTTAGTCTGCAGTGATTTACAGTAATGACTGCAAAGGAATAATGTGGGCCTATTCACAAGCCAGCTCCATCAAGAGGAACTGAAGGCCACAGGATAAAAAAAAGAGTTTCCTACTGAAAAATATGAACTCTTTCCAGTTTCAAACTAAAGCAGCACCAAAGACATATCACTGATCTTTACTTGTTTCTTGCTTTGTCTTATTTAATGTTATTGCACTGTAAGTCTACATAATTATTATCATTATTTCTCTGGATGATATATTGTTGTGAGTTTGGCCCATTCCCCCAGACTATACTTAAAAATTGTGGCCGGTTACTATCCCCACGTGTTACATAACCAGTTGTACTGCAGTTGTTAAAATACATAAGGAAAGTGATATATGTCTGTGCCCTATAGGCACTAGATAAATACAAGCTGTTGTTAATTTTGTGTCCCCATGTTCTCCCCATGTTCATGAGAGTTAACTTTAGATAATAATCTAGCAGCAAAGCCATATGACATTTAAAGCAAAGTTACTGACTGATATTTGCCTTCTGACTGACCACTTGAGGTGTGTAGTCTTGAGAATTATGTTTCTATGTTTCAGCGTTTGGGCCTGGGGAGTGAAAGTTGCTCCTTGCTGTTTTTATTTGGGCAACCCTGGGATATTAATCTTCTAGTGACAAGTTATTTAAACAAGCAGACAATTTTTCTTCATAAATATTTATTAAGGTGCTATACCAGGCAAAACAATATGCAGGAAAAGTGTACTTGCATCCACAGTACAATTAACAGCAGGTGCCAAAGCTGATATGGCAGTTTTTATTAGAAGAAGAAAACACAAGATGAGGCTGGAGTCAGGACTAAGCCCGGCTTAGCTGTTAAATCCTGCCTTCTTCTTCTTTTTTATCTAGTAAGGCGTATGGAAAAGGCACCTTTTTAAGGTATCGATGTTCAGCATTCTTCTAACTCCCAGTAGAAGGATGTATCGTTTCTGTTTTGAGACCAAAGCATTGTACATCCCACATTTCCCTACCCTGCTCCAACTATTTATGCACCCAGATCATTTCTTTTGTTATTCCCTTGGTAGATGAGCTTGATGGATTAGGGAAATGATGTTATAATGACTGTCCTGATTTTATTCATCAGTTCATTTTTCATCTCTACATTTTCATTGTCTTGGTAAGTAGCAGGTATAGGTACCAACAGTACAGTATCTATTATACTGTATAATAAAACACTAATGTCTGTCCCTTAGAGAAATCTGACTGGTCAGATTGACTTTGATGATTCAACTGAATGAGGGAGTGTGAGACACACGAGGAGGAGAAAAAGCATATGAGACATGCTGAGAGAGTGACCTGTTAAGACAAGAAGTTTAAAAGCAGACAGGAGGCAAGCAAGGCACTGTAAAAATAATGTCCAAGACTGAGAAGCAGGCTTTACAGAACCATGCTCAAGAGAGGGAGTGTCGGTCAAGAGAAGGTCAAACACACTCAGATCGCAAGGGCAACAGATAGAATAATTTGAAAATATTTGCTATCACCTGTCTTTCAAACAGAAGGCATGGCTAGTAAACAGTAAACTACTAAGCAATACAACATTTGTATACATAAACGCAAACATCAAAGTGACCAAATGATAAAACAGTAATGGATCTCATTGATTACAAATGAATAAAGTAATGATATTACTAATCCATGTTAAATGCTTCATATTTGTGAGACCAACATACAAGTTTTTAAGGCATTTCTGCTATGCCAAGGCATCACAATCTGACCCTTTCCAGTTACTACCTAATTATGGACAGTTCATTGAGTCGGCCTGTATTGGGGACAAAGAGCTTAGCAAACATTCCATTTAAACTTAATGAGCTCTTTTCATAATTCTGCATTCTTTCTTCTGGGAGGCATCATCAACAGGTAAACTCACTTCTGAATAACCTAATCAATGGCAGAATCGCGAAAGAAGAGCTTCTGTAATATACCTCAATGTTCAACTTCTAAACATAACCATCCTTGCCAGAATTTCAAAAGCTTTTCAACTGATTAAATATTGTAAAGATAATAGATCCAAACAATAAAAATCGATAACTAACCAAATCTTGTATATGCCTTTGCAGCACTTATGTTTGCAGCCAGCACTTTAAACCTGCCAAGTACATAAAGTTTACATGCTGCCTTTAGATTGATGCTGTGCCTTTTTAACTGGAACAACTTTAGTGTTGTACTGGCATGGGAATTGGATTTTGAAAGGGCAAATGCATGTCTTGGAGTTAACATGTGAGAGTCCATGCTGATAGAAAACAGCACAGCAGGTGTCTTCTCGATGTAACACAACCATGCAACGGCAAATGCTCCTAATCAGTATATATGAGTACAGCCTAATGTTATCAAATTATTTATCTTTGACTAACAATATGAACCATAAGTTTAAATGCTGTATGTCTGCGTATTTCATGTCAGGAACTTAATAACTCGCATACAACAAACATGTTTATAAAACTGCAGAGATTAATGGTCACTAGGAAAACATAGATCAAAAATAGTTAATTTAAAAGATTACACCTAATTTACCTTATTTATTCTATATCACAATATACTGATATCTCTCAAAATTGAGCAAGTTAATGTTAAATATAAAAAAGGTAACCTGAAAAGCATACTGGCATTACTTTAGTGATTTTAAAAGAATTCCTCAACTGTATTTTTTATCACCTCTGTGCTGATTTGACACTTTTGTTATGCAGTGCTTTTCAACAATACTTTACATTAAAAAAACAATTATTGGGCTGTCAAAGTAACAGGAAGTTGATTTACCCATCAAGGCACCACTTCTGAATTTTGTGAAAAACTATAATTGACTGCATACATAACAATGGTCATATCCAATATTCATACAAAATAGACTACAGATTCCAAGACTCTTATAAATCTGCACTGTCTAACAAGCTAAATGAATAAAGTAACTGCCATAAGGGCATCTAATACCCAAAAGTAAACAGAACTGGACACAATAACTCATAAGCATACCCTTTTCTGATATTTATGTATAGAAAAGAAAGATTTTTTTTTAGACATTTTGTAATTAAATGCAATGTGCCCCCCACCTTGTTGTTAAAGAATTTCGATGAAAAGGACAAAGTCGCCATCACAAAAATTGACCATTTACTCTTTTCCTTTAAATCTTTCACCACTTCTTTGGTAGAAACAGGAAAAGAACTAATTTTCCCAAATTGTCTTCTGCGTTTGAAAGGCTGTGACAAACCCAAGCCTCTTTGTGAATTTGATACAGAACAAATTACTCCCACTATTAAAAAATTCTGCAATTTCAGATAGAGAGCGGAGGCAAGCCATCTAATCAACTGAGCATTTGATTCTCAAATCTGACTGCCTTCAGGCTAAAAAAATTGATTAGAATGAAAGCCATCAGCTTCTAAAGCCCCCTGAGGGAGACAGAAATACACTGCATCATAGCAACAAATCAGATACATTTAGGACCAATATATTGCACGGTCTCATCAACAGATAATTATTATCAATCCACCCATCTGGTAAACCTGCTCATTCAAAGCTGCGGCGTATTAGTTAATAATTATTTATTTAATAAATACTAGGGGGTTTGGTTTTGCCTCCTGCTCGCTTCACTCGCCAACTCCCATGCTTACACTATGTGCTAGCCTCTTTGCGGTTCTGCCGCTCGTGTATGTGGATGCAGATGTACAATTTACTAACTATTTTACATTAAAGAGAGTAATTAACCATATTAACAAAAATATTAAAACATAATAATTTGAATGTAAATTATGTTTCATGTTACATTAGAGTTATTCGTTGCATAATTGGATTTTGTTCTTTTTGGCTTTGAAATTAACACACAAAAACTTTTTAAACTTACACTTTTACAGTAAAACAAGTAAAAACAATTTTTTGATTTAAATTTTCATCAATATCGCTTTGAATTATGATTCTGTGTTAGGACTTTAATCGTGACAACGCCACGTATAACTGCACGTGATTAATTTAGTTTCTTTCTCTCTATTAAATAAAATGACTTTGTTGAATGTTTGGCTCTGAGATTTGTAGATTGTCTTTGCAAAAGCTATTCTAACAGGAAACTGTTAATGTTTTAATACAAATGGCATATCAAGATCTCCTTTGTTGTCTAATGTTATCCCCTGAAGATGTACTACATTATCTTTTTGGATACATCCTTCTTTCTACAGTAATTCGTGAGGAGGAAGACCGGACGGTGTTAACAGTTGTAGATATTTTTTGTGATATTGTAAGTTGATGTTTTCATCTTCTGCATGATCACCACCAACAGTTTCAGCATAGTCTATAGATACGCATTTAACCAATCTGACGTCTAAGCGATGGATAATTTTGCTGTTAATTCATTTGACTTCATCGTTTCTCTGTGCTAGGATTGCTCATGTACTCATTTTTACTGTTGATAACTCTTCGTGATGAAATGTCTCATCCCGTGTGCGTGGTTTTCTATGGTTGAGAAGAGGGCGTGACTTGAAACCATCTCATGGCCAAAGTTTCAACTCGCGAGACTTGAAAAAATCTTCCAAAAAGTCTCGTCTTCCAAAAAGTCTTGTCTCATCGCAGGACTTTTTTTATTATAATAGAGAGATAACATAAAAGGAAATGCATAATTAACATATTGCAAAGAATGCAAACATAAAAGACGTATAAATAAAAAGCTAAATAAATGAGACACTTCAAACTAAAAGTCACGCTACGTCATGAAGTGCTTCTCATGCTTTTCTGTTTGTAGGCTGCAAACACATTCTCCTCCCTTGTCACAGTGTCTCTTTTGTTTTCTAATTGTGAGGCACCTGAAGTGTTTTCTCAGCTTTCCATCACAGCATTTTTCCATTAGATGTGTATTTGAGTGCTCACTGCCTGAAAGGGTCACTGGCAAATACTGTCAAAAGAGATTGTTACCTTGATGACAGTGTTCAGGGAACTGCCTGAAATACATTTCTCTGAAACACATTGTCATGACTGTGGTGGGCTGGCACCCTGCCCGGGGTTTGTTTCCTGCCTTGCGCCCTGTGTTGGCTGGGAATGGCTATAGCAGACCCCCGTAACCCTGTAGTTAGGATATAGCAGGTTGGATAATGGATGGATGGATGGACATTGTCATGATTTGGTTTTATTCTGAAGGTGCCAGGGAGAAGGGGCAAGCATCCTGGATTGGGATAAAGGAAGAATTCATGTCCAGCCAGGAGGCCATAATGGAAGGAGCAGTTAATTTCCTCAAACGACAGGTGGCAGTATTCCACATGGCCGGGCCTGTTTAAGGCACTCACAGGGTAGCATGGGAGTTGGAGTCCAGAAATGCAGCCCTGTAGGAGTCTTTGGGGACCACCAGAGGGTACTGCCAGGGGAGGACTGCTTTGGTTTTTGTAAGACCCAGAAGTGCTTCAGAGGACTTGAATAGGAGACTGGAAGCAGTTCCCAGGTCTATCTTAAAAGAAAGCCTGCTGTCTCATTTAGATTGAGTCATATTTGAATGGCAGTGGGTAATGCTCTTTTGGAGGAAGAAGGAGGATTGTGAATGGTTTATTTGTACCGGTGTTTGTATGAAGAAAGTGTTTTGGTAAATAAAAATTATTGTTTTGAACCTGGACTTGTGTTGGGTATTGCTGTGTCTTTGGTTTGAGGTTCATGGCTCCCTGTAGTGGTTACAGCTGAGTTGGAATTTGTAATTGTATTGGGGGTTTTTGATGTTAAGGATTCTGTTCCTTTTATTAATTGGTTGGAATTTGCAGTAGTTTAGATTCTATGTTTTGTTTTGCAACATTTTGGACGCCATTTTGTGTCTTCAATTGCCAGCAGTTTAAAGATTCATTTTGAATTAAAAGCAATTAATTAAAAATGTTACCACAAGAAACATTACAAGAACTACAAAGTGTGATCACATCAGTCTTGTTCTAAAGTCTTTACACTGGCTCCCAGTTATGTTTAAGGCAGATTTTAAAATCTTCCTTCTTACCTCATAAAGCCTTAAATGGCCACAGCCCTGCTTACGTACCTGCACTTATTATTACTTACCAACCAAAGCACACATTAAAATCAAGATGGTGGCCTACTAAACATTCCAAGGAATTATAAAATAACAGTGGGAAGTTGAGCCTTTAGTTACAGGGCACAAAGCTGTAGACTTACAGCCAGTATAAGAAATGCCCCTTTAGTCTCAGTTTTAAAATTCAGACTGAAGACTCACAACTTTAGTATAACATATGCAGACGAGAGCTGCTGATTAACTGTGCATATGATATTGCTTAGTTGTTTGTACAAAAATATAAGCATTATAATAATTATGAACTGTTACTAACCTTCCTTTACTCTTCTTCTCTTCTTAGTATCCTGCTGGAGCCCTGATCCATTCCTAAGGTGTTTTCTTGCCCATGGAAAGACATCTGAGATACTGGATGCCCTGCAATCAACAGATATAATGTTTCTGTTATCAGATTGGAAGGCCCGGCACACATCCTACTGTACAATGCCCAGGATGAACATCTGTCTGACTTTGTCACTTATTTTCACTTATAATTCACAGTGGACCCTCCAGAGGTTGATTTTCTCCAGGAATGCTACGGAGTATTTGTTTTCTTCTCCTCTAATGTCAGCTGGACACATTTTTAAATTCAATTAATTGACAGAAATTGCTGGGCTACATTTATGTTATTCAATTCAGACTTTGTGTTTTAATGTACTTGTTACGTAATTAGTAAACTTTGTATTTGCATTCTACCTGTGAAATTGTCATAGTGCTTTGCGCCCGCAGTGAAGAGCGCCATACAAAAATAAACTAAACCGATTTAAACTGTATAGGGTCTATATCATCACATGTACAGAGTACAGTGAAATTCTTATTTGTAAGTGCTAATCAACATGCAAAAGGATGCTCTTCAGCTCCCGTGATCAGTATGTATAACATCTTTAACTCAAAATTACTTACCTGAAAAATGTTATTGTCTGCTGAAAAATCAATTAATGTCTTTGCTGCATTTTACTACCTTGCAGAAGAGCCTGTTTTTCTGTATTTAAAGAAATTCTGTACCTATCTGCAATCCACTCTCTGAATCCCTGGCCCTTTCAATCTACTGATTAAACTTGCAAAGGTCTAGGCATGTTAATGATTAACTCTTGTTTGACTAACTTACCTTAAAAGTTTAAATAGAATATTCTGATTGATTATAAAGGTAATTAAAATTTGTATCGCTCAGTTTAACTGCCTTGCTGCAGTACAATGCCTAATACACCTATTTTGATTCATATTGTTCATTTATATAGACACTATGACAATACTGAAGCTACATCAGAATACATGCATTATAGTTTCCTCCACTTTCACAGAATACACACTTCTAATCAACATCTTTCTAAATAAAAATATGTTAATCAATAAAATGTGTTCAGCAAAAATAGAGTGTGCTAAACACAGCTTGGTTTGGGAGCATTTCAAATGACAAGGTGATAAAGTTTGCTGAAAACTGTGTTATAGTTTACTGAAATACAAAAGCAGCTAATCAATTATTTTGAGTAACACTTTCAGCCACCAAAAAAAAAAACAACTTGTAACCAAGGATATGTTGAGTGGTTAAATGCATTTACAACAATGCGCAAAACTCTATGGCTACTAATTTACCCATCCCCTGAACTGAAACGAGGTAATATGTTGCATTAGTACACTGTAAGTCACAGTCAATGAACAATTCAATATGTATATTAACCGTTGAGAAAGGCTTCCTGAGAAAGTCAATAACATTCATTCGGTCAAAGCTGGGTGAGCTTCCTGAAAACTCTGTCATACTAAGAACATCATAAACTCTGCCTTAAGACTGATTGTTAATTTATAAATGTTATCCAATTCCATGGTAATTAAAATAGCATGCTAAATCCTTTGTAATCTACATGCTTACTGACCCACTCATTAATTGCTTCTTTAACTGCTTACATCTTACACCAATCGTACCAACAGACCGTGCTTTCCAAACACAATCACAATCATCTAGAGAGCTATCTATGGCTCTCTGTGTTCACTTCACATGTGCTGCAAATGACACATATAAACTCTTTCAAGGAACAACAGAAATGTAAACTAAATGCCAACCAGTTAATACTTAAAGAGTGACCAACTGTATCACATGTAGATGGCCATATTTCATAGCAGGTTATTCTATGTTATTGGGTTCTCTTGCTTACTGTATTCTTTCTGGGCTCCCTGCCTGTTACTACAGATAGTGTTGTGACTGTACTGCCAGAGTCTTGAACTCACTAGCAAGCACAGGCACTTGTGCCTGATTGTGTCCAGCGTGCCAATGCTAATTTAGCTTCATGTTCATGATGATACCTTGTCTGCACTTACAGGTTTGTTACTTGTAAGATTTATGCTTTGTGCATTTTTTGTGTGTTTATTTTGTGCCCCACAGGTGCAAATCTAATTCTTGTAGAGGTTCATTTCAGGCTCCTACACAGCCCTCTGAACAAAATAAGTCCTTTCAATCTTGTCCAAACAGTTGCTGCTTTTGCTTCTTTCTGCAGACTAGCAAGCAGGTCTCACTGAGTTTACAAAATGAGCAGTTTTCCTGCTTCACCTCCTTGTCACTTTCTTTTGGGAACACTCAGTGGCACATTCCATATTTCCAGCAAACAATATTTTAACATCAGGCCTGTCATATTCTCAGTGCAATTCTCTTTGATGCGGCCTCTGCCCTCTCTTCTTGGCCAGCCTGTTACACACAATAGATTTTTTTTCTTCATTATCGTTCCATCAACCTTCCATTTAGATACTTGGCTCTAGGGCACATGTGCCTATATATTATACGTATTTTTCCTTAACTCTAAAGAAAAAGAAAAAAAAAGTGAACTCAGGGCAGCACGGTGGTTCAGTGAGTAGCACTGCTACCTCAGAGTTAGAAGACCCGGATTTGCTTCCCGGGTCCTCCCTGCGTGGAGTTTGCATGGGTTTCCTCCGGGTGCTTCCTGCCCTGTGCTGGCTGGGAATGGCTCTTGTGACCCTGTAGTTAGGATATAGTGGGTTGGATAACGGATGGATGGATGAACTTAATCAGTCATTTCTATTCATGGCTAATCTTCAAGTGACTTTACATAGTAAATTGATTCATCACTCTAAACTGTATCCATTTCTTTCACGTCTCTTCTCTTGGGGAATAAACTGACTTTGTATTGATCCATCCCATGTCAGGATCAATGGTCAAATTGTCTTCTGCTTTTCAGATGGCAATTTTTTATCGATTCAGAAGATATGAGTGTGGCCATAATGCTAGAAAATTATTGGATTTGCCTCTGTTAGATGTGTGGACAGCCAAACTTTTTGATGCATTTTATATATATATATACTGTATATACAATTATAAAATATATCTCTTTTTTTGTTTTTAATAAATTTGCAAAAATGTCAAGTAAACTTTTTTCACTTTGTCATTATGGGGTGTTGTGTGTAGAATTCTGAGGAAAAAAATGAATTTAATCAATTTTAGAATAAAGCTGTAACAGAACAAAATGTGGAAAAAATGATGCGCTGTGAATACTTTCTGGATGCACTGTATATATTGTGATAAGGCGCTATATAGCGCCCGACCCGGCACAGACTACGCAGAGGCACGTGTTCACACTCAAGGGTTTTTTTTATTTTTAATTCTTCAGCCATGGGCACATGTCTTCCCCGTGTCCCACAGGCCCAACACAGTCCAAACACAAAAACCCCCACAAACCAAAGTGTTCCTGCTCCACCACTCCTCCCAGGCAACCTCGTCCTCTTCCTCCCGATTCTGGCCTCGAGTGGAGTTGGCTGGCCCTTTTTATACCCCACCCAGAAGAGTTCCAGCTGGTTGACCACCTGGTCCTAATTGCCCTTCTGGGTGGGGCTGAGAATTCAAGCAGCCAGGCTGCGGAGTCCATACAGCTCCCCCTAGCGGCCACCCGAGCCCCCAACCAGGCTGTGGAGGACTCCATCTCCCATGGAGCCCTGCAGGTGGTTGGGGAATCACCGTCCGCAATGGAGGCTGCCACCAAGCGTCCCGGGGGAGGTTCGGAACGTCCCGGCCGGGTGTATGGGACCCGGACACACACAGACGGACAACATAGTTCCACCCAACACACGTTTATTTGTACAATATTTACAAATTAGTGCAGTCACAAAGCCCAGTGTTTCGAGCACCGTTTCCCCCAATGTCCAGGCCCCACTGTCCTGTGCCTCTCTTTCTCCTGGCCGCCTCCAGTCCTCACTCCAGCTCCTTCCTCTTCCACCCGACTTCCGCTACGACTGCTGGGAGGCGGCCCCTTTTATGGGAACCCGGATGGGCTCCAGCTGCTTCCCGGCACTCCTCCGCAGACACGCCCTTGTGTGGCGGAAGTGCCGGCTGCGCACCCGGAAGCCGTCCGAGTGTCCCCTGTCGTCTTCCCCCCAGCACTTTCTGGTGTGACGGAAGTGCTGGGCTCCAGGGCTGTTCAGGCAGTGGGGCGCCGCCTGGTGGTGGCCACGGGCCCCTACAGGGCTGGGCTTCCATGCCCTCTACCCGAGGCCACCAGCGTAACCAGGACGGACGCCCCCTCGTGGTCTGGAGGAGGTACAAGCCCTCCTCTGGTCCTTCTGGGCGTCCCGGCCGGGCTCCACAATATATATATATACACAGTATATTTACTGTATATATATATATATATATATATAAAGGTTCCTGAAAAGACACATCTATATTAGATGGAGGAATGGTGTGAGGGGTATACATAGAACTTTATGTTCTGCTATAAATCAGCTATGAAGTACAGAACAAATCCATTAGCAAGAAAATGTTAAAAGACTGAAATGTATATATATGTACATTGTATACTGTTATACTGGAAATGAAAAACAAAAATGTTAATTAAAAATCAAAAGAAAATATACTGAGCGACATACACACATATATACATATATACACATATATATATATATATATATATATTTTTTAAAGGAAAATCATGTTTGACATATACAGCATGTGCTTGACTATAGGGCACCCAACAGGGTCACTATCACAAGTGCCAACAGATAAACAAAGCCAAGAGAAGGGCAAGGATACATTTATAAAATGACTTAGGATTTAAATTCCATTTTATTAACATGTCAAAGCCTTCATTTTTTGAAAAATATTGTAATGTTCATGGTGGCTAAATTCATGAATATTTCATAAATATACCTGAGTAAAAAACAGGTAGGATTACAAAGATAAAATTTGACTAAAAGTAAATTATATTTTAGTTGAAAGACTAAGACTGAATCTAGAGACAGTGTGAATAGTGCTGTTGAATAAACTTCATTGTTCAGGTCATCCCTCAGTGTTGCTAGGTGGACTGGTTCTCTGCTAACCAAACTGTTACCAACCATTAATATAATCTGTTGTGAGTATATACAGTAGGACAGTCAGGGACCTATTTAGGCAACCCCAGATAAGCTCTAGTCTTTGGAATTTCTTTAACTTGGCCTTCATTGGCTTAATTACATCTTTTATCATACAGTTACTCCATGGACACTCCTGTTCATCTAACCAACATAATCCAATCTGAAGTTATAAAAGGCCAACGACCTCCAGAATATTACATTGGCCACTCATGCAAACACCCACCTACACACACCATTAACCCAATATATAGGTCTCTGGGGATGTTGTGGTGGGGGGTGCAGAGGACCACCAATGCAGACAAATAGTGACTGAGGTGGAATTAATAAATATTAGGTTATGCACATTAAAATCTTGTGATGAACCGGCATCTTCTTCATGTTAATTGCTGCCTTGAACTTGATGTTAACAACTCTCAGCTACACTATACTGGAAAATGGCTTCAGGAAATCACTGAATGAGTATTTGTTTGCAAATAACTTTTTTGGCAAAGAACTAAATGTTTGCTTCAAGATTATCTAAACAACATGGTGCTATAAGATTATCTAAGCATTTACTGATTGCAGAAATACAAACTTAAGGACCTGCTGACAAAAATCTATTTTTTTCAATCATTCTGTTTTGAATCTGAGGTTCCATTTCTTAGTTAGTTGGCCAGAGTGGCAAAACAGATGACATATATACCATGAATATCTTAAACAAGTAAGCAATCAAGAACCATATTTATTAAGAAACTGATTATTTATCTTGGATCATTGTATTACAGAGAAAGGACTGCATGCCTTTTGAATATGCTGCAATGACCTCCAAGTCTTCATCTTGCTCACTGACTTTATTCTTATTTTGCACCTTGACAAAGGTTAAAAATGTATTGTTAACTCATTTGACTATTAATTTTAAAGAACTAAATTTTGAAATTGTCACACTCCCCTTTGACCCCTCCATTTCTTCAACTTCAGAACTTACACCGTACCCCCATGTCAAATACATCCTAGTGTGTGGTGCAGAATCCACTTGACTGCACCCAGAGTTTAGGAAAGTGCATCTGTCCACAGTGATGTTCAGTTACTATGTCTATGTGGTTCTTGATTGCAGCTCTGGAAGGTTCTTTGTATCGAAACTTACTGATACAAACTGCAACTGCAAGACTGGATTAAACATGTATAGACAATGGATAATAAACACATAGATAGGTCTTCACCATTTTCGTAACTTCAATCTTGGCTCCTGTTTTAAATGCATTTTGTACTTTTTGAGCTATTTTACTTTAACTTTGAAAACTTCTCTTGCTCCTCCTGTCTGACTACTCTTGTTCTCTGACTTGACCCCTAAACATAATACACTGACATAAATACACAGACATACCTCTTCAGTGAGGATGTCTCATCATTACAGCCAGTGAATGGCAGATATTTAAAGGCATACAGGGTTCTTGGATATTGCAGAGAGCGCCTGCACCTGGGACTGCCATTTTTTGGCTTTGCTGACATCTTCACGGGTCTCAATGGTTTGAATCTCTAAAAGTTTCTGTGCAGTGCTTTGGAGTTTTGGGATTTTTAGCATGGTCTCTTAGAGACATCTGGTATTGCTTCATTTGTTGAAAATATTTGTCTTCTTAGTGCTTGCATTCCATTCGCTTGAATGGAATCCCATCTGGCTTCTTACTTTCTTTCAGGTTTGAACTTCTAATAGGGCCTGGTAATAGTTCTCTCTATCTCTCTCTTAAATCTCTTCAGTTTACAGTAATTTAAAGTAAACTGTATTTTCTAGCTCACCCACCCAGGTTGCATTGAAGAGAAATGACGGTAAGGCGCAGTGTTTTTTATACAGTATCCACCCTGCTGCAACTCACTACACTTCTCTTTAGGAAACTATCCAAGAAGGCCCTCAGATAAGGCCTCACTTCTGGGAATATTTATTAACAATAGAAAGACTTTCTGCTCATGAGCGAGAACAACTCAGTACAGCAGAAAAGTTTCCATTGTGATTAAAAGAGAGCATGAGAGAAAAAAAGAAATGGCAGACATATGCAGTGTAGAGGTTCTAATTAATCTATGACACATGTCCTTGGGATAAAGGGGGAAACTACAATATCTAGAAAGTGCCCACACAAATACGGGGAGAACAGTGCAACAGGCACTAAGGGAAGAGTATCTTCATCATCCATACATCATTGAACAATTTACACAATAAAAAAAAAGTTGAACAATTTAAAAGGTAGAATATAAAAACAACTGGGAAAACAGATAAGAATCTGTTGCATTTATCATAACATAACATAATATTCTTTTCCCTGCTGGCCAGTTGGAATTATTACTTCACATTTTCTTTGCTTTGGAAAGTTACCTGTTTTACATACTCTGTCAAAAAAATGTCTTTCAACTACTTAAAAATGATAATAAATTCCATCTTTTCCCAGAGCATTCCTTTAGTTTTTTTTCCAACTTAAAGGGTTATTATGGGCTCTTACCAAGCCTTTAAATCTGTTGTCATTATTCTGAAACCTTTTCAATAACATTTTCTTTGTGTTAATCATCATATTTCATTAGAATTCATTTTCACAACACATTGTACAAGAAAATCTGTTTTCTATTTGTCAGTTAAAGCAGCCCTCTCTTCCCATAAAAAAAGAAATACAGGATTAATTATAAAATCTACTTGCTGTTCACATTTTCTTCAAAACATGAGCCACTGTTGTATTATTATTTATTCTACTACAACACTTCTTCTGGTGATGAGGTTTAGCATTTTAATTATTTGTGTAGCAATTGCTTTCTTTTTATACCTCATTCCATCTGAAATAAACAGAGGCTCTCTTTTTATCTTTGATGATTATGCTGCATTTATTATTCCACTAAGGTACAACTCTCTTCCCTGTGTCCATTTTTGTTTCATAAATACACTGCTCAAAATATTTAAAATGCCTTCACCTATTCTATTCTTTCATCTTCTTATCCAAATTAAGTGTGAAATAACAATAAATAAGCATTAAACTAAGAGTTAAACCACACTTCATAAAACAGGCATACTTCCTACAGTTATACTAGTTTCTATTTTTAGCAAATTTGTGAAATGATTACTAAAACTATCCCCAATAAAATTATTAAATATCAACACTAACGCTAGAAAAGATGTTTTCTTAGCTCTCTTTACTCTTGTACCCTTTCCATCATTTAAACAGTAAAAATAAATGTATGCATTATGTCCTCTATTACTTTTACTGAACCATTCACACTTGTTTCCTCACTATCTGGAAGCTTATTATTAGAATTAATGTCACCACAACAAAATAAATGACTTCTTTATATTACTTATTTTTTTGTAAATGAATCAATGTGGGATATTTTACAACAATTATAAAATTAATAAAATGCAACTGCCTTTTAAAACAAATATGTCAATCATATTACATTCAATACCTTCTATAGTTTAAAATGTCATGTAATTTTTCACTAAAATCCGACACCCACTCCTATTTCAGCTATTCCATCTTTTCTAACATGTATATCTAGGAATTTCAATCTCTAGTCCCTGTCTCAATGTCTCTTTGATGTAAAATTCATTCTAGTTTGTTATCTATTACTCATCATTTTTCTTTAGAATTTGTCTTCATTTGTTATCAGCCTTCTAGCATTCCAGTCTATAAAAATGACATTAGGAAAAAAGAAGTCTTAATAGCCATTTGACAAACTAACAATTGTACTATTTTGAGTGTCTAAGCATTTTTTGCTTCCTTAATAATTTTATTTTGTTCAGTTTTACTTTTATTTTGACCAGCATAGTTTATTACTTCAATGATAAAAACTATACAATTAACTTTATTCATCTGTATACAGTATGATCTTTTCACAGGTGCTCAAATCTTTGATTATTATTACCATCGCTCTTTTTTGTTGTACTTTTTAATCACTTAAATCTTCTTCCCTTAGTTTGCACAGAGTGTCAATATATGCTCAATTGTCTTGATTATTTTGTCCACAATTACAATGTTTACCATTGACCTTTCTGCTTATATTACATTTTCATGTTCTCCCACATATTTTGTACTCCTGCCAACAGAGCAATATGGCCAAATCTTTGACTTGTTAAACATTAAACAAGTGAAGGAATAACAAGTGAAGGTGGATGCTGCACACTGGTGGTGGTTGAGGAGATCCCCCCCTTGTATGTAAAGCGCTTTGAGTGCCTTGAAAAGCGCTATATAAATGTAATAAATTATTATTATTATTATTAAATAATTTAACATATAAAAAACAAACTACACTCTCTTTGGTAACTCTTTGCCCTCTTGACGTAATCCACTAAAGCTCTATCTTTTTTCAGTTCATTTCTGCTATACTGAAAACTACTTAAAGCAACTACTTTTTTGCCTTGAATATTTTAAACTGTTTCTAGTAAATCAATATTTTCAACAGCTCTATATATTACTCTTTTTCTATCATGTCATTCTCCTAAATATATATAACACATTATGTCTGAATTGTACCAAGATATTTTATTATCAAAACTTTCTTTCGCTGTTTATTGTTAATTAGAATATGAACAATTAACCATTAAATAAATTGTTAGCGTTGTTTATCCTCCCCTTCCATAGCGAATGACTCATTTCATGTAGTCACCATTCACCCTTTCATCTCTCCACCAATGGCTCTCTTTCTCCTGCCCACCTTCCTTTCCATTCACTCTTACCCCATTAACCATAAAGATATAATTTAATCAATTAGGCTAGCTACAAAGTCAACAGGATTCGGTTCCACAATAAAGAGAGATCACAGAACTGTGTTCTAAGTGAATCCTGCATGTTGCAATTCCTGTTCCCATTCCACAAATGCAAGGCTGATTTAGA
The DNA here is from genome assembly GCF_016835505.1 of Polypterus senegalus. Classification (NCBI taxonomy): domain Eukaryota; kingdom Metazoa; phylum Chordata; class Cladistia; order Polypteriformes; family Polypteridae; genus Polypterus; species Polypterus senegalus. The sequence goes on from NC_053165.1 coordinate 62,599,026, forward strand.
ACATACTTCAAACTCTAAACTGCCACTGCCCTTTATCATCTCCTCTAATTAAGTCCCAGTGTCAGTGCCGTGTTTTTCTTTTATAATTTACTTAATAAGAGGGTCATTTTGTTTTGGTCATGGTTTGAGGTTAGTAATACTGTATTATTGTTTGGATTTAAGAATTTCCAGTTAAAGGATGTTACGTTTTTCTTTTTACTTTGGGTTTACTGTTTTAGATTAAAACCATTGACTTAATTTCTTGTTTACCCATTACCTTTTTCTGTTGATTGTGTTTGTTCTGTTTCTGTCTTAAATGTAGTTAATGTTTTGTGCTCATATTCTTGGTTAATTTTGTTATTCAGTTGTTCTAAATTTCTTTCTGTTGCTTCCTTATATTTTGATTATTGGTTCTTGTTGTGCTACGTATTCTTGGTGAATTTTATGATGTTTGCATTATTCTTAACGTATACACCCTGCTTCACCACACATGAGCCCAAATGCTCTGATAGATCCCAGTGAATGCCTGGCTAGTTTTGTCTTCCCACAACAGGGCATCTTCTTTACCACCATGGGCCTCACCAGCAGTCTTCTGTCTAAAAAGGTATATTTAAAATTATTATTTTTTCCTTAATCCTTTACTTTAGGGCCATCTAGGATTTACTGTTTGTTTTTAAATCTAGCTAAATAAAAAGTCCTCCATACCACATAGAATAATAGCAACAAAGCAAATGTTAAACAAGTGACACATATTGTCATATACAGACTTCAAAAATGTTTTAATAGTGTTTACTGTTGAGATGATAATGTGATCATTTTTAAAAACGGGAAAGCTAGCTGAATGTCAGTGTCAGTACTTTTTGAATGTACACTTTTAGGTCACACATTCCTGCAAAATGATTTTCAAATCATTGTGCAGTCAATTCTATAGTATGGCCTCAAAGAACAATCATGAGTTACACAAAGTCACACACTGTATCAGTGGACGACTGTGAAAAAGCATCCTTGTGGCTTACAGTCTACCCCTTTAGACTCAATGGCACAAGCGCTTCAAGTAGATAAAGAATGCTCAATCACGCAGTCACCATTTGAAATGGCCCCTTCTTGAAATTCACACCATCAACAAGACAACAAAGTACAATATGTAAATAATAATACAGAGTGCTAATGGCAGGAGTATACAGGACCATAAAGAAGATGAACTGAATGTTGACTGACAATCAGTAGAGTAAGTAAAGATGTCTCTTTGAAAATAAAACAAAATACAGTAATAGCTGCCATAAAGAACAAGAAAGAAATATTGGAGTTCAAGTACAATTTTCACTCTTCAGCCTGGCCAAGCCTCAAGAACAGACCTAACAAACCGGACAGACTGGCCTCACTTTACTCCATGAATAGCCTGTTCTTCACACTAGCATAAGAAAAACAACACTGGATTACCTAAACCAAGAAAAAAAAAATTAAACGTTTGCTGCCAGTTAAAGGTGCGCCATGGCTCTGGCTCACAATTAGTAATGTGCAAAAAATTTCTGCTATGTGCATCTGTTGGGTGATTCCACTCAGTTTGATTTATTTTAATAGCACCTATCTCATTAGATTTGTTTAGATTTACAAAGAAAACAAAATATAAAGCAGATGCACAACTGTATATATACAGGTACATATAGACATATTAAAGACAATTATGTCCCTCAGCTTCAACATGGACAGTTCACAGTTCAGGTTAATGTTCATAACTATTCATAAATATTCAATGTCAGGCAAGAGTTGCTTCTGTGGAAGACGAATGTTCTTATCGTTCCCTTGTACTAATTCATGTCTGAGAAGTAAGCTTTACAAAACCATGTAATAGCATGCTTTTTTTTTAGCAAACAGAAAAATATTTGTGCAAAGGAATCAAGGTCTGAGCATTCCACACATGAGTCTGCCTTATCACGTTTTCCCTCCCTTAGTTTACATCTGAATGGCATAACAAAAGGGGCCAAGAAATCAAGTTTTACAAGGGGCGTTGAAGGGGCTCAAGGATTGTGTATAATAAACGTGTTGGCTGTTACATTTTATAATGATATTAAATCACGCATTCTAGGGGTATAAAACTGGACCCCACCCAACAGACGGGGTTCAGAAGAGCCCTGACGCTGTCATGTATATTTGATTGTCTGCTTTTCTGAAACTCTTCCTACCGTGACTCTGAAAAATAAAGCTGCTTTATAACCACAACTGCTGTCAGGTTTGAGTTTTCGTCCATACTTCTGGTGTAAAGCAGGTGTGATGAGGCAAGTCATATGCATTTTGTCACTGGCCCAGTCACTTCTCTGTGAAGTTTACACTTTCTCTCCATGTTTGTCTTTTTATCCAGTACGTACATTTTCTTCCACATCCCAAACACACGCAGGTTAGCATGACTGGCACCTCTAAAGTGACCCAGTATGAATGAATGTTGATACAGTATGTGTATGAGTGTGGCCTGTGATGGACTGGCTCCTCATCTTAGGTTGGTATGATATGGTCAGATCAGCTTTTGATAATGTACAGCTGGATAGTAATAAAATGTTTTATTTCAGTTAAGTATAAAATATGAATCTGGTTTGTCTGGTTAAACTGCACTGCAGAAGGGGGAGTGTGCTGACAAATAAAGCTGGATGAACTGCTCACTGTTGAATCAGATGGACTTGCACATACTCTATGTTTTTGCATTCATTCAGCAGAGACAGAAAGAAATCTTTCAGTGATTCAGAACCAGGCTCTTCAAGTTGCTCTTGGCTGTCTTAGCACTGGGATCCAAATTTTGTGCTTTTTTAAAAAAAATGGGAGGCTTGTTCTAGGGTATCTTGTACTTGAAAGACAGGAGCCAGGACTTTTTTCAATTACTTCAATTAAATTGGTAAGTAGAAATCAAAATCTAGACCATTGTTTAGCTCTAAATTTAAAACACTAGAAACCTGGTAATCACTTTTAGAAGTTACTGCACTGCCATTTTTGTCAGTTCTGCACATGCTGATTTCTGTTCACCCATTTGTTCCTACTAGTTCTATGTTTTACGCTTCAAGTGCTTTCATTCATTTTATAAACTTGCTTATTGGGTGGCAAACCACAAGATTGTAGAGAACTCCCACACACACTACCACCCCAGGCAAATTTGAATTCACAATTTACCGCAATGGATGGATGGATGATATACCTTAAAAAATATGGAAACCAATTGCATTCTGTACTCAAATGAGTATGGCTTCTGTTTTAACCCATCTTCCACCCCATGTTCATTTGTACTTCTGATTACAGTTATAATAATTTAAACTCTTCCTGAAGCTCTGTCCATACATAAATCTACAACTTTCAATCATTACGAATTCAGACACTGCAATATCTACAAGATTTCCTGTAGCATGTAGGAGAGTACACGGCACACTGTTGAATGAATGGAGAAGTGAGTTGTACACAGCTAATGAATGCTTCCATGTTCATTCTGATAAAAAAATCCTCCTTATTTAGTGAAACACTCCATAGCAGGCAACAAGTCCATCATCTCTTTCTTGTCTTCACTACATCACCCTTTTGTAAGAATATTCACAAATATCAATGAGATTATCTCAGATGAAAATCATTTTGTTTCTTTTTGACTAGAAAAATTCAATATATTTTCATCTCACACTGCTCATTTATGGTCAGAGGAAACATCATCTGCACTCAGTTTTCAAAGGCTAGGACTCACCAGCAACCACGTACCCAGGCTAATCGATTTAGGCAGTGAACAGGGTCTCATAAATGCTGATCTCTAAATCCTTAATCATCTTTCTCTCTCTCTCTCTCTTTCTCTCACACACACACATCTTTCACTTCTGACACAATCTCTCACTATGACAAACAGCATTCTTAAAACCACTTAGTCCAATTCAGGGTCAATGGGGGACCAGAGCCTATCCTAGCACCACTGGCAGGAATCAACCCTGAATGCAATGCTAATTCATTGCAGTCCAACATAGATCAAAAGATAGTTTAAAAAGCCAGTCAGTCAGTCATTTTCCAAACCACTATATCCTAACACAGGGTTTGCTGGAGCCAGTCCCAGCCAACACAGGGCGCAAAGCAGGAACAAAGCTCCGGGCAGGGCACACACACACCCACACACTAAACACACACTAGGGACAATTTAGAATTGCCAATGCACCTAACCTGCATGTCTTTGGGCTGTGGAAGGAAACTGGAGCACCCGGAGGAAACCCACGCAGACACGGGGAGAACATGCAAACTCCACACAAGGAGGATCTGGGAAGCAAACCCAGGTCTTCTTACTGAGATTCAGCAGCGCCACCACTGCGCCATCGTGCTGCCCAGTTTAAAAAGTTTCGTGAATATATTATTCTAAATATACAATTGTTTAACAAATTATCTCTAGTAATAGAAAAGTATATTATTTTGGTAAAGTGTAACTAAGATCTGACCCTTTTGGTGCATTAAAGTCTAAAATCAGCCAACATGTAACATGTCAAGATTTACATTTATCGTAAAACGGACAAGAACAGATGTTTAATGACAGAGCTAAACTGAACTTGAGAGGTACAGTATGAAACCATCCAAAAGGAGGGGGGTTTTGTTTATAGATTTAACTGATGTTAAATGGCATACATCCATATAATACTGTACTGTACATCACTTTGCTGATTACTCTCTGTCAAACAGATAATATACTCTCTCTTGTATATTGCTCAAAATGTATTCCTAATTATATCTGAAATATATTTAAAAAAAATGCATTTAGGAGCAAATATATTGTAGAATATTTTGACTGCCCATTCAATGTATTTTTCACTTTACTGCAGCATACTTTATTGGGGTTGTTTTTTTTTCTTGTCATCGCCACATGCAAGACCTCTGTAGCTAGTCTCATACCACCTCTCAATAATCACAAAAATGAACCAATATATCTTATTTTAGATGAAAAAGTCTGAAAATGTCAGAGAGACAAAGGAAATCTACAATTATTTAGTTTAATGAATGCAGTGGAGTATTAAGAGAGATTTCAAAATGTCCCATTGTGTATCTACTGTATAACACTACCAAATCTCTGTTCCAGTCTCATTCACTATTACTGTGTTTTTTAAATGAGCTCCATGTTCATACGAAGGACACCACTGCTTATCGTGTCTCCCTACCAGATGCAGCCTGTAAAACAAAAGGATGTCATTTCAGTCCCCACCACATAGTCACTTGGAAGCACTAAGCCAGTGAATCTGCTAATACTCCCATTATAACACTACAAACAATTTACTAACTGCAGTAAATGGTTCTTATGCTTCATTATGACAAACTCTTTAGTTAATGCTACTGCTTAACACTATTATTATATCTTTGATTTTCTAATGCCCAAATTGGAGATGACTACTTTAGCAGACACTCAAATAGTTGTTTAGCTGGAATTCCAAACATTGCTTCCTTTCTGGGTAGCCATTTTGTGTTTAAAGTGTCTAGTGTCTTCTTGAAAATTTAATTAAGACGACTTAACTTTGAAGCAGTAAGATTTCCTGCTGTATATTTCGATGTGTGGGTGAACAGGATCTTCTCTCATTGGTTTCCGAAGAAATTTAAATGGATTATGAAGTTATTTATGTATTCACATTCATGTGAAAACAAAAAAGAAGTGGAAAGAAAAATAAATATACACATCCAAAATCTGCATCAAACCAAACATGAAACAAGGATAGAAAATCTGCAGAAGAAAACTCACTGAAAGGAAACAACACTAAAACACCTGCACCTGAAGAAAATAAGGGTACAAAGATGGTGAGCATAAAGAAAGCCCCAGTGAAGCAGAGTGCAGTGCATTCTGACATTTGGAAGCCCACCTGTAAAGGACTCATCTAGCTTGTCAGATCTTAACACCAAACATCACTGGTAGGCAGAAATAATATAAAACAATATAATAGCATTGATGTGAGTCAGTTAGTTGCATGAGGTAGAAGGGTTCATAAGTCAGGGTTTGCATTGTTTCAAAAACTGTTGCCCTACAAATTGCCCAATTCACCTAAATGGTTGGGTTGGCTCTGGCTGTAAGGTGCTAGAGCTTCCAGCAGGTCAAGCCTGATGAGAAACCAAAACTTCAGTCCTGATTACTTCTACAACCATGTCCAAATCAAATTTAAGACAACACAACCTTCTGATTTATAATCAGAGCTGCTTGTTATTATGAGCTCTTCACCAAAGGTAGATAAATACTGGCATTAAAAGGGACTGGTAATTGGCATAACGCAACTAAACATAGACAACTAATATGAACACAAACCAGCGTAGTTAATATGAAGATCAATAGCATACGCACAATGCATACAAAACAATATAATGCATATGCAATTGCAAAACCATTTGGATGCAAACAAATAAAAACACATGCACATATACGTATGACAAAATAATGCAAACATCATTATGCTATAAGCAGAAAAATGCTCTGCTTCTTGTGGAAGGGCGCATTTAGGGAAGGCGAACAGGATGGCAACAGTATGTCTTGTCCGAGTCTCTGTAGTTTACTATTACCAGAAACTTCACTAAAACAAATGTTGCGATCCAATTTTTAAGATTTACACATTTCAATTGGATGATACATTTCCATCAAACTCAATCAAGTAATTTTGTATTACCATTAAAATGTTCAGATATGTGAATCTTATTTATTTGTTTTGGCATTTGGTACACTGTACTAAGGAAAATTGTCTTTTCACATGCCCTTTGGAGGTCAGAGTACTGATTCCCCTGTGGCAATTTTCAAGGTAAGGGCCTTGCTCAAGGGCTCAATAGAGGAGAATCACTTCTGGCAGTGAGAGCATGTGAACAGCAACATTCCAGAATACTATTTCCTCATTTAAAGAAACATTTGGGTCATTTTTGATAGATTTACATGTTTCAACTGATTGGAAAATATCCATTAAAGTGCATCATGTAATCATCCAACCTTCTATATCCTAACACAGGGTCACGGGGGTCTGCTGGAGCCAATCCCAGCCAACACAGGGCACAAGGCCTACTGCAGGACACACACACACACTAAGGGCAATTTAGGATTGGCAAAGCACCTAACCTGCATGTCTTTGGACTGTGGGAGCAAACCGGAGAACCCAGAGGAAACCCACGCAGGCACGGGGAGAACATGCAAACTCCACACAGGGAGGACCCGGGATATGAACCCATGTCTCCTTACTGTGAGGCAGCAGTGCTACCACTGCGCCACCGTGCCACCGTGCCACCCCTAATGTTTGTTTTCTGATTCATACAATTGATATTCCTTAAATACATATGTTTAAGAAGACTTATTTGTTTTTTAAATAAATCTTATATGAATAAATTGTATATGATTGAAAAAGAATTATATGAATAGTATACTAAAAAAATATATTATTCAATGGACTTTATGCCACACATTTCAATTCAATTAACAGTACTGACAATATTCAATGATTTATACTGTATCAATACAAACACAAAATATGGAAGATCATTCCCTTTCTTATTTATTTTGGGATGATTGTACATTCTGTGTAGTCTTCACATTGTTAACTTTGTAATATAAGAGCAAAAGAAAACGATGCTTTTGTGATGTAGGGTGGGAAGGAAATTTGTCAGTGTATATAAAAAAGAATCATAAATCAGCTTCAAGCACACAAAACATCTGGAATTTGAAAAAAAAAAATCAATGTACTAAAGTCTTTAACTTTGTTTCCAAAATTATGGGGCAGATATTAATGCAAATATAGCGTAGTCACGTGCATAAAACGTGTTTATTTTAAGTAAAATCGACAATCAATTCGGCATAGTATTAGAGCGCAAACCATGTTTTGAGTCTTTGAAAAGTGCTAATCTTGAGTAAGATTAATTTTAAAAAGTAGGTATAGACAATAATCCATGATGCTGATTGCAGGTTTTGTTTAATCATGATTTAATTGTGTTAATGTACCATCTACAAGACTTGTGTCAACGTAACTAGAAAATGCAACGTAATATCAACAAACTTATTTTTAAGTTATGTTAAAACCGGTTGGTTTATTTTTTTGAGTGCTTTAAAATGACGGATTTAAATGAATGTGATTTGTTATTATTGACCTAAAACAGTTCTAATCCCTCCATCCATTTTCGGGGTGAACCGTCACAACGTGCAGGCGCACTCTGGCAATACTTCACTTCTTAATCTTTAATAGAAAAATATTCGTGTAGTTTCTGCACTATTGTCTATTAAATTCTCCACAAATTAATGTATTTCCAAAGTCTTATAGATTTTCGTATTTAATTGTAACACCATACTGTGTGTATGGTAAAAAAATGAAAACTATTTACATAAACGTCATTACAATTATGCCTTTGAAAAGTCGTGAGCTGATTTCATACGTTTAAAATGATCTAAGTTTCTAAGAGTAAAGGCACACACTTTTGCTTTGGATTGATTACAGCTAATTTACTACTCTGTGAAAAGTTGACCATTTTTAAATAAGTATACAGGTAATATAAAATGTCTATATGCATTTTAACACTGTTTGGACTGTATCCTTCGTCGCAGAACTTGCTCGTTCCAGATGCCTGGCGGGGAAATGTTTAAATGTCTTTTAAAGGGAAGAGAGTCGTTATGGTTTCGGATGAATGGATATACATACTGCACGTGCAGTGTGGTATGTCTGTGTGTATACGAGCACGCGACTGTCAAATTCTAAGACATCTGTAGCTCTCTGGGCACGTGCCCTTTGAGGGGAGCTACAGTAGATAAAAGAGCCCCCTACAACCGAGATAAGTACAGTACGTGTGAGTAAACAGGACGAGGCTCTGCACAAGGTCCAATTCATTGGCTCTATTCCAGGAGGGAGTGCTTTTGCACGTTAGTCCTTTGCATTCTTGTGTCCTGTCAAATTCCCTGATAAACCGTAAAAATGAACATTAACGGATCCCCAATACTTCCCACACTCATGGAAATTTGTCTCCCGCACAAGCGCTTCCAGGGGTCGGGCGCAGTGACGAAACAGGAAAAATCTTGGCTCCATTAACAGTTCATTATACAGAGAAAAAAAAAGTTGCGTCCTGATTACAATTTGGGATTACTTGTCGGGATCGTTTGCAGATGCAACATTAAAGCCGTGCAAAAAGGGACACAGACCCTCGTCTAGGATTTTCACGGACTGAGTGACCCTTTTTTCCCCAGGAACTTGGGAATTTTTCACAGGACGAAACTGCCGGGTTGTTTTGCAGATGAAAGAAGGTGCAAATAACTTAAAAATAATTTTTCTGTCGGAATTTTATTGACGCATGAAGAGGTTTGCAATGAGCGCGGCACTGACGGCGAATCCAATGGATAGTTTATGAGACGGAATAGGGAGCGTTTAATGCATACGACAGAATATATTTAATGTTTTATTGCCTCTTACAATTTGAAGACTTCTAATGGATTGTTGCTTATAAAGGGAAAGTCTCGTTACAATCTTTTCACGTGAATATTCGGTTTGATGGGACTTTGCAGCCATAATTAAAATAATATTTTAAATTAGACGAACGTCAATCCGATGGTAAGGTGACCAGAATTTTTTGGGGACATGGGGGGGTTTGGGGGTTTGTGGAGGAGCGTAGAATCTACAGATCACGAGTAGGGACTTTAAACACTACAGAGTATCACGTGATTTCTCGCCAGGAGAAAGTTGCAGGATATGTTAAAGCATGACTTCCGTCAAAACACCGTGCATGCGGCCATGCGTGCCGAGTTCAAATTATCGTGGTGGTGAGATACATTCAAAAAAGTGAACCAGCTGAAACCGGGGACGAAATCTTAAACCGGGGACAAAACGGGGACATGTTTCTGAGTGGGGACAGTTGTCCGAAAAAGGGGACTGTCCCCGGAAAACGGGGACGGATGGTCACCTTATCCGATGGGTGACTCAGAATTGCCCCCCGGTGAGGTCCGGTGGGCCGACCTTCCATCCATTTCCCAACCCACTGAATCCGAACACAGGGTCACGGTGGTCTGCTGGAGTCAATCCCAGCCAACACAGGGCACAAGGCAGGAACCAATCCTGGGCAGGGTGCCAAGGTCTGGTGGGTCGTGCCATGTGTTATTCTGACTAGGAAATGTGGTTATGAAATTAAGGAAACGGAAGGGTGCGTGTTAAGTTTAAGGCAGACAAACTAGATTACATGTCCAATATAAAAAAAACTATCTGACCCTGTAAAGCACAAAAACTGTATACCTATTGCATTTTTGTGCTGCTTATGGGCTCAACTTCAAAATTATTTTTTTTAAAAAGAACACAATTTTCTTTTATGTGGGTTTCCTCCAGCTCCACCTGCCCCGTGGTCCTCCAGAGGATAAGTGGGTTAGGAAGCTGGATGGATGGCTACATTTATGGAGCTGCTGTTCAGCAACAAACGCACAGGGCAAAGATGAAAACTAATTTTATAAAACAGTTATACAATTATTGCTGTACATAAAAGCCCTAAATAAATGTAATGAAGTACAGTACCATGTAGCACAGTGAAAACAAGCTGCTTGCAAAGCTTACCATCTTGGCTGGAGAACATTTTAGAAATACTAAATAAGCAGAAACTGAGAATCTATACTTGTTATGAACCAACATAGGCATTTAATAAAACAGTAACTGCTGTACGGAATGTTAGCACATATGTAGGTAGGTAGTTTATATGGATTTTAGGGTTTGATAGTAGCTGAGCCCAGGATGGTGGGCTGCCGTATTATCCAAGACTCTGACAAAGATGTAGATGTTGCATTGAAGAAAATGCTGGAAAAATAAACAAACTGGATCTGCAGAAGGCTGTGACAACAAAATAAAACGCCCATTTATTTATGTGTTTACAAATGAATGTACTAATTGGGTCTGATGGTCAGAAGCTATTTTTTCTTAACTATTCATAGTGTTAAACTAAGACCTCCTTAGACAATATCTCTCTGAACTGACTACGCAGCTACCTGTCTGTGCTCTGGGTTTCCAAAGCTTTTTTTTTTAAATAATGAAGCTTGTTTAAGTAGCTGGTTTGCCTCTTTATGATCAGAGTACTGCTGATTTAGTGGCTTTCAACAGGTTCAACAGCCTATGCGGTGTTTAAACGTATGTGTGCAGTTACTCTGTTCCTCTCCCAGAACCAAAGACTTGCAGCCAGCAGCTCTGAACTGGTCTGGGAGTGTACTTTGCGATTAACTTGCTCATCACAGTTTCAATAAATTTGCCATGATCAATGCATAATTTGCATTGATAAACCAAATATAAACTTAAAAGTGCATGAATCAAAATGATTGGACCTACTCTCATTTAAGCATCTGTTTATCTATCATACAATGGATAGCACTGCTGTCACGTACAAGTCTGAAACGCTGTATGTCTGTCTGGAATTTACACATTTTATCAGCAGGTACTTCAGGATTTCCCATCATACCCAAAGCATAGGCAGGTTAGGTTGGCTGGTGATACTACACAGACTGGGTGTTAAAATATGCATGAAAGCGCTCTGATGTGGATGAGCACACCATCCAAGATTATATGCAAGCTTCAGTCCTCACGACCTTTAGAAAATGGAAGGATTAATTAGTATGAATTGATCAAGGATGCATGAGGAGTTGTTGGTGTAATACAGTAATGTACATGTGACGGGGGGTCACCATAATTCTGCACGGAAAGTTTCTTCTGCATTTTTATCTTACTTCTGGGCTAAACTGTGAAGACTATTGACTTTGAATTAATTAGACAAAAGTTTAACAAGGGTCCCACTGTCTTCTGCCTGGATTCTTTCATGAGCATTTAGTTTAAGAATGTAGGTCAGTTCTACTGGAAAAATAAAAACAGTAAAAAAAAAAAAGAACTTTATAATAGCTGAATTTTGTTTCATATTATAAAGTCAGATTAAATCCTGGAACTTTCTTTGTTTTTTCTTTTGACAGAAAACCAGTGAATAACATGGAGAATACTGACTATGATATGAATTTGAATTCATATGAATACACATATTCTTATGAAGATTCTACATACTCCACTCCCCCACTAACAACAGAAGGGTCCAAATTAAAATATCTGCAAATTGTGGTATATTGCATAATTGTCATATTTGGCACATTTCTCAATGGCTTTATTATCTTTCGTGTCTGTTTTCTGCACAACACAGCAATCAGCATTTTCTTCTCAAATCTGGCTACCATTCATCTACTGTCCAGTCTTTTTCTTTCCTTAAATGTTATTTCATCCTGGCAGAATCATCACTGGTCTTTTGGTCTTATTTTGTGCAAGGCAAACTCCTTCCTGCATTTTCTCAACATGTTTTTCACTGCTTCCATTATTACGGTGGTGGCAGGTTACCGCTTTGTGAAACTGATGGCCCCTTGTTTTGCTCAGAGGTGCCACTCTGTGGGAACAATTTCTTGCTCCCTTGTGGTAATATGGATGGGCTCGACCATGTTAAGTACTCCTTCCCTTGTCATTCGCGATACCACCATTCATGAAGACAATGAAATTGTGTGCAAGGATAACTATGCACTTATAGCTTTGGTCCCAAAAGTACATGAAACCATCCTGTTGAGCCGTTTCTTTTGTGGGCTGGCTATTCCTTTCTTAGTGACTGCCTGCTGCTCTGGGATCATTTTGTGCCGCAGTGGAAGCAGCAAAATGAAATCCTTGCAAGGTTACATCATTATCCGCTGGGTCATAATTGCTTATTTTTTGTGCTGGGTGCCCTATCAAGTTGTCTTTATTCTAACCTATAAAACAAGGAAAGAAAACAAAACCCTAACCACTACTTGGATGCCCATAGTCACAGTGCTTTCAATGGCAAATAATGTCCTCACTCCTGCTATCTGCATTTTTATGGGTGACAAGAAACAAAAGTGGATGGAAACTGCGTTTAATGAGAAAGAGGAAGTTGGGAGCCAAAAGGTTTCCGAAGATCAGGAACTTTAAAAGATGGTTCACAACTGCAGATCTGAGCCTTGCAAACCTCATAAATGACTGTGATACAAAGATTGTCAAAATACTTTCATGTCATTTTTATAGGAAGAAAATGGCTGTTCTTTTACCATGAGAAGCTGTTTACTTCTGCTTTGAAAGGAAATATATTGCGATAACCTGAATTCCTAGCTTTAAAATTCAGTCAAATTACATACAGTATTTGTCATCAACCCAAGGATCTGCTCTTGTACTTCCATTTTAATGCTTGGCGTGGTTATGTGTCCCAGTTGGTGAAATTACAAATGTTTAATTCAGAGCCTGCTGAATATTGCTGGGACGTTTTTACAACCAAAAGTAGTAAATCCATTGACGTCTGTGTGCAGTTCACCTATATGTCTATCAACACTAAGTATCACTGTGTAGTGGTTACCTGCATGTCCATAGACTACATTCTCCAAATGAGGGAAGAATCAACACATGTGCAGCTTTCACCTCAGATCAGGTAATTGGTCAGAGTGCTCATATAGAGTTTGTAAATAAACACTCACTATATTGTGTAGTGCTGTCTGTCCATAGCCTGCCTTTTTCCAAATGAAGGGTGATGTAGTATCAAAGCAGACATGGGATCATCCAAAAACCAGGCAGAGGTAGTATTATGATAGCAGACATGGGGTTAGGGTTAGCATGTAGTATGATAGCAGACATGTTTTTTAAAATGTTCACAAATCTGTTGTGAAAACAGGCATAGTATCGCCAATGCCAGCTTAAGGTCATGGCCAAAGTAGCACTGGCACAGAAATGTTGAATATGAGCAGCAGAATCATGCTCTTTACGACAAAGAAGTCTTAAGAAGCAAAATAGTTCATTTCACCCTCCCATTGAGTTCATAGAGGTGGAAGCTGCAACCATGCGCCCATGTGTGGTCAAAATGCTAAAACAGATATGTTACCCTTCTAGAGGACGAAACAGAGTCTGGGTAGGGTTTTCCTGGACCTCTCCTAAAGAAAAACTGCCAATATTAGATTTGTAAGTCTAATATACATACTGTAGTTGCGGACAATTATCCGATCAATTCTAAATAAAACCTTAAACAGGCTCTTTTTCATTGCAGTTTTAATTATCAAGGACTAATTTTTAGGCCTCACATCACTTTCCATATGCTTCCATTAATCATTGCAAAGGCATTGCTGCCATTTTGTTAGAGGAACACATTAAATTAATCCAGTGACTTGCTCAGTAACATCAGCATATTAACATCGTTATTGTCCCTTCATGTTCCTTCCTTCACTAAAACAGACACCTTGAATTTTAACTGTCTAAATGTATACTTACTCACTCTCTCATTCGCTCGCTCAGTGACTTAATTTTCTCATTTGTTCTTATTAATATTTCATTACTAACACACGGCTGATTCAGAGTTAACATAAAACAATTTGGGGCATCTTAACACAATGCCCAAAAAGGTGTGTGTTTCAATTATGTCTATGAAATGTTATTTCATTGAAGTCACGAGTCTAACTGCAAAGTTATTAACAATTGTGTACAAAATGTAGCTCTCTAACACAGCAATAACATATATTTTTAAAGAATATTACATAGTTATACTGTGTCAAGGTGTTTAATAATAAACAGGTTTAAAAATAAAGAGATAGATGGAAATTAAAACATAAAACAGCTTAATTATGATGTATGACAATATATTGCCAATGAATTACCAATAATTAATTAATTAACAAGTTGATTATTTTCCAAGTATGCTTATTGCAATGCAGGGACATAGCTGCGATCTGAGCAGCAATAAGCACAATGCAGGAATGAAGCACCTTCTGATCACAGGGTAAATACACACACACACACAAACACTCACTCTTACTTTGCCAGTTTAGCAATGACAATAAACCTGATATGCACATCAATGGAATATCAGAAAGAAATCAACATGGATACAGGAAGAATGGAAAAACTGAAAATGGACAGTGACTTTGAAACTTTAAGGCAGCAGTGCTAATCACTATGGCACCATACTGCCCATTTACACTAACATAAACAAAAAGAAAATCAATACAAAAGTGATAGTGTATTTTTGTCTATTTTTTTGTATTATAAAAACATTATGGAACATGTATTATCTTTGTAATAAACCTTTTTATGTCAGCATTCTTATCTTCTGTCTTGTTTCATATGAGCTCCTGGCTTCATATCAGTGTTTAATGCATCCTGCAGAATTTTAAGTGGCACCGATTATGCTTCATTTACAATTCCACCTAGAGAGTACACTTTTTACAATTTGTGGTTTCTGCTGCAACTTTCCTTCATTAATAGTGAAAGAGATAAGCAGTACATTTTAGTTATGACTGTAAGGTATGATGGTTGGAAGGAGCGAATGAGTATCGTGTCACTAATTTGATCCAGTTATACCTGCAGCTTTGTTATCATTTTCTTTCCTCTGCTATGACTTAACTTAGTGCCATCTTGTCAGTATTTTTAGGGAAAAAGCTGCCATTTGCACTCTACTTCTTTGGAGAAATATGTTTAAAGACCTCAAAGAACTGTATATTAATATACATGATTAGGTTTTATTGTTTGAAGCCAGGTGGGGAGCTCCTAAATGTAAAGGATGCATTATTGCCCTTGCTACTGAATCCTGGATGCCAACTGTGGCTGCAGATTTCTTTCTAACCAAGTCACGCTTCTAATTGGCCTCCCACCTTAATCAAGAAAGCAGTTGTCTCCCACTTTCTGTGTTTTGGTGTCAATCTAAAAACAACAAAACTGGGTTTCTAAGCTTTTATTGGAAAGTGTCAAATATTTAAGTATGTTAAATGGGGATAATAAACTTCATTTGTAGGAATTCCATCATTATGTTTTCATTCCACTTTTCCACTTGCTGTAAGTGCTAAAGAGCATATTTGTGTAAATAACAATGAAGTAAGTAGCTGCAGCCTTTAATTATTCAATGTCATTTGTCTTTGCGCCTACTCTGCTTTTCATTAATTGTCATTATATAAATAAAGAAAAAAATCCATAGGAAAAAGGAAAATAAAAAGGGAAACAACAAAACTAAGTGTGTAAAAATAATATTTCTGAATTTATTATAAATGTAAATCTCATGACTGCACTTTGGTGAATACTAAATAAGAGAATGTCAGGTCAGGGAGCATTCACTGGTACAGCTCTTTGCCGCACCCACCACACAACAAAACTGCTTGGGATCCCGGTTGGCAACCACCCAGGCAGACACGCAGTCCAGTCCCACCCTCCGGAAATGACCCTCTATCTGCCGCAACCAGGTGTTACGTGGGCTACCCCTTGGCCTGGTCCAGCCACTCAGGTCCTCACAAATGAGGATCCTATGAGCCAGATCACCCTCAGGAAAACGCGCCAAATAACAGTAGTGTCGTAACTGACGCTCCTTCACAATGCAGGTCATGTGCCTCATTCAGGACTCCATGAGCAACACAAAGTCAAACCAGTGGAATCCAAGGATTCTCCGAAGAGACACAGTACTGAAGGAGTACAGTCTTCGTCTCAGGTCACTGGATAGCGTCCATATCTCGCAACCATACAGCAAGACAGGAACCACCAGGACTCTAAAGACTTATACCTTCGTCGTTTTGCATAGATATCGGGAGTGCCACACACCCCTTTCCAGCGACCTCATGACCCCATGCTCTCCCAATTCATCTACTGACTTAACAGGGTCACCAGAGACATGAATGTCACTGCCAAGGTAAGTAAACCTCTCAACAAGGTCAACACTTTCTTCGCAGACAGACACACTGCTGATGGCCGTGCCCAAGAGGTCATTAAAGGCCCTGATGTTGGCTTTTATCAGGACATTTGCAAGCCCAGACACTCAAACTCCTCACTCAGTCTCTCGAGTGTTCCAATCAGAGCCTCCATTAACTCTGAGAAGATCACAGCATCGTCAGCAAAGTCAAGATAAGTGAATCTTTCTTCACCAACAGATGCCCTACTACAGCTGGATGCCACGACCTTGCCCAACACCCAGTGCACGCCAGCATTGAACAGAGTAGGAGCAGAACACAACCCTGACGAACCCCAGAATCAACTGGAAAAATCACAGAGGGTCTGCCTCCACTTTGCACAGCACTCACAGTACCAGTGTACAGGCCGGCCATGATATCCAACAACCTTGAGGGGATACCACAAAGTCTCAGGATGTCCCAACAGGGCAGCTCGATCAACTGAGAAGAACGCTTTACAAAAAGCAACAAAGGTTGCAAAGAAACTCTGCTGATATTTGCGTTTGTGCTCCATGAGAACCCTCAGTGCCAGGATGTAGTCAATCATAAACTTCTTAGGTATTAAGCTACTGACTCAGGCACCGCCGCAAGTGGCAGCCTTTCCAGCAGTTCCGTGTTTTTTTGTGAATTTCCCCTTGGGATTAATAAAGTATCTATCTATCTATATATCTATCTATCTATATATCTATCTATCTATCTAAAACCAGACTGCTCCGGTCGCTGGTAGGTGATCATCCTATTCAGGATGACCCTAGCAAGGACTTTACCTGGCACCGAAAACAGGGTTATCCCCCTGTAGTTGCTGCAATCTAGGCAATCACCCTTCCCTTTCCAGATAGGGCCAACAAGTCCCATTTTTCAGTCAGGTGGGATGACGCCTGTCAAGGAGGATAGCCTTACCACAGATCACTGCAGCATTCCTTACCATCAACTGGTTCACCATTTTGTGCAATCTCAGTGAGATTGGGTGGTTCACAGCCAATTGGAGGATCAGCCTCAAGAACTGTGGACCCAGAGATGTCCAACATCCTAACAGGAGGATCAACTTTAAACAGCTGCTCAAAGTAGCCAGCCCAGTAGGTCACAACTGCAATGTCTTCCGTAAAGACCATTAGTTAAATCAGCTGCTCTATGTCTGACTCCCTGAGAGAAGAAAAAAAACAGAAGAGTTAAATAAACAATGAGATTAATTAGAGGAAAACTGTTTCGCTGATTCTGAAACTCATTGGAACAAAAACTCTGCAGAGCAAAAGTTCAACAGAGCAGATAACCAAGATGGGAGCCAGTACACATCAATAGTGCTGGTAGTCAACAGCAAGAAACAACACTTGCTAACTACTGAGCTTTGCATTTTCTTGGACTTCCTTTTTCTGCTTCACAGCATGATCATGTCTCCTTTTTTCTGTCTAGGACACCTACAGGTTTTCATTTGTCAGTCCATCCTATTGGTTTATGGTCTGCTCAGTTTATCATTTGCATAAAGCACACTCTCAGCACAGTGCAGAGCATAATGTTAATAAATAGCGACAAATAAAAAAATATAAGTCGATTAATGCTCTTTTTTCTATAACATCACCAAATTACAATCAAATCAGTAACAACATTTTTTGAGATATTGGGGTATTTAAAGTTTCTGTTGCAGTGTTTTACCTAAAATATTGATATATTGAAATTTCCTTTCTCAGCAATATACCTACTGCCCTAGATGTACCATCCTGCCAAATTTCAGCTTTTTATCTAAACAGGAAATAGCGTTTTTGTTAATGAGCTAGTGAGTGAGACAACTTTAATAATAATAATAATAATAATTAGTAATACATTTTATTTATATAGTGCCTTTCCCATGCTCAAGGCACTTCACAGAGTTTAAGAAAGAATGGCAGGGTATACAGTATATAGCATGGTTCTAAACCAGATAAATAAATAAAGAAGAGTAAGATAGTAAATTCAGAGAAAAGCCTAACAGACAACATAATTGATGGTCTACGGGGCCGGCTCTACGCTGGGGCAAGAGGGGGCAATGCCCCCTTAAACAAATATCCTGCCCCCTTAAATCAAACTTTTAGAAGTTGAGAAAGAAAATAATAGGTTACCCACAAACTGAATATGGACAAGGTTTACTACAGTAGCTGAAAAATCCACTGGAAAAGGCACAAATGAGATGATAGGTTTCACCTCTTGTTCGCTCTTTCCCTCCGTGATCTGTTTGTGCGCAGCTCACACAGCACTCGACACCTTGTCTAAAAAAGCTGCTTGAGATCAGATGGACAAGCCACTATGAGGTGACAAGGTGCACTGTGGACAATCAAAAACAAATCCTTAGTATCCTATCTGAGATGACAGAGGATGATGATGCTGCAGTTGACCTGTGCACCGAGGCATGAGGCCTGCTATGCCAAATTAAGAGGCATCACTTCTTTGGGATTGGAAAGTTCCTAGTGTGGGTGCTTGGTGTCTTAAAACCAGCAAATGCTATTCTACAGTCTCAGTCAGTTGATCTGTGCAGTGCTTCTGAGGTTGTTAGTGTAGCCCTGGACTCCTTAAAAAATATCCGTGAGGATGACTGTTGGGGAGTGTCATCTCTTGCTGAGGATGAGTCACATCCAACAAAGAGAAGGAGAACAATGAGCAAACACCTGGTTCAAAGTGTTGTGCTCTCAATGTTGGGCCATACAGACTCTGGTGACCCTACCATTTCCCTTCATCAGTCTCTGAAAAGATCCCTGCTCAACATCCTTGACAGGGCCATTTCAGAAATGGAAACTAGATTTTCACACAAGAATATTGACCTGATGAGAGCCAAATCTAGTCTTGCATCCAAATCTAGCGCATTTCTGGATTCCACCCTGTTGCACTCTCTGGCTGTGATGGCTGGCACTGTAGCAGATGTTGTAAGTCTGGAAAATGAAGTTCTTGTGGCAAAACAGATGCTGCTTAAAAATTGTTCAAAGGAAACAGACCTGTCCACTGTGTGTAAACTACTGCAGGAGTACAAAGAAACCTTTCCTGAGTTGCATAAATTGTGTGTAACAGCCCTGGTAATTGGTGTGTCTTCAGCATCGTGTGAGAGTTCCTTCTCCACTTTGTCACAGGTCCTAACCCCCTATTGTCGCACCATGTTACATAAAAGAAAGAGGAATTTGGTGATCTTGGCCCATGGGAAGTCCATAACAAATAACTTGGATATGGATGAATTTGGAAGACAGGAGACTGTTGTTGTAGAGTGGATTGAGGAGAAAGGAGAGTGGAGTTGTTCAGTTGCTTACAAAACAAACAAGCTTAAAACAAGACAAAAAAGAAGAAAAAAGTTCAAATGTTCTGTTCTAAATCTGTTGTGTTCTACAAATTAGTCTGAGAATTGTAGGAAGAGACATGGTGAATTGTTTTTTTTATTTTTTTTTAATTGTTATGCCAGGGGTGTCAAACTCCAGTCCTGGAGGGCCGCAGTGGCTGCAGGGTTTTCATTCTAACCATCTTCTTAATTAGTGACCACTCTTTGCTGCTAATTACTTCTTTTAATTAACTTGACTCAGGCCCTTTAGTTGTTTATTTTTCCTTAATTAGCAGCCAAACAATAACGAGACACAAAACAAGCCTGGATTTCTCCTTGTTGCCTTATAATCGGATCACCATGGAAGGTTTTTCCTTTTTGTTTTTGACTCAGTTCGACAACAGAGGCTCCTTGATCTGGAGACCAGTGCAGTATAGAGCTGAGTAGGATTGTGTTGTGTTCCCAGTTTGATGACGTTTAACACCAGCTAGCCTCATGACAGGTTGATTGATGTTTGCATGTCCTGATCAGTAAGGTAAGTAAGAGTGGAACTTGCTCTTCTTCAGAGTTCTTTTCTTTCTGTTTCCTTGAGTGAATAGATGTCAATGTGTGGTGAATTGAGAGAGGGCAAATAATAAGCCTGAGAAATAAAAGGTGTGTTAATGCGTTAAATAAAAATAATACTGGGGTTAATTTGAATGTGTTAAAGACAGTTTCTGTATGTTATTTAGTGTCTTAAAGGGATCCCTGTGTGTGCATTTAAAACAAGTATAATCGTTCTTGAGAGTGTTCATGTCAGCATGTATGATGTTGTTTGAAAGGATGAGATGACTAATAAAAATGTGTGCAAGAATGGAAATATGTTTGTTTGTTTGAATTAAAAGAGCTCTTAATTCTAACTAAAAGAGTTATGAGTAGGTGGTGATTAGGCATGACAGTCTATGAGCACCATTTTCCTTTGAGTATTGGCCAGGCTGAAATGGGAGGAGAAATTCTTTAAATCAGTCCAGGTAGTGCTCCGTGCAAATATATGCTATATTAAAAAAAGAGAAAAAAAAGGAAAATAGTATGTGTGTTGACTCAAAGGAAGACGGACTGTGTCTTTTCTACAAGAGTCAAGAATAAACATCTGGAAAATATCAGTGAAAGAGTGTGCAAGATCAACTGGCTTTGGCAGGAGGTTATGTGGAGAAGAAATCAATGCTATTTAACAAATACATTTAGAATACTGTATTTTCTTAGGTTAAGATTCTGTGAAGATTAACTGACAAAGGAGCAGATTCTCCATTCTTAATATGGGTGGTGTGAAGGATGGCCGGCTATATATTCCGGACCACACTTCCAAGCCGCCAGATGGAGCCCTCCCAGCGGCATGGAAGTTCCCCGAATTCCAGTAGAGCCTCATGGACATTGTAGTTTTTTTAAACAACATTGCTGGATACCATGGGGGCCACCAGGAGCTGCTATAGGAAGGCTTGGGGAGTGCTACGTGCCCTATAACCTGGAAGTATGTCCTGATCACGTGAACAGTAGGAACAACGTACTTCCGGGGTGAAGAAAAAGACTTTGTATCTGACCCGGAAGTGATAAGGAATCTCATGGACTGTAGGGTGGATTCACTTCTGGGTCAGGAAATATAAAAGGACCATGGGAAGTCTCAGACGCTGAGCTGAGCTAAGTGGTAGGAGGGCAATGCGTCTGGGAGTGGAGGATTGTGATTTATTGGATTAGTGTATTGTTTATTGAGAATAGTGGAGTGGTGGTGCTTTGTGCACTTAATTATTAAAATAAATAATAATTATTAGACTTTTACCTGGTGTTTGGCGTGGTACCTGAGGGTTCAAGGGAGCAGTAGCGCCCCCTACTGCTACAGTGGGTATATGGGAATTAAAAAAATATATATATACACACACAGATTTTGTATTACAAGGAATTTTGATCTATTGATTTATTTTGTCACCCCCTTCTTGTGCTATAGGTGACTGACATTTTTTAAATGGTAAACACAATGGACTGCTGGTGTTTGTATGACTACAAAGCTTGTGACAGGTTCACTTGTATAATTTGATGCTTTAATGAAACACTCCAGACATTTTTTATTAAGACTCTAAAGCCTAAGGTAGAAATGTAAGTACTACTTTAATTAGTAAAATAATTAGTGAAGAAAGAGAAAATAAATTATACTTGGGATATATATAAAGAAACTGTAAGCTTTTAGATGACAGGTTATGAGGTGTTAATAGATGGGATTCCAAGACCATTTTTGCTGATCTAAGTGATCTATGAATTAATTTAAGGGACTTTGAGTTGAGGAATAAAGTATTTTATACCATTTACCTTGTCAATCTTAGATATAGTCAAATATAAACTTCTGTGTCAAAGGAAAAATATTTTTAAGCCTTGACATATTTGGACAATGTCTTAACAATCAGAGATATGTGAAACGAAATGTGGAGCTTAACTGTTCTGGTTATATTTTAAACTCATGTCCAAAGATAATTAAGAATTTATCTGTCCAGACTGTGGATTTCTTTCTTGACCTCTGCTTGCTGTGCTGACTGAGAGATGTTCTCTGGAGGATGCTGGTATACATTGTCATCCATTTAGGGGGACGATACAGTGAACACTGAGACAAATTTGTATTTTGGAATAACTGGCTGAACATTTTCTTGTTTTTTACAGGGACCTCCACAGAACACGACTCCAATACTATGCAATTATTATAAATTCAAAGTGGCTGGGTTTAACTGGTATAGCAATTTGCATAATATAATTTAAAAAAAATGTGATTAACATGACATGGTCATCACCTGATGCATAAGCAAATGTGTAAGAGTAAATATTTGTAGATAAGTATTTTTATGTACTCATTGATACTTTGTATGAGAATATAAGTTACCTGTAAGGACCAATGATTTATGTAATCTAGAGCTAATGAAAATCTAATCTAACACAACATAAAATGTCTATTTGGGATTACGTCATGTGAATATCATTGCAAAGGCCTGGTCATTGATTTTAATATTGTAACAAATAAAATAGAGCTTAACATTTAGGGACAGAAGAACCATAGTAAACTTATGGGATGGTATATATATATATACAGTTTAGCCTAACATGTTGATGGTGATACAGGACAAATGATTAATATTATAGCTTACTGAGCATAATTATTATAAAAGATAGCAAAGTAATCTTAGTAATAATTTGGCCCTAGTGAACACCAAATGGGAGTAAAATATAGAAAAGTATATTCTTAAAGACGATGATTTACATATATTCAAAGAGAATCATAAGCATATATGAAAATAAGGATTGTATCGTGATGCACGTTAGTATAGCAAGGGTTAAGTCACAAAAAGGCTTTTGCCTGTGTAGTTTTTATTTTTCTTAGTAAGCTGGAAACCATCAATATTTCATGACTCAAGCTCAAGCGTGTAGACAGAGGCTAACAAACAAGCGCCCCTCTTCTCTAGGTGGCTATCGAGAACTGGACGGGTTCAAGGTGGAGAAAGGGCCTGCCAGGTGGCCATGATGGATAAGACAGAGTGCTACACTCATTAGGCTGGGAAATACTGGTGGAACTAATTAGAGGTAGGACGAAGGCAACAGGAAGTTGGAGTCAGGGAGGAGTGTCAAACAAACTGAGTGAGGTAAACTTTTCATAAGGACTGTAATAAATGGAAGGTAGCCGAGGTGCTAATTGCTCAATTCATCTGAACTGAGACCGTGAGTACATCATGCAATAAAGCTTGATTCTGCATGCACATCCTGAGGTCTCCGAGTGCCTTCTCTGAGCAGCGTGTTTCTGCCACAACAAATGCTGCTGTCTGGGTTTGAGGGTACACTGCTGTGGATTAAATTGGTTTTTCTGACTTTTGTCTCTTTTACTATGTTAAACTTGCGAAGACAGCTGCAAACATCACTAAAGAAAAATTCTTTTTTTTTTTCCCCTCAACACATAACCCATATTTAATGACTACATACTTTCATATGTTTAATTGAACTAACTGTTTTGGCAAATCTTCTTTTCTTGTTGAGGACTCAATTAGACATCTGTCTGTGTGACAAGCAATAGGTACAAACCAATAAATACAGTATTTATCAGTCATCAATAATGTGTATGTGTTTTACTGAACAAAACTGTGGCCATATGAAAAAATGATGCAGTAAGTGTGGTAAATGCTAGAGTTTGTTATCACTAAGAAAAGGGGTGTTTTGTGGCTTAAAAAACACAGTAGTTAAAAAAAAGGAAGTACAATACGTATACTATATGTGTTTTACAAAGTCTGGTACTTTCTCACGATTTGACTACTGCATTCAGCTAAGGCAGATTACTTCTGGTAAGTAGCTCTCAACAGTTTTGCTCAGGCCCTCTCTTATGGTTACAGCATATGGGTAGGAAAATGATGTTAAAGGGGATCAACACTCTGTCAAAAAGTATTTCACTTTGACTTCAGAATACCATGATAGTGGTTGGGCACCTGCCACAATCTCATCAAGGGGGGCGTATTGGGGTCTTAGTCAGCAGATGATAAATGCCTGTAAACTGCATTATTAGATAAGATAACGGAGTTCTTTGGTTTTCCTACGGAGAAAGACCTGTGCTTTCTTTCATCACTTTTAGTACACAGAAGGCCACCGTCTACATCCACTTATTTTTTACTTGATTTAACCATTTTTTTATGACTGGGTGATGAAGTGGTTCTGAGGCAACGCAAACAGGAAATTTCAATCAAGCATCTATCCCCCTGTTCAAGTGAGTATTTCCATTGAAAAATACAGTTAAAAATTATAAAGTTTTATATTCATTGATTTAACTTATTGTCTTTTTATAGATATTGTAAAGATGTATTTCAAAGGCAAGAAAGACTTCATTAATCAGATTTTTTTAATAGCATATTTTACTATAACTGTGTATTTACAATGAAACATAGGAAAAAAATTATAAATTCAAACAGATACCAGAGAGTACAACACCAAGACTGTATCTACCAAAGGGACAAAGTGACTAAAAAATTGACTAAAAAAGGGACTTTTTAGCACTTCTTCCTAGAAATTAGGATTAAATACAATGGGGGATTGAGCCCTTCAATAGATCTGGAACTGTATGGCTGTCTCTGTGGACTCCTAAAAAACAGTCAAAAACGTTCTTGTTTAGCCCGGCTTTTGCTTAGATTCTTATTGTTATTGTTATTAATTTTATTTTTATTTAATTTCTTTCATTTTATTTTAATTTACTTAATGTATTTGTTTGGTTTTATAGTTTTTGTTTGTTTTATTGTTTATTTGTTTGTTTTGGTTTATTGTGTATCTTAATGTGTCTATGTCTTGCCTAGCATCTTTTTCTTTATTTTTTTTCTTTTATTGTATGGTGTTTTGTGACTTCCTGTCTATGAAAGGTACTTTATAAATAAACTTTACTTACTTACTAAATAAAAAAATACAAAATGTTATCTTTTGCAATCATTAAGTCTTTCAATCTGGCTTTGCCTACACAGTGTCAACACATCGATTTACATCAGTTTTGTTAAACAGTAGAAAAGGTCTTCTTTTGCAAAGGTGTTTTTATTGTTAGCATGTTTTAAAAGGAGCTGGCTTGGTGGTGCAGTGGTTAGCAGTCCTGCCTCACAGATCCAACGACTTACGTTCAAACCCTGTGCCTGGCTGCTCACTGTAGGTGTGCACTTTTCACAGTTTTCCTGTGTCTGTCGAAGGTCCTCTGCCAGGTACTCACTCCAGTTTTTACCCACACATGAGGGTTATGCTAATTGAAGACTCAGTTCTGGGCTGTGTACTGTAGTGGTAAGCGTGTGTGCCTTTACCCCTAGTGGTAACAGATGAGATGGGGGGTCGCACTATAAAAAGGGTATGACATTTAATTTGTATGATCTACTTTTTTTTTGACTTTTTAATTATACAGATAATAAAATAATAATTTAAATAATAATCTTCTTCTGTAGCTATTCCCATTTTATATGGGGTTATTTTTTAGTGATATTATTATTTTTTTAATTTATTAGTGATTACTATTAGTAATTAACAATTTGAATAATAATCGGTACTTTAATAAGTGTGAATAATAATAATTCTTTGCATTTATATAGTAATAGTAATTGATCATTTGATAAGTAATCTAGCAATCACTAATAATTTGAATAACAATATCCATCCATCCATCCGGTTTCTAACCCGCTGAATCCGAACACAGGGTCACGGGGGTCTGCTGGAGCCAATCCCAGCCAACACATGGCACAAGGCAGGAACCAATCCTGGGCAGGGTGCCAACCCACCGCAGGACACACACAAACACACCCACACACCAAGCACACACTAGGGCCAATATAGAATCACCAATCCACCTAACCTGCATGTCTTTGGACAGTGGGAGGAAACCGGAGCGCCCGGAGGAAACCCACGCAGACACGGGGAGAACATGCAAACTCCACGCAGGGAGGACCTGGGAAACGAACCTTGAATAACAATAGCAATAACTAATTATTTATATAAGAAGTAAATGTTTAAATTATAAAAAAGTAATCATTAATAATATTTTTAATACATAAGAACAATCTAGACGACAACAGGCCATTCAGCCCAACAAAGCTCACCAGTCCTATCCACTTAATAGCTTTAAAAAAGAATCAAGTCCAGTTTTGCAAGTCCCTTAAGTCCAAAGATCTACCACACTACTTGGTGGCTTATTCCAAATTAATAATATTAACAGCAATAATAATGTAACAGCACTGAAAACTTGCATGAGCCTGGGAATGAATCAACAAGGAATGAATTGGCATGCCATCATTCAAATGTACGGCGTCATTGCCTACCGTCTAAGAAAAAAAGGGCAAGCCTGCCAAAGCAGAATAAGAATATCAGCTAGTGCGGCAACAAGTGATTCTTCTAAGAACGGCATGCTACCTAAAAGAGTGCTATAAAAACGGCGAGAATCCATCGGTACTGGTGAATACCACAAATAATAATTAATAATAAATTATAATATTATAATAATAATTAATAATAACCAATAACTGAAATATTGGTAACTTATTGTTTGAATAATAATAACAACAAATAAATAATAATTAAATAGCCAAAAAGAGAACAATACATGAAGGATGCAAATCCAGCATCATATTCTCCGTATAATAGCCTGATGCTTAACTCCACCCACTTCTGACGTCACTCCCACCCACTTTTGAAAGTTGTTTGCGAATTTAACAGACACAACTAAGCACACGGACGGCCCCGCCCCCAAGACATCTCACTGGTCAACTTTTTTTTTTGTAGACTAGCCGTACTGAAAGTGTTTCTTTCATGACCCGAAACAGTGGCTTACCTGTGACACACGCTGAACTGGATGCTGCACTACATACATTGGCGGCCGGCACTGAGCCTTGTCGCTGGCGCGTGTTGAGGAACGCTTGGCTACACACCCATGTGTGTAGCGTTTTTCCCGCGCGCGGTATTTGACGACCACGTGTCTCACAGCAGACGTGGTTTTGCAAGTCGCACGGAGACCTTCGTCGGTTTTTTTCGCAGGAGTTTATTATCCATTTTGCGACTGCTGAAAAACTAACAATGAGAAATTAAAAAGCCAGGTCAGTTACCGTGTGTCACTATACATTGGTCAGTTTTGTGTTGTAAAATGCATCCCTAGGTTTCCTTTATGATGCTGTGCCTATTGCTTGTTTACTGTTTCATACACATTTGTGTTGGTTCTCGGACCGTGTTTTGCAATTCTCTTCTGAGGTGGCTGCTTATCTTATTTTATGGAACTGAATCAGAATTTGTGCGTTGATTTCATGCATTTTGTAACCCGCTTTTCCAGTTCGGGTCAAGGAGCCACTGGGCGAACCATTTAGAGCAAACCTACACCCGCACCCAGAGCCTCACATGGGATCACTTTACCCAAAGTTTGGGGCCTCGTTTGCTACAACTCAGTTACTAGACTAATCCAGCTTGGACAATGCATGTATGTAATTTTTAAAAAGCACAGCTTGTTGGGGTTTTGCTCGGTATAAATCTAAAACTAGGTGTCTTATGAAGGACTGCTGGATTTGAAGAATTAATGACGAGGCCACACCAAAAAAAAAGGCGGTTATTTGGGCTGAAGTGAAAGATCAAGGCGCACATCTTACATGAGCAGTACTATGTTTAAAACCCAGATCTTTGAAAATTTCCAGACATGAGGATATCAAGAATCCCAATATAAGCAAGTTAATTTCTCCTTTTTCATATTTTAGAGTTCCTGATTTTTAAGAGTTGTTTAAGAATTGGTTCTTCCGACTTTATTGGTTTTATAAATTGGCTTATAATGATTGTGTTACTATAAGTCTTTAGACCAGGGGTGACCAATGCTTCGATCGCGATCGACCGGTAGATCGGAAAGGGATTGCAGGTACATCGCGTTGCATTCACATTTTTAAAAAAATCTTAGTCTATCCTCCCTATGGCATTTGCCACTTGATTGACATACAGGGCGGCCAGTCTGAGATCTATTTTCTTCTAACACACTGGTCACGCATGATTAAACGCGCGAACTACTGCAAAACTCCGGCTGTGATCTAGTTAGCCTTCCAATTTATATCAACTAAAGAAGGGACTTTAAAAAAAAATTGTTTGGGGAAGGCATGGGCTGGATGTGGAATTGGAAGAGGATGTTTCAAACAATGTCACAATCGAAGTGCGTTTGTCTGATCTATCAATCCATTATTGTTATTCCAAAGAAGGGGAATGTGGAAAGGCACTTTCGAACTGTTAATAAAAACCAAGAAACTGACTTCCTTCCGATAATCGATCTGAGAAAGAGAAACGAGAGGGAACTAAAATCGCAGTTAAGACGCAACTTGACAGCATACGCTACAGAGCAGATTGAAAATTGTCTGTCAGGCTTTATCTAATGGAAAAAAGTAACAATTCGAATGTTGCTAAATGTAGCTAGGAGTAAAAAGTACTCAAGTAAAAAGTATGGTACAGTAAAACTACTCAGAGGTACAATTTTTTTAAAAAGATACTCAAGTAAATGTAACTCGTTACTACCCACCTCTGATACTCAGTGTATATTATATATATATATATATATATATATATATATATTTTTAATGTAAGTAGCTCGCAAGCCGTAAAAGTGTGGGCACCCCTGCTTTAGACGTACAGGCAGACTAAATATTTTGAACTCCAATATACCAAATAAACATAACTTTTATCCCTAAATGACCCTAGAGTGTTCCTGGTGTGTGTGTGTGCGTGTGTGTATGTGTATGCGTGCCCTGCGGTGGGGTGGTGCCCTGCCTAGGGTTTGTTTCTTGCATAGCACCCTGTGTTGGCTGGGATTGGCTCCAGCAGACCCCCGTGACCCTGTGGTTAGGATATAGCGGGTTGGATGGATGTACAAAGTCTGCATTTGCGTAATTCACAATGTTCATAAGAAATGTAATTGTGTATATTCTATGTGGTAGAAGTATAGTACATAATAAACAAGGATAGTTGGGTCAGATATTTGAAATATTAAAATGTGTGCTTCAATTTTAAATGTTTAGAATTAAACATTTCTTGATTGTAATTGAAATTTGACCTTTTAAAGCTTTTAACACAGGTCCATTGGATCAAAATTAGCATCATATTTATAATCAATTCTATAGTGATACCTGAAATGTGTATGTTTTGTTTGTAAACTTCTTGGAACTTTTAGGGCTGATACAACCGTTAAAGGATCAGATATAAAACATTGTATGATATTCGTGATCAGCAGCCTTGAAATAGCATAAAAATGACATGTGGCTTTTTGTTTTGTGAAAAGAAGTCATTTTGATTTTATGTATGCAATTAGTGGGTGAACTCAAGGGGTTGGCGGTTGTGACATGCACAACTTCAAGTCTTTCCTGTCTTTTTTGCTGAAGATCACTATTGGTTTACTCTTTATCATATGGGAGTAATTTCTTGGACAAAATTTGTTTCAAAATGGCCTAAAAATGAAGGTTTTTCAAGTCTAGAGAGCCAAAGCTCAAAGTCCTGCCTAACTAGACATCAAGACAAGTTGAGCAGTATATGGGGGGGTTTTCTCATACCATCGAGTCAGGGGGTGCCAGACAAAAAAAAGTAAAGTGGTTTCAAAGTGTTCCTAAGTAATTTCTATGAACTTAACACATGGCTCATTTATATACACTAATTAGATGGTAGCATTAAGTGCAGTGAATTGATAGCACAGTAATGCAGCCTGCTGACCTCTCCTTAGTCATCATATTCTTAGAAAATATTTCATGGGAATTGGAGATGGAAGTGTGGCACGATCTTGCATAGCAGTAAACAGAACAGCATAACGGATAAGAAATTGGACTCTAGGCAGGTATATCTCTAACAGTAACCTACTTTTTAACCCTGTTTGTTTTCTAATGTTTGTTGCTACTCTTAGGATCCAGTCTAGGTCAAGTAGATTACCACCTACTAGGAAAATGAGAACTGGACTGGCCAGATTCCAAGACCCAGCTGTTTCTAATGAGTTTGCACACAGTTTTTTCAGGGATCTGTGGTATCCTGGGTAAACCTCTCCAGGCTGGTGGTAAGGCTATTCTCCTGGCATTGCAAGCAATCTTTGCTTCCATTTGGGAGACTGGCATTATCCCAACTGACTGGAATACGGGACTTATCGTCCCTATCTGGAAAGTGAAGGGCGATCACCTCGATTGCAGCAACTACAGGGGGATAACACTGCTCTCGGTGTGGGATAAGGTCCTTGCTAGAGTCAGCCTCAATAGGATCCGTGATCACTTGCTCACCTACCAGTGACCGGAACAGTCTGGTTTTACACCTAAGAAGGCTACCGTCGACCACATCCTGGCACTGAGGGTTCTCATGGAGCGCAAACGCGAATATCGGCAGAGTTTCTTTGCAGCCTTTATTGATTTTCGCAAAGCGTTCATCTCAGTTGATCAAGCTGCCCTGTGGGACATCCTAAGGGTTGGCAGGATCCCCTCGAGGTTGCTGGATATCATGGCCGGCTTGTACACTGGTACTGTGAGTGCTGTGCAGAGTGGAGGCAGGACCTCTGTGTTTTTCTCAGTTGATTCTGGGGTTTGTCAGCAGTGTGTTCTGCTCCTACTCTGTTCAATGCTTGTATGGACTGGGTGTTCAGCAAGGTCGTGGGGTCCAGCGGCTGTGGGGCGTCTGTTGGTGAAGAAAGGTTCATGGATCTTGACTTTGCTGACGATGCTGTGATCTTCGTGGAGTCAATGGAGGCTCTGATCAGGGTGCTCGAGAGACTGAGTGAGGCGTCTGAGTGTCTGGGTTTGCGAGTGTCCTGATAAAAACCAACATCCAGGCCTTTAATGACCTCTTGGGCATGGACATCAGCAGTATGTCTGTCTGCGGAGAGAGTGTTGACCTTGTTGAGAGGTTTACTTACCTTGGCAGTGACATTTGTGTCTCTGGTGACTCTTCCTATGAAGTCAGTAGACGGATTGGGAGAGCATGGGGGGTCATGAGGTTGCTGGAAAGGGGTGTATGGCGCCCTCGATATCTATGCAAAAGGACAAAGGTCCAAGTCTTTAGAGTCCTGGTGCTTTCTGTCTTATTATATGGTTATGAGACATGGACGCTATCCAATGACCTGAGATGAAGACTGGACTCCTTTGGTACTGTGTCTCTCCAGAAGATTTTTTTTACAAAGTAACCAATAAGTGCATGTGAGGTATACCCCATTTTTGAAATTCTCTGACTTAAACTTCAAAGCCTTACAATATTTACATACTTCTGACACATCACCTATGTCCATATATTCAATCTCTATTTGCCTTTTCATTATTTCTCCGAGTAATAATTTCTCTTTGTTTGGGCTAATACGATGTTTACTTTCTTTGTTCTGACACTTTCGTTTTTTTCTGCTTTCATATTCTGCATCTTGTTCAGCATGTGTATTGCGCCAACTTTTTTTTGAGCCTTTTGAATTCCACTGCTTTCATAATCTCTAACCTGCTCTGCATGTGTATAGCGCCGTTTTTGAACATCTTTATGAAGTTCTACTTTTTCTTTTACTCTGTCTTTTAATTTTGAGCCCGATTGGATGTGCGTTTTTTCAGTTATACTTGCTCTGGGCTGATTATTGCTTTCCTTATTTTCTGAATTTGCACTTGATCATTCTTTTTCTTTTTTGCATTTTTTTTCTCTCCAACAATTTTGAGTCTCTTTTCTCCGTGCTGCTTTTTCTTCTTTGCATAGTCGTCGACGTTTTATCTATAACTTATTGTCCTTATACACTTTATATGCGCTGAGAGCCCTGGATCTGTGTGTACTCAAAGCCTTTACACGACTGAGTGTTTTGCTGCCCGTGGTCTTATTTGATATTGGTTCTATGTCCCCGCGAGACGGTCCTGGGTCAATCTCTTGGCACAAAGTCTCATCTCTTCTCCCTAGTCTTTCTCTCCCATGATTTTTTTTATAATAGAGAGATATAAGAAAAGCGTGACCCCATGTGAAGGGGCTTCCTATTTGTGGGCTGCACCATTTTCCAGGTATTTATTTGCCACTGTTTCAGCATAAACTGCATTCATGTGCACATTGTGAGCATACAGCCGGATGACTGGAGACGATGATTATGCAACATGAGTAACAGGAGGTGTTTTTCATTGACATTTTTGATATCCTTTTCTATGACCATAGCTGGTCACCACAGGCTTACATTCCATTAGAAACATTGTTATCTACTGTTATATAATTTCTGTTTGCAGTATTACTTCAAATACCTTGCTCTAACATGAAAAATACCCTCGACCAATGAAGTAAAGAGTGAAGATAGAAATTCCCTTCTTATTAGAGTGAGTTATTATTAGAGTTCTTATTAGAGCCAGTTTTGGGAGTTATTCCCAGAGCAAATATAAGCCCATCTATTTTCTAACACCGCATGTCCTATTGTTCTTATATATATATATATATATATATATATATATATATATATATATATATATATACAGTGGTATGAAAAACTATTTGCCCCCTTCCTGATTTCTTATTCTTTTGCATGTTTCTCACACAAAATGTTTCTGATCATCAAACACATTTAACCATTAGTCAAATATAACACAAGTAAACACAAAATGCAGTTTTTAAATGATGGTTTTTATTATTTAGGGAGAAAAAATCCAAACCTACATGGCCCTGTGTGAAAAAGTAATTGCCCCCTTGTTAAAAAATAACCTAACTGTGGTGTATCACACCTGAGTTCAATTTCCGTAGCCACCCCCAGGCCTGATTACTGCCACACCTGTTTCAATCAAGAAATCACTTAAATAGGAGCTGCCTGACACAGAGAAGTAGACCAAAAGCACCTCAAAAGCTAGACATCATGCCAAGATCGAAAGAAATTCAGGAACAAATGAGAACAGAAGTAATTGAGATCTATCAGTCTGGTAAAGGTTATAAAGCCATTTCTAAAGCTTTGGGACTCCAGCGAACCACAGTGAGAGCCATTATCCACAAATGGCAAAAACATGGAACAGTGGTGAACCTTTCCAGGAGTGGCCGGCCGACCAAAATTACCCCAAGAGTGCAGAGATGACTCATCCGAGAGGTCACAAAAGACCCCAGGACAACGTCTAAAGAACTGAAGGCCTCACTTGCCTCAATTAAGGTCAGTGTTCACGACTCCACCATAAGAAAGAGACTGGGCAAAAACGGACTGCATGGCAGATTTCCAAGACGCAAACCACTGTTAAGCAAAAAGAAAATTAGGGCTCGTCTCAATTTTACTAAGAAACATCTCAATGATTGCCAAGACTTTTGGGAAAATACCTTGTGGACTGGAGACAAAAGTTGAACTTTTTGGAAGGCAAATGTCCCGTTACATCTGGCGTAAAAGGAACACAGCATTTCAGAAAAAGAACATCATACCAACAGTAAAATATGGTGGTGGTAGTGTGATGGTCTGGGGTTGTTTTGCTGCTTCAGGACCTGGAAGGCTTGCTGTGATAGATGGAACCATGAATTCTACTGTCTACCAAAAATCCTGAAGGAGAATGTCCGGCCATCTGTTCGTCAACTCAAGCTGAAGCGATCTTGGGTGCTGCAACAGGACAATGACCCAAAACACACCAGCAAATCCACCTCTGAATGGCTGAAGAAAAACAAAATGAAGACTTTGGAGTGGCCTAGTCAAAGTCCTGACCTGAATCCAATTGAGATGCTATGGCATGACCTTAAAAAGGCTGTTCATGCTAGAAAACCCTCAAATAGAGCTGAATTACAACAATTCTGCAAAGATGAGTGGGCCAAAATTCCTCCAGAGCGCTGTAAAAGACTCATTGCAAGTTATCGCAAACGCTTGATTGCAGTTATAGCTGCTAAGGGTGGCCCAACCAGTTATTAGGTTCAGGGGGCAATTACTTTTTCACACAGGGCCATGTAGGTTTGGATTTTTTTTCTCCCTAAATAATAAAAACCGTCATTTCAAAACTGCATTTTGTGTTTACTTGTGTTATATTTGACTAATGGTTAAATGTGTTTGATGATCAAAAACATTTTGTGTGACAAACATGCAAAAGAATAAGAAATCAGGAAGGGGCAAATAGTTTTTCACACCACTATATATATATATATATATATATATATATATATATATATATATATATATATTATCTGTAGTTGTTTAAGCACAGTGGTGGATTTTACCTGACAGGTGCAAAGTCATCTTCTAAATGGAAAGCAAAGCGATAGTGAAGAGCTGCACAAAATTTCATAATTTGAGTTTATTAAAGCTTCTATTGAAAAACCACAAAGAATATCTCATTTTGCAAAAAGAAAGAAACATACAGTTGCTTATCATTTCCTTTAATGGTCTGGTGTCATATTCAAGATTGTGTCCTGCCTTGCACTTTGTGTTGCCAGGGCAGATTTTGATTACAGTGGAATTAATGAGTATATGTAGTGAAATTATCCGTATGCAGGAGGGGGCAATGGGTGGCTTCACCATATAATTTTTTTATAGATCCCTTCACAGAGCATGCTTATAACAATCCATGTTGCAAAGCATGAGTGTGGTTCAAAGTAACAAGATAAAGAACAGCACAGAGAAAAAAGATTCTGCATCATCAGGAAGAAGGAGGTCATTTGCATTGCACTCAAGTCATGTCCAAGTGCAAAAGCCACACTAGTCAGATTGAAAGAGGTTCTTATCAGTTAAGTGTAGAATCAGTTGAATGTAGAAGATGTTATAGAGTTTCTGACATTAAAACAAAAGATTTAAGGTAAAGTTAAGCATTGGTTTCATCATAACAAAGGCTTTTTGTGTAATCTTGGGTGTAACAGGTGAAGTGACTGTGGAGGTTAGAAATTTTATATGGAAATGGGTCAAAAAGTCAGGAAAGGAGTAGAAGGAGCCTTACAATTGACATATTAATATGGTGAGAGGCTGTGAAAGGGGAAGCAATAAGTGGATTGATTCAGTCTTTAAAGAAATAGTCAAAATGTTTGCAATTTAAATAGGATGAAATATCTGTTTTTTTCCAAAATGGAAGGATCTAGTCAATAGTTTTGACAAAGACAGTAGAACAGCTGTGTCTTCTTTTGACCACCTGAACCACGTAAGCACTTCAGTCTAGATTCAGAAAAGTCTTGTTTGTAATACCAAAATGGGGAATACCAGATTTCCTAATAAATGGAGAGCTCAATTGACTACCATTTGAAATCTAGCCTTTTACCAGGTGTCTTGAGCTTCAGTGGTTTCTCACTTTACTGAGAATGTGAGCCATTCATTGGAAGGAATGTACTGTAGTCTTCACAGTAACAGAATATGTAATGTGGGTGAATTTTGATATGTATGTCTGCAGTAGATGGAAGGAGTAGGCACATTAAGTAAATGACATGAGGTGTGGAGTGTTTGGTGCTGAGTTGTCGTTTTGGATGGTGTTTCACCAGACAGAGAGAAGAAACAGCAAAACAATATCAATAAAGATGCAGAAAGGGTCAGGGAGGGTAGAGTCATTGTGGAAGCAAAGAGATAATTTGCTAAATCCAAAATTCTGCCACCTCATGAGTAGAAGAGTGAAACAAGTCCTTGAGGTGGAAAATGTTAAACACCTTGTGAATATTACATGTTGATATAAATAACTAGATAGAAATAGAGAGAAGTAGGAAATTTTGTAGCAACACATCAAATGAATTGAACAGCTCAGAGAGCACCAGTAGTTAGCTAGTGAAATGATGAATGTAAAAGAGGTTGGGTGGCAAGGTGAAAACATTATAGACCTGATTAGGGAGTATGTTTCCTGCAAGACAGCGTTAGTCAATGTCAAATGTAGTAGATATTTAGATAGGTGGAAACAGGAACTGAGAATGAAAAATCATTGAGGTTTAGACAGAGAAGTGAAATTTAGCATGGGTATGTTTACTAGATATGTGGTACAAAAAGTGGTGTAAATTTTGTACATGCTTCTTAAGTTAAAGGACTTCAGAAGAAATGGATACTTTATATATGCAGACAGCAAAAAAGAAAATAGCAGAGCTGTCGTCATGTATGAGAAATCAGAGTAGATTTGGGAATATGGTCACAGTTATCATGCTAATGTATCTGGATTGTGCCATTTGTGCTTTTTGCTCATTTCCTGGGCAGAAATGTTTTTTTTTTTCTTATCAAGAGTCAA
Organism: Polypterus senegalus; assembly: GCF_016835505.1. Classification (NCBI taxonomy): domain Eukaryota; kingdom Metazoa; phylum Chordata; class Cladistia; order Polypteriformes; family Polypteridae; genus Polypterus; species Polypterus senegalus. The sequence continues at coordinate 62,635,585 of NC_053165.1, forward strand.
TACAACTTGATGTATGTATTCTGCAGAATATTTGTCTTTCCTTGCTCTGGGCCTCAACATACCTGTATTTGAATAAATATGTAATGGAAAAAAATCTTCAGAAAATTAATGGATGTGTCAATTTTGTGAAAGAATGGCATGAATTGGATTGTGTTACAATAATTCTTAAAAAAGAAAAAAAATAAACATTTCTGCAATAAATGCATCAATAATATAATTAAAGTAGGTCAATTTATTATTTAGTGTATCTGACTTTTTTCAGAATAGGGTCTTCCCAGCAGCACTGCCCACAATTAAGAATCAACCAGAGCAGAATGCCAATTTAAACAAAATATGAGAAGTTAATGCAATACACAATACCATGTTCACAAACTGCAAGACAATTTGTAGAAGTGCAAAACACAACAAATAAATAGTGGTCATACATCATTTAACTGTATATTAAATTAAGGAAGACAGATGTTTTAAGATTTCAAGGTAATGTAGTTCTCATTAATGATGGCACTAGAGAGAGGTGGCATATTAACACATGCAAGTAAGAATTTCACTATACTCTGAACTTGTGGCAATAATGGCCATATATCTCTAAAAACCTGATGAATGGAAAGTAGTAAATGTATGTAAGGAATATCACTTTTTAAGTCATGCATGTGGCAAAAATTTTTTAAAGGTCTTGCATCCTACTTTACATAAATAAAATGTATATCTTGCTTACTCTGTCACTCTCTCTATCTCTGAGTATGTATAGTCAATACTGCCTTTATAAGACTGAAGACTTTGGAAACTTCAGAAAATGTTTTGAACAAAATCTGTTAACTTGTTGATATTCTGTGACTTTTTAAGTATATAAAACATTTCTCCAAATAATAGGTACCATTAGAGTTACTTCTGGTTTAAAAAAAATATATAAATCATATCAGTTTTCATCGACGGATTTTGTTCAAGTCCTATCATTGTTGGATTGTAATGAAAATGTCAGACTGTTCATGAGTTATATGCCACAGACTCGAAAAGGTGACATAAACTGACACACAAGCAGACATCAAACCAATTGTGGTCAAGTTTAGGTTTGCCTGAAATAAGAGTGGCAATGGTTTGCATGTTGATCAGCACAAGTAAGAATTTCACTGTACTCTGTACATGTTATAATAATGACACTACAAACTATAAAGCCCCACTTCAGTACAATGTCTAGAGAAAGTAAAAAAGAGCTCATGTTTAAAAAAATAAATAACCTCCGTATCAGTAAAGGTACTAAGGAAACATATGTAACAAATCTTTGTCCAGATACCCAACTCCTGTCATATGTTATCTCAAATAAAAAATTCTTTGTCAAAATCAGATATTTAAACCTGCAGCTTTCAATTATTACACAAACAAGCTTTTAATTAATATGTTACACTTTTGGAAGTGATTAAAGTTAGGGCTGGGTTAGATTTAGTCAATAAATCTTTTATTTTGAATGGTTTGTAAAGGGTCATATTAAAATGTTTTAGGTTAATAAATAAAATGTTTCACAATTTCCTTTTATTCTACTTGTTCTTTTAAAACTTAACTGTTACAAAATAGTGAAATGCAATCCCATCTTTAAATTGCTTTCCCATCACCGTGTAAGACATTTTATGTTTAAATATGTCTCATATATGTTTTAAATTGATCCATGTATCTAATGTAAGTTGTATTTCTACTTATTTGTTGCCTAGCATGTCAGTCCCAAGGGTGTTATTTAATGGTGCATATTGAAACAAACATCACAATTTGAAAATATCAACAGCACAGGTTTTTAGGTAGCATACTGTTTTCATAAAAGAAAACTGATCCTTTCTTGCCCAAGGCATACCATGTTTCATATCTGCTTCACAGTTTTTGGAAAGAAGAATGTAGCTGATTCTTGGTTTTCTGTTCACAGAGAAAAACAATGAGTGATTATGACGATGCCTACAATGACACTTCGTATGAGAATTATTCGCATTATGATGAAATGGGGACAGTACACAACTTGCCACTTGTCAAGGTAGACCAATTCAGTATAATTGTAGCTGTGCTGTATACCATCATCTTTCTATTGGGAGTCTCAGGAAATATTTTAGTCATCTGGATTGCGGGATTCAAGATGAAGAGGACTGTCAATACCACCTGGTTTCTGAGTTTGGCCGCTGCAGATTTCCTCTTCTGCTTATTCATTCCTTTTAATGCTGCATATATGGCCTCTGGCCACTGGCATTTTGGACTAGCTCTCTGCAAGCTGATCTCATTTGTAATGTTTATCAACATGTTTTCCAGTATTTTCACCCTGGCAATCATCAGCATCGATCGCTTCATCTCAGTCATCTTCCCAGTGTGGGCCCAAAATTATCGTGCTCCAAAAACAGCCTTTGTGGTTGTGGTCGTCATTTGGTGTGTTTCCTTTCTTTTAAGTATTCCTTCTCTTGTGTTTCGCCAAACTATTTCTAAACGCGAAAAAATAAGTTGCTTCAACAATTATGGGGAAAATAAGCAGAAAGAAAAGAACATGATGATTGTCCTTATGATCCGTTTCACCTGTGGCTTTGTAATTCCTTTTCTACTTATAACTTTTTGCTATGTTGTTATTATATTCAAACTGAAAAAGAACCACATTGCAAAATCTTCTAAGCCTTTCAAAATTATGGGAGCCATTATCTGTTCTTTTTTTGTTTGCTGGGTTCCTTATCATATCTTCACCATCATAGAAATTGATCATCCAAAATACAATATGAACATACTAAATATTGGAATGCAATGTTCTGTACTTCTTGCTTCCAGCAACAGTTTCCTCAACCCTCTTCTGTATGTCTTTATGGGCAAAGACTTCAAGCACAAATTGCGACTGTCAATTATCTCCAAGATGGAGAATGCAATGAGTGAAGATACACATACCACAAACAGGAAGTTTTCAAAAGTAACACTTTCATCTTATGATAAAGCATCTACTGCCATTTAAATGTTAAACCTAGACAATTTTACAAAAATGTCATGTGATAGGTTTTATAATTTACGTTTTTATTTTATAAACTCTTTGGCCATAGTTTTTCAGGAGTAAAAAAGCTTTCAAGAACTTGCCCTTCTATGTGTTCAGGTGGTTACATATACATATATTTTTGTATCACATAGATAGAAAGAAATTAATTATATTGTACAACAGGTACAAAGGCAATAATTGAAATGAGCAGATGTCCATTCCTTTTCATACCAGGAATATATGTATATTCTGCAAATACTGAATGACACACAAATAAAATGCTCTTATGCTAGTTAGGTGTACCAGACTATGTTTAATAAGCATGCTTAGTACTAAAAGCACAGTCACATATTAAAAAAGACTTCAGTCAACTCAACTCAATAATACTCAAGTATAGTAAACCTTATTTTCACTGTGATCCGAAGTCTATGATGCCATCAGATATGTTATCACTTAGTGCATCTCTCCTTGTATGTTGCAACATTAACGTCATGTACAGAGACACCACTAGTACTAACACAGCCTAGAACAATGCACCCAATACCAAAATGAAAATGCAGAAACTGTGTTTTGTATCCTCCTAACTTAATCTTACTATAACTGTGTGAGAAAACAATGCTGGTAGATACATAAATGGATGTGACCAGTGTTTGGCGTGCAAACGTCAGTGGTTCTAAAGAGGAGCCCACAAACATCAACAAGGCAAAGTCTACTAAGACAGCTGTCAGAAACTTATCGCATCAACCATTTCAAAAGAATGATCAGACCATACAACTAGCTGTAATAAGATGGTCACTCAAACCATAACAGCGCTCAAAAAGCACTCCGCCTTTTGAAAAACACAACAGAGTGACATTTGATTTTTGAAGTTTTTCTGCATATTTTCTACTTTACTGTACACTTAGCCTGATTTATTTTCAGGTCCTGGGTTAATGCATCTAGTACTGGTCAATGAGTCTTTGTGACAGTATAGCCTGTCAGCAGTCAGTCATTGATAGCACTTGTAATCATGCTGAAATGACTTTGAAACCCTTGTTATGTTGTACTTATCTTTGTAATGTTTTTGTTGGCCATTTCAGTTGAATAATTTGTGCCTTCTTGTAAACTAGTAATAGGACATTTACCCCATATATCACTTGCTGTCAATGATACAACTGGTTATTTAGAATAAAATGTAGTGACATATTGTAGAGTCTTTGAGGAAACGTGCACAGAAATGGAGAGAAAATGTGCAACACCCTTAGAGAAGAAGTGACCAGGTCAGGATTTAATCCCAAATCAAAGGAACTATTAAAGCAACGGACTGAATCACTGCTCCATCAATCCATCCTATATTCCAGCGCAAAAAAATGTAATACCCATTTCATTATCTAATACAGGTTTAAATTAAATAACATAAAATTGTCTAACATTAGTGCCGTTTTATATTTCTGCCTTGTTTGTTTTTAAGTTTTGTACATGTGCACTTCTATTTCAATTAAAGCTTATTACAACAAACAATAGTTTAACATAACATTCATAAACATGCTTAATCTCATTTAAGGTTCGGAAATGGAACCTAAAAGTAACACGTGAGTTTTCTTTAAGCTTTTTGGTTAGAATGTGCTAGGTTATGGTAATAATAGGCAATAATTTTTCCTCAAATCTTCCTAATAAGCACTGTATAAATTCCCTGGAGCTTTTTGTCAACAAATGGAAAAAAGAATTATAGTACAGTAATTTGTCTCACCTGATTTTGCTTTAAAATTATTAATCATATTGTGGTCTATGAAAGGCACATGAAATGAAGATTATATGATTCACTTTCATGCGTAATGGCAGTTTGAAATTACTAATCCTCAGCATTTTGAGTGTATGATTGCATCCAAATAAAAACACATGAATGAATCCATCCATCCATCCCTTTGCTTTCAGTCTGTTTTGTTAGTTTATATTCTAAAATGGATTTCAAAGTATATGTTCTGGAGCAACCTCCTGCTACCCTGAACCCCAGATGGACACAGAGATCTCAGAATTCTTTAAACACTGTATTATTAACTTTTCAACTAAGAACACATACTGTATAGCACTTAAATAGTGGACGCCTGGAAAAGGAAGGATGTTCCAGCTGACAAGAAGATCCCATGGGCAAGAGCACATCATTGTGAAAAAGAGCAGAGGGAAGTGGTGCCTGATTCTACTACATGTTTGAACCTGATTTGGCAGGGGTCATGTGAAGGGTTACTAAGGTAGCCAGGATCAAAGGTGAGTGTAGCAGATTACATCTTCAAATGAGTAAGAATTACTCTGGCAGTGATAAAAAACCTCAGTATGTTAGTGTAGGAAAGCAGGGTCCACTTTTGAGTAGCAAACTGTCATGCTGGAGTCTCGAAAGTGAAATATGTTGTTTCGATGGTATAAGACAGTGAGAGTAGCACTTTGGGAGGAGACACAAAGAATGAAAGAGAGGGAGCAATCCTTCAGATGTCATAGGTGTTTGTCTGCTAAGCAGAAAAAATAAGGAAAAGGAGACCACTGAAGTAATTAGGTAAGTCATCTCACTTCAGAGAAAGTACTGTAATTGAAACTGAAACTGTAATTTTGTCTGACTGTCTTGTGTGTTCTTCGCTTACATTTTATTGTACTTTTTTAATTTTGCTCCATTTCATTGTCTATTCTTTGTTATATTTGAATTATTTGCAAGTTCCCAGGTCAAATTTCCCACTGCTGCTTGTTTACAGAGTACAGTGAAATTCTTACTTGCATGTGTTTAGGGCCCCCAGGTGCAATTAAAAATTTCTTAAGAGCCATATGTAAAATACCTTAGCTTCTCTGTTTTGGTGCATCTGACCATTTAGTTTTACCACTTTCAGGTTAAGGAACTTTGGCTTTCTTTGTGAGGATTTTGCAATTTTGACTTTTGAATTACTTTAAACAATCAATGCAGGATCCGTAAATGAAATTAAAAATAAAAGTATTGAACAAATTAAAAATCAGTCAGATGGCACCAGCATTTTAGTGGAGGAATGGTGCAGAAAGGGTTGAAAAAAAAAATAGTGAAATCAAATGACTAAAAATAATTCAACAAAATGATTACAATATATTACACACAGGATTCTGAGAACAGGAATCGAAGAGCGAAACGAAATTTTGAAATCAATATAATAAGTTAGCATCTGTGTGTATCAAGAACCTAAACTCTGAAAACACTTTAGAAAGACATTTGCAGCTTCCTTACTCCCTTAATATTAAAAGGGGCTTCTATTGTACAACCTGAAGCATCATGAGAAGACAAGAGAAGCAAGAAAATAGCATAACACATTGCTGTTCTTGGGATAGACTTGTGCTTTTTGCAGCTCTAAAATGGTCATGTTGCTTGTGGATTAGCATGTTTAAGCAAGAATTTTGTTTTACTCTGTAAATGTGACCCAATGAAACTATAATAAGGATATGAAAAAATGATGGATGGATAATGTCAGTTATTTGAGTTCTCTGTTGTTGCAGAACTTTGGCTGTAAGAAAGGTTCTTAAGACCATCACCTGCAGTTTCATTTTATAGTGGTCATAGATTTAGTGCATTATGATTCATCCTTGGGTGACCTTCTTTTGCCCACTCACTGAACTTGACTTTATATCTGCTTCTCTTGGTTGCTTACAGAAGCAACGTACTGGGTTGAAACCATCCTGGTAGCTCTTAAGAATTACCAAAGTTGCGCAAACCAGCTGAGAGATATGAATACCCATGGCTGATTCCAGAATGGCAGCCAGTGGAAGTACCACTCTGCTCTGCTCCATGGGTTTGAGGTGGGGTCTGGAGGGACTGACCCATATATTGGCTTGAACTTGCTTTACATAGTGGGATTAAAAGTAGATTTGCTTGTTCTTTCTGAGTATCAGTAATATACAGGCATGGCCGAAATTATTGGCACCCCTGGAATTTTCCCAGAAAATGCACCATTTCTCCCAGAAAATTGTTGCAATTACAAATGTTTTGGTATACACGTTTATTTCTTTTATGTGCATTGGAACAACACAAAAAAAACAGAGGAAAAAAAGCCTAATCTGACATCATTTCACACAAAACTCAAAAACCGAGCTGGACAAAATTATTGGCACCATCAACTTAATATTTGGTTGCACGCCCTTTGGAAAAAATAACTGAAATCAAGCTCTTCCTATAACCATCAACAAGCTTGTGACACCTCTCAACTGGAATTTCCGACCCCTCTTCTTTTGCAAACTGCTCAAGGTCCCTCAGATTTGAAGGGAGCCTTCTCCCAACAGCAATTTTGAGATCTCTCCATAAGTGTTCAATTGGATTTAGATCCGGACGCATTGATGGCCACTTCAGAACTCTCCAGCGCTTTGTCTTCAACCATTTCTGGGTGCTTTTAGAGGTATGTTTGGGGTCATTGTCCTGCTGGAACACCCATGACCTCTGATGCAGACCCAGCTTTCTGATACTGGGCCCTACATTGCGCCCCAATATCTTTTGATAGTCTTCAGATTTCATGATACCTTGCACACAGTCAAGGCATCCAATTCCAGAGGCAGCAAAACATCCCCAAAACATCTTAGAACATCCACCATGTTTGACTGTAGGTACTGTGTTCTTTTCTTTATAGGCCTCATTCCGTTTTCTGTAAACTGTAGAATCATGAGCTTTACCAAAAAGCTCTACCTTGGTCTCATCTGTCCACAAGAAGTTCGCCCAGAAGGATTTTGGCTTCCTCAGGTACATTTTGGCAAGCTCCAGTCTGGCTTTATTATGTTACTGTGTCAGCAGTGGGGTCTTCCTGGCTCTCCTGCCATAGCGTTTCATTTCGTTTGGATGTCGACGGATAGTTCGAGCTAACACTGTTGCATCCCGAGTCTGCAGAACAGCTTGAATATGTTTTGAAGTTGATTGGGGCTGTTTATCCACCATTCAGACTATCCTTCGTTGCATTCTTTTATCAAGTTTTCTCTTCTGTCCACGTCCTGGGAAATTGGCTACAGTGCCATGTGTTGTGAGCTTCTTGATTTTGTTGCGCACAGTATACAAAGGAACATAAAGATCTCTAGAGATGGACTTGTAGCCTTGAGATTGATATTTTTCCACAATTTTTGTTCTCAAGTCCTCAGACAATTCTCTGCTCTTCTTTCTGTTCTCCATGCTTAGTGTGGCACACTCAGACACACAACAGAAAGGTTGAGTCATCTTTTCTCCATTTTAACTGGCTTCAGGTGTGATTGCTATTTTGCCAGCACATGTTTCTTGCCACAGGTGAGTTCAAACGAGCATCATATGCTTGAAATAAAACGATTTACCCTCAATTTTGAAAAGGTGCCAATAAATTTGTCTGGCCCATTTTTGGAGTTCTGTGTGACATGATGTTAGATTTGGCTTTTTTTCTCTGTTTTTGTGTTGTTCCAATGCACATAAAGGAAATAAAAATGTGTATACAAAAACATTTGTAATTGCAACAATTTTCCGGGAGAAATGGTGCAGATTATGGGAAAATTCCAGGGGTGCCGATAATTTCGGCCATGACTGTAAATATCTCTTTGGTGCTGGCAGTGAGATTAGTCATACCATAGATTATGTTAAAAGCAAAATTTACCTTTTCACTGTGAGAAAAAGGTTTCTTGCTGGGCAAATATCTGAGAAGCTGAACGATTATGAAGATTTAGCAAAACTGATTTTTTTTTTGAAAAGTAGGAACATCCCTTTGCTTTTATCATCCTAGATTAGAGAGGTAGGATGAAGTTTATTGAAAAATTAGATGGGGGGGTGGTGGAAACAGAACAAGTTAAAGAGAATTGTGGAGGAAATGGCCCATTTTAAACCAAGAAGGGTGGCACAGTGGGTAGCACTGCTGCCCTTAGTAAGGAGACCTGGGTTCGCTTCCCGGGTCCTCCCTGCTTGGAGTTTGCATGTTCTCCCCGTGTCTGTGTGGGCTTCCTCTGGGTACTCCAGTTTCTTCCCACAGTCCAAAGACATGCAGGTTAGGTGCATTGGTGATCCTAAATTATCCTTGGTGTGTGCTTGGTGTGTGTGTGATTGTGTGGGTGTGTGTGTGTGCGCGCCCTGCCCGGGGTTTATTTCCTGCCTTGCACCCTGTGTTGGCTGGGATTGGCTCCAGCAGACCCCCATGTCCCTGTAGTTAGGATATAGTGGGTTGGATAATGGATGGATAAACCAAGGATAGCTGGCTGAGCTGCATGCAACCCCATGCATCTTATCAACATGTGCAAGAAACAGAGAGGTGTGAACCAATTTGTGTTTGGCCATTTTGAAAAGGTTTGTCCTTTTTATTCTCCTGCTCTGCTCCCCTTCCAAGCTTATTTGGCCCAGACTTTGCATGAAAGCCTCACTGTGGAAATCAGTCCTAGTAAATCTGAGGTCATACCACACCTTGCTTGTAGAGCTGGTCTCCCATTCAGCCATTGATGACTCGGCCAGGGCTACTGAGCATGTGTTTTAAGCACATGTTAGCTCAATGCATGGTATATCTGCTAATTCACAGGGATGTTTTTGTATTCCAAGCCCAGCTTTATTCCCACACAATCAAATTGCAGTGATAATGCCCTTAATTTAATTTGAACTGTGCTCAAGCTGCTTAACTCCATGACCTACACAACATAGCCAACATTAACTGGACCATGTCTCACTTCAGTAATAGACATTAAAGATTAGTTTTACATTTGTTCTCTGCTTGACCACACTGTTGCCTTAGTAGTGGGCCTTGCTTTTGAGTTTATTGGTTAACCACTGGGTTTTGTATACAATGCTAAGCCCAGTAACTGTGTGGAGTGTACAATCTGGCATCGGGTTCATTTTCTCTATAACATTTTTCCACAACCCATACATGTATATTTTATGTGGGCAAATTTGATTTATCCAAGGGTGAGTGAGCGCATATAAACAGAAAGGCATCCTGTGATTACTATTTTGTGGTCATTGTTATCAGGAGAGACTTTGGGTTTCCTTGATCCTGTTCAGAAAAAAGATTAAGAAACTTAATAGATGGCGGTTTTTAGAGTGATTTCGAGCCATAACATAAAAACATGGATTTTTATGATCTGTGTATGTTTCATTTTAAATTAAGAAGTTATTGGCAACTAAAATGAATATTTAAAAAGATTTCTGTAGATGGACGTGAAAGAGACTATAAATTACTGTAGAAAGACAGTAAAATGAAAGAACACATAAACCAAAAATATTTAGTCTCCTAGATGGAAAACACCTGTTTAATTATTGGCAATGAGAAGAATAGGGATGCAGCCTTCAGTGCTCAGCTCCCTCCATCGTATGTTCATCATGTCTTCTCATGGCACAAAAGAATGAGTATTATTGGCTATTTTATAGTCCTGTGGCTGAAAGAGGCAAGAGGATCGGTGGAGCTTTGCTAAAGTAACGTTAACCCACATTCCTTTTAAATTGTTCCTCATAAAGACAGTTGAATGATTCATGTTGAATTATACATATCTGTGTACGCCATACATCATTTGAAACACATGACAAGCAGTGAAACCATAAACAAAATTACTGTGCCCTTTCAAAACAGGACATTGTGACTGAGTGAACTGGGCACCCATGCTACATTAACTCAAACTTGGTCAGTACATTTATTATTTATGTTGGCCGAACCTTGATTTGTTTGTTTGTGTATGACTGGAGTGTCTAATTCGCCAACTAAAATTATTTTTCTTGTTCTGTTTGATGCTAAACACATCTGCAATCCATCAGTAGTTAGGCTTTGCTCTTAATAGGACATTATGCTATTGGCAGAGGAGAGTATACACTGAAAATGACCAAATTATTTTTCTTTCCACACAGGTTATCCATTAATTGGTTGGTATACCCTTTTTGAAATATACCAGTGTCAAACCATTGCTCAGGGTCCAGAACTGTGTAGTTGGTGTTATAAAAATAGGGTTCTTATACTGCCCGTGAATTGTTAAAAGTTGTGCACAATATTGATTGAATCACATCTATCATGAGGAGAGTGCCACTCCTGTATTCTCCAGCAAGTAGATTTCAATTTGCCCAGTTTCAATTCATTAAACATTAACCCCGAGTTTTCTAGCCCAAACTCACCGTCCATTTCCATCATTCACAAGAGAGACTTTGCCAGCCACTGGATCGACGTGTTCATGTGTTACCTCCACATTTTACACAGGAGGGTAATTTCTTGGGTTACAAATTGTTGTAATCACATTTGTCATCTGAATGTTGCAAATCACACTTTGGGAAAATTTATTTCTCACTCCATGTGTTCTGGCAGGGAAAGGTCAAACTTAATCAGTAAGCCAATGAAACGTTTAATATTTTAATAGGAAGAAACCCTTCTTGTTGAAATTTTGCATGCAGGGCATTCAAGTTACAGTGCTGTTTGATGACAGTCACATCCATCAAAGTTCTTATCTGGTGAAATGGGGGGAAACATTTGCAAGAAATTGAAGTTAAATGAAACAAGTAATATCCAGCAATTACACAAAAAGGTAAGCTTTTACTCACCTAAGATGCAAAAAACACAGTATAGATCAGAAATGGGAAGGAGTGATACTGATGTACTGCGTCTCTTTTCATAGCTTTTGATTTGCATTCTGTCTGTGTACTATCTATGCTGTGCTTTTACTTCATATATAAAGAGATGACAGCCCCTCCTGTATGACATGCTGTATGACACTAGCTGTGCCCATGCTAATAATAATCTGCTAGGTTAACTAAATCGGTTGGTTGTAAGTACACATATGTTTCATCCAGGCCTGAGCCTAGCCTTGTGGCCATTGTTGCTGTGTTGGTCTGAATACAGATACATGCTTACCTTTAAATGATTCCAAAATATTTACAGTTTCATGTGTTTTTTTGGCTCAAATAAGATTTAGTTCCTTGTAGTGATCTGCTACTGCATTATCCTAGCACAGAGAACTGCAGAATTAAATGATTTAATACAAATGGAATCTATTTTATCATTCTCTAATGCCATTATCAAAAATGATACACTATGAATAGAGTGTGTCCCATTCAGAGTATGGTAATTATGGAGCATTTCTGAGTACTAAACATTTGTGTTCTGGTTGCTGAGTTATTTGTGCATTCACTGTCCCGCCAGTACTACTAACACACCACCCAAGATAATCCTACATGAAATAGGCATTAAAGCAGAGAAATACCCATTCAATCAACATTTCATTTGCCATGATACTGAGGAAGAAAATGCCTATGTGACATTCATTGCAATGAAAGGTTAAAGAGCATATAGCAGACAATCACTCTGTACCATTTTTTTTATTTATTCTTCCATCACCAGGATACAATTGTGCAATTTCATGCGTTGTGCATTATGCACCAGGGTCATCATAAAATATTTAGTCCGGTGCAAAATAAACATATGACAGGAATCTAACTTTGCTAAAATATATTGGATGCATACTGGTTTTATAATGCTGGCTTATAAAGTAGCCTGTTGAGACTGAAGATTGAAAGGCACCTCCTTTATAACTGATAGCAACTACGGGAGAAAGATAAAATCTAGTATCAAAGGTTTAGAAGTCACTACTCAGGAGTCGAGAAGGTCAAACAAAGTCAGATATCCCATTGTAAATGGGGCTGAGACAAAACACTATTTCAAGAACAAGGTGTAGTTTTAAAACTATTATTTATTTGTTTATAGTTGTTAACGTGTCTTTCATTTAATGTTCAATAAATTTGAGAATTGGAGCATCTATTATTCTCACACTTCAATAAGTTGTCGACTGCTCTGTTGAATTTTATAGTAACACCACACGCGTGTCCTTGGAGGTAAGTGCAACACTGACTTGAATGACAGTCTCGCTAGTGCATTGCATTGTCTAAGCATTGCTTCCCTTGATTTATATTCAGAATAGTATGGTTTCCTTCCACATCCCAAGGAAAGACTGATTAATGACTCATAATTGAGCTTTACCCAGTCCTGGCTCCAAAGGTCCTGTATACACAGTTTTGAAAAACGAAAGATTGAGTAAATCAATCTACAAGTGTGAGTGCATTTACATGCACTTAATAATCTGGTTATCCACAGAAACCTGGAAAAGCCATGTATAACTTTATTCCGAGTTAGAGAAATGGGGGTTATGTGACTAGGTGTCACATGGGGGAAGGACAGGGTTCATTTAGTTCTTAAAACTTGGCTATAAGAGCCAACAACATCTCTTTTTCCTTTCTTGTATTTACATAGCTGAGTTGTCATCTATCACAAGATATTATTGATGAAAGAGAACACATTAAATCCAAATTTGCTTTTTTCTACCACACATGAACCATGTATGCTTTATTGTACAAAGTGTGATGAAAATAATTTTAATAGTTTTTATAAATTTAAGATTGAAAAGTTGCACTAAAAATATTTAAAAGTTCTATATTTGCCATCTAAATTAAAAAAACTGTTAGGTTATGGTTTTGTACTGTGTTATAATTAATTCACACTGACAGCTGCGATTCTGTAGGAAGGCAGTTCTGGAAAAGTTACACCAGCAAATGGAAATTCCAGAGCTATGATACTTGTGAAGACTTATTTTGCCTTATTAAAGTTTAAAACTCCGTGAACGTATTGAAAGAATTTATCGAGTTGAATGGTGCCAGGAAATTACTCCACACAGACGTGTATTTGGCCTTTCATAACATAACTTTCTCATAATGACTTAATCCAGTTCAGGATGAACGTGGGCCTGGAGCCATCACAGCAATATTGGGGACAAACTAGGAAACTACCTTGGTGAAAGTGCCAGCCCATTGTTAGGCCCACTAACATGAATTTGGGTTTATTTGGAATCCCCAATTAACCTAACCAGTAATAGGACATCTTTCTCTGTTAAATGTGGCAGTAGCATAATTCTTTGCTGTAGGCCTGAATTACTTTAATTTATAAACCCACATGAGAATTCATTATTACTCTGAAGGTAGCCAATCAAATCTGTTAGATTCTTCAAAATTCTCCATCATCAACAGTATTATCAACATTGACCCAATTGGAACAGTCTATGCGACAAGTGAATCAAGGACTGATTTGTCTTGTGCTGGATTGCTTAATAGTAAGTTCTGCTTGGTTAAGGTGCTCCATCATTTCCAGTCCTTGTATATTTTATCATGCTTTTCTTTGTTTGTTGGCACTGTATGAGTTATACTTCTGGCTGAGTATTCATTGGTTCTCAATGGTTGCCACTGCCAGTCCCTACAACCTGTGACAAAATCAAATCTGTTACAAAGTGCATCATCATTATAATTAAATATGGGTAGCTGACAGTAGAAGTACAAATACAAAAACTCTTGTCAGCAGCTTTAATGTTGACAAATAAAGCTTGTGGTACTAGTTATAATAAAGTCAGAGTTCATATTTTCTTCATTCATCCTCATAAGTGGCCAAAAGTTAGAGAGTGACACAAGTATTGGTTTTCACAAAGTTTGCTGCTTCAGTGTTTGTAGAGACTTTTAAGGATGTCTGTATCTTGTACCTTCATTAGTCTACTGTATATTTGTAATGTTTTATTAATTTGGATTATTGATTACTTACATTTTTAGCATTATTTTAATGGTGGTGTTTTCATTGTATGTGCTTTGGCAAATAAAGGAGACCATTCAGAAGAAAATAAAACTCTGTAGCCAAAAATGACAGACTTTCAAAGTGCAAAACAGTAGAATAGCTGATAAGCAGTCTGGGGTTTGAGAATGTTAACACGGAAAACCAAATACCAAAACTTGATGTTCAGAACAAAACATAAGAAAAACTTTAAAACTAACTGGCTAATATTTATGCAAATTTGTTAGCTGTTTTATAGTGTTCAGTCTAAAGGTGGGCTATCTTTTATAGTGGTAATAGTAGTATTGCCTCGTGTACAGTATAGCAGCAGTGGTTGTTGTTACTGCTAATATGGTAGCACAATGCAAAAGCAGTAATAAATATAAATAACAATACAATACTCGTAATAATACTTTAAAATATAAAGGAAAATGATTCATGCAGATACTGTACTAAATGAGTTCTTAATTGTTTTGTCACCACTTTGTGTATTTGTTTTTTTGTGGATGCTGCCATTTTATGTTTCTAAATTTCATGGGCTGCACTGTTTATTTGATTGGATATTATGAAGTTTCACGGCTACTGGGCTTGCAGCGCATGTGCCATGTGACCTATGAGATCATGGCATCAATGAAATACTAAGCAAGATGTCTACTGTCATGAAATAGTGCCTGAACATCAAGCCATTAAAGGATTGACTTTGCGAGAGACAAATCCTTGAGCAGACTATTAAAGGAAAATATTCCAGCCTTGACTTTAATTTATTTTGTTCTGTGGTTTAGTCCTTTGTATGTTGGTGAACATTCAAGCTACTTGTGAATCATCTTTAGCAAATGTCTGTGATGGTATTTTTGAAAACCCTAAAAGAAAACCTCAGTTAACCTATATCACTCGATATTAAAAAATGGTCCTATAACAACAACATAAATAGAAAGGAGATTTTAAAGCAGGAAGGCAGTGAAGTGATTTAAATTTAGCGTTACATGTGTGTACTAGTTTTAGTTATGATGCTGGTTCTCATGCTTTAAAAGTAATTCAAGTATTTAATATTAAGTGAGCTATTTGAACAGTCTGACTATAAAGCATTACAATGGTCAACTCTAGTCATTACAATAACTAGAAGAGGTTTTAGAAGCAATACATTCATGTGTTTAGAAAATATACTGAATATTAGTAGCTCATGAATAAAATTGGGGCTAAATGAGCAGGTTTATGCATCTTTTAACAAACTCCTCTGATTATCTTAAAAACAGCTTTGGGTTTCACATAAACAAGTTTATGTTTATTTGATCATTCCAGTTTTCATTCCTTAAAAGATTAATTGATAGCAGGAAATATTAAGGTCCTCTAAAACATATGCTATTTTTAAAATGAGACCAAAATATAACCTGAACCAGCATTGCAAACCAACTCTGACACTTTCTTGTAATGTTAGAAAGACCATTGTGAAAATCTGGACATAAGTAATATTGATTTTGTTTAGCCCTCTTTGATTTGTTACATTTGCATTTTAGAAATTAATATATATTAAAAAAAAGTGGATTTGGAAGACAGTTGGATGGATGTATGACAGAAAACTTGACCTGGAATAAGAGGGGTAGATGATAGATGAATGGATTGAAGAATTGCATTTTTTCCTGTATCATCAATTTTTTTTAGTAAACAAACCCTACTTTAGAAGATCAGAGACACTTTGATGGTTAATAAACCACAGAGCAGTGTTATTAGGCACCATTACAGAATATTACTAGAAACCTATAAAAGCATACTTGAGTTATTCAGAGTAATTATGGCGACAAGAACCGACTATAATGTTTCATTAGTGTGTTTTTTTTTTTTTTTATTACCTCCAACCTCCTGAAAGGTATCTTTCTTAATGGCTACTTCTATTACATGTCTTAATTAAATCTTAGCGTCAGAGATGGTGATTAGGCTAAAAAGCTAAATCCATTTGGGTTTTGCTCATGCCACTCTTTTTCTGTTTAGCCATTATTGACAGGAGAGGGCAGCAATTTCTAATTCTATTTTTTACTTCATCGGAGATTGAAAATTGGAATGTGGATGTTTATTTAGAAATTCATGTGCAGGCAAAAAAACTTTCATACAGAACCTACAGTATCTGTAATGTATAGTATTTAATTCAGTCTTTTTGCAACATTGTTCATACAGTTTGTATGAAAACATGTGATGTGTCCAGCACTTGAATTTCCATGTTTAAGTATGTGATTTTAGATCTAAAGTGTTGCAAGTCATTATTCACAATAGCAGTTCAAACTTCTGTCTTCTTTAGATCATAAACTATGGGAGTGATTGTATTCTAAATCAATGGGTTTTTGACACTTTACATTGCTGTTTGCCATGCCAAGTTTCTTTTTGGTTGATAGACACATTTTTGAGATGCTGTATTCACAGGCACCTGACTCTATAAGTGGTTTTATTGTGGTCAGACATGTTTAAAATGTGTAATTCTGTTGAAAGCTGAAACTCAAAATTTTAGCCCTTTCAATCTCTGTGTACATGGACTGAACCTGAGAACAACAGGTATGCAGTTTTGTGAAAACATCTTAGAACACCCTAGAAGATTTATTTTTAAGGCTGGGCAGTAAGTGTTAGCTGGTGAACCATTATGCAACATTAGAATACTGTAAATGCAAGTGAACATTATTACAAAAAAAAATAAACAATTTTGTTTTTTCTAAAAATGTATTGATATTTATGAGATAGCTAGAACAATTCCAGCTTATTCCCAGGGCTGTCCTTGAAGCTCCCTAGCTATTCCATGCAGCTGTATGTGGTGAATTTTACCAATGGCATATATGATTCATGTGCATTTGGTGGTAACAACAAAGTGCTGAGGTACCTCAAGGAGAAGTTTGGTAATGGCTAAGCTAACATACTTTGATAGGTTAAAGTCATACTTTGTACCAACATGACTATAGTTAGAAAACAAGAAACAGAACACCCAAACAGAAGGAAGCAGAAGAC
The DNA here is from genome assembly GCF_016835505.1 of Polypterus senegalus. Classification (NCBI taxonomy): domain Eukaryota; kingdom Metazoa; phylum Chordata; class Cladistia; order Polypteriformes; family Polypteridae; genus Polypterus; species Polypterus senegalus. The sequence continues at coordinate 62,653,072 of NC_053165.1, forward strand.
CTAAAATTTGTCTGCATTTAATGTATGGTTCTTAAAGGTCACTGTCTTAACAGTTTGAAACCAATCCATTGCAGCCATCTGAGATCAACATATATACTTAAACTGTGTGAAGAAGTTTTAAAGGAAATGGTCTTATAGGGTGTGTTGCAGATAATAAGCCATTCATGGATAAAGGCAATAAGCGTAAGGAGTTTTAGTACACAAGAAGCCATAAAACCTATAGCAAAAGCCAATGGCAGAAGGTCTTATAAAGTAATGAGTCCAAATTTGGAATATGTGGGTCACAAAATACTAGAATACCTGAAACGGAAACAGCAAGAATTACATTAATGTTTGTCTGCAAGAAACTGGTGTCACACACAATGAAAGTCCGATGTCACACAATGGAAATTTGAGTAAGTGTTATAGAGAGAAGGCTTAAGGAAGAGACCCCTATAAGGAAGGAGCAGTTTGTTTTTATGCCAGTGAGAAGAACAGGTGTTTCGGTCTTTGTATTAAGACAGCTAATAGAGAAGCATCAAGATAAACAGAAAGGTGTGCATACTGTATAGTGTTTATTGAATTGGAGAAAGTGCCACATCAAGTGGTCTGGAGGCACGTGAGAGAGAAAGGAGTACTAAAGAAGTATGTGAGGATTGTCCAGGATATATATGAGGGGGTGAGGACTTTAGTTAAAAGCAGTGTTGGGGTAACAGATAAGATCCTAGTTAGAGGAGGTCTGCAAAGGGGTCTAAGTCCTTACCTCATTGATCTGCTTATGAATGTGCTGAGTCATGGGATAAAAGACAAATTGCTTGTATTTTTCCTGATAACACTGAGTTGTGTAGTACTAGAGAAGAAGTTGGAAGTATGGAGAAGGGCTTTGAACGGTAAAGGGTTGAAGATAAACAGGAAGAAGACAGAGTATATGATATGTAATAATGATCATAATTAAGTAGTTAGCCTGCAGGGAAAACTATTTAAATTTAAATATCTAGGATCAGTGGTCACTCAAGATGGAGAACTGGATGCAGAGATAACCCATAGAGTGTAGTGCGGATGGAACAATTGGTGGAAGGTATGAGGAGTATTGTGAAATCAAAGAATTGAGGCAAGGGTTAAAGGCAATGTTTTTAGGACAGTCGTAAGACCTGCAATGATGTATGGAGTGGGTAGTAAAGGGAGTGCAGGAGAAGATGTTAGATGTGGCAGAAATGAGAATATTGAGATGGATGTGTGGAGTTACACAAAAGGACAGAATAAGAAATGAGATAATCAGAGGTACAATAAAAGTGGGAGAGATGTCTTAAAGTCCAGAAAATTAGGTGGAAGTGTAATGGACATGTGATGAGGAGGGACCATGAATATGTGGAGAAAAGAGTGATGGGAATGGAACTACAGGGGAAGAAAAAGTGAGGGAGGCCAAAGTGGAGATGGATGGATAAAGTAAAAAAAATCTGAAGGAAAAGGAACTAACTTGGTAGGAGCAGGAGAACTGTTTGATGATGCTTCAAACACAGGGTTCCCCACATACTGTAGAAGTGGGAATAGAGAAAGAAGTAAAAGAAGAAGACTACATTAATGCTTGTCTGCAGTCTTCTTGAAAGCATGGTGGTGGCGGCGGCTCTGTCCTGGTCTGGAGTCCATTTCAGCAGACAGGATAGGGGATCTGGTTTAAATTGAGCAGTGTGTGAATGCAGAGAAACAAACAGATTTTGATTCACCATGAAGATCAGTAAAAACATATTTGCAAATACTTACAATTTTCAGCAAGATTACAACTAGAAACACACAGCAAAGACAACTGAAACCTATTTGGAATAAAAGTCTGCCAGTGAGACAGTGCTGATATTGGACTGACCATCTTGGAGCCCCAGCCTCAACATAACTGTGACAGTGTGGGATCACTTGGGACAAGGAAAAGAACAGAGGTTAAAGGAAGAGTAATGGCAAATCCTAAAAGAAGCCTGGAAGAGATGGCCACAGGACTATTTTGAAAAAAAAAAAAACAAAATCACAGCAGTGTGCCAAAGTGAATTGATGTAGTTTGCATTGTGAGTTCATTCAAAATAGTAATTTGATTTATAAACACATACTTGTTACTTTTATAGATGATTGTTTGTGATGATTCCAATAATTTCACAAGTAAAAACTTGCTGCTCAAATGCCTAGCTTTCAAAAATATTAAACTCTGGCACAGTATTGCATTGTAGGGAATATTGTAGTAATGTGATGTCAAGCACATGAGTTTTTATAAATAAAAATATACTTTTGAAATGTTGACGCTACCTCAATGTTTTCTAAGTATACAGAGCTCTAAATTAAACGTTGGGGAAAGTAACAAGAAGTTGAATGCATTACACTTCCTGTTATGATTTGTGTCCTGATTAAAGATGACCACCTACCTTTTCTCTTACCGCAGAGGTTAAAACATCTTTAAAATGTCATTGGCAGTGCACTTTTATGCATAGTCAGCATATAAGTACAAAATGTTTCTGCAGGTTTTACTTGTGGGTGAGAAAGTTTTACTGGCTTCTCTTTCTTTTAAGTTATATGCATTTTAACACTTTTTCATCTTTTCAACATTCTGTCTTTAATTATGCTACGTAGTGGAAGTTAGGAGGTGCATGTGACTGATTGAGCTGGCTGTGTGCAAAAGGCAAATGTACTAAGTGGGGTGTGTCTTGTTATGTTATATGAACCCGTTATGGCATCTGAAGGACTAATGTACCTAGCCCAGTCCATTTTATTTGCTTTGCTTGTTCAAAATGATGCATTTTGATATGCTTGTCTACTGGTCCTGCTTCCCTTAGGAGCTCATTCAACCTCCAAACCCTTTTTTCAAAACTTATCAATACGCCGGGCTCGGGTGCATGGCTGCAAAAGCCATGCAATTTAAGTATCAGCTTAACTTTTATTGTTAAATTCTTTTAACATAAATTATCAAGTCTTACAGTGGCATAGAGCTTGGTGCAACCTCATTGACCTTGCATCCTTAGTTGTTGTTCTGTTTATTTGGGGGTGCTTTTGTTTGTCTGCCTTGTCCTCATAGATGTGCTTGTTACTTTAACTGGGCAGTTCCAGATTGTCTGCAGTCTGAGTATGTGATTGGGGGCCCTTTAGTGGACTGGCATCCCAATCACTTTTGTCTCAAGCACTTAGTATACTAAGTGCTGCTGGGATTGGCTCCAAACCTTTGCCATATTCATTTTATTTAGTTCTCGATAACTCAGTCTAGTCTGTTGGGAGTCTTTTATCACTTTATCCTTTAATCTGTTTGTGTTATCTCCAGTTTTCTGTAACTTGCCATAATCCATGTGTCTGTTGTTTGTCCTTTCACTTTCTTATTTTGAGCCAGCTGTGGTTGCATTGCTTTTGAACTATACAATTTCTGACTTCTGGTCCATGTAAATTCCTTTGGCAGCACGATAGAATAGTTGATTTATTGCCCAATAAGTCACATTGTTTCCTGGATTAATTATTTTTCCATTGCTTTATTTTCCTTTTCAATCAATCAATCAATCAATCAACATTTATTTATATAGCACATTTTCATACAAAAAAATGTAGCTCAAAGTGCTTTACAAAATGAATAGAAAAATAGAAGACACAATAAAAAAATAAACATAAGTGAACGTTAATTAACATAGAATAAGTAAGGTCCGATGGCCAGGGTGGACAGAAAAAACAAAATTAAAAACCTCCAAAAGCTGGAGAAAAAAAATAAAATCTGTAGGGGTTCCAGACCAAGTCCATGGCTGGTATTTTTGCTACTTTGAATTTGAAAAACCTTTCCCATCTATCCTTTACCGTGTTCCTCATTTCCTGCATAAGCTTCATTTAACTACAACTTACAGATTCTGTTTCTTGTCATTTACTCTCAGGGATTCAACAACTTTTATAACTTTACTTTTGAACAGTTCCAGTTTTGTTAATAGTGCCTAGTGTATACACTTTACCCCACATGAGGTCTGAATGTTTATTTAATTCTCATCTCAGTAGTTCTCAAACTGTTTTACAGTGTGACCACATTTTAAAGAAAAAAGGCAACCTCCATCATGTTATTTTTTGCTACAGACTCCTAACTGCAGTATATGTATAGTGGTAACAGCAGGCAAGGATCTACAGAATTACACTGTCACTTACCAGTTTGTTTTTTCCTTCTGAAGTTTTAAGGAAAATGACCTAAAGAAGCTGTGTTTCATTTTTATCATACTCCATTTACATTACATTTTTTTTTCTGTTTCAATTGTGGGAGCTGCCATGTTCAGACAGTTGAGTGGTTCATTGTCATGAAGTGTTTCCTACAAACCTGTGCAACCTGTGATGTCAACTATGAGACCATATAAAGGTCAGTGCGACGTCAAACATGTTGCCACTCTCTGGTGCCATGTAACATAAGAATATATTCACTTTAATAGATAGTTTGATGGATGGATAGACAGACAGATAAACGGATAGGTACTATCATTCTGTGTAGAGAATGCTTACCATATTGGTTATGTTTTTATTATCGTATTTTTCCTTCTGCGGCAAATAGTCATTCTATATCTGTTTGTTCTTATCATTTTTAAAGAGAATCTGGAACTCCAGTGTTCTGCTTTGAAATTTTCTTTCTTCTTCTTTCCTCTGATAACAACATTGTAAGTCATTTTTAACTTGTCTTATTTTGCTTTCATAGATTTTCTTGTAAAATGTTTGATTGGAATATTCAGCAATAATTAGCGTAATGCAGATGCCAGCCATGTTGTGAGTGCCAGCCCGTTGAAGTCAACAACCAAAAACATTTAGTAAAGATGCTTTAAAGTAAAGTTGCTAAGCCAGTGTGGAGCTGCCAAACTGTTGAACCCCCAAAAAACATCACCCGATAATCATAGTAATCGTATACTTTTCTTCTTTAATAATATATTCTGCACTTTACACCTCTATCAATCTCACACTTAAACAATAAACTAGACCATCCCACAACATTATGAGCTGACATTTCCAAATATTATCCTTATGATTAAATGATTTCCCTTACTAAATTAATATGAACACTGTGTGGTCCAGGTAGGAGCACTTCTGTTGGCTATTAAATCTTTCTGTCAAACCAGCACACGTTTTTTTTCTCAAGTACCAATCATTTTCTCAGCCCCACAGTATTATGAACAAGATGCTAAGCCGCTCTCATGCAAGCTTTGTGTATTCCCACAAGAAGGGAATCCAAGACTTTAAACCAGCAAATGACTCCCTCAAGATCAAGTTAGCATTCAAAGATGCAACATCCAGTAATTCTCAAATTCAGCGAGTTATAGCTGGTGCAAATGAAATTATGAATCATTTCAATGAGTTATGAAAAGTGCAAATAACTTATTACAGAATTCCACCAAGGTGGAAAATGTGCAAATGAGACACTAAATCTTCCTTCTTTCAAGCTCTGTAGTTGAAAAATGATATATTAAAATGTTCTTGTCTTTGAGAGATGCAAAGTATGCAAATTAGGTCTGAAATCACCCAGGCTGGGGCTGATTATGCAGATTAGACACAGAAGAGATAAATAATGCAAACGAGACAGCCGATCATTCCAACAGTATGTAAATTATGCAAATGACATCCTAAATCATTGTCATTGGATATAAATATTACAAAAGAGGTGCTGAATCATTATTACATCATGTATCTTGTGCAAATAAAACACTATTTCTTAGCACAATATATACAATGCAATATGTAAATGAGTTACTCTGCATTTGTAGCAATATTATTACTGAACATAAGTCATGTGATCACTCCATGATATGAGTTATGTAAATATGATACTAAATCATTGCCACTGAATATAAATCAGGCAAAATGGAATACTTGCACATTATTAAATTATATAAATAAAATAGTAAATAGTTGCACCCATGATGAGCATCAAGCAAATTAGACAAAACATTAATCCAGTGCACAAATGCCTGATCATTTGAGCAAAATCTGAATTATGCATATCTGGTGCTAAATCATTGTCACAGTATAATAATCATGACCATTAAATTCTGAATCCTTGCAAAATCATATAAAATAAGCTGAATATTAAATCCTAAATATTTCTGTTTATGATCATTCTTACGGTAAATAGTGATGCTGTATTTACAAATGATTAAGGAGGGGTTCTTTGTGCTTCAGCCTCATTGATCCAGGATTGGTCATCCCATGTCCCCAGAGATGTGCAGGTCAAGTTCATTGCCAATTTTAAATAGGCCTGGTTTGAGTGTAGGTTTGTGCCATGTTACAGACTTGCACCATGCACAGGGCTGGTTCGGGCCTTGTTTCAGGTGTTGCCAGTATAGTTCAGCAGGGTGACACAGTGGCTTGTTGTGTTGTATCACAGATGCAGAATCCTAGATTCAAATACCGGGCACTTAAACTTAAACTCTAAAACCAAAGAAATTCAAGATCCAAGCCAGTGCCATCAAGAGCAATTGTAGAGTTTGTGTTCAGGGTGTAGTCCATACCGATTACATGCCTGAAAGGCCCACATAATTGCTTACTATGAAACTGATTTCCTTTAATGTTTGAGTCAGTCAATCAGAGGAAAGCAGTGAGGAAAATTACCAGTCATCCCCTACAGTTTCACAACAGCAATGCACGTGTCACAAATCCTGCATTCTAAAACTGAAAATTGAAAGAGGTGCCTCACATACCTTGTTCTTTAGACTTGAACAAATGTTAAGATAGAACTGTCCTATAGTAAGGATGAGATCATAAAGGATCTGGCCACAAGAAAACTGACTTCAGTGCCCTGATCACTTGATAATCATACATTTGTGTTTTTGAAAAGTTCTGTTTTCCCAATCCACACTTAAATGTGAGACTCACTATTTTCATATTTAAACATTTTAAAATGTGTCTTCAAAAGATTGAATTAGTCAAATTAGTTGCAGTTAGTAATTTGGGCTTCACTTTTAAATGTACCAAACATCCTGAAGTATTAGCTACACAGCTGCACTTTTAGTGACAAAGCACAAGTCCCACTTTTAGCTCACTGTGACCTTGAAAATCCAATGAGATCATATCCACTATTCAGGTTGGTTAAAGGTATAGAAGAGAATGGTGCACCTCCTAAGGAGGTCTGTCTAGTGAGTCAGCAGTACAGAGACATCAAGTAGTGCAGAAGAACATCTTTCTGGTTTTCTGGCTGTCTGCAAGGGGTTAAGCGAGAAAAAAAAATGTTCTTTTGGCTTTTTGACTGTCACGAGTAATCCAAAAATAGCAGAGCCGCTAGCACTGTCAGCTTCTGAAAGTCCAGGTGAGCATGCTGCTGATTTTAAAGTGTGCTGACTGTGAGGAAATCCCCAGATGCTTTGCTGCATACTGAAAAGCATTTCTTCATCGATGCCATTTTAACTGAGCTGCTGCTTTTGTAGGGCTATTCAGGGGCACAAAGAACCGACTCGCCACCCTTCCCTTATAATTAGAAGAAATCACCGGGGCGATACCAAGAGGCACTTACACAAGTCAATTAAAATGATCCAGTGAAGAGCTGACTGGCCTGACATGCTGGCCTATGGGACACTGGTTGAAATGATAGGAGCATTGAGTGTTTTACTGTTGATAAATCCCATGAACGTATTGCCTTACCTTGGGGATATCGACTGTAGGCTAGCAAACTGACCAAGCTTAGTGCCAAATCAAAGCCAAGTATATCAGAACACTTACAGTATGTATGAGGCCTGCATTGGCTTTCTCACTCAGTTTGTTCATCACATGGCTGATCCTAGACCATTTCTACATGGTGTAACCGAAATGTATGCTAATACCCTTAAATTAAATTATACAATTTGCACTTCAATCTATGAATTGTTTGACTTGTAATTTTAAATTGTGGAGCAGAGGAGTAGATCAAGGAAAATGTGTCTTTGTCCGAAACCTTTTACAGGGCACTATATATACTGTAGATGTGAAAGATACTATATAGTAGGTAGACAAATGTAAAAGACACTGTGTAATTGGTAGATATTAAAGGCTCTACATAAGATGGACCTTTTTTGATACTAAACTAAAGTTCAAAGCACCATAAATGTAACGAACAAGAACAGCCTGATACATTAATTGTATTCTTTATTATGTGACTTGGGTTCATAATGTACAGCTTTACACAGGAAAGCATCATTTTCCACCACTTCCTTTCTGTGCTATTTTTATTGCTTGCTAAGTGTTGTGTTGGCATGCTCACTATTACTGTATCTGCTGATCCTGCAAAATGTTCACATTTCTGTTTTTGCATGTTTAGTACTACTTTGTGCTGAAAATCATCAATAAAATTTGTATTTGTAACCATGTCACATCATTTGTTTAATCCTGCATGATTCAATGGAAAATGCTTTATTAACGTAAGCATAGTATTAGTTGAGACTGTGTTCTGTAATTACTATGTATAATATGCTTCATATGGTGAGTCACTGCTTTCTTTGGCTCTGTACTGTGATAGTAGATTTACATAATGGGTGATTTTGGATTAAGATATTTTGTTTAGGTCAAGTAGGGTCTGTCTGATCTCTGAATTGTGTTTAGTGGGTTGTGTTTCATATTGTCACCATTTTCAAACATGTGAAGTTCTTCCTCAATGCTTCAGAAGATTTTGAATATGATCAGGTTCAAATCCTAGACATTTTATAAATATTATGTGCATGATGAAAGTGTCACCAACATCTAATTTTGTTTGTCAGGTGTCTTCATAATGTAATTTAATTCTGGCAGCACTGGTTGTAAACATGACCTATTCTCTGGGCAAGTTGCCGGTCCATTGCAGCTTTTGGTAAATTTAAAAAGAAAAAAAACACACTTAAATCCTCTTAATCCAAATCAGAGTTACAGGTGTCTGTAGCCTTTGCTGACAGCAATGGACAAAAGGCAGAAGATGCCACGTGGAGAGGGCTGCGGGCTCACACACACACCCACACCGGGCTAATTTGCCTAACCAGAACATGAAGAAAAACCCATTAAGACTCTGCACAGATTATGACTGGGTGCAGGATTTGAACTAATGACATTGGAATCAGTAGGGAGCAGCTCAAAGTATCACACCACAGTGTTACCCATTCAACTCCTGATGCAGTGAAATAGCAGAGGTGTAATGGGCTTGGAACTGTAACAAGGGCACCACAATCAATTACTTCAATATATTTACTGGATTTTCAGACTCTTAAAATATTTTCAGGTCTAGTACCAACTCTTATTAAGTCAATTAACAGTGAAGTTGGACGACATGATCAGATAAGAAGTATACACTCCCCCCAGATCTGGCTTCACGCTCTTGGGTTTAAATAAACAGATGGTCACACCAGCAGAGGGCTCTTTTCTTCACATGGGTTGCTATCATTTTGTGCTCTAAAAAAGAATTTGAAAAGCACAGGCTAGATGTTTTATGTCTGCCTTTGCAGCTTGCTTTCAAGTGATGGTTCAAGAGAATTTTCCCACTTGAGAGTTCAGTCTTTCCTTCGCTTTCTTTAATTACTTTCCAATTTCACTTGAGATGAATTTTAAAAGCAAGGCACCATGGGACTTTTACAGTTAACAGCAAAAAAAAAAAAAAAAGATGAAAAGTTGAGGAATAAATAGAATTTTAAGTTAAGTTTTAGAGAAGTCAATCGTTGAAGCCTTTTAAGTTCAAAGTCCCAGATGGCACTTCTCTTCTTAGCTTTACCACAGAGCATTACGTATCATACATATCTGATATAACATTAGGAAAGTGCAAATAAAAAAAATCTATAAAAAGAAGGTGGTGATGGAGGAGCACAGGGATGATTTTGGAAACTTTCACATGATTAAGACAGGCATACAAAACAAAGGAGGCAGGTGCACAGCTCAAACTGCTGCCATCCGGCTCCATCATTGGTAAGGGAATGGACCTTGGCAAGGCAGCAGGGCTTGGGAGGAAACTCATGAAGCATTGCTTTTTTCATAGTTACAAGAGGTTGTTTTCTTTTTAAGTCATGATACTTATGTTTTTTTATGTGTTTCCTCATTATTTTTGTTTTAATTATATTGATTTTATAGTAACCAATCCATACAAATAGATCAATGTTTACAAAAAAAATAGGATTGAAAACAAATCAACCCCTCACCCCTAAAAAAGAAAGTATGGCCAACTGACTAAAACTTAAAAATAGTAAAAATAAATAAATTGATGAATTTATTAGGCGGATACAGATACATTGAGAAGAAAAAGAAATGGGGAGAGAATCTACTTCCTCAGTGCTTTAAGAACTTATTCTAAAATATTATTGATTAAATCCTGCCAGGTTTTGAAAACGTTCTACACAGATCCTCCAAGTGAGAATTTGATTTTTTCCAATTTCAAATAATATAAAACATCAGTTACCCACTGACACAGCTTTTAATGGGTTAGGAGGGATTGTGACACCAAGGCGGTCTGAAAAGCACTTAAACATTTTGGTCCAGAATGATGTTAATTTGGTGCACACCCACAACAGTGGCCCAGTGAGGCTGGAACTTGATTGCAGCGTTCAAAGGCTAGATCTTGCCCTGGAAACATTTTGGATAATTTCAAGCGAGACAGATGTGCTCGATATATAATTTTGAGTTGAATAATTGTATGCTTTGTGCATATGGAGCTCGAGTCAGTTCTCTGCATTGCTACCTTCCACTCCTTTTCTGATATGTTGAGTGAGAGATCCTTTTCCAATTATCCTCTTGGATCTTTGAAAGGGAGGGACTGTAAAATATTTTTATATAAAAAAAATAAAATATATATTTTTTTGTATGTTAACATTTTTGATTCTTGCATTACCCCTGACACTGCTGGAATAGGCTGTGGCCTCCTCTGTCACACTGAACTACATTAAGAGGATTTGAAAATGTTGTATTATTTTCATTCTAATGTATAATGGACCATACCATCCAGGATTGGTTTCTTTTTTGAACCCACGTTCAAATTCAAGTCTATACTCGTGTGTACTCAGTAAAATAAAACTCTTCAGAACAGCAGACAATTATTCAATATGAACGAAAGATACACATACACACAAAAAATGTAGCATGCAACATATATGTATCTATTTTATTTATAAAGCTAATTTAAACACAAAAAATGTTGAACTAAGTGCTGTATACATAAAGAATAATACCAACTTCAGAAAAAAAAAATGTTAAACATATAAAATTGTTAAACTATAAATAAAAAAATAAACCACAAATCTTACCAAACCATTAAAAAGGGTGTAATAAAATAAGCCTACTACTTTTAAACATCTCTATATAGCAATGAGAAAAGAAAAGAGTTTGAGATTTTAAAATGTAAGTAGTATTTAAAGACTGAATATAAAACTATTCCACATTGCAAGTACTATATACTGTATTTACTGTATATATAATATAAATATATTCACGGTTTATGTTACAATATTTGTTCTTGTGACTGGCAGTTCAGTAACCTTACAAGCTGTTGATTGAAGCTGTCTCTAAATCCAGTGGTCCAGAAGGGAGGACTGAGAAGAATGATCATGCAATATGGATGAGCTCATTAACAATCCTGCATGCCCTGCAAAGGTAGCGAGTGTTGTTTGTGTCCCGAACAGAGAGCAGCTGGGTGCTGGTTATATGTTTTGCCACCTTGAACACCCCCTGTAGTGCTTTATGATCTTGAGCCAAGCTGGAGCTGTACGTGCATGTCATGCTGCCAGTAAGGATCAGCTCCACTTTGCACCTGTAGTAATTCATGAGATGGAGAAATGCAAGCATTGATGAGCCTTTCTGACAAAATCTGAAATGTGTTGTGTCCACTTCAGTTCATCCGTAATGGTCATTCCAAGAAATGTAAAGATGCTCAGTTTCTCAACAGCATAGCAATGCATGTATCACATCATTCCAAATGAAATTTTGTCACAAATAGTTGTTTCTGTGTGACCTGCTTATTATTTTTTTTCTTTTATAAGATGTCACACAGCAAATTATGGACAGTATGAGAGGTACGTCCAGAAAGATCATCTTTCTTCTTATTGTATTTTGTGCCTCCCTCTGCATTATCTGTTAAGTTTTAGTTTGTAAATCACCAGTTTTCCCCATTTGAGTTTTAGTAGTGTCTCTCTGGGTTCATGGTCTGCATAGAATCCTGCTGATCACACTATTTATCCAGCCTTTTACTATTGATTTTGCCAGTCAGTGCTCTGACCCTTTTACCTGCCCTCCACAATTCTGTTTTTGAGCCCCTGTCCCTATTTTCTTCCACTGATGGTCTATTACTATAAAACACCCTGCTACATTTACTTGGGTAGAGCTCTCCGCCTCTCATCCTCAAGGTCTCATTGCTAATGTAGGAAGTTCTGTGGAGCATTTTTCCTTAAAAATGAGAGTTAAAAACGCCAGTGAAAGGTGTCCTCACATGCAGAAAATAATAAATAAAAAATTTAAACATGATATGCTTGAAGACATATTCACAGCAAAAACCACATAGTATGGTGAGAGAACAAGCAAAATGGAAACTTTCTCTACCCAAAGGAAGATGTGTCATTGTTATTAGAAGTGACAGAAGGGTCATTAACCACAGGCGTCAGTAGCAGCAATTTTCAGTAAATGCAAAACCACAACGTATGATAAAATATACCAACCTTCTGACTTTGTCTTGATTGCATCAATGACTCAATGACTTATTTGTATTGCTAGCCAACTGGTGGTAGGCATACTGTACACTATGCAATCTTTCAGGTTTTGTGAGGTGAGAGGTCTTTTCAATAATCTGCAGCAAGACCACTGGACGAGACTCACGATAACTGTGTGATCTGATACTGAGAAAGAAGGATGCAACATGTATCTTTGTTTTTAAATGTACCTAAGGCCGTTATCAGCATGTATCTTTTGACTAGTGAAGTGCATAAGTTATGCTAAGCCGTATTACAAATGATGCAGACTAGTGTTTATCAGTATTTCTAATCAGTCATGGTATTTCTTTGAAGAGATATCCTACAGTGGATAGTTCTCTTTCCACAGCTTAACCAATGTTGTTCTCCATGCTTGGTAGACCATAAATGTGGAGCTGAGTGCTGATTGGCCACTCAGAACTGAAGCACAGAATTGGCTCACACCATTTCTCGCATCTGACACACTCAAGCCAACAGTGCCTGAATTTTTTTGACATTTCAGAAAATCCTCAGGCGCCAATAAACCACTTGGATGGGTCAGCATGTATTACATGCCATACAAGCAGCAAAAATACATTTCTTATAATTTTGAGCCAAAACTGCTTAGAAGCTCAAAACCTGGGCTAAAATCACATAGTGAAACCCATCCTTAGAGACCATCTTGATCCATTTGGATGATTGGTTATTTTTGTGTTTAAAAATCTTAGCGTTATGGGTCTGTCATATTTGTAGTACCGGTATTGTTTACAAAGGTGCTGCCATGCTGTTGATGTCAAAGGCACTCGTTGCTAGTTTTGTGGTTAAATGCCGATGCAATCTGCACCGTCAGCATGCCACTGCTATACAAGGATTCCTCTCTTACTGTTTTAAACATAAAGGTCTTGTGCAACCTGCAACCCTTCCATCCTCTATTCACACTCCTTTCATGTGGTAAGGTGCTCAGGTCAATCAGACATCAGAACTTGCTGACTCTCCAAGTTGTGTTATGTATGTTCATGTCCCTACAAAGCAATGCTATTTGGTTTAACTTAAAACAGTAAAAAATGTGTTAACAGAATGCAGGTCAGCAAAATGAAATGCAGTGTGATTTAATTTTAAACATAAACCACTTCAGTAAATACCACCTTATTAGTTCTGCCTCAGGCTAAGGCTTTTTCTTACCAGCCAAGCTTCTTTTAGTTGTTATGCATCACAGCTAAAGAGCTGCTGGTTTGTAAAACCAAACTTTCTTTCTTTTGTATTAAAGAATGGCCTCTGTTATAAAATAATTGTGTCTATAAGGTCTGATAAATTTGTGAAGTGAACAGTTTTGCTTTAAAATCACCACTTGCTGCAAAACCGCAAAAAAACACATTTCTGCAGAAATATGCTGTCTCTTTCTAATTTCAGAAAAAAAATAGCTGACCATAGGAATTGTAAGCTGGGTTCAGGATTCTAAAAATAAATACATACATTCTGAATAATGAAAGAACGTTGCTGATTCCTTAAGTATTCACCCTGTGTCTGTTAAGGGATTTGCCCAAGATGAGGCCCCCTTACCAACTGTAGTGGAACTGAAACCTGGGGTCTTGTATTGTAGAATGGCGCTTACATGCAGTGAAGCTAAAAGTTAGCATCTTCTATTCCATTCCATTTGCCAGTTGTGCCTCTTGCATAGCAAAAGGCTCTGCTACCTTTAAAAAAATGCACATCATAACCATTTTGATCTTTCTGTAAACAGATCAAGATGGAAACAAGACACAAGGACATAGAGATTTTTTGCCAACTCAGAGAGAGTAGAAATATATAAGTAATAGCCAAAATAGATTCAGAAATAGCTAAAATACTTCACTGGGAAAACAAGACTTAAAATTGTTAACAAACAAACAAATTATGGGTCAAAACCTGAAACTATCCCTTTAAAATTCATTTCCTAGGTTTTTCCTTTATGCGAATACTAGTTGTGCTGCCTGTCTGAGATGGGTTGAAATTCAAGTAATCAACATAGACCTTGGCATTAATGTTTCCAGTGTGCATTGCAACGCATATGTGTCTGTTTTGTCATTTGGTGTGGGACTCGTATATCAGAGTTAATGTTTATGATTCACCATCTGTTGGAATTATTGAGACATAGCAACCAGATTGATACACAGATACTTAATCCTTTTATTAAGGTGGAAAATTTGGACTCTCACTAACACACAACTCATTCTTAAGTCATTGCCACACTAGAAGTGTTCAGCCTGCACGTACAGTGTGGTTTTGCTTTTGTTATGAGTTTTTTCTAATATTAAAAATTTTATTACAGAAATTACCATTATCTCTAGTATTGATTTGAAGGTTTCAAAATATTTTTGCAGTGACTTGTAGTCTGATTGTTTATAGTTGCCACAGCATTGTCATGTGGGGATGACCGGTAATGTACAGTATAACACTTGATTGCGCTGTCGCAGTTATCTAAAGGTCAGTTTCATGTTGTCCAAGATTGTGGATACAAACAAAACCTTCTTGTCCTTGCTTTAAGTAATTAGTTTTATGGATTCTGATTCATCCTCATCTTGCCGTTTAGGTTTTGGGTTTGGTATTTCACTGATTTCCCAGTAAATACTTTTTTTGGCCCATTTTTGACCACATCCTATCTCCTAGTTGCTTATTCTAAAAATCTGCCATGCTTTCCACTCCTGCAATATAAAAACATTACTACAAAATATTGCCAAGTGTCAGACCTCTGGTTGGAGTTTGCCACCGTGCTTTTGTTTTTTGCTTTCTTCTGTAATGCCAAATCTTTTCATATTTATGAGGTGAATCCCCTCCATTGTCACCAGAGTCAGCTACTTTTGTTTCAATGTCCTCACAGGATTGTGTAGCTTTCGAGATTAGGAGAGTCCTAAAGGAAGAAGTCTGTCACTGAGTATCATCAACTGAACTGTCGCAACATAGTATGGATCATGGAAGTGACATATCAACTTACCTGTGTTTTCTCTCTGTGCCAGCTCCATCTTTTGATGTGCCTGGCAATAAATCTATTGAAGTTCTTTAGCCTGTGTGTGATTGTCCTTCTTTGAATCCATGAGGAGTAAGACATATTACATATGAAGATGTGCCTTGTATGGGACATCGTAGGATACAGATCACAGTGTAATTTATAGCAAAAAATTTGATGAACCTTACAGCCCCTAATCTTTTGACAACAGTGAGCAGATGCGGAGGCACATGATGATGATAAAACCAGAAGTTCACATTATTTGTCACTGCACTGTTGTCACACTGCATTCATTATCCAAGTAGAGGATTAAGAATTGAAGTAAAAATTGATCTTCATAGTTCTAATTAGGGTCAGAATACTACATCATTGTTAAAAGTTTTTGATAATTCCAATATTTCAGTTGTACATCTTATTTGTAGTTTGGTTTAGTATTTATTACTGCTATTTTTCTCTTGTAGATTTTTATTTTGTGATGGTGACATCATCTTTTCTCAATTTTGTGGTAATACCAACATACCCATGTTATTATGCCATTAGAATGCCACAAAGAATATGGCTGTGACCAATGGCTCCCATTGTTAGTCATGTGTCACTGTTGTTGTGCTGTATAACATTATTGCACACACACTTAAAAAAATGGCAGTACTTGTTTTATTAAACCTAAGCTTTTTATTATCCCGTTAAAGGAGTTTGCCTTTTGACTTCAGATTTGTTTAATGTTTTACTTTTGTTGTTTTTCTTGCATTTAATTTGATTCAGATGTTTTCCTTAAAATCCCTACCACCTTTTATGATTCTTATTAATTTGTTGTACCTTCTATTATTACGTTATTAGCAATTTACATGTTACAGATGGATTTTTTTAATATCAAGAACTCTGAATTTGAGGTCTATTTTGGTGCATCTTGCTTCTCTCAAATGTTCTATCTTGTTTTCATTTTGCCACACCATTTTGTTTCTCTGCAATGTCCTAATTTGTAACATCATTCAGGCAACGACAGAAAGATCGTGCACATTAGTCCTTCGGTATTAAATCTCCTAATTGCTTTGCTAAAACTTTGTAGTTACCCTCAGTTAATGAATCTTTGGTATTTTCTTGATGGAGTTATTTTTTTGGTGAATGACCAGTTTTATCTTTTGGTATCAAACTTAGTCTGTCCCCAACCTTCGCATCTTCTTATCTTAATTGTTTTTCTTTCATGTATTGTCTCTGCAGAGTCAGCACACCAGCACACTCTTGGCTGTGTTTTGCCACCTTAGTCACAAAACTTATTCATAAAGACTCTGCACTTGCTGACCAATTAGCTCCACTCTTATGGCTTTTAGAACCAGCTGGAATTTTTCATGGCTAAAAGTGACACTATTTAATGTCGGGAAGGGCAGGTGACTCACCTTGGAGCTCTTGACCTTATGGCTGTTCTCCTTTTTTGCTTTCTGACTTCTTTAGTCATGTAGCTGTTATTTGAGGATCCAGAAGCGGGGTCCAAGACAATACTTAAGGATTCCAATGTATCTGTTCATTCGCTAAACTTTCCATTTGCTTTGTTTCATTTTAACTATCACCAAATTTATTTTTTAAAATGGCAAATAGTTTGTATGATGTGAGAGAAGTTGTTTCCGTCTCCCTTTTAAAGATACTACATGGTCATTTTCACAGACTTTTCTACTTTCAGAGCTCAAAATTCTTTCCCCGACATCTCAGTAGCTGCTACATGGATTTATATGGAATAGATTTTTAAGCCAGTTAATATACCAAAGTACCCAGAGCATGTTGGCACCAGCTTGCTGAACAGCTGAAGAATAAGGTCAGCCTTATGAAAGATTTTAATGGTGTCATGTCTGCAAAGGTAAAGGTCGAGATCATATTAAGTGTTCCAACACTCTCACCAACAATACATTTAAGCTCTAACGTGACTTTCTTCGTGACCTGAGGAAATCAACTGCTGCAATGAAACCCTTGATTCCCACTCAGGCTTTGACAGCCACTTGCAGGTTAATTTAAAACGAGATTACTCTAAGCTCCCCCGGAAGGGAGTTTGTGGTACACAAAGCTAGAAGTTATCTGGATGAGAACAGAAAAAATGGAAAAGCGTGTGCCTTGCTAGTGACAGCGATATTGCAGGTCTTTGGTGAGGGCATCATGTGGGTAGCCAATCATCTATATTCCTGTCTTACTGGCTTTTAAGTTTCAGAGGTCAAGTGCAGGCTGTTCTTGGCATTCACACTGAAGTGTTTCTTAGGAGAATGCTTCAGTTCTCAATTCTTTTATGTTTGTCACATAATACTACTGTACTGCATTGCTTTGACCTTTTAAGGGAGATTCATGAGATTAGATCACTTTGAGTTTTGTAAGTCTCAACCACACACGTTTGGTGAACTTGCCTTTTTGATTTCCAACAGTGAAGCCTCATTTTGAGTTTTGAGATCCTGGCAGAAATCCTAACAGACATGGCGTACAAAGTCACTGTTATAAAAAAAAAAAGTGGCAGTGTACTTTACAGGACATTTACATTTTATTTGCTAAAGGGAAGACTTTTGAAAATCAGTGAAATAAAAGTCAAGATTTAGAAACTTGCTGTGATCTGAATTAAAAATACCATTTTAAAATTATAGAAAAATAAACAGCATGTGATTTAATTTCTTAAATAGATAAATATGTATCACTCTCTAATGTATATTGAGATTATTTGTATGGGAATGTTACAATTACATTGAAATAATACTGTTATTTATATAAAAGTCATCTGAGTGTAATAAACATCAGATGTTTAATAATTTCTTCTTTATAAATAGCATTTTGGTTGCATGTTGTGGACCATGCATCAGCAAAGACCTTTTTTTTGACACCCCTTGAAGACAAAAAACATAAAGCTGGCCAGGAGAAAAAACATTTCTTTAAAATTAGTGCATGACCTTGTGATTTGTTTAAGGTCACAATGAAGCAGATGCAAACAGGAAACCGACGATCCTTAAAAGAGAATGGACAACTATTATGAGTCAGAGGTATTCTTAGGATGAAAACTATTTGTCACCTGTCAATATTTCATTCTCTATTATGTGACTATGAAGAGCTATAACTTTCAATGTACGGTTTCAGACTTAGCTGTTCTTGGCTTTCAAAACCCTGCTTTTGACACTTTCTTCTGGCATTGGCAGATCTGGATTTAAATTAGTTCTATTTCTCGAAGGTATATTATTTAAAAATAAATTAAAAAAGGAAATAGAAGTAGCAAAACTTACTGATTTTACTCCCCAGAATGTAAATGGCTAGATCTGATAGGATATGCACTTACTAAAAACAATTAACTGTTGAAGCAGAATTACCAAGGTGATACTTTTTAAGTGGGTCTACCTGTTTTTTTTTTTACTTTATTATTTTTTTATTTTAATCTCTCAATTGTCATAACAGATTGTTAATATGTATCCTTGACTTGTGAATAAAAATGTCAGAAAATAATGTGTCGCATAGCAGGATTTCTCAGAGAAGCTACTCCTGAGCTCCCCTGTCCTATTAGATTGGGGGCAGAAAAAAGTAGACTATCCTGTTACAGGGACCAAGATGAATATGCTGTACATTCGACATTTCATTTAAATTGGTTTAGCTGTTCTTGAGTGATGCCCAGACATAGAAGCAGACATTCTTAACTTAATTTACACAGGATAGAAACTCTACCTGTTCTGTGAACCAGGGTTTTAACAGTCCCATTCTAACTTGTTGAAGTGTACAGGCCTGGTATTGAATGTGCAGGTCGCAAGCCAATTTCTGCGTTTCAGGACCAGTCCTACTTTTTATTTTGAGACCTACATGGAGATGAAATATCTTTTGAATTGTGGGCCTGAAGCTTTAACACTTTTTGTACTTCATTTCCAGGTCCAAAGACTTTTTCAGTCCTTCAAGACAAGCATTTTTTTAGAGTTTTGCTTGAAATTCAATTTGTTAAAGTTCATCTTTGCATTTATGCTACCAGTTACCTTTTGGAAAATATAAATGCTTGTTGCTCCTGTAAATAATGTACTGTATGCAATTAATTATCACTAAATCTTTAGTATTAAGGTCAAGATAATTGTACTGATGCCTGATTTTGTGAGTTTGACTGATTTTGTCCAACTTGTATTAGCTTTCTTAGGGCCCAGTGCCTGACAGTCAAACAACATAATCAACTTGGGTCACATCCATAGTACCACCATTTTTCCTCATTGGGAATTTGTACCACAGAATGAGTGACTTGAAGAAGAAGAAGTATTGATCTGTTCTCAGAGCCCATAATAATAAAGACACAAAGGCAGTTTTGGAATATTAGGAAATGTTTAATTTACAGGTACAACCTGAGGAGAATTCAGGCAAGTGCAATAAGTTAAGCTTCACTCATTCTGTTCCTAGGGTGCAGAGATTTGATTGCTTTTTTAGGAAATGTACAAGTGCAAATAAATCCGCAATCCATCGGTACACAACTGCACACATAGTCTTATAATCTTTCTTTTTTTGGTACAAACATATTAATTTCTATACAAAATACATTCATAAAAGTGACCAGCTTTGAGCGCATTTTAGGTAAGAAAGAAAACTTTTAGAATCAATCAGTTTCATTAATTTACAGCTTTGGAACTGTTCTTATACACAAATACATAGAGTAGGTAGGCCAAACAAAGGCGTCTTCCATGTGCCAGAGGTTTACACATTGCCTGGGACTGTTGGAGATGTATAGTAATTCTGCAGAGTTTTAACCCAAAACACATAACTGACCTTTTCACTCAAATGTAGCAGAAAACTATGACCCCATAGTTTTGCTGTTTGAAACAGAGAGTGTACCATCCATCCATCCATCCATTTTCCAACCCATTGAATCAGAACACAGGGTCACGGGGGTCTGCTTGAGCCAATCCCAGCCAGCACAGGGCACAAGGCAGGAACCAATCCTGGGCAGGGTGCCAACCCACCGCAGGAGAGTGTACCAGCAAACCATAAATATGTGTGTGTGTGTGTGTGTGTGTGTGTGTGTGTGTGTATACATTACCCTGTTGTGTCATCCAACGATTGACTGAACCCCTTAAATCCAATTTAAAAGTTACAGGGAGACAGGGATTAGCACAAGACCAGAACCAGTCCCTAACTGGGTTACTGTCTGTTCCAGGGATTTTAGCTCCTGCACCCACATGAGACCAGTTTAGAGATGCTAATCAATTTAACATGTCTGTTAGTTTAGGGTACCTGCACAAAACATGCAAATGACACACAAACAGTGCAATGTTTGAACACAAGTACTCAAAGCTGTGAGGTTATCCAGTGTGACAAATGTGATCAGTATTTTCGTAACAGTACCTTGTATAGGAGATCATTTTGTAATTTTGACTTGTGATTGTGTCCTGTTATTTTGTAAGCCGCTTAATTCGGATTTGGGGCGCTGCATGTTCTGGAGCCTATCCAAACTAGCACAGGGTGCAAGACAGGAACAAACCCTGGACGGGGTGCCATTCCATTGTAGCACTATGGTGGTGTTTTCGTTAAAAAATAAACTTTGTTCATCCACCCATTTTCTGGACCTAGAGCCTACTATCCCTGTAGTACTGGGTGCAAAGCAATCCTAACTGTAAGTGCTATGCCAGTCCATTCTCTGGCAGCCTCATACCCACAATTGCCAACATTGCCTAAAATCTTATTTTGATAAAAAATGATTAATATTTATGCAAAATACTTTTACGCCTGCTCATTTTCTGAACCTACTTTGGGAAAAGGAACAACGGGAACTGCATCATTGGGCACAAAGTAGAATGCCAGTCCATCACAGGGCGCACACAGACAGCACGTTAAAATATGAAATGAAATAGCCACAGAATTTCAGCTGCTGAGCTTCCTACTGTAGTGCTGGCAATGTTCTTTTGCTACCTGGTGTTAAATTTAGTAGTATTATCCATTATTGCTGGATTAAGATCAATAATTCGATTTTGTACCCATCTACACACTGTGCCCTGAATTCTCACTTATTTTAATCTGCAATGTTCTATATTTAGTTGTTTGCTATTTAAACAACTGGTGAAGTTAGGGGGTGTTTTTGGGAGGGGCGATGCCTGTGTACCATTTTCTGATGGTACAGGGATCACCCAAACAAAAATGAGTATGAATTATTTATTTTTGATTCTTTAGTAAAGTTATTTGCCTCATTTGCTATAGATGGATGAATCATTCAGGTTACCTGCTTCCTATGCTTTATTGGACTGAATAGCCCCCTCTTGGTTGTACAATTTCTTGGCCAACAGTACCATCTACTCAGTTGCTGGATGTGCATGTGATTTTTGCTGATTCTGAAGTGCAAAAGACGTAGCTTAAAAAAAAAAATTTAAATTGATAAGAGGTGACTGATGACTAAAATGGCAGAAATCAAATACCAGGCAAAACTGTCTCCTTAAATACTTGACCTATTGCATACAAACACTTTTATGTAGGCATGCTTTAATATACCGATATTGTGATCAAATTCAGACTAAACATATGGCACGTCTAGTACTAAAACATAGTGATTACATAAATACATGATGAGATAACAAACGTGTGTGTGAAAAGGTGCCCTCTATTGCAGGAATGACGAGGAGCTATTTATAGACTCTTCTCACTGGATCTGCAATGTGGGACTAGTGGAAACAAGTGTCATGTCTTTTGTATTCACCATTGACGCTAACCTGCACAGAAGAAAGTCCCAAGGTAGAAAAGAGAAAATGTGTGCTAGTCACCATGATTTCAGCTCACTTACTCAGCCAGCGTCTGAAATTTTAAAGTTAATGCAAATGTTAAATGCTGCTTGTCATGTCACTGCCCCCTCTATTCATGTAACAGACGGGGAACAAATTATATTTCAAAGCCTGGATAGCAAGCTTCAGATTATGTGAACACACACAGTAGGACATCTGTGCAATCTGGCAAGTGCCTTGGCAGAGAGAACAAATCTCACTTGTTGCTCTTCATGCCGACAAATGTAGGTGCCAGAGAATGACCCCCAATGTAAGACAGTAATCAGCATGGCATATCCTACTCATTGGCACATATTCTAAATGCTATTGTATTAAACTTTAACATTGAATTTGCTAGGAAAAAATGTGAATGCTTAATGTGACTGCAGAGAAATCACTTAGGGTCAACTCTGTCCACTTCAAATCTTCATACTAAAGGTGCTAACCTGGAACGCAGGACCTCTGATTCAATAAGTGGCTACTTATCGAGTCATGTAATATGGGCTGTCCATTGGTGCAGTGGCTGAAAAGGCTGCTTTGTAATCCAAAGGTCTTCTGGGAAGATGAACTTGTGAGAGGGGCTGAGTGCCCTGAGTAAAAGACCACCAGGAGAATGGTGAATGTATCAGAAAGAGAGAGAACCTGCTGTAGTGGAAGAGGCACCATCAGACCTGTTGGGCCAAAAGAGTTCTGCTTTATCTGCTGTTTGTTGACTCGAACCTGAAATGGAGATGGGTGGTTCATGGGCAGTCGATCCCTTACTGGTTAGAATAGGGGCTACCAAGGTACATTGTGCTCTTATTTATTGCTGTATAACAAGTTCTTCATAAAGGCTTTGGTCTTAATAAGAACCTAAAATGACTACACTTCAAAGTAGGACCTACAGTACCTCTGACACATTAATTATTTACTTACTTCAGTGTAGCAAGACCTTAACAAAGGCGTAGTTTGTGTTATGTAAGTGTGTAGAGTGTATGGACTCAGTGCAGAGTAATGTTAAAAAAAGTTGTAGTGTATTTCTGTCCTAGTAGATGCAAATGCTGCTATTTTAAAGTGTACCTAACAAATTCAACTGTTAACTCCCATACTATCATATGTTTGACCTGTGACAAAGCCTCCATTGTGAAAACTTAAAGATGACCAATTGACTTAACTTGTTTGGGTATTTTGGCCTTCCAATGCCCAAATCTTTGTTTTATGGCCTCCTTAGATGTGCACAATTGGCCATTTATTGTTCAAGCGGCCACAAATGTCTCTTTAGTTAGACTATTGCATGGCTTAGTATCTCACTTCACAACTTGATATCTACTGTGCATTTTTCACTGCCTCATTCACATGAGAGCACCCTAGGCATTCCAACAACCTACTGTTTACTTCTTATTTACTACTTATTTATTTTCTTTGACTTATTGACTTTATGATGTGACACTTGGAAAGCTTGCTATCTTGTTCTCACAACTTGTTTTAAGGATGCTCCTGAAATTACCACAGTATTCAGATGATGTAAAAGAAATTATTATTCTGTTATTTTTGCATATGCATGAAATATAGTATGTCTGAGTACAAATCTAAAAGTGTGAAATAAGCACATTTTTGTTTGTGTAAACATTTTCATCATGTAAATATGTGAATGGCTGTGTATTGCATTATAAGACTGAGGCAGTGATTATTATACACATTGAATTCTTTGTTATTGTTTTGTGGAGAGAGTATCTCTAACATATTCTGTTACACCAAAGCATTCCTTTTTATAATAATACTTAATTGAAAAGTTAAAGATGTAATATTTACATAATGTCTAAAACCAAGGAGAGGGCACAGATCCTGGTGGTGAAAATGGGCAAGCAACATTGCATTTAGTGTTGTAACATGGCACTGCTGACATCGCTCAGGATAGCAGTTCATTTCATCAACTATTTTATCTATCAGACTATCAGTGACAAACTGCAAACAGTCCAAATAATCATGATCAACAGATATCTTTAGACTTCAATTACCCATAAATGGGTAACAAGGAGGCGCAGGATTGTAGGCAGTAGTATGAAACCAACACCAAACATAAGCGTTTCTGAAGCGTGACAAGTTGGAATCTGCCAAATGTGTCCGTTTTACTGTCAGTATCGATGTCTGATGACCAATTCACATCAACATCTCTATCACTCGATTTAAACAATGCTTCACTTTCAGTTTGTTCTAAAACTGGCTTCACATTTGCCATTTTGTTTTTGGTTGAAGGTTCTGCTCCACTCATTAATACTGATGAGTTACCATAGTGCTACCTTAAAGTGACAGAACACATGGAAATATTCATTTTTGGCATCATGATGTTACTTCATCCACTAGATGGCAGCATAGTTATTTGGGCTTAACACTATAAAGTAGATGATTATACATTATCCCGAGCCTGACTTGAGCTTTATGTAGAATTTATATAGAATTCTGTGCCCAGGTCAGGGTTAACACCAGGAGGTTAATTAGGTAGGTTAGGACAAGTGAGTGAGTAAGCCTTCTGAGTTACTTCCTATCTCACTTTAAGAACTTGTTTAACAGTTTGCAATGGTGACTTGCTCTCTCATTCCGGTAAGCTCCAACAATGTCTTAACTTCCATACACATCATCAACTTCTCAAGGCCATGAGCGGCACTTGTGTGAGATCATTCCTTTCCATAGTAATTATTCACAGCCTTCACTTTGACAACACAATTTCTTTTCCTTAACTTATTGTCATACAGACCCAACAGGTTACAATTTAAATAAATTGTTAAAATTTGTTTGTCATGGAGTAGAAGTCATGAACACAAAAAAATATCTCCTGGGCTGTGTGTTTATTTTTCTCTTTACAGATTAGTGTCCATTTTATACATGACTATGCAGTTTGGTGTCAAAACCAGAAAATTTAAATAATAAGAAAAAGCGTGAAAATAACATCGACCACAAAAAATACGCCGGGCGGTGACTCCATACTTGAAATTCTCATGTGTACTAATTTATAGCTACGACTATCCCACAGTATGTATACACTAAGCTTCTGGTGGGATTTGTCTGCCAGCACAATTTATCTACTCATCATTTTGAGCTCTTTTGACAAAAATTGCCTCCAATCTTACTGCTGTCAGAGACAAACTAAACATTCTATGCATCATATAGAGACTTCCAAATAGTAAATCATGTGGCCAAATTCACAGTAATAAATTACCTCATAAATTTTAACAGTTAATTCAACACAGGAAACTTCCCCAAATCAGCAGGTTTGAAGACACAAATACAAATACTCCTTGGCTTGTGTAACATTCGACTTACAGCATAATCTTGGAGAATTAGTCTAATTATTCTATGAGGTATAAAAATGTTGCATTGCACATTTCACTAGCTGACATGGTGTGCTCTCCCTCAGGCTTTGGTCTTTGTTTGCTGTAATCAGTTTCTAATAACATTTTTCACTCTTTGTGTGGCCTGGTGCAGCATTTGCACCTTCTTCACCCAGCAAACTAAGTCCTTTGTCACCCTCAACTAAAACATGGCAACTAGCATGACATGTTTCATCTTGCTCACTGACACATCGATGTATTAATACAGTACTCTGCATATGTATCAATGGCCAGAAGGAACAGAGTCCATTTCTATTTATATAAAGGTGTCCAGAATGGAATTACAGGTGGGTCATGGGTCCCAAACAGGTATGGTTCCCACAGAGTTTCATTACCTGATTATGTGCAAGTAGTAACTTCTATTTAAAAAAAAAATGGTTAAATGAAAATTGGCAAAAATGCTCAATTCTTTATTACCACTACAACTGCATTCACTTCCATTGGAAGCATTCCAAAGGCATACAACTCCATCCCATTAGATAAATGTAAACCCAAAACTGTTTTAAATAATGACTAAATACACAGTGGACTGTATTACACATTTGTGAAAAAAATGTTGAATGGTACCCAGTAGTTTGCACTTCTTTTTTTTTGTAGAAATGTTTACTTGTATGGGGAATTTAATTAAGAACCTGGAATTCATATGCAGTAAAGCAGGAGTTTCTTAGTAAATGTCTGCAACGTAAATTTACAGCATGACAGTACTAATTTACAGACTGTAGTGACAACCAGTTTTTTTTTCTTTGATTTGAGGTGCAATTCAGTTTTAATTCCTGGCAAGCCTGCAAGCAGACATAAGGGAATGTAAATAGTAACTGTTGACATGTTCAGGCAACTGTTATAAAGCAGGGAAGGGACAGGACTGTTTAATGTATTTAATACTCAGGCAACTACTATGAAGAGTCATAGGTTAGAGGGTTTGCAGTCTAAAACATTACATTATTTTAAAGAAAAACAACCTAAAAGGCAATCTTTTTGTTTATTATTAAGCAATATGACTGGATAAGTACTGGATAATATAGCTAATACTTTCTAAGTCTTAACATTTAGGAAAAAATGGTAACCATCTTAACCCCAATCACGCTACACTTATCCAGTGATTTTAAGTGATAATTTTCATTTACGTAATCTTAGTGAGTTTGATGCAGCATTGGCACGCATCTGTGAATGCCATCAACTCGACTCAAGCATAGCACCTCATGACTTGACACACATGCTTTTGACAGCCCAGCTTAAAAACAAAGCGATAAAGGTGGAAAGCACAAGCTTTGGATGACACAAACAAAAGAGAGGTTTGTATGTCTGATGTCTCATGATGTCAACTGGAAACATTCCTACAGCCACCAGTAATGACATACAGCACACCAGTTCAGTGACAAAAAGAGGCGAGCTTGCAGTGCTTTTCAGGTGTAATAGGAAATTTGAAACTGAGGCAGTCATCATCAAATTCTGCATTTCTAATAGTGTAATCTGACATCTTCAAGGCTACAAGATCAAGCAACTAGATTTTATAATATGTGTCACATGCTCTCTCACTTGATGTCAATTAGTGTGACAATGACCTTAGAAGCACTTAAGCCAAAACTAAATAAAATAGGGACCTGTTCTATTCGAAATTGTAAAAAATGAATTTTTCATCCAAGGAACTAAAAAAAGGTTATTTATAATTTTGGCAAGAATGTATTAATGTTTTCCTTAAATAAACATGTTGGGGATCTGGTTACAGTCTAAATGTTTATATAATGTAATTCTGCAACAACTGTAATAATGGGCTGTGTGATTTCATAGTTGAGTTCCAGGTGGGTTGGGGATGGTATGGAGCAGATAAAACTGCCAAAGGAAGGAATACGAGAGATAAGAATGACTTTTATTTGAAGATGTCTCGTACCGTCTGCTCCTGTATCTCTTGTAAGAAGTAAACGTGTGTGGCACATTATTTATTTACACAATGATGTACCTAAAAATGTGCACTGTGACCAGCCAGACTAAACATGGCCATTACAAGATGATGATATTAGTGCTTTTAGGGCATTTATCTTAAGTCTGGAGTGGACTACGAGAAAGCAGAAGTAAAAAAAAAAAAAAAAAAATAGCAATTGACTCACATATCCTTAAATAAAAAAGAAAACTGTCTAAGAAAAAGGAATTCATATAGCCATTAAAATTTAGCTAAAACCATGCAGTCTAGCTAAATTCACAGATGTGTGATTTCTTGAAAATGTGAGGTCTAAAAATATCAATTTACTAAAAATATTGTTGGAAGATCTTTTATTTGCAGATTAAAGAAAGATTTTTCTTTATTTTTTTCTGTCTATATTATGTATCACATTTTACTAGGGAAGACATGCGTACTGCAGTTCATTAGTATAATGTGAGCACTGGCAGAGGACTTGACTCAATCAGGGCACACAAGGGCTCCCAGGAGTAGATGACACTGCGAAATGCAGGACAGAACTCTGCCAGTAAGGGCCTCTCATGGCAACCTTTACTAACAACAACAGTGTCAATGACACAGCACCACTAGCAGGGGCCCCAGTTTGAAGATGGGTACCTAGGAATTAACTACTGCTGGGGCATAAGTAAGGGGATGGGGGCACACAATAAAGGCCAATAGTCCTCCAAACCAAAAGGTGACTTTTCTAACCCCACTCTGTAATGTAGGGGATCCTAGGACTGCAACAAGGTCCTGGGCTTTTGAACCATTTTTACGTGAAGGATTCCAGAACATTGTACCACCTGACCAGTGTCTCCCCACTAATATAAACCAAATTTTGCAGAGCAGAACATGATGTTGGCTATTGATGACTGCTAACAGTAGTCACATGGCATGATTTTGGATAATAGTAGACATGTTAATCAAATCAAATCTTTAACTACAGCAGACAACTGACACATACAGTATGTGATCAAATGTCACATGATACATAATTGTATCTCTAGGCTGTAACAAGATTTTTGCAATAGTTTTAGAACATGTAAAGTTATGTTTGTTTAAAAAGTGTGTAATGCATTTTTAAACATAATCATTAAAACTGGAATAACAGATTCTTTTAAAGAGCATCAACCTCAACAGTACCAACCTCACCCCCAAACCCAAACCATTGACACTGTCATGGAAAATGTTCCTGGCTGCGCCTTTGAAGCTCCTTCCAGACACCAGTAAGATTAACTTGAGCAGTTCAACTGTTGGGGTGAACAGTGGCCAGACAGGGAAAAGAAGCAGGAGGAGTTGGTGTAAAGTGATAAATGAAGTGGATAAATGGCTTAGGCACTCCACCACACAGTCAGGGTCCACACCTTAGTTTACATTAGCCTACATGAGTTTAGTTGTTTTCATGATTGTTTATATTTTGTGTCTCCTAAACTATTTACCTTCTGTTACTTATTTTTGTATTTACATACTTTGACTAATGTAATCCATAATGCCCACTACTGGTCACAATTGGGAAGGTAATGCATAACAGCTCAAAAGAATAACCATTGTCAATATGGAGGCAGCTATAGTTTAATTACACAGTGTCATGCAAAGGTAATGTTACTATTAGATGTGCACAATGACCCAGAGCCCATATTAAAACCGTTTCATAGGACCAGCTTTACCTCGTGATGACTGCCACGTAAAATGTAGTGGAAAGCCATGCAGGCATCTCAGAGGAGAAATGGAAGGCAACCAAAATGCACTGTTGAACTGACTGAGTGCACCTTTTAACTAAAACTGTCTTGAAAGAAGGTGATGTAATGGAGTGTAGGTGCACCCCTTTATGTACTGTATTCAAAGCCATGCAGAAAAGACAAGGGCACTACATTTATGGGATTCAACCAATGTGGCGCTCATATTCAACACCATCATTAACTAATGAAATCTCAAAGGCACTGCTTCCTGTTTTATCACGTCCAGCTATAGACTTACAGCAGTTCTTGGACATTAAGGTGCTAATGGGAAAGAGTCAATGATCCACCAACAATACAGTAACTGTGGCTTTTCTTTCTTTCTTTGAAAAATGTACACTTTACAAAATAGAAATCCACTAATACCACACTATATTTCAGCAGATACAGTATCCAATAATAAGAACATTTCCCTATGCTTTAACTCTGCATCAGAAAATTCAGAATTCTATCTATTTTAAACTGGATCAGTTTTTTAGCTTTGAGCAAAAAATATTCTTTGCTCACACATGTTCAAAACACTTTCTGTATTTTTCTAAGTTTTGGATAAAAGACAAATCATGAACACATGGCAAGTGGCCATCACTTCCGTTTAAAGCATTATAGGAGAGTCAGAGGCAATAAAGGTCTGCCTTCAAATATGACACTATTTTAATAATTTCAACAAAAAATAAATAAAATATAGGATACCTCCCATATCCCCAAGACTTATGTGCTTATGCCCAAAGGAGAACTTGCACTCCATTCAAGGTTGGCACCGCCTTTGTGTCCAATTCTGCAGACACTGGCTTTGGCCATTTGAGACTTTAAAGCTGCATTTAGTGGGTTCAGGACAAGGATGTTTGACAGGATATGAAGGTGTCCGCTGATGTCTAATAAGGAATGCATGTTGATAACAGTATGATAATGTTTATTACTATTGTGGTTGTTTTCCTTTGGATTAAAACATTATCATGCAACATTGTACCTCCTCCATACCGCGAGGGGGTGTCCACCCTGGTTATGTTGGGGGCCACAGGTAAAGGGCTTGGAAGCCCAGCCCTGTAGGGACCCGTGGCCGCCGCCAGGCGGCGCCCCGGTGCCTGAAGAACCCTGGAGCCCAGCACTTCCGCCACACCAGGAAGTGTTGGGGGAAAGACGACAGGGGACACCAGGACGGCTTCTGGGTGGGCAGCCGGCACTTCCGCCACACTGGGGCGTGTCTGCGGAGGAGTGCCGGGGAGCAGCTGGAGCCCATCCGGGTTCCTATTTAAGGGGCCGCCTCCCTTCAATTGGAAGCGGAAGTCGGGTGGAAGTGGACAGAGCTGGAGAGAGGACTGGAGGCGGCCAAGAGAGAGGCACGAAGGACTGTGTGGTCTGGACATGGGGGGAAACGGTGCTGGAGGCACTGGGAAGTGCACTGAAGTAAAACTTGTAAATATTGTATAATAAACATGTGTTGGGTGAACTTAAGATGTCCGTCTGTGTGTGTCCGGGTTCATGCCCACAATTGTATAATGTTCTTAGCAATTACACTAATATGGTCTGTTTATTGTTTCATTATAATCCACATACACTTCATTTAACTGTAATGCCACCTTACTGATTATTACTGCCCGCATCCTCATCAACTGCATTATGTTCAGTTGCACAGGCTCTCTAAAACCCTGAACTGAGTTTCAAAGGCAATATAATGAAACATTGGATATAACAGAAATACATATTCAGCAATGTGATGATTATAGGTCAGTTTAGGTATCCCTGTTGTTTTGATACCTGTAGCAGTTAATGATTATTCATTCAAAAAAACATCTTTGGATGAGACAGCAGGTCATTGTTACTTATGCTCAATTCAATTCAACTTATTCTTATTAAACACACTTCAGTTATTAGCATTGGGTGCAATATAATACCTAAAATATGCGGTAGAAAATTGTTCATCTAGAATATCCTGCCCTTAGCCCTCTCTGGTTAAGGGATTTTTCAGAATATTAGGTAGACTTGATTAGATTGTGGTGCTTTTCAACTCTG
Organism: Polypterus senegalus; assembly: GCF_016835505.1. Lineage (NCBI taxonomy): Eukaryota > Metazoa > Chordata > Cladistia > Polypteriformes > Polypteridae > Polypterus > Polypterus senegalus. The sequence goes on from NC_053165.1 coordinate 62,684,411, forward strand.
TAGAAATTAGGCACTGTTGACACAGTATGAAACAGGAGATTAATCAGAAAATAGGCATCTTAATGAGATATGACAAGAAATAAACGGTTTTAAATGTCATAGAAAGCCATTATGATGCATTTTACTGTATAAAGAAATATACTTACTGTGTATATATAAATATAATACTTGCAAAGAAATGCTCAGAACCTAAAATTCAGAATAACTAACACACAGAAGATTAAGAACTTACTAGGAGCTGCTAGTGTATATGGTGGCGCTCAGAACTACTGTAACAAATCATCCCTCATTTACTCCCTTGTTTAGATGATTTGATGTTCCAGACAAATGATCTTCCATAGAAGGTGTTGTACTCCGTGATCATGGCCTTAGACAGTGTTGATTAGCACATGTAAGTAAATACTGTATGTAACCGTACATGTGACAATACTGACCCTACAAAATGCATAATAATTGTGAGTTATCGTAGTATTATTAAAATAATTCAATTTTAAATGTCATTTTAATGCATTCCATATAGGCTAGGTAATGGCTACCTGTGGCTATATAATGAATAAGCAGGTTCAGAAAATGGATGGACACTGCCGCTGACTTGTGTATTGTGTATCCTAAAGGCCTAGAAGCTAGACCATGAAGCACAAGGTTGCGAGTTCATTCAGTCCCCATCACTGACACACTGCAAAAGCCTGACCAAGTCATTTAACCTGCCTGGGCTGTCACTGTGCAAATATTGAAACCACTATGATTTGTGAGCTGCTTTGGTTTGAAAGTGTCAGCAAAGTCTAACTTATGATCCGGCATAATAATGCAGGAGAAAATGTTAAAATCTATAAATAAAACTATTGAAAGATTATTATTCTTAATTCTAAATATTATCATAAATTTGTTTGCTGCCACAGGTTTGAAAGACAGACCATTCTTATAGCAATGTGTGTGACTAAGGAACTCATCATTGATCACTTATGGAGATGTAGCTCCATCGGTTCATTTCACAACACTCCAACTAGAACACTCGGGTATGCTATAAGGGAATCCATCTGGAGTTTGAGCCTAGCACTGAAGTCTGACACACAGAGCAGCATCAGTGTGACAGTGTGCTCCCTAACAAAGCAGAAAGTTTACCATGTGTCTTCCATAGGTTAACTTGAATCTGTGATCTTGAGAGAATCATCCAATTCACAAAGCATAAACAATAAGCACATAGCCTGCTGAATTATTCAAACAGCTTTGTAGACTGGGAAGCTACAGTCAGTTTTTTGTTCATTAGTTAAGGCACGTCTTATTGACCACTCTCCATCAGCAAGTGTGGTAGTGTTATCACGCTCAACGAGCCCCAGAATTATCATTGAGACATCTTTATGAATGAGTTTTGGTGTGCCCTTTGGGTGGATGGCCACCTAATTTGTTCATATTTGGGTGCCATTAACTATGAGGGTTTGGTAGTAGACCCTGCAGTTGTGGAAGGCACACATGGTACCATTTTCCACAATCACACTACTTCACAGCCAAGAGGCGTCCATCTCAATTGTAAGTTATTTCCATTGCTTAATAGTTTATATACACAAGTACTCAAAACTAGAGCGGAATATGCTGGAGTTAATGGCAAAGGGCACAAAACAGATCTTCTCTGTATTTCTGCGTACTGCTGATGAGAAATGAAAATTCTGCCCTGAGCAAAGTAAATCCACAAGCACTTCTTGCCGCACACACTTGCTGTACAGCTGGAAGCAGCTGTCTCACTCGCTGGCTTTCTGGTCCACCACTTTCTTATTACTGTTAATATTAACACAACTGGTGCTAATGTAATTTCTTAATAATAATAGCCTCATGAGTGTTAGTAATAATACTGCCACTAGAAGAATTTCCCAAATTTCTATCACTTTAATGATTTACAGCTATGAGTGCAACTAATGAGTATTTTGCTAATCGATTAGTTTGTTGATTAATACTTTCAGTAGCTGATTAATTAAGGGATTTAAAAAATGTACAAAATGAGTCTTGTTAATAGCTGTAAGGTCTAACAGTTTCAGGGCTCTTGTTGGCAGAAGACAATATGAAAGGGTAGAAGGTTGACACCATTATTAATCTGGAAAAATGTTGCCTACAGTGTGGTGTTAGATTTTGTCCACTATATGACAGGAAAGGACTGAATCACATACAATTCAAACCTCATTTTCTTTACAGCATGACATGAAATGCTGGCCATCACAGTCATTAAAAGAAGTACTCTGCTGAAAAGGCTTCACTTATTCTTGTTGACTTAGTTTCTTTACTCTGAGATAATCATTTGAACTGCCAGAATAAAAATAAGAAAGAGGCATTGGAAGAGTTGATAGATAATCTCCAAGTGTGAGATAGATAGAGAGAGCCATTAATTTCTCTAACATGTTTTCTTTTCTGGTTCTCCCAAATCATTGCTATGCTCCCATGCAAAAGGAGCTCAGCTTATACTTTTTGCCCGACGTGAGTTTCTTACCAGATGTGACGCTGAAATGATTTCTTTGGTCTTTGATCCTCCACTGTATTTACATCTCTACCTCTGCCATATTTCAAAATGTGATTAACATTACTTTTCTGTGTAGTCCACATTAACACAAAACTTTTTTGAAAACAAAGGAAGGGGAGATCACAAAGGGAATTCTAAACATAGTGCTTAGTTACATGACAATCATATCTGCTCTGCTTCACAAGATCAGGTGTTCAAATCTATACACATTATAGAGTATTTTCAAAAAGACTTGTCATTGTGGTTGAAAACACCATTTCAGTGTTGATGCAAGGCCAAAATGAATTAAAAAATGATGTATTTTCAAATGTGTTAGTGTGGACTAGGTCTTGGACTTTGAATTGTTTTACTTAATATATAATCAAGTAACTAAATAATTTGTTGGCAACTGTTTTTATCACTGAATATTGATGACATCAATTACGTGTTTCAGCCCTAAATTCAGAAGTAGTTTTTCCCCTTAAAATGCCTTGTGCAGGATTTCTTAAACAAAATACTTTTAATGATTTTCCTCTTCGTTAAAAAAAATATACATCATAATTGCTCTTTGTTTTTTATAAATACATCTATTAGGAGTATTTTTATGTTGTTTGAGGGAAATAGCAGTGGGGAAAAACCATTACTTGTGGAAATTAAGAAGACTGGCCAGGATGAAAGTGGTTAAATCAGTGATTCTGAGTAATGGCAACATTAAGCTCTATTAGGTAGCTCTAATAAACTGCCGGTGTTGTTTTTATGACTAGTTTCAATGGACAGTCTTTCCTTTGCTCTAATGAATGCATGTGTGGCAGAAGTAAATTTTTGTTCTGAAGATTATCATAAAATAATAAGAAACATACAATTTGCTCCCTGCTTTCTTCCCAACTTCCTTTCACTCACATTTTGTATTCCATGGGGTTGATTGGTGATACTGTTCAGTTTGATCCGAATGAGTAGCAGCACAGTAAAATCTCCGTTTTATTTTCAGTCTTTATCTCCAAAAAAAAATGTGGAGGAAAAAAAAAAAAACTAAGCATTTGGCTGAAATGAAGTCAGCCATAATCACTTGAATTTTCTTTTATTAAAAAAGAATTCAGTAGGCAAGGAGTTCCCAGATGTCCTCTATCATCTCGGGGCATAGTCATCTGGGACACCGGTGAGATTCCTTCTTTTCAAAGCTAGGTCAACTGTCTTGATAAACCCATTGATTGCCTTTCTCATTTCTGGTGTGTAAGGATCATACTCAAGCTTTCGCAAGCCAGATCGCTTGAAGTTGCCGTCTTTCTGTCCTTCCACACACAGCAAGCGGTCTTCAGAGACGACAAGACCCAGGAATTTCACCATTTTTTTCAGCTGATGGAATAGCTGTTGCTTTAAGCTTTCAAAGTGAATGACATGGACATTTTTCCCATATTTGAGCCAGTCCAAGGTATGAGAAGCCCACCATGGTGCGTAGTTTTTGACAAACTCGGGCCATTCTGCAAAATAAAATTTAAAGGTCATCACTAGTCAGTAAGTTAATAATATAATGTCTTACACAATGAAAACCATCAGGAATAGATCTCCTGCTGCTAATCAAATAATTTACTAATCAAATAAACACAAAAGGGATGATCAAAAAGAGAACAAAATGCACAAAGTAAAAATAAAGCCTACCTACCCCTGTGGTATTGACTTCTGAAAACATTTTTGAATAATCAGAATTTTTTCCACATACTGTTAAAATTAATGTTTAGTTGTATGTTTATGATGTCATTTACTTCTTGACCATGCTTGTTTACAAGGTGAGTTGCAGAGATGGCACTATAAGAACACCCATTTTTGACTTTGCATTTGCCATCTTATTGAAGAGTTTGGGGGATTTTAATCTGTTTAAAGTTTTGCTTTTTGCAAAAGAATGATTAATATCTTGTCAAGTTCAGTTTACCGACTTACTCAGCTCTTCTTTGACTTCATTTCTTTTCAAGCCCCATGAAGTCATGAAGGCTCTACACATGATCAATCAATGCTTGCCTATTTTATCATTTCCAGTTAGTATTTTTTACACATCTGACATTAGAATGTTAAAATTAAAGGCATTCATTTTTACTTTTTCTGTATAGTATACATAGGCAGATTATTGTTGGCAGTGGGTTATCCCCTAATTGCCTGGACCAAGAGGCCTAGTCACATGCCTTCCTTTAAAACAATCTCTCTAGCTTGCACTCATCTACTCCCCTACTTCCTGACTCGAGCTAGTCTTTCTGTTAATATAACCAGAAATGGTTGTTATGCTCATTTTCTTTTCAAAAAATACTTAAAATAACATCAGATTCAGGTACAGCCCATTTAACTCAAGTGAGCCTGATTTTGCTTTTTTTTTTTTTGTATTGAGGTGGCTATGTAGTGGGCCAAAACAAGGCTATTTATTTGATTTGACTCCTGATTGTTTTATTAATCCTTGTTAATGCTTAATTTTTTTTGTTACTTAGGTTATTTAGGTTTTCTGGCGTACTGAAGTTTTTTAAGAAATGTAGTGAGCAAATAAAAAGGCTCATTCAAAATGAACTGTTCCATAAATTGGATTGGTACTCTAACATGTTAAAATTCACTGAGATTTGTTCCAGTTGCATTAACATACTGTATTGAATAAAGTCAATCACCTGCACCACTTAGCTGTTTAGGTTTTTACATTCCCTCTGGATCAATTCATTGGTAAATGTAATTTTTTTCTAAAGGGGAATCGCCAACAGGGAGAAGGCGATACTGCCTAAAGAACACAACACACATGAGACACAGTACCTAGTGATAACCTACTACAGGACATGGCTGCTGTCAAGAGGAGCAATCATTAAATGCATGTGACGCACTACCCCTTATATACTTAGCACTCTGAAACGTACCAATAAAAATGTATGGGCACCTAACACCCTGGTGACTGTCAAGTATTCTATAGAGTTTCGGAGGAAGGAAATAAGGATTAGAACTGAAATGAATACTAATTGGTGGCAATGGAACTAAAAATAAAGCAATGGAAGTGAAATGAAGTTTTAAAAATAGACTGGCAAAAACAGAAGAGCTTGTAGCAATGGGCTGCCACTTATAGTGACTGAAAGCAGTAAGTGGGGAACTGTAATCTTTGAACAGGGACAGCAGTGGAGCATGGACGTGCTGCTTAATGACACTAGGGCAGTTGCACAAGGTTACTGGACTATTTAAAAAAGTAAATTTCCCACTCACAATTGAAACTGTCTGTGTAAATCTACATACACGTGGAGGGTCCTGAGTGTTTGCTTGTATTGGGGTCACCAAACTCAACTGATTTCTGCACACTGGATGCACTGCTAAGGTAGTCAATGAAGTGAATCTGCAGAGCTTTAAGGTCTAATGGGCTGCAGTATGTGTTTATGATGCTGTGTCTGTCGGAAAAGATTCAGTTAGGAGAGGAGGATCCATATTTACCTTTTCCTTTCCAGTGCGCCTGAGAAGCAAATCCTATATGCCCACCGTATTTGCGATTGAATTCTGCCATCAGAGCCTTGTATGGGTTGCGAATCATGAGGATGGCAGCATCAAAAGTTTCGATCTCCTTCTTGCCACTTTCATGGGTCTTGATGCAGATTGTCCTTCCACTCCGCCAGTGTTCTCTCTCACCTTTAAAGCCTGCAAAGAGAGAAAAAAAAGATGTTTGCTGTATTAGACAAGAAGATCACATAGTATGGTCTCAGTCAGCTCCATGCAACACACCACACCCGTCTTTTTTATATTCTAAACTTACAGTAGAAGAACCAAAAGAAAACATTCAAGTAAGACTTTCACTGTAGTCTGTACTCTTGACAATGCTAAGACTACTACATTACAACCTACATGATTCCAAAAAGACAATCTCGTATTTCAAGCTGCAGTAGGGAATGGTGGACAATCTTACATCACCATCACCAAAAAAGGTAACAAAGCAAAAGAGCCATATAGTCACCATGGCTAGGCTGCCAAACCCTCTTTTGTATGTATTGTTGAGTAACTGCACAAAGAAAGATCTGCATCTACCAGTTATGCAAATTGAAAGGCACAGGGCCCATGCTGGCAGCCAAAGGCATAAGGCAGGAACCAGCACTAGAGGTGATACCACACCACTTATGTGACATGAAAATAAAACCCAAAAAACTGTATAGAGTAGCTACTATACCTGTATAATAGAATTTATACTCAAGTTCAAGTTTGTCATATCTACAGTACATCATATATTGAGAATCTTACTGGCACATTTCCCAGAGACTGGAAACAGTAGAATAGCAGACACTGAACACAGCATGTACAGCAGATAATCCTAAATAGCACGATGGTGTAGAGCTGCACTACACATGCTCTATACCTGACAGCCTGTGTTCTGATGCTGATACAGATTCTATACATAGCACGGTATCTCTTATGAATTGCCTACTAAATAGATGATACACAAATCATATGCTCCAAAGTTACCCTGAGCACTGGCATTAATAGAAATAAAAATCAGAATGCAGATGCATTAGTTACTCTGTGATGCAGTATACTTACTGACAGTCTGTATCCATTTCTGTGTACCTTATATCCAGCCCAAAGGCCTGGTATGTGTGCTGTAACATAACGGTTTATTTTAACATAATTCTGTCTAACTGTCCTCCATCTGTTTCATTTACCTCAGTTATTCTGGTCTGTATGATGAAAAGGTGGACGTTATCCCGAAAGGAACGCAATCAAGCTATAATGCCTACAGAACCCCTCATGGTGATTAAAAAATGAAACATAACTTTGTTAAGCTCATTTAAACCGATTTAGGGTTGTGAAGGGCTAGAGTTTGGCTTTAGGCACAAAGAAGTTAAAAACTAAATCCAGGTGACCTGTCCATCAGAAGGCCCACTCACATACAGGGTGGTCCAGATCTAATTATACAGATCCAGATCGTCTGGATGACTTTGATTTATGCAGGGATGATTCCAGTTCGGCACAAAGACGATTCTTCACACACTTCTCGATGGTCCAGGATTTTTCGGGTGATTTTCTATATAGTAAACTTAATAAGTTATAACGTAATGAAAATTGCATAATTAGATCTGGACCACCCTATACAGTGTTATGATATGATTGTTTAAAATGTTTTTTCTGCCTTTCCCTTTGCTCCCTGAGGAACTTGTTTTGTCCCTTTACTGTTTTTAAGAATGCAGAATCCATTTATTTCATTCAATCTCTGTTTCAACATTGTTTTCTGCTTGCAGATTTTTTTTTTCTTCATGGGTGCTGCTATTTTTCCTACTGACAGTTATCTGTTTCAATGCTGTTGCTTCAGAGGTTATCTAAGATTATGGTTACAAATCAAAGATTTTTGGTGCAATTTCATTATTAGCTTCACTGGTTGACAAATCTTTGCTCTCAAACTCCTGACTTGATTCATTCTTTTGGTTTAAATGTATTACTTTTTTTGACTTCATAGTAATGAACTTTTACTGCAGTGCATTTTGTGTTGTGTATAAATAGCACAAAATTAAATAGATATATTGTTTAGTTATAGAATATTAGGGTGGTACATTGGTTAGAATGGACGCCTCATTGATCCAGCATCCTGGGTTTGAATCTGTCATATGGTTATGTCTGTTTTCGCCTGGTGTCTGTGTAAATGTTCATCTAGGTATTTTGGTTTTCCTTCTATATCCACAGACATGTGCAGGTTAGATTGTTTGTTTATTCCAGATTGATCCCTGTGCATGAGTATGTCCTGCAATTGTTTGGCGCCTCATCCAGGTTTGGTTCTTGCCTTGTGCACAGTACTGCCAGGATACTCTCAGACCTCTAACAACATGAGCTAGATTAAGCAGTTTTCACTGTGTTATGTTCTACTATATTAGGCTATATACAATGTGAAAATATGTGTTGATATGACATATTTTTAATGGAGGAGTCTGACAACTGCTTCAGCTGTCCTTTGGAAGTGTGAAGACTGAGATACACATTATATTCACGTCCAAATATCTATCCGTGCACAACAGCTTAATGCAGTTTTCAAGGTCACAATTTAGGGCCCATTCAGGCAGCACTGAAATCAAGGCAGGGACCAACCCTGAACAGAACACTAGATTATTGTAAAGCTGTGCTGACTGAGTAATGTTCTGTGCTTTGAGTAGTTACAGAGCAACACTTTTGACAGCACTTGATGCTGATGTCTTATAGCTCCTGAAGTTCTGCATTTCAATCATCAGTGTAAAGTTTGCATGTTGTCTCTGTGTCTGTGTGGATTATCTTGTGGCACTCCAGTTTTCCTCCCAAATCCAACAGAAACACAGAACAGGCTAACTGATGACTCTATTAACCCAGTATAAATGGACTGGCACTCTATGTACAATAGTTCCAGAATAGGCTACTGGCACACCATAACCTTGAAATGGATTAAGCAGGTTTGAAGATGGATGAATATAATTTTTAATTGTGAAATGGACAGTTAGTATATCTACTAGTTCCCCCTAGGCACTTCAGCTACAGAATGTTTTATATTGATGCAAGCTCTTCAAAAACACAGTGAGACTGAAGATCTAATCAAGTGATTTACTATACCCTGTTAATTAGCAGAGTTCTGCTCCAAAACAGACAGCACATCCATCCCCAATATTTAAATGATACCCAGCAATGGTCTGTAGATGAAAGCACTTTGAAAAGGCTTAAACTGCAGATGAAATGAGTGTACTGTTCCACTGAGAAACATTTCAAGGTCTGATAGAAGGTGGCAGGCAGCAGCTTTAACAAGATTTACCAGCATGCGCAGACTAACGTAAGTGCAACTACCATCCCTGGGGAGGACTGTGTAACCGTGACCCCGTAAAATGAGATGTTAGAGACTATTCTATTAGAGCCTTTGAAATTCAATACACGGATAAAGTTAACACACAGTGGGCATCAAATCTGTGTAATTTTTTGGAGTTCCACTTAAAATGATGCAAAGTATCTAGAATGTAAGTTGTTTCCCAACAGTGCATCAGCTTGTTGTGGCAGAAAGAATCACACAAAGGTCGTGTGGCATTATGGTGTATCCTTCTAGTCCAAATGGAAGCATTAGAAAAAAGGGACTACATTTGTCAGATCCCCCCAGTCACAGGCTGCCTCATGCAGTTACAAACTAATGGCAAAAACACCTCAACTGTTTACATGAGAAAGCCCTGAGATGACTAGCCAGGCTCCTGCCTTACCCCCTTTAGCTGACAGGTTAATAAGCTCCATCTGCCCTGTGTCCTTCGGTGTAGCTTCCTGCACACAGCAGCTTACCTGCACAGGCTACTTCACCCTCTGCTGTATTACTTTAATTAGTTTTGGTGATGCCCCATGTTCCTTGTAGCAGATGGCAACAGCCTTCCAGAGTGCAAAAGAAATGCTTGGATAGAATTAAAGTGCCAATTGGATAAATCAAAATTCCCACCTGCATAACCCTGACATGATGTTTGTACCCTTTAATGCTGAGTAACAATGCAAATCATCCAATGAACATGAAAGTGCTGTCCATTCAATTTGTGAGCAGCTTGAGGAGGCGGGCACTGGCCATGACTGGGAAAGCAGCAGATTATGAGAGTCAATGCTTTGAGCTAAGCAGATGGACCCTCCCATGAATACATTAACAGAGGGGCAAGTGTTAGTTCAGTGAGTGGCATAGTCACACACATCCAGTTTACAATTGCCAGTCAGCACTCTGTGGATGGGCAACCAGAATCACTCAACTAAACCTGTAGGGACAAGGGAGGAAATGCGCAAATACCATGCAGATGGTGCTGGAACCCAGATCCCTGGGAACTGAGAGGCAACATAGCTGTAAAACTGTGTTTTGCTTAATTCAGTTGCTTATTAGATTATCTTCCATGACTATGTGGTCCTACCCATAATCTTGTTTTTTGATAATGTTACAGTATCACAAAATCAATCTGATACAGTTTTATCAAATACTCAGTTGGCACTCTATAGCATCTTTCATTGCGTCAACACGATTCATCTTCTCACCTTTGTTGTACAGAGATCCGTCAAAGTAGTAGCTGCCTGTATAGTAGCCTGTGGCCAGCTCAATGAGGTGACGTGCCCAGGTGTTCCCTGCCCCAGGAAAGCTGGCCAGTGCAATGAGCTGCTTGGATCGAGTGGGTAGGAATCGTCGGTCCATGCAGCGGTTATCTGTGGACAGAAAGGAAAATGGGTACAATGTAAGAACTGGGTGTTTCTGTGAACCCATTTAACAAGCTGCCGCTTCTTCCAAAATGGGTCAGGCTCACCCAAGTAGAGTCATCCATTTTAAGTTATAAACCACAAGGAGTTTTCCCATAAATACATGCTCAAAACCTGAAAGTACCTTAAAACATACACACATATACAGTAAGACTGTCTTTTACAGTGGTTTCAGCAGTCATTTAATCATTTGGTTGCACACAGCAACCAGCCTTGAACGGGATACCATTACATACTACAGTCGGCAGTCTAAAGCAGCATTAATGCAAATATTAATGTCACATTTCTAGACCTTGGATGACAGTCTGGGCTGACCAGCTTAACCCTTTAATGCCAGCCATGTTAAGTAGTACACTGACTGTGAACTTGATGAGCAGGGCTTTATGAGTAAGATGGTCTTGGGTCACTCTCCATCTCTCACTTAAATTTTAGCAGTTCTAAAGCTGTGGTTAACTAAAGTGAAATCCTCATTTCCATGTTCAGGTTGGGTGATTGGCTCTTCCAGTTTGTAATGCCAAAGACTGAGTTCAGTTTCCAGCTGTCTTACGGTCCTTGTAGAACCTGCATGCTCTCCCCATGTACACCCACATCTGAACAGCTGACCACAAACTGGTCCAGGCTGTGTTATGAGCTGGTGCTTCGTCCGGAGATGGTTCCTGTCTTTTGCCCAGTTGTCCCTGCCACAGTGACATCACAACTTACTCTCTAAGCTCGGCAGTATTGCCACCTGGTTATTAGCCACAGAGAATGGCTTCAGAATTGCAGAGGTCCATTATGATGTGTAGAGAAGACAGTTTACTTTGGGATGCCCAAGTGTACAGAATCTGACTTAATTTTTGAAAATCTGAAAAAAAAAACTGTTAGCATGAAAACTTACAGTATATGCTACCTTATTTTAAACCATTTTTCATGCTAGCTCTTTAAAATGTTGTCAAGACTCCTGACGTCTTTCTTGATTCCTGTTCTAGCCGACCGCCTCTTTTTTATTTTCTTTTTTTTTTTTAATATCGCTAATGGGGTGTCATGTTTCTCAAACCATAAGTGGAGAAGAAGAAATAATCACATCAGAGTATAGGCTGGAAATGAAGAAAGGACTAAAATTAGAAACAATGCCGTTGTGTGTCAATACCAGAAACAGAGGGCAATCTAATGCAATGCAAAAGCTAATCACATTTGCTGAAAACCTGAGCCGCTTTCACTATCAGAGTCACAAATCAAGCTTGACACATTCATATTATCTCGACGGTGTGGCGACCCCTGGCGGCACCCACTGGAATTGCGAAATTTTTACATTGCCCGGATGAGTGGACGTCCCAGTTTTAGCTTGAGGAGGAGGAAAGGTTAGGGGCATGTGCTGATACAGTTTGTTGCAGCACCCACCATACAACGAACCACCTCAGGGTCTCACATTAGCAGCCGTGCAATGGGGTGACACCTCAGTACCACTCTAGTTCAAGTCCCGTAAATCAGAACAATTTAGAAGCCCACATTAAACTCAAAGGGAATCTTTAGACGTTGCACCGTGCACTGATACTCGTTTGCAGCAGACTGGAGGTTCTGAAGTCTAACCCCCATTTACGTTAGTTCCATTAAAACCAGATATAAGATTGGACCAATTGGAGGACTGTGTAATTGCAGTAGGGTATCTGCAACGAGAAGACAACTCTCCATTGTAGGGTGTGTGCTCAGTGAGCGACCACATGACTGTTGGACATACTGGCCCAGCATCTCCAGTTAAGAAAGAGCATTTTACAATTGCACATTTGTAAATCAGTCACTAGTGAAGTGCCTTACAGTCTAATAATGTAGCCTGTGTGACTTTCTCAACGTATGTCTGTGGAGTTACTGCATCTGTGATCAATTATAATGTGGAGAAAAGAGAAAGGAGTGAGTTCTAATGCTGTTAATATGGCAAAAGACAAAAAATTAGTATAAATAAATAATAAAGGAAACAATCAAGCATTACTTATGCCACACCAAATTATCAGTGGCTTAAGATATCACACCCTTAACCATGTAAGCCAATAAAATAATTAGTCATTTAAGTAATGCACAAAAATAATAGTAAATAATAAAAAGTATGTATAATGAAAAAATGAAATAGTCAAAAGATGTAAGCCATACACATAAAACCATGGTATATGGTAAGGGTCAAATATTTGAGCCCCCCCACATATGACTTTGTCCATCCTTTATCCTTCCACAGAGGGTAATTGGTCTGGTCCAATACCATACCGTGCAACAGTTGGGAGCCCCCTGCTATCCATTTAGTACTGGTCACTCTAGCCCAGTCCTTCATGCACATATCCATGTAGTTTTGTACAGCCAGAGCACCGGCAGCCTGGTGTAAGGTGTAATTTGAGATGACAGACCATACCTTGTACCTGAGTCTGGTAGACCACAAAATAGTCCTCATTCCCACAGCTCTCAAACTCTTCTCCACTGCAGCGGTGCATGCAAAGCTGTTCATCCTCCCGCTCATGGAGAGTGAAATGTACGGATGGGAAACCACAGTTGCAGTTCTGACCTGCAAGAACTGCCAGTGAGTATTCCTAAATTAGAGTGCAGAAAAAAGGATATGGTTAACCTGGGCATGAAAAGTTGACAACAGACTTGGTACAATTGCTCTCATATCCATAAAGACCCCTTAAAAATACACCTTAAACATAAGTGAGTTCTCAAGCGTACTCTTATTGTCCCATCCATGATTGCACAACCACCTAACTAACTCATATCCACATAAAATACACATAGCCCTATAGGAATTAAACATGCACGCACACCAAAGCAATAAAAATACTTTCTTATGTTCACATATGTTTCCCCACATACAAAGCAAACAATTAAGCAAACAATTAAACTGTCACATGTGAATACTCTGAAATCTCCCCAACACATACCTGTATAAAAAATGCATGCAAACACATTCAGTCCGAAAAGCATGTACACCATGGCCAGTGGGGGACCTCAATATACATCCCCAAACCCAGAATGAACACCAAGGCTGTCTAGGTTAATCAGCAAGGACTTGAAATAGACTCACAAGGTTAAGCAGTGCAGGTGGAGTTATAATAATAGAAAACCTTGAAGCCTCTCTGGGCCTGCCTGGAGGCCATGTGGTGTGCCTGTTTCAGTTTCCCTCAAATAGACACTTATTTCTCTAATATGATGAACCACTCTGGCCTCTATTCCACCTGTCAGCTGAGCTCTTGCCTCTCGCGCCACTCTCCACTCCATGAGCACTGCTAGAGTGACCACAAGGACCTTTTATTTTGGAACTACTTTTATGGTCATGAATGCCCTTTATCAGCCTGATCATTCTCCGAGAATTCCTCAGATGTCACTTGAATCTGAACCTGAACCCTAACTTACACTAAAAACGGTAGGTGGGAAAAGGACAAAAAAGGTAGTAAGATGGTGTTTTTAAAGTGGTCATAGTCATCTCAATGGCAAAAAGTCAATACCAAAATGTCCGGAAAAAAAGTAATCAAAGCACAAATCAAAATTCAAAAATATAAAGAAAAAGAGTCCTAAACCAAGTGAACGTGGAAATGTCCCTAACTAGAACTAAATTACAAGCTGCTTTATTTTGAATGTTTTTTAAAGTAATCGCAGAACATGAATGCCCAAGACTGCATGATGGAGTCTTTTACAGTGGAGGGACATAACATTATATAGTAACAAGTCATGTGATGTAACCAGCCTAGCAATCAGACAAAAAGATAACTGCGTCTATAAGAAGGTACACAAAACTATAATAGCTACAGTGAAAACAAAATGGTTAATTGAAGTAAGAATCAGAAATAATGACCACCAGGAATCTACTGTATGTAGCAGGGAGTTAAGTGTAACAGATCTTCTAAAATTCTGTCATCCCTAGAACACTTAACTTAATGTATTATTTGTGTATTGGCTTATAACACTGGAAGCTCTACTGAATTATGACCATTGTCCTTTGTGCTTGTATGTTATCTAATGCATGTTTTGTCTCCCGAGAAGCTGTAATTCTGGTCCACATTACAAAATGCACACACTCAGACAGAAAAATGGACAACAAAACATTAAGGGTGTAAAAGCACACACATTTATTTATTATACAGGGGTGGATGCTCTCAGGCACACACAATCCTGCCACTAAAGCATAAGGTATACTTACTCACATACAGTACTATCCATGTATCTCTCTCTCTCTCTCTCTCTCTCTATCTATCTCTCTATGTATAGCAGTAGAGTGTTGTACCGTGTTAACCATAGATTGATACAGGAGAAAGTAGGGTGAAATGACACCTTTTATTGGCTAACTAAATAGATTACAAATGCAAGCTTTTGAGGCAGCTAAGGCCCCTTCATCTGGCAAGGTGTAACTGCCATGAATAAGTTTGCGTAATGGGGTGCGAAACGACATTCTATTACAGTTCCCATTAGTTGTAAGTAAATATCCTGACCAAAAGAAAACACATTGTGAGTTAGTATGAATTTTATCAATTGTATCACTGGTTCTGTTTGTAAGCCATGTTGTTGCAGGTACGGCTCCCTTAGAAATGGTGTCTAGGGTAATAAGTTTTTTAAGGAGGTGGGTGGTGTCCTGTACATAGCTGGGTGTGTTTCTAGCAAGGGGTTTGAGAATGCTTTCAACCTATTCTGAAATTTTTTCCATCAGTATGCCAATTCCTGAGATTATTGGCCTTCCTGGGTTCCCATCTTTATGGAGTTTGGGGAGCATGTAGAAGTATCACACTTCTGGATCCTCAGGGATTCGACTACTGATGTGGTCCTTGATGTTAACAGGTAAGTTGCTTAACAATTTCTTCAGTTCTTTCATGTAAACATCAGTGGGGTCCTCCTGTAGTTTGCAGTAATAAGTGGTATTTTATATAATCAGATGTGTTCATGATTACTAAGACACCCCCTTTATCAGCTGGTTTGACAATGATCTCTGTGTTTTCCCTTAGTAAATGTATGGCTTGCTTTTCTTGTAAACTGATATTGTATACCTGGTTAAGCTCTTGGTCCAGGATCCCAGTTTTGACCCTCTGTCGGAAGCTGTCTATGTATCTGTCCAGAGTGGGGTTTCTTCTGGGTTTTGGTGTCCATGTGGGTTTTTTTGTGGAATTATTGTATTTGCTCATGCTTGCTTCAAGGGGCCTTAGCTGCCTCGAAAGCTTGCATTTGTAATCTATTTAGTTAGCCAATAAAAGGTGTCATTTCACCCTACTTTCTCCTGTATCTCTCTATCTATCTACCTACCTATATAAAGCCATTTAAATTTTTCTATTATATAGTGCCCTGTCCTGCCTGCCTGCCTGCCTGCCTGCCTGTTTGTCTGTAACACAACACACCATTTTCAAACCTGCTTATTACAATTCAAGTTCATGCAATGCCCTTAATGATATACATACATATTACCTCACCGACATTTATTAATAAGCATGTGCGTAAACATACTACACACCACAAACAAGTCTCTCGACCAGCCTGTGGTATCATAGATGTTGTAAGTCACCTTAGATAAAGGTGTCAGCCAAATAAATCAATGTAAACATTTAGCATCCCACTTAATCACTTACATGCATACAAATGCACACACACAGACAGATTTGGAGTAAATCCAGACTGACACACTGACCTTCACAGGGCCTGGTATTCAATTCTGATACATGAGTACTGCAGTGGGTCAATTTGCACACAAACGAAAAAAATGCATTTTCCAAACTTTTCTCCACAAATCTAAAAGGCAGATAGACTGGAACTGGCAATTAAAACTTAGAGAATTTATTTCAGGTGCCTGGGGTTTCTTTATTTAGCAGGATCTTTTGCATGATACAAAAAAGACTTGCAGATAATCTGCTCATTTGAAAACATTTCTGCCTAAGGAGATAAAGCTACTTGATTATTTCCTAGGCAGCCAATCACTGTGTTTATTATCTAATGTGCAGGAGTTTGTCTGAAAATATTCATTATACACTAAATATCCTTCTACAGCTGGCTGGCTTTTACGCTGGGAAAAGTCTTAGCTAACATCAACCAATTGAGAAACGGATGACTGGTCGCCCTAAAATTAGCCCCTGGAGGGCTAATCTGGTGGAAATTCATTTATTCAAGATGTTTTAAAAGTCGCTGCTAACTGCTGTGGAAATCTGCTGAAATGAGAGCAAATTGCCATGACTGATACTGAAACAGAACAGAGGTTCTTAAATGAGATAAATATAGGCCTCCAGGGGGTGTGGCTGCAAGGTAGGCCAGGGTTCAGCCATGTAAGGCAGGGAGGTGTGCTGTGCAAATATGAGGAACCTGTGGGTATACTCTGTGTATGCCAGTGTCTCTGATTTGTTCCCCTTACAATTACAATTTACAATTCTTATTGTTAAACACACTTCAAGCCCTCAGTATGTAAAGAGCCCGCCCCCAAGTGCAAAACTAAGCATCCATTGGACAGCCTTGGTGTTAATCAGACTGCATTGCAATAGACTGAAATTTTGGTCCTCTTTAAAACAATGAGAGCAATGTCAAACTAGCAATCCAGGCCACCCAAGTCATGAATAAGCTTCATCAGGCATTGTGTCATGTGAGTGTGGTTGTGCTAATGAGTATGTTGCAGGTGCCCTATTAAATGACACTTTCAATAGAATACAGAAAAATCTTCATCAACGCCAGTCCCACACCTGTAGCCGTAGCTGCAAATATTGAAGTAATACGTTAAACATGCACCACTGACATATCTCTAGTCTTAAACATCACAGATTTTTGTCTTTGGCTCCCCAGACAAGATTTGTATTCGCCTTCATCCAGTTAAGTTGCCTACCTTTTCCGTGCAGAAGTCCACACACTTGTCGACAGACATATTTGTCATTATGACACCAACAGGAAGTGCAAGTGACATGTTGTCCGGTTTGTGGAAGCATCCTTTAAAAATTGCACTTCCATCTGGAAATGAAATAATGGCAAACATCATTTGTGGAAGTGGCAAATGCTTCCTCTTACATTTGTTCACAGTAACCTTTCTAGCCCAAACATACTTTTTGAAAGATGGGAGAAATTTCTTAATTTGTACAATCATATTCTGGGAATAATTTTACAATAGCTATGTGGCCAGTGCCTAGTTATTGGAGTTCCCACAAACAGCTTAAATTTAATATTCTTGCTACTGATGCTTTTGTTCTTAGGGAGTTCACAATGTACACAAAATTCTCTGCCAGCACCACCAAAAGCATCCATTTTGAATTATCATGTTGGAGGAGAATTCTGCTGCCCCGGTCACCACACATTCTCCTCTCAAACAACATTTTAAGGTTCAGGTACACGAAACATGTCTCAGGTCTTCTGCATTTTTTAGATCAAAAAAGGGCATTTTTAGTAGATTATTAGGCAGGGGAAACCTGACAACTAACAGAAAAGGATGGCTGTTGAAGGTCATCCAGCCAGGAGAATCACCAAATACAAGAAAGGTGTTTAGCCTGTGCTGCATGTGAAGCTTGCTAATTCTTATTGTCAGACCAAGAAATCAGGACTAATAAAGCATTGATCTTGAGCTAATAAGGCTTATCTTTGTCTCGATCTTTTAAAGGCTGTGTGTATGAAATCCGGTTGTCTAGTGCAGTGGTTTCTCGGCTTTCTTTGCCACAGCACTCTTTTCATCTTGTAACCTGCACCTTCAACTTAGCAGAAAGTAGATTGTTTATTAAGCAATCTGAATTTTACCAATTTTGATATGTAATACACGTTCAGTACAGCATAAAAATAATACTAATTTGGTAAAATTAATTTTTATTAATTTGTATATTCCCTCTATTCAGCCAATTTTAATATAAAGTATATACTGAAATTAGAAACAAATCAAACACCGGCTTTTCAATCTGATGGAAATCATCAAATAGGATGTTAAAAGATGGTCATCTGTTTATCTCAAATTAGCTGGGAGAACTCATACAGTATTTTTAAATGAATATCCTTCCAAAGCACCTTTTCCTTTTTCAGAATATTCGTATATATGTTAACAAGTCCTCCTGTATATTCCTTCCTTACAACATTCATTTGTAATGCAGGAAAGGCATATACAGTACAAAACGACAGATTTGAAAAAAGCTATAGCAAAGTTGGCATTGCTTTGGTAAATTTTCAGTTTTATTATGGTGAATGGTTTAAGATTTAGCTCCGAGGTGGAAATGGACATGCTTAGTTAGTGATGGAGGGAATCGGTTTTTAAGCTTATTTATTTATTTTTTACTGTATGCCTTGGCCTTTAACAGTTAAATAAGATGGTATCTAGCAAGTAATCCGTTAATACAGGTGCAGCAGCAACACAGCAGCAGGCTTAGTCACAAAACACAACTTGTAACATAGAATTATTTGGTCAATAAAAGTTTGAAAAAACAATTGGCCAATTAAAAACATTTTTGTATAAAAAGTTAATCCCACAGAATATCCTAACAATTTTTTAAAATAAAAGCATTACCACTGTCTAGTTCATTTTATATCCCAGAGTCTACCCATAGCTTGGCAACCTTTCTAAAACTATGGGGCTGGGGAGCTTGAAAGTTCTAAGGTTTGCTAGTTTTGGAGTTTGTGGCACAGCATTGCCATTGACATTTGGTGATCCATAGTGCCCAGTTTCCTTTGGATACCAGCATGTTGTATGGCAACAGCAGTAACAGACTGTGGCATCCATCTCTTAGCTGGTTGGTGTGGCTGTGTTTCCATTTCGTGTACAGACACGGCCCCTTCTGCCTGCTTCTCCAGTGCCAGCACCCAATGTAGCTCTCCAATTAGTCATGAACGTTCATCGTGTCCATAGGCTGAACAAGCTGCCCTTGCTTAAGGTGCATGAGATTTTCGAAATTTGTGTCAAGGTGATCAAGAGCGTTGTTTGGTTGTTCATTTCTGAACATCTCTGCAGGGCTCTGATTGTACAGTTGGGTGTGATGAGTTGTGCAAAATATGCCAATCAGTCTTGTACAACATCTTCTGCTCATTCACTTGAGGCAGCAGTCGAGGGCAACTGTCTCATGCATAATCTATGTCATTGTGAGGGAACACAAACTTGGGACTTGAGTTTTGGTGGTTTAAGGGCATTATGGTTGAATAGAGAATTATATTTTTACTGTGTCTTTGGTTTGTATATCCAGTGCAGGCCGCCACACACATCTGCTGGCAAGACGTTTCATGTGAACAGTTCCAGTATGAGATTCATAAAACAGTTTAGGCATGTATACAAGTACCACAACCGGCACTTTATCATTATCATTAGATGATAACATCTGACATTATTTGATGAGGAACATGAGGTTAGTGCTCCAAACATCTCTTATCCAGCCGTCTAACAGCCAGGGCACATCCTGAACACTAGTTAGCTATGTGCACGTAAAGCTCTGGATGATGGCAACAACTGTGGAAACGCCAAACAGCAGCTGCTAGATGTGGTATGACCCCTGTTGTGTGTTTATTGTGAGCAGCTCGGCTGAGAGCTATCCAAGTAGTAGGCTTGTTTCAAATCCAATTTACTAAAGATGGCACCCCCTGCCAGTCTGGCAAACAGTTTTGTGACTGTGGGTCATGGATAAACATCAGGACTTTACAGCTGCATTAACCGTACATCTGTAGATCACCACAGATTCTCATGTTGACATCTTTTTTTTTAAGCAGGAACAATTGGTGTTGTGCATGTTAATGCTTGCGCTGATATGAAATCATCTGACTCTGTAACCTCCCCCACGTTCTTTTGGACTGTGAATTATACCTGCTGTATATAATCTGGGTGCGCAACTTAAGTGCTTCCTTGCATGCTACCATTTTAGAAGACTTCCGTTTCATATGTTGCTGCACCGTTTTACTCTGGCCATGAGTATGTAATCACTCCTGGCCTAAGCTTTGAACAACAACATGATAGGGCCTGGTATTCCAGGCAATGTAAAATATAGTCTATCTGCTGTAAGTGAGGATGGCTAATTGGACTCACCATTGCTAATCCAATATTAAATGACACTTCCTAAGTGTTGTTCACTGTAACTGTGGCCTTAGGATGTGTGTTTCTCTTGTGTGTTGTACACCATACACTCATCTTGGCGTTCCAGAAGGGCATGTGCTTGTGCTGCTGCTACTGCTGTGGAATGTGGACAGATGCTCATTTTTTCTTGCTGTACTACATATTTTCTTGATATTATGGAAGCATTTTTTTCCAACTCTCACTTCTTTACATATTAGGTTTTGTTTTGTTTGCTGCCCTTTGTTAGTTTCCTGAGGAGTTGCCTTTCCCAAAAAAATAACCCTTTTCATTCTCCTGATCAATTCCACATCAGTTACAGGCTTTCTCAAGTCTGTTTCTAACAATAACAAGACTGTAATCAGACCCTTACACCTAGCTACAGTTCCACAACCTCGATATCATAAGTCTTTGCTCATCAATGTCAAAACAGTTCAGTGTTTGCATGTTTCACTTTAATTACCATCTTGTTTTCATTATTAAATTTCAAAACTAAGGAAATCTGTTTTATAGCTCCTTCTCTAAGCTTGTTAAAATAAGACGATGCCTGTGCACTGGAAATCGACTAACTACTTTTACGACCTATGGCTTGAACTCCCTGAAACAAGCTCCTTACTGTATATCCAGACAGGGAAGCTAATCAATATCAGAAAAGGCAGCTATAAAATATACAAGAGAAGACATTTACTGTATGACTGTCGCCTTGAAAGGGATTTGTACAAATCATTATAGAACATTTTACATTGTTAATGTGTGTATATTGCATTTGACAATTGTTGAGCTGTCCTTTCATATTTAATATAAGTGGGTTACTAAGGTAACTGTGACCTATGAGAGGATAATTAGCCTCAGCATTTTTCTTCTTGCTATGTGCTTGTTGGAGATGTAATTAAAACAACAGCCATCTTAAGTGATTGGAAAATTGACAGGTTTAGTCATCACTAGTGGAACTGATGCTGAGATTTGAATGCAGTGAGATTGAGTGGCTCTTTGGCGTCACCGGTGTTAGGAATATATAATTTATGGTTTTTGATGCGAGGAATATTTTAAGTGCATTACTTTTGGGTTTCAATAATTATAATAGATAGCCATGAAAGTTACTATATAGCAGAAATATAAATATGCAAGTTGCTTTATACAGTAGTAGCTAGCCAAATAAAGTATTATAACTGGTTATATAGTGGTGGATGGCCAGGACCCTTGTCTGGCCAGAACACCTAAACTATGGAAGGATCCGGGGAAAAAGGATTGCCGGGACAGTTTCTTGCCCGGGCCGATAGAGGGCAGCCATCTTGGTTTTTAGCGGGGCCATGGGTTATGAGTATGGAGGCTCTACCCTGTTGGAACCCATGGCCACCACCAGAGGACACATGGAACTTTCCAGGGCCTTATTTGGTCACGCTTCCACCACACCCAGACTAAAGAAGCTCGTTAGACACCTGGTGTCTATCCAGGTGCCTTATAAAAAGGAGCAGCCTTGCTCCATGAGGGCCAGAGTCAGGAGGAGAGGACAAAGCCTGAACAGGAGTGCAGGGAGAAGGACTAGCAAGAAGGCACTGAATGGTGTTGGTGGGGTGCCTTGCGTTGTGTAGGTAGATGCTATAAATAAATGCGTGGTGTGTGGCAAACTTGTCTCCCACCTGTCTGTGTCTGGGTTGTGGTGGCAGAGTGCCCCCTAGTGGCTACAATATATATAAAATATGTGTGTGTGTATGTATATATTTGTGTGCGTGTATATATTATTTATACACACACATAATGAAGGACAGGGTATTAATTATAAATAAATAAATATTTAAACTGAAGTGTTGTGACAGGTGACCCTGTTGAGGCTGTCCAGAGAGCTCTGGGCTGATATAACAACAGAAGGGGACAGTCTCAGATCTCCACATGCCTATGTTTGTTTCTCTCCAGCCTCAGCGCCAGGTGCTCATAATGGCAAAATGCTTGCTTGAGTTACCAGTTAATAGAGCTTGGATCCCAAACCAAAGAGAGCACCCTGGCTATAGCCAAGAAAGCAGTTAAAATTAAGAGGCATTAAGGAGGTGGACGTCTGCTAGTGTGGCTGAACCAGATACTCAGAGCATGAAGATTCCAAGCCTGAAGCCTGGAATCAGGTGTAGACTGTTGCTTTTTCAGTTATAAATGAAGCATTTAGAAATTAAGAGTTGTAAGATACAGTATATGAAGGAATTAGAGGACCAAAAATTGATTGTGCGCCCCCTATCTGTCACTTTTCATGCTGCGCACACACACACACACAGATAAACCTCATTCCTGTATAGCTGTTATAGATAGATAACACTTACTATATTATAATAAAAAGTTTTTTTTTGAATATTTGAATTATTAAGTTGCAGTGTCAGAGAAAGCTATAACGGAAGCTGTGAAACTGTGTTTTACTTTAAAAAAGCTCCCTCTGTTCAATGTTTCCCAAACCCATCTTCGATTAAAACCAATTAGGATGTAATCGCCGTCAGACTGCATTGTTTCTGTCTTGCTCTTCTATGGGAAGACCTAATAAAAGCACGATTACAGCTTTGTTTGATGTGAATAAGACGTTAGGAACAAAAAGATTGACTCTGACAGTGTTATTCTAGTCAAGAATCCTTCTGACTTTGTCTTTGCGGTGACAATGAGTGATTGGACCCTGAGCTCAGACATTATTAGCCAGTAATGGGCTCTGTGCCTTCTCGTTCTGGCAAGGACAACGAAAAGTGCAATTAGCAGAAGCCTTTTGCCTGAATCTCTCACAGACAGAAGGGCTGCCTAATATTCACAGCAGGCAATTGCACATACAATTAATTTTCTAGGAATGTGGGTCAAAACTGCCATAAATATCAAGTGGCATGCTCTCCTCTGAAGGCCGTAGTTTACATTTATTTATTTATCTGCTTATTTGTGTGTCATCTTGCTTTAGTACCCAACAAATTAAAGGGCACTGGAAAAAATTGCAGTTTTCCATTTTTCTCTGCACCATTTTTTTCTGGTTAGGCTTGTAGAGACCGTCCTGGTCAGCGATGGATTGAAGAGCAGCCAGTGCCTGCATGAAAGGCACTTCAGCCAGCTGTTGAGCCAAGGCTCAATACGTACGGGGAAGCAGTGCTACCTGCTGGTCCTCTGTACTGACATACTGTAAGTATGTCTTCATGTTATTTTCTATTTAATATATTTTTATGTCAGTAGATTTAATAATGTTTGACATGTTGTCCCTGCTGAAGTGGTCTAGCATGAGGATGCACTGCCATCACCACCAGTGATTCGTTACTAGGATGAGCTGAAACTCAGACAATCTTACAGTTGGGATGAGTGGCTGGAAGTATACCAGGCTGGATCCTCTTGAGCCGCCTGGATTTTAAATGTGAATTGACTGCATTGAGGAGCTGCTTCCAAATCGATGGTGAGACCGTCTTGGATGGAGGGCCGTGATGTGGTGGAAGGAGGCTGGCATTTCTTAGATAATAAACTTTTTTATAGCCCCCGCTTATTATGAAAAGTTTGTTATGTGGAGCACTGCCAGCCTAAAAATGTTTAGTGAATGTGGGAACAGTACATCAGGACTGGAGGGCTGGAACCCTGGTACAGCACTGGCCCTCACCACATGCGTTTGAACCAGGATCAGGATGGCATTTATTTGCTCTTTAGTGGACTAGATGATTTAGGTGTGGCAGTGGGAGGGGGGATTCAGGTGAATCATAAAGTCATCATTCCAGCACTGGCATGGGTCCCACTAGCTCGAAGCTAACATTTTGTCTTGCTGCTGACATTTTATGTGAAATGCAGCTCATGGAGAAGCAAAACAACATCCAATAAATGAATAAATAATGAGCTCTCTAGAAATGTACAAGATGGCTCAGACAAGTTGTGTGTTTATACCCCAGGGGCCTGTTCACTGGCAAAGTAAAAACGGAGCTGGAGGAGGGTGGGTGGTGGGGTCCGTGTTATCTATTATTCAAATAAAGACCTGCCTGCTGATTTCTTCCCACAAATTCATACAAGAATACCTTGACAGTGGGCCACTCTAGGGGCAGAGGCATTATTAGTACATCATTCTGGGGTGGACAATCAGATATGTAGAGAGGGTAAATAACCTAAAATTTTATTTTTACTGATTTATTTTTTAGTTGGCAGATGAGCCTTTTAGGTCTGCACCACCCATTCCCTGCTCACCCATGGTCATGACCCTGACCGGTTGTTTTTTTATGGACGCTTCTCCTATTTTGACACTGCAGTACTAGTCTACTTACATCTCCTAGCTGATTCTTGGCTGAGCTCAAGGCGGTAGATGGAGAGGCGGTTGGCACCCCCGCAGATGTTGTTCTTTTCCCCCTTGCACTCCATGTTGCATTCCGACTCACTGGCATTGGGGGTTTGGATTTTGTGTCCACAGTAGCACTCGGCTCCGAACTCCAGTCCCGCATACATGTAGCCCCTATGACAAAAGAAAGAAGAAGCTGGGAATTTTAGCAACTTCCTTCAAACTGGCCTGTTCTTGTCACAATAAACACACAAGTCATTTCATAAGATAAACCATTGGTAATTATTCTTGTATATAGTGCCTTTCACATATTCATCAGTCATTCTGTCAATTCTTTCCACCCAAGTGTCCATTTTTTCATTCATTTTCTGAACCTGCCTTTTCCATTACAGAGCACCTATTCCAGCAATGTGGCCCAAAAGCAGGAATCAGGACTGTGATGAGATGTGATGAGCACTGCCTGTCAGTTAGGATAGTTTGTGTGTGAACACTATGTTTACTTCCTGCAGTGGATGACTTTATTAAAGTCAGTCTGACTTTACTGCTTATAACATTTGTCATAATAGACATAAGCAGCACAGCATTCTCAAACGTACCGAAACCAATCAAGGTTAAGAGGGGAGCAGAGCCTGAACTGGAGGGACACAGAGTATCGGTGCATCACAGGCACCTCTCATGCACAAACCGACACTCACACTGGAGCCAGTTATAAATCACCAATCATACACTAAAAAGACAAAAAAAATGTATGTCATGGGGTGTACTTAATTTTCTATATTTGTGTGCCCGTCTGTCTTCCAGTCTAATATATAGTGCCTTTCCTATCTATCATTCTATTATATAGTGCATTTCACATTTACAGTACCTGTCTTGTAAAATGTAAAAAGTTTATCTGAATAATGTAACAGCTCATTGTTGTCAGATTCTTATAAACTTTGAATGCAATTCCTCTGTTTTATATAACATCTTAATATAGTGTGCACCATCCTAAGGTACAGTAAGCATGTGGAGCAAAGAAGGCCTTGTATGATATGAACCCTGGCAAGTCAAGTGATTCAATCTGGGTCACACGTGAATCAATGGTGGGGCTTAAACTGGTATCCTTGTCAGTCCATTGTTGCTAGGCAATGATGCCCACTATTGTGTTAGTATTACTGTATGTAGTGCCTTTTCATTGTGTGGCAGGCATTATGGTGCAGTGATTAGACTTACAGTTTCAGTATACCAAAGCCCTGCACTTTCTTTCTGCGAGGGGTTTTCTTTTGAACACTTTCATTTTCCATGTCCCAAAGACTTGTGTGTTAGGTCAATTGGCACTGTATGAGTAAGAGTGGGAGTATTCATGAGTCTGCAGTGCAGCAGCCTAGCACAGCAATTGTTCCTGCCTTGAGTCCAGTGCTGCCTGGTTAGACTCTGGTGCTCCCTCCTTACACCCAACCCCAAAGAGGATAACAGAATGGATAGGTGGCCTTTCCATTGTGCACACCATCCCCAGTGCATCCTTTATAGGCGTGTTGCAGACTGGATGGGTAAATTTGTGCTTTATAGTCCAACACCTAAACCATTAGCATCCTCCCATTACAAACTTCATTTTAAAGGAAGAGTGCACATAGTGACATGGTGGGCCTATTTACAGATTTCTCCTATCAAGATTACATTTTTATTTTTTGATTACAATTACACAACAAAGGAGAGGCACCCTCATGTTGAGAAGGAGGATTGGTCACTTGTACTGTTAATTTTCCTTTGCCATGACTAGCAAAGATATTTGTGTGGTGTGGACCTGAGTTTATGTCCCAGAAGCCCAGTGGGGGAAAACATGCACAGTAAGCATCTCTGAGTGTAGACAACTCAGTTACACATGACTTCTTATGTTGAAACTTGGAATCTTTACACAACAATGTAGGATTTTTCAAGTCCATCATTTCCACCAATATCCTTTGTATCTGACTAATCACACCAATGTAACGATGGAGCAGTTCAAATAATGCACACATTAGGTGCTATACAGTGCTGCAGTTATTTACTTGGTCAGTGCCCACAATCCATCCAGCTGATAACGCATATTGCCTTATATTGACTAGATAATGCTTTGATTAAAGTGCACATGCAAAACAAAAGAGAATATGTCCCATATTTCCATAGTAAACTTCAGTAGCTTCTCAGGCTTGGTGGTGGCCACAGAGCTGTCATTCATGCGCTAGCCACCAGGGGCACTCCCTCATCAAACCAATGGTCTTTTGATATCCAGCACCTGCCTTAAAGACACCCACCAAGATGGCACCCCACCTAACCACCAGATGCCTCATGACAACAAGAGCATAGTATGGTGAATAAAGGTAGAAACCAGTAAACAGAGCTGCCATTATAGAATGACTGGCGGCATCTGCAGAGAACAGACGCAAATGATTTTATGATTCCTGATTATCTCAGAACTAAACCCATCAGAACCCTCATTAGAGATTAGCTCTGGCTCCACTTTTCCACTAGTTTGAAGTGGTCGTGCTGTGGCTTTCGTCCATTAAAAGCATTAAAAATTCGCCACCTTTTGTTCATAGCAGCTGGCCATCCAGCTCACATTGTTATTCACTGAGAAGCCAGTGAGTGAGCCTCAGGCTTAGAGCTGCTGAAATCAGCAGGCACAGTCACTGGGGGGAGTAGCTTGGCACTTGGTTTATTTATTTATTTTACTTTTAAAAAACACAAAAAGAATAAAATTATCCAGGCATATCACAGAGCCTCTCTGGTTTTATTTCAAAATGACTAACAGGGACATGCAAGTGTTGTGTTGATAATTGTGATAGTATTACAGTTCACAAGTGCTCTCTTTACCTGGGTCTCTGATTTGTTTAAGGAGGTGTAGGCCCACTGGTAAGCATGACTGAAGCGCCACCTAGTGTCCATGGCTAATCACATTGTAAATTTGGCAAATGCTTAAAATGTATAGGAAATTCTTCAATGTGATGAGAGTTCAAGACACACCATGGCAGAAAGGTCATTTAGGTGAAGTAATCATTCGTCTCAATGACTTCATGTGTCCTCTTTTGGATATTTCATGTTATTGTTTTGTGTTTCATAAATAAAGTGCAAAAATGTGTAACTACAGGTACCTTAGTGTACCAAGAGTGTGTGTGATGTGTGAGTGAAGAAAGCCCTCCATGTATTTACAATGGAAATTACACTCTATACTGCTAAGAACCTAATAGTTATGACATTGGGCTGGGATCCACTGGGATGCTGGTACCACCCCCTCTTCCAATGCCCTCTGTGCCCTTACATGAGTCACTGTACTGAACTGCTGCTTTGTAAGGCAGGTCAGGATGCAATCCATCATGGAAGGTGCTATATGAAAATAAAAGTTTTTAGTTCATCTCTAACTCGGTGTGATCGCAGGCAATTCACAGTGCTAATGTTGTACAGGGTGACTTAGGATGATCCTCTTCATGAAAGGTACTTTATACAATGACACAGTTTTAAAGTCAGCTCCGACTCCAAGCTTGACTGTGATTGAATTACTTTTCTTGCTAGTGTTCACACTGTATGAATTTGGGAAAAAAAAAGTCCTACTCCATTGTAAGATATCTTCTTGATGGCCTGTACCATGTATGGTGCTATATAAAAGCAGAACATACGATGGGCAGACATCTGGCAGTGCTCCCACCATGCAATTGTACTGCATTGGCTTGGGATGGCATCCACTGCTCAGTGAACAGTATGGGAGTGAAGCCACTGACTTTCTTTATGCAATAAATAGCAACAACAACATTTATTCCTATACCATATTTTCATACAAATGATAAGTTGTCAAAGAAGTAGTTACTGTACATGCAAAGATAATTAAAATTGGATAGTAATGCATAAATAGTATACAAAAAAGGATATATGAGTAAGAGTGGACCAGGAGCGACTGGGATGCTAGATCAGCCTCTGTTTCTGATTCCCTCTGTGACCCTGAGTGAGTCACTTCACCTTTCAGTGCTCATATTGCTCATTCCTGCTTTGTAAGGCAGTTTGATAAGATATCCACAATGAAAGGAGCCTTAGGAAATCACAAGAGTTTCAGATTTATTTGAATACCAGTTTGATCACATGCAAGTGAGCAACTACAAGTTCATGTTCCACCTGAAACTACACATCTAGCATTATTAGGTTGTGCTTGCTTATAGTTTTGGCACAATATCAATGGTACATAATTAAATGTGTAACTTAATTCCTCCCTGTTTATGTACTCTTTGCATGAGGTTTTAGTTGTAAAAGGGTAGGAGAGGAGGAAGTGCTGAGCTACAATACCTGGCAGTGTGGTAAGAGTTTGGGATTTTAAACATTCCATTAAAGTCTACATAATGAAAACTATAAAAGGGAAAAATAGTGTCACCTAGCACTATATATGACAAAACTCCCCAGTAACATCAGAAGCATCCTGCATTGGCCTGCAGTCACGCACATAGGGCCAATTAAGTAACCAGTTAAGTGAGAAGGGAATGATATTGTATGTGAAACAAACCAGCGTACCTGTAGAAAAGGAAAACACACAGACACAGGAAGAACGTGGAGACTCAACACACATGGCATCAGTCTGTGATTTGAACCAGTTCAGTGTATGTCACTTTGTGGCCTAGAGAGAGTCGCTTAGTCCATCAAGGCTCATAAATGGATGCAGTTGTGATTTGTAAACTTCATTGGTAGGCCGTGGTGCCCTCTAGTGGCTAAAGCTCTGGATGAGGTTACTAGTGGAACTTTAAGCTATGAAGGAATTTCTTACCCTACCAACGTTCACACTGATGAAATATGGAATCAGTGCCATGCATCCTTTGTCACAACAGTGTCAGATCAATAAAATATAAGCAGGCCAAAGTTGAAGCTTTCTAACCATGTTTAATTCCAATGGTGTTCCATGTTATAATCATGGTGCAAGGTCACTAAATAACCATCAAAGACTCAGGATGAATATGCAAGCTCCAAACTGACAGCAACTGCTTACAAATAATTTACTGTAAAGGTATTTTGTCAGACCATATTATATAGCATCTTTTGTGCTTTAGATTCAGCCTTCTGACTACACACAGTGTAGTCACTGAGATGCCCTATAATTCTATTCTTGGTATTTTCTTTCATTTTTAAACATCTTTATTGCCTATCCCATAGTATACATAAATCCTCATAAATACTTGATGGTTATACTGATAGTAATTGTAAAGAAATTTGTCAATTTGGAATTTTATGGCCTAAAAAACAGCATACAAAAGTGACCTCCATTCATTAATCTGTCAGCAAGAAATTGAATAAATGAATGTTTAAGGGGCCAAATTGCAATGTTGAGCTAACTGTAAAAAATGTAGGACAAACATAATAAACAATAATTAAAAAAAAATGTCATTTAAACCTATGTGACCCTTGGCCTAGTTTTCAATGAAGGGTTTAACGAAGCCTGACAATGTCTCATGAAGGCTATGGATGAGGACAGAGGAGCATGTAACATTTATGTCCCTTTCCCTTTGGAGCAGAAGACCTCCTTAACATGTGGTAAAGGATGTCTGGGATGTTGAAGTTTGGTGAGTGTGACAATGTGTCCACTTGGCCACTAGAACTGGTTAGAACATTCAGTCATTTCATGTGTGATCAGGGGAACCGATGATCACAGTACATACAGTAAATCAGTCCCAGCTATGGTGTGGAAGCTGACTCCTTGATGACAGGCTAATAATTGGTCCACACCAAGACTGGTAATGTATGCATTTTTCAAGAGTTTTGTACTTTTCTTAAATTTTGAGGCCACATCACTAAGGAGTGCTCTCAAACTTAGCAAATTCATCACATTGTATTCATCTGGCTGATGCCATGGCAGATGATTTATTCTACAATGAGAATTGACTTTGAACCATCACGTATTACAGTTTAGTAGTTTTTGATGCACCCTTCATAATGGCGATGATATTGTGAGACTACCATCTTGGTCTGCAAACCATAGCGTGCATATTCAAAATTTTCTTTTCCGTTACCTGGGTGCTGCTGGTATAGGCCTGTTCCCATGATCTTCTGTTGGATTAATCAGAATGAGAACATTATGTAAACTGAAAGTATCATCCCAAACACAAGGGTGACTGATGACTTTGGGAAGTACTTTGTTTTATTTTTTATGTTATACTGTTTTTATGCCTGCGGTGGGCTGGCATCCTGCCTGGGGTTTGTGTCCTACCTTGCACCCTGTGTTGGCAGGGATTGGCTCCAGCAGACCTCTGTGACCCTGTAGTTAGGATATAGCGGGTTGGATAATGGATGGATGGATGGATGTATTTATGCTACTTAAAATTGAGACCCTATTAGACTTTTACTTCAGTTGCATGCACTTTTTACTTTGGCTCGCCTACTGTTTATGGAAATGCAGCATCAGTCACTGCAATTGGACTTATTGACAGATCAACAAGCTTTAATCAGCCGCCTGCTTGGTGCTTCAGCAACACATACACTATTTTTAAAAAAAAAAAAAAAAGGGTCAGTCTTCAGCTGAAACATTGATTCAAAATGCAAACCACTGAGCTGAGTCTAGAGAGAGTTCTACTCATAAGGGAAAAAGGCATGTGGCCAACTGACGGCAGCGGTTTAATCACTGATATGACCAGGCAGCATAAACACTTAGATCTGTGAGCGAACAATCGCTTAGAAAGCCGCTTAATGCAGACAAGCTAAGACGCTTCTGCATATGTAAATGCATTCACCTAAGTGTTTTTATACAAATGTCTGGCATCCTTCTCAGCAAGACGGCCAATGTAAGCTTTTACCTTCAGTAATGGGTTTAGTGCTTTTGTTTCGTAAGCCTTAGTGAGAGAAAGAGCATCACTTCACTACTAAATCTTGCTGATGACCGATTAGAATAAAATCTCTTCCTGCTGACCACAATCTGCTATGATATTCTATCCACTGTTGAGAATTATACTGCACCAGTGAAACTGTGAAACCAGGCTCTTTATATATGCAGCTGTCTTCACCATACTATACTATCCTATACTGTCTCTCTCTCTGCTGGTTTAACAATCAATTTCTGGGTTCGTCCAGGATGCCTCCCAAATTTTGGGATTTTGGAGCAGAAGTTTTCATAGCTGGATACTTTTTCTGGCACCAAACTCCTACAATCAAAAGAGTGGATTTCTTACAATGGAAAAGAATTATATAAAATAATACATATTTAATGGTGGACGGCATGTCCTAGTAATACTGACAAGGTTCCCAGTTTATTGCACTCTATTGAGTTTCTTTATGATGCACAGCAAGTCATCTGACTTTTGAGGGCTCACATCATACCAAGCCTTACGGTGCTCTACTTGCTTACCTTGGGTATATAAATTGATTTATTTGTGATTAAAGTGTAAGCAGTCTGACAACAATGGAGCTATCTATTGCACTGTGTGACCTCTCTGGTCACACCTGATGACTAACAACAGGCCTCAGTACTTTAATATATGCTTTCCGCTGTTCATTTATCTATACATTTCTGAAACAGGAAGATCAATCTGTCTTTATGTCATTTTATGTAAAGCTCTTAACAGAATTAATACACATTGCTCAAGGACAAGTCATAGGCAAGAATGTGCTGAAGGAAGGATAAAGCCTAGATAGGACACCCAAGATGACTCAAATACCTACGTCTGTAAAGATAAACAAGCGCACCATTGCCCTAATTCAAGAAGAAACATTAAAGTATAACAAATCTGTGGGCATTGTAGCGGTAATAACAGTATTGACATGTGTATGGAGAACAGTGAAATTCTTACTTGCATGTCTAGCCAGCGTGCAACCTGTCTACACTCTCTGATTCCATGATAAACAAATGGGTAAAGGAAGGCAGAGTAGTGTAATGGACATGGCTTTGAACCCACAAACCCTGAGGTCGTGGGTTCAAATCCTGCTACTGACACTGTGTGACCATGGGCAAATCACATGACCTGCTTGTGCTCTAAATGGAAAACCAAAAAGAAACTTAACCAATTGTATCATAAATGTTGTAAGTCACCTTGGATAAAGGTGTCAGCCAAATAAGTAAATGCAAATACTTAATGTATATAGTAACTTGCATGTCTGCTGAGTGGGAGAAGAAACTTAAGAGTATATATTCCCAGTGTCTGTATACTTCCTCCAGGTTCTACATTTTTCCTTTGATATCCTCAAAGATGTTCTGGTTTGTTCAAATGGTGATGCCAAACAGACCCAAATGAGTGTGTGTGTGTGCGTTCATGCGTGTGTGTGTGAGTTAGTGGGCCTTGCTTTGGATTGGCACCATATCTAGGGTTGC
The DNA here is from genome assembly GCF_016835505.1 of Polypterus senegalus. Taxonomy (NCBI): domain Eukaryota; kingdom Metazoa; phylum Chordata; class Cladistia; order Polypteriformes; family Polypteridae; genus Polypterus; species Polypterus senegalus. The sequence continues at coordinate 62,717,622 of NC_053165.1, forward strand.
TTCCTATCTTGTGATCAGTGTTGCTGAGAATGACTTAGACCACCTGCAGCTATGAATTAGTGGATTTGAGAATATTTATATTATATTGTGCCTCTGTGACCCTGCTTGGTATAAGTGGTGGGAATGAATGATTGGAACAGCACAGTGGTTAGTGCTTTATGTGGTCTTCTCATTACTGTGTGCATTTCTCTCATTATCCCAAATAGTTAATTTAAAAGAGTTAATTTATTTAGCAGCTGTAAACTGCTCTTGTGTAACTGTGTGTATGTGTGTGAGTGACCCTGTGCTTTACTGACACCCTATCCAGTACTGGTTCCTGCCTTTTAGTGGGTGCTACCTAGCTCGCATGTTCTTGAGAAATGGAAATAAATCCCAACGAAAAAAATCCACATATACATGAGAGGAACATGCAGATTTCACATAAGCTTCAAGATGAATCCAGCCTTCTGCATTTGAGAGATGGCAGTGCTCCTGTGGTTTCTCTATGGACAGTGGTAGCTAACATTACACTATACCTTTGATTGCCAGGCGCTCCTGACTATGTAAGAGGAACGAGGGTTCCCAGGCTCTCCCTTCTCAATTTTTACATGGTATTGTGTGAAAAAAATAACATAATAACATCATGTATATAATATTTTTGCTTACCTTTCTGCACAGTTATCCTGGCAACGGAAAACAGTCATCTTCCTGTAGTCGAAAAATGAGGTCCCCCTCAGTGCTCTCTGCTGTGTGTTGTCAGTATAGCAGCCAATGTATTTAGCTGGAAAAAGAGAAATGGGGGTGGGGGTGAATAATCAGTTTTAAACTTTTTCAAATTGCCTCTGAAATTGGCAGTTTGGCCCATAAATCCATAAAGAAACCCTCTGTTAAATCTGACATGGAATTAAGTGTCTTGTACTTATTGATACTCCTCACACCACATATTATTGCCAGACCAGTTTGATCCAGTTTATAATGAGGGGCCTATCCCAGTGGCATTGGGCACAAGGTAGAAACCAACCCTAAAAGGGGCCCCAGTCCAACACACACATAGAACCATACCTAAATACATACAGTGCTAATTTGGAATTATCATTTAATACAGTACAACAGAGAAATCAGAATGGCACTCACATCAGGTTTAAACCCAAACACTGCCAATTCATTTCAACCCAGATATTGCTTGTTATGTCATTTCTTCATTATTTCTTTGTGTTGAATGGGAAAGTATGCATTTTGAGCCCCAACCTGCCACTTGAAATAATGTGATTAAAAAGCAGTGCCCCAAATTAATCCAGTGCTTGACTGACATGCTTTGCCTCAGTAGTATTGTCATTAAAAAGATGTTCTATTATTAAGTACATGCTTGTTTTATCATGTTGCTGGAGAGTGGTACATATTATGTGTTGCTTGGATATGCGATATGTCAGAAATTCCCTGGATTTAGTACATATTGCTACTATGAGTATTATTGAGAGAGGGATTTGAAGTACCCCTCTGCTTTTCTAATGGCGTTACTTACACACTTTTTGCCTTGCAACCTACATAAACAGTTAATTGCAGTGCGCGTTATCTTCTTGAATCTCACCACTTCATTAAAACTGGTGGAAGTCACTAACTAATACTCTCTGTGCATTGTTTGATTACTAAATGCAAGTCAGGTCAATGTCTGCAAAGGCGTCACACTTGATGTAGTTAGTGTCTTTGACATTGTGCACTGTTATGATGCATTTACAGTGCTATGTATACAGTAATTATCCCTACCTCAGATTGAAAAATGCTTTAGGTTACTCTGAAATTGTAGCGCAGAGCAGGGAGGTAGGCAGGTGTTCTAATGGAAAAGACACGGGTGAAACAATTGAGACAAGCCAAGAATTAATGGCCTATAGTGAAAATACTGTAAGTAATGTTGGGTGAGCTTGGTAACACACTGAAGCAATCACTCACACACTATATACAGGCAGATTACTCTCAAACAATTAACCACCTGAAAACACAACACTGAAGGAATTAAGTCAACCAAGCATGGCCTGTGTAATTCTTCTGGGTACCTTCATAAATGACTAAAGTTTTAGCACAATATCTGTATGGATGGTCATAAAGTAATGGCATGAAGGCTTTGTCCTTGTCAGATCCTTGATTAAAGTTTCTTAAGTGCTGTATGCCAACTTCTACAATAGCTCATGTCTGAATGATTACTGTATCAATGGCTGTCAACCTTTAAGATGGGCCCAACTATCGGCATATCGGAGGAAGGCCATGTCAATCTGAGATGTCACACATTGAATCAGATAGAGCCCTTCCGTTGTGTATCATGTGTGGTACCAGCATGTAACTGATGGGACTCGGCCACCCAGGTCATGTTACTGAAGTGCAGATCTGTTAAGCACTTACATTAAGTGTCACAAGACAAACCATTAGCTGCCGTCTGTGCGACACTCTCAAACTGCAATGCGATTGCTCACTTTGACAACTCTGACTCTTAAAGACTGCTGTAGAGCACAATGTGGTTGCTTTGTCTTCAGTCAGGAGTCTCATTGCTGTTTGATACTGAATAGCAAATTACATTGGGACTGCAGATAAAAATCTTGGATTGAATAAAACACTTTGCTGCTCATCATATATTCAGAAAATATTTTACTCTGAATGGTGGAATATTACAACATTTTGCCCTTAACATAAAGCTATTTACATATAACTAAATTATTAATACATTATGCATAGTTTGGAACAATATATCTAGCAAAGAACTAACAATCAATATCCTGTGAGCTTGTCACCATAAAGCAGACCTCTCAGTTTATTTCCCAATTTCTTTTCTGTTGGTCAATAATAACCTATCTTATACCTCAAATTGGTTATTTTTGTAGTCCTTCTTTTTGTTTTGAACCAAATTGATTTTAATGGAAAAAAGTTTTGTGACGTCAGATGACTTGTTAAATGAAATGTTACAAATAAATGTAGTGCTGTTTCATATTTAATGAGATATATTAAAATGGAAGGCCCTGAGCCAACTTGTTTCCGGGTCGCAAATTGTTGTTATTGCTTCTTTGGCAGTGGACTCTAGAATTGTTTTTGCATTTTTTTTAAATGACACACAGACAGGTTAAGTGATTTTCTTGGGGGGGATTTAGGGGCTGGAAATGAGTAGTAGCCAACAACCCACACCCCCTCACTCAGCCAGTCATATGTAGACGTGAGACTGTAGCAGTTTGTTTGGATCCTTTGTCACATTTCTTTCTTAGTTTACTTGATTAGGGCTTGATTTTTTTCTTTCTGCTCATTTTTAATGCTATGGTTTCTCTTCCTGTATTTATTTTAGCTATATTTCATTTAATTCTTTTTTTGTAATTTTGAATTATTGTTTTTTTTTGTTACAATTTCTTTATTTCATAAATTCAGTTAAATATTAAAAGGTTTTTGGGTGGTGTTGGTTTTCCCCATTTGACGTTCAGGCATAACAAAGACAGGGTCCAATTTGGTAACATAGTCTGTGGTTAGATGGCCTGGAAAGAGAGGGAAAAAATGCAGGCGATGCGATGTTGAAGAACATAAACATCAAAAACCAAAAACTACCCCACATCCCCTGGTATTCTACAGTACAGTACTTGAATGTGGAAAAGCTATGCATTAATGTCTACATATGATCAAGTGTCATCTTGGCAGGGGCATCCTTCAATATTCTATAGAGTCAAAGGTGGCTTCAGAGTGCTTGTACTGGTGGCAGAGGCGTAGCGCAAGTAGAAAAACAAAGACATCAGGTATGAGTAGCAGGAAGAAAAATAAACATTAGCCATGTATAATTCATCATTTAGATGGTGCACAGGCCACATCTGTGGTGCATCCCTGCCCTTAACCAGGCTACTTCTGTTATGTCATCATGTGTGATACAGCATGAACATATCCTTTATCTTATAACGCAGTGTGATGTCATCAAGGCATGACAGATAAAGAAAAGTGGAAAAGAAGATTGCACCAAAACACATTTATGTTATCACCTTGAAAGTCCCAAGGCACATAAGTTCCACTAGGGGAGAAAACTGTCAAAACAGATTAGTGACAAGGCAACACAGATTTTTTTTTTAAATAAATAAAACGATTTATTCTTCACAAAAACACTCATCGCCACAACTTGAAATGAACCGCTAGGAACTGTGGCTTGCCCTGCCTTTATAGGGCTGAAGGTGTCCCATGTAGTGATGGACAGGTGACCCCACCTCTTGGGGAGCCACCCACAAAACAGAAAGAACATAATACTAGCTTTAGGAATAAAGCAAATAATAAACAAAAATAACATAAATCAAATACTCAAAAATTACATTAAACAAGAATTTGAATCCCAGCCAAGGGATAGCAATTTAACCTGAAAAGGTCCTGACAGTAGGGACCTCCTCCGTGGTTTAAGATGGATATGAGTACAATAGAGATGCAAGTCAGAAACGTGTCGAGAGACAGCCGAGCATGGGCAGGAGTAAACACGCAAATTTAAACAATGAGGAAATGGCAGTATAAGAGAGCAAATGAATCAGCAAAGGAGGCTCTAGCATGGCACACAAAAGACAGCATATTTCTCAGAACAGCCTTTCTCCCTTTCTTGAAATACCACAGACAGGGTGCCAGTCCATTGGTGCTAACACATTCAGGCCATGTTGCATTTTGAGTTACAAATTAACCCGAACCTGCACTTTTTTGAGCGATGCAGGAAAAAGACCCATACAAACGTGGGGAGATCCACATGGGCTCCACATGGACAGCAGCCCAGAACACTGAATCTGTGAACAGCTGTGCTATGCTGCTGCCTAACGATAACCACGTAAACAAAGGAACCAATTCCATTTAATTCAAGCTCAATAACCAGAGGTGTGCCTGATCATGATACCAGAGCTAAAAATAATCAGTAATACTCTATCTGCAAGGGATAAGAAATAAGAGAGTGTATTTACAGAGCCTATTCACCAGCTCATTCTGAACACCCTTTTTCCATTCCTAGCAGTAACATGAGTAAAGCAAATGCCAACACTGGATGGGTTGCCTGTCTATCATAGGCCATATTCTGTCAGTGGATTAGTTTAGCATCAGAAATCAGCCTCATGCGCACATCTTTATTTCTGGAAACCCAAAGATTCCCTATTGTGGACCCTCCACCATGTTTCTATTCAGTCCGTATAGGACTGGCAGATAAAGCCATAACTGCTGTTGAGCTGATGTCATATGAATTATAATTTATGAGTCCTACCATTTCCAAACCTGCCTGTCTTTTTGTAAAGTAATGTGCCTTTAATGATTGTGGAAGTGGCACTCGTTAGCATGATTGTAATTGTGGGGCACACAGCGTGGTAATCAGGAGGACAAGTGTGTGCTTCACGCCATTTATTAAAAAGAGGCTACAGTTTTGACACAAAAACAAAAAAGCATATAGGGTGACATGTTGTATGATATAATGTGGTACTTGTATATTTTATTTATCCCTTAGAGTGAAAATAAGTTAGCACTGCTAATTTACAGTTGAAAAAAGAAATAAAGAGGATCCATCAATTACTGCACAAAACCAGTGCACTGTACATTTGATGGGATTATGCAAACTACATAGAGCTTGGGTTATAAACAAAAACTAAAAAACAAATGCATACACACATAAATAAACTGTTGGTAGATAAATGCCCTTGGGTTAGGGTTAATTTTCCGCAGTTTACAGCCGACTGGGGCATTAAGGAGGTGGTTAATAAAGTTGTTTATACTGGCAGAGCCAGATGTGTTGACTTAATTAGCCTTAAGGAAGTAAGTGACTGTGCCCAGTGATGTACTGGCCTTTGATACTCTGTGTTCCTGGCACTGCTGTCACACAATAAATCAGTGGAGGCCACATAAAGGTGCGATATTATAAGACAGGACATTAAGGAGATCAGAAGAGGCCACTGAGTCTATTGAGTTTTTTGGCTAATAGCCGAGTTCCCCTAATATCTGATCTAGCTGATTTTTAGAAATCAAATTATTAAATAAAGATGAATGATAATAATACAGAGCTTGGTGGTTGATTCTGCATTTCTCTACCTCTTTGTGTAAGGAAGCTGCTACCATGTTGGTGTAGTGGCTAAAGCACTGGACTTTAAGCTGCTGGTTTGACTCCATTCGAGCTGTCAGTGTGTGGTCCTCAACAGCTCACGGAGCTTGTCAGTGTACCAGCTGTTCTCCACCCATGTTTTGGATAAAGGTGCTTGACAGATATACAATATTAACAACAGGATAAAACCCACTTACACCAACTTAAGGGTGTGGGGGACTGGAGACTATCCTAGCAGTACTGGGCACAAACCAAGGAGCAGCCTGGACAGAGTGTCTGTTCATCATGGGACCCAATAATCCACTGTTTAATTGGGAATCACCAGTTAACTCAACCTGTATGTGTATGGGAATGTGGGAAGAAAACCCAGACACATTAAAAAGATACAAACTCCACACCAACAATATCTAGCTATTGGATTTGAACTCGGGAGGCTCACTCTGCAATGCAGCTTCACTATCAGTTGTACCACCCAGTATTTTGCAAACCTGGATTAGGTCCCCATGCAGCCTTCTCAATTCAGATCATGCAACTATGATGAACAGAAGTGTGGACATGCTGGTTATTCCTTAAATGATACCAAATGGATTCAATTCCCAGCCCTCTCCAGTCGCCTTTATAGCTGCAGTCTAGAGGCTAGTGTTGGTGCTAAATGGCTATAAGGAAATACTGTATTTTTAAAATCTCAGCTGAGGAAAGCCTCCAACAATAAATGACAGAAAATGGTTTTAATCCCCAGCCTTCTCCTTAATTTGATGTTTGAAGCTGCTTGCAAATGTGGTGCTGCCCTCTAGTGGTAGTAGTTAGAGTCAACATATGAAGGAGGAAAGCTTCCCAGCAGGCAGACCAAGTTTTGTCTTTTATTGTCATTGGGTGACCCACTAATGATGAGGCAATTAACATTTTGGTTATTTTAATGTGTCATTAATCCAAACAAATTAATTCTGGCAGGATGAAGAGATACAAAATGAAACAAACGCTGCTGTCCCTTGTTCATTCCTTTAGAATTAGCACACTTGGCTAATGAAATGTCACAGGATTCTGCAAACAGGCAACAGACTGTAAAGAATAGAGTGACACAGCTATTTTCATCTTCTCCCCTAATATACCTTATCTGTTTTGTTGTTAACTTGATTACTAGAGCTTAAAATTTGATTTCACGTAAAAAAGAAAGGAGGGGAAAAAAGCAAGTCTCAGTTGGAGTGATAACAGCTGTCTGAGGAGGTCTGATTTAATTTCCTTGAACTTTGTATTTATTTGTTTCTAGCTCACAAAGTCTAACCATGGGGACTTGGTGGATGGTGGAGTTGTGGATATATTAAAGAGTATTGTTGTCTTTTTAAATCGTCTCAGGGGTGTTGATGGTTAGCATTGCTGTCTTATAAGTTCATTGTCCAGGATGAGGCCTGCCCCTGGTTGTTGTATGTGTGCAGTGTGCATGTTTTCCTGACAAACAAGAGGAAACCGCACAGTCAGTCAAGTTCTTCTGATTGGGTAATAGCCACATTGCCTCTGTATCTTATCAAGATATCTCCAGGTTTTCCTTCCCATGTCCACAAAAACATGCTGGCTAAGTTAACTGGCAATTCCAAATTGGTCAAATGTGTGTGCCCTATGTTAGATTGGCTACCAGTCCAGGGCTAATTGCCGGGTACATTTTGGGCAGCTCTTTGTGTCCTTGAAATTAATTAAGTGGTTTTGGATATTTTAATGTCAAATGTCGAAAATTAGGTGAAAAGCAGTCTGCAGAGCACCTAGGGGTCCACCTTTGGCACTATTGGAGCCATCAAATCTGCTGTAAAGCTTTAAAATGAATTGAACTGAGCGGATGAACCACCTTGAAGTTATCAGTAAGAAAAACATAGGCAGGCCAGCAGTCCACCACTATCACCTAAGAGGAGTTGGGCTGAATAAGACGCAAGTTCGAACTGACAAATAAGGATCTACAGGACCTACAGATGTTTAGGTCTGCTTAGAATGGCTAAATTACAAAGTAAGGTAAAATTCAGACAGTTTCAAGATTGTCAATTTTAAATTGCCCCTTATTAGTTTTCTTGTTTCTATTCTACTGCTCACCCTAATTATACATGTTTTTATTCTCTGTACTACTGGTTAATTATTTTATTTGTAAGTGGCTCACAACGGGCAAGAATCCCCCTGGATGAGGTAGGACATTTGATCTTTACAGGTCACTAGGGTTTCTTTTTTATTGGAGGCCCAAGAATGCATGAAAATGACCTAGCTCCACACGCTGGGCACCTGAGCTATGAATCATAATGGAATCCTGGCATTCCAAGACAGCTATGTCTCACCTCTATTTGAATTATTATATATTAAATGTATTTCAATTTTAATTATTTAGGGCAGGTAAACCAGACTGAACAGTTGAGGAAAACGAATAATGGGTAAGCAAAATGTGATTATTGTGTTCCAAGATGCATGAAGCTGTGGGGCTGAAAACGGCCCACCAGAGTATAGCAAGGTCTCATAACATCAAGCTGCTCCAAAAACATAAAAGAAAGTGAAGCTGTTACCTTATTTTGAATGTTGATTTTTTTTCGGTGCTCAAGTTTAACAGCATACAGTTTATTGAACTCCCCTATAAATGTAATCATCAGGTAACAATTCATTGGCACTAATGTCCAGGTAATCTTTGTGGGAGCAACACCAATTTGCTTCACTTGGAAGATGAGCCTCTTCCGTCATAGGTTAATTGCAATTGACATGTTACATATGGCCAGGAGAAAGGAATGCTGTGCAGTTTAATAGCAACTGGAGATTTGAGCTTAGGAACCATCTGTCAGGAATTTTTCAAAAGTCACTTCAGATTGCTGTAATGAGTGCTGAGTGATGGTTTTCTAAATGTAACTTTACCTTTTACCTTCTTCTACTTTTTTTCTCTTTCCTTATGTTTAGCCATGCAAAACTAGAAGTGGCAAGATTCTACGTTCACCTTCTCTGCAGTCTCATAATGAATAGTTCCTGTTCCCTTGGCTTAAGTGTGACTAAACAGGTGACCAGTGATAGGTGGGAATTTAATAAGGTTTCTTATTCGTGAGATACACATTACATGGAAATATTTTAGATAACTGCCTTTGTAGGGTTTTAATGTTGTCCTTGTATCTACATGGAGGTCATCTTTGAGTAGTCCAGTATTCCACCCATGTCCTGATGATAGTAATGTTAGGTTAAATGCATATTTACTGCCCTGATAAGGGAGAGTGAATGTGAGTGTTTGTGATGGTGTGCCCTGCCACATCCACAATAACATCAACAAACATTTATTTCTACAGCAAATTTTTATATAAACAATTTAGTTCAAAGTAAAGCATCCGGTGCTGCTGGGGTAAGAACCCTGCTAAGAAAGATTCCCTAACAAGACTTAGAAATTTGATGTTTTTATCATTTTATTATGATTTCTATACTTAGTGTATTTACTTTCATTTGGCTCTTATGTCAGTCACATGATGGCAACTTGCATAGCATCCATCAACAACATGGCTGTGCTAACAGAATATCAAACAAAATAGCTTTGAAGCAAAATGATATTCGAATAATGCAAAATCTATTCTAAAAATTCGAAAAGTGTTTTTTGACAACAGGAATCATGTAACAGTTCACCAAAATGGCTAGAGCTCTCTAAAACAATAAAACTTAAATGTTTCCTCTGTGTTGCGCAAAATATGTTATGAATTTAGAATCTAGAAGTTACTGCAATTCTGGAATCCAATCAGACACAAAAAGTTGACACATGAGAACCGAGACATTAAAAGAGGGGCAGTGTGGATGACATATGGGAAAGCCAGCAGTAATAACCGGGTCACCATTTAAAAACACATAAACTTTTGCTTTTTTTTTCTTAACCCAATCTACAAAAATACCTGGGCAATGGCAGGTACTTCAGCTAGTAATTTATATAGATACAATCATAAGCCATTTCTGTTTGTTTGTTCACTAATCATGCAAAAACAACTGAAGTGATTTTTATGAAATATTGTATGTGCCTAGGTAGGTCCAACTTAAAATATGTGCTATATGTTGTTCTGGGAAGAGGAATTATAATGGGAGGGAGGCAACTCATAAAACAGCTTTGGCGTGGGACTGCAATTTCCATCAGGCAGTATGAGTATGCTGGAACAAGGATATCATCATCAGCATTCACAAAGTATAATGGCCAAAGCAGAATCACCAAATGTATGTACACTATTTTCTTCTAAGTTACTTTTTCATTGTCTCACAGGATTACAATTTTTGTTTATGAGCATGTTTTCTCATGATGGGTTGTGATTAACTATGTTGAATTTCCAAAAATACAGTTTTTCCTCTCATTTATTTATACCTAGGCAACTGCAGGAACTTTGGCTAGTTCTAGATAAGACCCTGACAGCCACTGTCACCACAATTACCTGTAGGCTCAGTCAATCCCACACATAATATTTGTTTCGTACATTTAGCAATACATAGCTGGGAATCACTTCACTCTCCGGCTTTAAGCCAGCAGTGCATAAGCAGTTGGCAGTTGCTAGCACTGTTTTTGGCTTGGGTGAGCATGATCAAGCCATGTTTAGGACTATCAGAGCGTCAAATAAAATGCTGAGTGAATTCTGGTTTAAGCTGGGGTCAAGGCTGCTAGTAGGAAGACACCATGCACACTGGTTCTATTCACCTCTGATTTTAGATATGCAATGAGTTTTAATAGAATTACAAAAAAACGGAAGTAGACTACAGTTAATAAATGGACCCCATGTTCCTATTAAAAGGATCCATTCTGGTCCAGAGAAAGTGGTAATTATAATGTTTTGTGGTTGGTAATAAAAAATGTTAAAACACTGGATGTAGACTTTCTGTAGGTGTACAGTTTCCAGGTTTGAGAAGTCAGGGTTCTTATAAAATGTATAATTGCATTTGTAATGAAAGATTGTCTACTGCTATCATAAAGATCTGCATTGTGATAGTAAACCTTGTGGAGGACACTACTTAAAAGAAACTCTGATTGGTTGGCTGTAGTGTGGGTTAGTAGTTTTTAAAAGTGTCAGCTACATAGAAGATACCAAGAATGCACAAACGCCTTGGCACTTGGCTGACATCACCACTGTCTTTGCTTTTAAATGCACTATATTTAATTCTGTGTGCTTGATAATTTCCGTCACACTTCTCAGAATAAAAGGCTCTGTATACACTGGCTGGCCCCTTGATATCGCCTCTCAAATACCTTCTCCTAGTAGCTATAGTATGTTGAGACAGAATAGGCTGTTGGCCTCATCAGGACTGTTTATTTTTAGTATTTTGAGAGATACTATAGGATACAGTATATGGAATAACTGAAAAGTGAGTGTCAGGTGAGAATCTTCCTTCTGTAGTGCAACATATACACTGAGCACCTATTGACCAGAACCTTGGCCATGTGGTATTCAAGTGAGATTTTATCTTTCTGTGACTCACCTCGACTTTCCTCCTGATCCCTGCTGCCCTTCCCTTTCAGTGCCCGGCTCCAGCTACTAGCGTAATCTCTGCCTTTCTCAGGTGGGTCTTGAGAACCTGTTTTCAACCAAGGGGGGCCATAGCGTTTGGAGGGCCTCTGAGCCTCCTTGAAAACCCTTCCAATTAGGCCCAGGTTCTGGACATCCAGGTCCCCGTTAATCGTCTCACTGGCCAGAGGCTCTTTTACAGTTTCTGTAGTCTCCCCAGCAAACCCAGAATGCAGGAACACCAGACTCCCAGCTGTTAGATAGAGGATTATAAAAGAAAAGAACCGTACAGGCTTCCTGCGGAAATAGCGCTGCAATTTCAGCAATAGCCTAGCCATTCTCCACCTGTCTTACTGAGCCCAGGTTGGATTATGCTCTGGATGTGTCCACTCAGCATAAATAAGGCCGCTTTCTGAGATGTCACCTCAAGTCTCAAAGCAAACTCCCAAGAAACAAGAAAGTGACGGGCACTGTGCCCACTGGATATGGGGATGCAGCACACTGTCTTGCTTTCACTTTCCTGGTTCTTGGCATGGTGCAGCGATCAGGTGATGGTGTCCAGTGTCAGCTCGTGTGTCCAACTCTCACTGTTTAAGTCCTTCCAGTGCTCCCAAGGGATCCTGCTGATGGAGGATTCATATCTCAAAAATGGAACGATCTGCGGTATATTGAAAGACAATCATTTGGATTCCAGCAGCACACAGCCTGATCGCTTCTCTAGTGCCAATGGCTTTGTTTACCCTTTGCCGAGAATGGCCTGTCGTCTCTCATCCTTTTGTTTTGTAGCAGGGGAGTTCAGTGCCTTTGGGGGGGAAAAAAAGAACAGTTAATTAGGAAATAATAAGTAAAATCCTGTATTTGACTTTTTTTATATCTGTGACCTTTTCAGCCTCACCTACTATTAAACACTTTACTATTATAATATAGTAATTATTACTGTAGAAGTGTCAAATTTGAGTTATGCAGTAATTATTATCAAACAGAACACAAGTAAATTAGTCACTTAAATTATATAAACATAATGGTAATTCTACAGTTAGCATGTTATTGTTATATTAAAATAACAGGTAACATTTTAATACTGTTTTCCAACCAGCCAGGCCAACACCAAGAGCAGACCATCACAGACCACACATATAAACACATACACCGACACATCCATACTTACAGCGAGCATGATTTGGAGACCCTGATCCACTTAATTAGATTCCCCATTTGAACCAGAACACCACACTGATGGCACACAGCAGTTGCTGCAGCCAGGGTCAAACTGCTGCACCATTAGGTGGCAAACCAAGCTGTACTTATCTTTTAAGAAGTGAACACAATCCCTCTTATTGCTTCTTACTGACCATTACTTCCTGTAATTTATTTGTATGAGCATATGATGAGCTTTATGTGTTTTTAATGCTTTGGTAGTACATCTGGTAAAACAACATTGAATTGGATTTTAAGTACTTTGAGTGTCCATAATCTCTCTGACTGGCATTAAGAGATGAGCAGGCCATATTGGGGGGTCTGAGGAAGTGCCCAGTTGCACATCTAAAGTAATGGATGATCCGAAGAACAAATAAAGTAAATGCCCGCAGTCTCACACATGCATTACACAGTTTGAACTCACAACTCGGCCTGCACTGAGAAGTGACTGAGTAATACACAGTTACGTTGTGATAGGAATGCTAAACTAAACTTAGCAAGGTGCACATTGACTTCTACAGGCAGCATATCCATCACTTGTACATTTTGAATGAGGCCACATAGGCCTGGACAAACATAGCAAGAAATCAAAACTATGACTGTTCACTGCCCACCACTCCTGCCTGAACCATCTGTCAGTAGACATTCAGTAGCTTTCTGTAAAATAATTGTTAGACATCTATCTATTTGGAAAGAATGAAGAATGTTAAGTAATTTTTGTGAATTATGACCAAGGCCATTGTCGCAGTTTGCAAGGATGAATGAGTTTTCCATTTTCCAAGCAACAAAGGATTTGAAAACATGTTTTTTTTTAAATACCCTGGCTGGGAAGGACAGATGGTATTTGGATCTGCCCCACAGGGACATATTGCTATGTAAAAGTAGGAAAATAAACCATGAGGGTGCTCTTTCACAGCATTCATTTGGTGGCAGATGGCAGTAGCATTTCTAACCATCATTTGATACGGATCATAGACCATCAGACTAATAAAACAATGTTCAGTAAGCACCAATAACCACCAAGGAATCACAAAGGAGTTCTAATACATACATATTTAAGCCCAAGTGCGCACATAAATGCAAACACATTGAGATATATATTTGGCATACAATATCTACAGAGTAATACAGAGTATATGCGTACATCTTTTAATTATTTTTTTTATTTTTAGATTTTTTCTGTAACACTACAACTCTGCTATAGGAAGGAGAATACGCTTCTGCCTCTGACGAACAGAGTAACCTTAAAAGCAGCTGTGCTGGTGCCTTTTAGCTTGGTGGCTTAGTCCCTTATCACTCCCCAAATGCCGCACTAAATAACACTCCTCACATCTTAGGCTCTTCTCTTTAGATCCCATCATCTCTTTCCTACCAGGTGACTATTTGTCCTAATTCACCTGCCTGGCTCAGTGAGTGGGTTGGTAACATTATATCCCCCTTTGGCCTGATCTCTGTCAGGAAGGGCGAGTCCAATACTTTAGCAAACATATAACCTTTTTGGGACCCTAAGTGGTATACCTGTTTTGGGGTTCCAACGTGGTTCATGAAGCTGAGTACATTTATGCCAGGAAATGAGTATATAACCTACTCTATATCAGATTTAATTTCTTGTATGTTCATGAAACTGTAGTAGTCTAATGAAATGGCATGGGGGGCACATAGTGTTTGTTACAGTTTGGCAGCTCCATCCATCCATCCATTTTCTAACCCGCTAAATCCAAACACAGGGTCACGGGGGTCTGCTGGAGCCAATCCCAGCCAACACAGGGAACAAGGCAGGAACCAATCCCGGGCAGGGTGCCAACCCACCGTAGCAGTTTGGCAGCTCTCTAAATTAAATACTTAAAAGTCTATGCCTCAAGGCTTATTATGAGACCTAAAGTCAAAATCAGCCTGCCCCAAACTTGAGAAGCAAGCTATATGGCCTGCACAAGCCAAGGTTGAAAGAGAGAGAGGTAAACTGTAAAACCACTTGTTGCAACTGACAGAAACATAATTCCTCAGTCTTTAAAGATTTTATTAACCAAAATTTCAAACACAAGAACAAAGTAGAAGCAAAAAAGAATCAAAAGGGAATGCTTAAAAGACAACCCTATAGGCAAACAGAATTAGTCCAAAATCAGAAACCAAACATTGAGCTAAAGTCCAAAAACTAGAAAATAAAAAAAAAGTTGAAAATCTGAAGTAGTGCCAAACAAACACGAGTGCACTCAAAGTGTGGACGTTAGCACTGAGGTTTTCACAGGCCTGTATAAGACTGGGGGAAGTTCATCTGCAGTTTTGGGGGCACTATCACATAATATCAATTAAAATGTATAAAATGCAAAGTTGTTTACTCAGTCACTGGCAAAAATACTGTTTCCAGTTTAGTTAAAAAATGAAATTGGCAGGATTATACATCTAGAGCAGTGTGTACCTGTTAAAACAAGACATTCTGATATTTCAGTATTTATGGGTAACCCCCCTCAATAGAAATACTAATTACCCCAAAATCTAAAATATGCTTTTACTGATTTGATTGAAATTTGGTAACATTACAGTATTATTCTTTTTATATAGTGAGTAAGCTATGCTAAAGCACTATGTCCTTATTTCGGCTTATCACTGTGGAGAGAAACGGTGCCATCCATGTGTTTAGGGCTTTCTGGCTTATGCAAATGAAGGCAACCAGAAGCAATAAGTGGGATACACGAAGAGCAGCACTGACCAATAGGGTGGATTGACAGATTAAGAAGGGGAGGTGTCCTGGACAGGTAAAAGAGACAGGATAATATGTGGCATGGAGAGTGAGCTGTGAAGTAGAAGGAGGAACGCTCAGTGTAGCTCTAGGAAGATGTGGTTAGCAAGTGTGCTATAAAGCACAAGTACAGGTTTTGCTTTGCCACAAACAGAGAGAGATGTAAAAGAGGAAGTGGTGTCCTCTGGTCCAAAATAAGCCAGAAGCAATATTGTCCCTTTGTCAGTTTAAATGCTAGCATAGCTCAGTTAACGGGTCACCCATGCCCAGAATAGAGTGGACATTGTACATAGTTCTTGTCATCTGTTCATATCTGTGCACTGATTTCAATAAGTTAAAGTGAAGCACGATTCAGTATTAAAACTTTATTGTCCGAGTATAGCTTTCATGGTAAACATGAACAAAAGATTATAATGCCATAGTAATGTTTTTTAGTGATGTTGTCACATTTCACTCTTGTCTTTGTGATTCTTCCATTAGTTTCCTGTTAGCAAACAGGTTTTAAATATATATAAATGAATACCTGCAAATTTGTATGTATTGTGTAATTGCATATATAGTATATGTTGCATGCCATTTATAGTGTTGTGTCTGTGCCTGATGTTATTTTATTATTATTGTCACTGACCTGTTAAGACAAAAATTATATTATGCTGTGTACACAGAACAGTAAACTTGAACTTGAATTGCTCAAAATACCAATATGTCCCTTAATTCACTTTCTCCATTAATACTTAATATTCTGATAGAGGATGTTGCTTACTGCACCGGATGGGAAATTGTTTTTTTTAACTTGTAATGCTCATTTTTGTTCATAAAATAAAAAGGTGCTAACAATATCTATGTGACAGCCTGCCTCCAGGGGGTCTGAGTGAAGAGTGAGTCAGCTGAGGCTTGTGATGGAGACGCCCAAAAGGGATGAGCGTTAACTGCTTCACAAATCTGATTGCCTCAGTGCAGTCTGTTGTTGCTGGGGAGATACAAAAATTGTGTGTGTGTGATGTTTGTTTGTGTGTTTGTGTGTATGTGAGCTGAAATTATCAGCCCAGTGATGATAGAGCTATCAGTCAGCACAGCTGCAGAATTAAAAAAAAAGCACAACAGGTCATTAATTCTGATTCATATTTAATGATCCAGCAAATATTTAATCAGAATGGAATTCAGGAGAAAATGTCAGAATTAATCATCACACACACATTATTCCACTCCTGGAACCCTTCTGTAAAATGACGGGCTCCATAAATTCATCTTTATAGTGCTTTATGGCCCCAAGTGCCACTTGGTCCTCATAAATACTTTCGGGCCCATTTCTGCCTTGTGAAGTGAGACCCTCAGATTCAGCATTTTGTGCCAAACATTGATAGCTTTCCTTTTATTCACGGCAGCAAGGTCTGATTGGTAGAATGAGGTGCCTGAACTCTCCACTTGGGGTGGCTGCTCTCCTACCCAAAGTTCAGAGAGGAAGACAATCTTTTTAAGGAGAGGAAACCACAGCTTCTGATTTTGAGATGCTGACCTGCTTTACGCACAACTGCAAACCACTCTGCACTTAACGTGAGTGCAAGAGGACAACAGCTTCCACAAAGAGCAGCTATCGCCCAAACCTTGGGCGAACAGCAGAGGTGCCACCATTAGGTCCAAAAGCCACTCCTGGGTATCTTATCTGTGAAAATCTCAAACAGTAAAGTAGGAAAAAAACATTGGCATAGTTATCCACTCTTCTGTCAATGAGAATGCCCACTTTGCCAAGAGGACAGTTTTCATTTCAGCCTGGCTACACTCACCCCTCTCACAACAACTGATATGTATGTGAAGTGGATGATGTTTACAGTACTTTGATGCCACTTTTTCCTTTTTAAGGCCACCTGTTCCAGCAGGGACAACCCCTGGATAAGGCCTGTAATAATGTGCAGTTTTGAGTGGGTGTATGAAGGTAGGGGCCTCACTGAGTGAAGGCTTTCTCTTGTCAGCTATTTTTCAGTATCCTAAAAGGCGAGTAAGGGAAGGACGAGAGACAGAGTGTGAGAGCGTAGCAGACAGCTCAGCGCTTATAAATACTTAATCGGACTCTCTTGGCCGGCTTGTCTTACACTGTTTTAGAAGTGAGTGGCATTATGCAGGATTTCTAATTTCGCTAACAGCAGCCTTCTCATGTGTCTGCTTTAAAGAAAGAAAGAAGGAAGGCAAGAGATCCATGCTAATTGGGTTAGCAAGTGCATTGTGACAGGCTGATGCTGAGACAGACAGAAAGATTTACAGGCTGCATAGCAGGCCTGAAGGGCATCGTGACACATATGACCATGAGCTAGAGGCCTTGTGCAAATAAAAATGATTATGAGGTCAAGTAAATAAAAATATTGAGGGGTTTTCAAGATGTTGGTGTAGTCCGGCAACCATTAGCCACCCACCCCCCATTCCACCCCAATTAAAGGCTCTTCGCTATCATTATGGTTTATTTTTCCATTTTGGCCTTAATGTGCCTTCAAACAGACAACTGTTCTGATGTCCCAAAGCACTGCCTCCCCCATCACCACCTACTACAGTGACACTGCCAGGAATACCCAATAGAAAAAGCTCTCCATCTTTTTAACTTTGCTTTAAATAAGTCTGGGTAATTTTTATACTATATCACCTGTTTTGGGCTAAACCAATCTTAAGAAGGGCTCCCACAATTCACTGTCACTCAACACAAATTTTCCAGTTGTAGCCTTCATGTAGATACACTAAGCAAGTCATGAACAGTTGCAGCACATGCTCCTGAATTCCATTCCAGTCACCATGCTCTACAACTAGCCACAACAAATTAAAAGTTATAGGTTTGGGCTCCTTGTGTGTTTTTGTGTGTGAGTTGACAGCCCATATGTACTCAGTTGGAAGTACAATGCATAATATATATTCAAATATAGAAGAGCCCGATAAAATATACAAGAACAAGAAGAAGAGCAAAAAATTAATGAAAATGGGTATTCTGAACCTTAGTGAGGATAGTCTTGAGGAGCCAATGCAACATTTCATCCTTGTCGAGAAAAAGGAAGTTCCACATTGATTTGCTGCCAGATCTGTCGACTTTTACGGGTGCTATAAATAGATTGAAACTGTGATGAGAGCTGTGTAATACATAATCCACTGCAAACACTAGTCGTGCATTCTGACATCAACAAAGCAATGAGATCCAGTAATTGCTGTTTTTAATTTTGACATACTATCTGATTCAAAGCCATGTAGTGTGACACTGGTCTTTCAAGCAAATTTTCAATGTCAACCTTATTTTTCGCAACTGCTTACAAACAACAGGTAAAGAGCACAATTCATCCCAATAATCAATCTAATGTGCGAAGCATGCTTTTCCATGACTACCTCCAACACCCACAGTCTATTCCAGCACCATGTGATCAAAAATGCAAGCACCAAACCTGGACAGGCCACTAGGCCTTCAGAGGAAACACATTCACACATTCAGGCAGACTAGGGCAGTTCAGGGGCCACAAATCAAATTAAACTACTTATCTTTGGGAAGTGGGAGGAGACCAGAGTATCAGAAAAAAATAATAATAATAAAACATAGAGACACCGGGAGAACATGCAGCTTCTGCAAGGAAAGTGAATGGGTCTGATTTGAAACATAGCGCTGTGAAGCTGTTAACTTGCTGGCTTTTATTTTAGAGTTCATCTGGCTAGATGATTCTCCCTCAGCCATTTGTCCATGTAGACTTTCAGAGATATTCATAATAGGACTAACATACTGCCTCACCCCTATTTTTACTTTTCTTGGTGTCTGTCATTTCTCCTCCCTTCCTTGTCCTTGTTCTTTTTACATTTTATTTTTTGCCAGTACCTTTCCCTTTGTTGCTTTCCTGGATTACCTGGATTGTTATGATATGTGAATTGTTGTAGAATATTTTATTAACATTTTTAATTTTTTCATTATCCCTGATATAATATATGTTATCCTTTTATTTTGGTTATTACAGTATGTACCGATATTTTGATTTTGGGCAGGAGGCTAAGGTTACTAGGTTTTTGTGTCCAAATAGTTACGAAAAGTGACATCACTAGTGTGATCTTGTTGAAGATTGTAGATAACTCCAAAGAGTTTTGTGAAATGATTGATATGGGTAACAAATTATTCCTGTTAACAATGAGTGTTTCTGTTTGGACTGATTAAGTTTAACAGCTTTTGACCCTGCTAGTTTCTTACAAACTTTATTCTCCAAGTTCCCTTATCAGATACTTCATCTAATTTTTATCTTGGCAAGACAGGGACATAGCCTTTACTTAAATTACAGAGCTCAGGTGCTGTGGTTACTAGGGCCTGTGATGGCCCGGGTCAGCTCCATTCTCCTTTATTGCATTCTTAAGCCTCTTGAACCTGAAACCATTGATGTTCATGAAGCAAGATGAGCCAGGCAATTGAGAACACACACATTCAGGAAGGGGTTGGTGCAAAAGGAGTCTGTGCTTTTGTTAAAATCAAACCAAAAACAAAGTGTCAACAGTGAAGTGCTCCATCCTTTAAATAAATAATGTATAAAGTTAGTGAATGTAGAGCTTAAAATATTCAATAATTAATGGTTTAAAATGAGGTTAAAATCTCCTCCTTGAACCACCACCTTATCGTGGTGGAGGGGTTTGTGTGTCCCAATGATCCTAGGAGCTCTGTTTCCAGGGCTTTATGCCCCTGGTAGGGTCACCCAAGGCAAACTGGTCCTAGGTAAGGGATGAGACAAAGAGCGGTTCAACCAAACCTCCTATGAAGAACAAAAACCTTGGATGACATTTTCCATCGCCTGGATGTGGGTCACTGGGGCCCCCCTCTGGAGCCAGACCTGGAGTTGGGACTCGATGGCAAGCGCCTGGTGGCCAGGCCTGCACCCATGGGGCTCGGCCGGGCCCAGCCCAAAGAGGCAACGTGGGTCTCCCTTCCCATGGGCACACCACCTGTAGGAGGGGCCAAGGAGGTCGGGTGCAGTGTGAGTTGGGTGGTGGCCGAAGGTGGGGACCTTGGCGGTCCGATCCTCGGCTACAGAAGCTGGCTTTTGAGAGGTGGATTGTCACCTCTCTGAAGAAGAAGGAGCCTGAGCTAGTGCGCGAGGTCGAGAGGTTCCAGCTAGATATAGTCAGTCTCACCTCGATGCACAGCTTGGACTCTGGAACCAATCTCATTGAGAGGGGCTGGACTGTCCACCACTCTGGAGTTGCTCCCGGTGAGAGGTGCCGAGTGGTTGTGGGCATACTTATTGCCCCCTGACTTGGAGTCTGTTCATTGGGGTTTACCCCGGTGAACGAGAGGGTAGCCTCCCTCTGCCTTCGGGTGGGGGGACGGGTCCTAACTGTTGTTTGTGCGTATGCGCCGAACAGCAGTTTGGAGTACCCACCCTTTTTGGAGTCACTGAAGGGAGTGCTAGAGGGCATACCTTCTGGGGACTCCCTCGTAATGCTGGGAGACTTCAATGCTCAAGTGGGCAATGACAGTGAGACCTGGATTGGGAGGAATGCCCCCCCCCCGATCTGAACCCGAGCGGTGTTTTGTTATTGGACTTCTGTGCTTGTCACGGATTGTCCATAACGAACATCATGTTCAAGCATAGGGGTGTTCATATGTGCACTTGGCACCAAGACACCCTAGGCCTCAGTTCGATGATTGACTTTGTGGTCTTGTTGCCGGACTTGCGGCCACATGTCTTGGACACTCAGGTGAAGAGAGGGGCGGAGCTGTCAACTGATTACCACCTGGTGGTGAGTTGGCTTCGATGGTGGGGGAGGATGCTGGTCAGGCCTGGTAGGCCCAAACGTATTGTGAGGGTCTACTGGGAACGTCTGGCAGAGTCCCCTGTCAGAAGTAGCTTCAACTCACACCTCTGGCAGATCTTCGACCACGTCCCGAGGGAGGTGGGGGACATTGAGTCCGAATGGGCCATGTTCCGCGCCTCTATTGTTGAGGTGGCTGACCAGAGCTGTGGCCGTAAGGTGTTCGGTACCTGTCGTGGCAGCAATCCCTGAACCCGTTGGTGGACACCGGCGGTTAGGGACGCCGTCAAGCTGAAGAAGGAGTCCTATAGGAACTTTTTGTCCTGTAGGTCTCTGGAGGCAGCTGATAGGTACCGGCAGGCCAACTGGAATGCGGCTTCGTTGGTTGCTGAGGCAAAAACTCGGGCAGGGGAGGAGTTTGGGGAGGCCATGGAGAATGACTTTCAGACAGCTTTGAGCAGATTTTGGTCCACCGTCCGGAGTCTCGGGAGGGGGAAGCAGTGCAGTGTCAACACAGTATATGGTGGGGATGGTGCGCTGCTGACCTCGACTTGGGACGTTGTGGGTCGGTAGGGGGGTGCACTTCGAAGACCTCCTCAATCCCATTAACATGCCTTCCAATGAGGAAGCAGAGCCTGAGGACTCGGAGGTGGGCTCCCCTATCTCTGGGACTGAGGTCACTGAGGTGGTCAAAAAACTCCTTGATGGCATGGCTCCGGGGGTGGATGAGATACGCCCGGAGCTCCTCAAGGCTCTGGATGTTGTAGGACTGTCTTTGTTGACACGTCTCTGCAACATCGCATGGACATCGGGGACAGTGCCTCTGGATTGGCAAACTGGGGTGGTGGTCCCCCTCTTTAAAAAGGGGGACCGGAGGGTGTGTTCCAACTACAGAGGGATCATACTCCTCAGCCTCCCTGGAAAAGTCTATTCGAGGGTACTGGAGAGGAGGGTCTGTCAGATAGTCGAACCTTGGATTCAGGAGGAACAGTGTAGTTTTCGTCCTGGTTGCGGAACAGTGGACCAGCTCTACACACTTAACAAGGTCCTGGAGGGTGCATGGGAGTTTGCCCAGCCAGTCTACATGTGTTTTGTGGACTTGGAAAAGGCGTTCGACCATGTCCCTCAGGAAATCCTGTGGGGGGTGCTCTGGTAGTATGGGGTACTGGACCCCCTGATAAGGACCGTTCATTCCCTGTACAACCGGTGTCAGAGCCTGGTCCGCATTGCCGGCAGTAAGTCGAGCCCATTTCCAGTGAGAGTTGGACTCCACCAGGGCTGCCCTTTGTCACCGATTCTGTTCATAACTTTTATGGACAGAATTTCTAGGCGCAGCCAGGGTGTTGAGGGGGTCCAGCTTGGTGGGCTCTGGATTGGGTCACTGCTTTTTGCAGAAGATGATGTCCTGTTTGCTTCATCAGGCCGTGATCTTCAGCTCTCTCTGGAACGGTTCACAGCTGAGTGTGAAGCGGCTGGGATGGGAATCAGCACCTCCAAATTCGAGACCATGGTCCATAGCCGGAAAAGGGTGGAGTGCCCTCTCAGGGTTGGGGGAGAGATCCTGTCCCAAGTGGAGTAGTTCAAGTATCTCGGTGTCTTGTTCACAAGTGAGGGAAGAATGGAGCGTGAAATCGACGGGCGGATCGGTGTGGCGTTTGCAGTGATGTGGGTTCTGCATCTGTCTGTCGTGGTGAAAAAGGAGCTGAGCTGTAAGGTAAAGCTCACAATTTACCAGTTGATCTACGTTCCTACCCTCACCTATGGTCATGAGCTATGGGTAGTGACCGAAAGAACGAGATCGCGAATACAAGTGGCTGAAATGAGTTTCCTCCGCAGGGTGTCTGGGCTTTCCCTTAAAGATAAGGTGAGAAGCTCAGTCATCCAGGAGGAGCTCAGAGTAGAGCCGCCACTCCTCCGCATTGAGAGGAGTCAGATGAGGTGGCTCGGGCATCTGATCAGGATGCCTCCCTGGCGAGGAGTTCCGGGCACGTCCAGTTGGGAGGAGGTCCAGGGGAAGACCCAGGACACACTGGAGGGACTATGTCTCTCGGCTAGCCTGGGGACGCCTCGGGATTCCCCCGGAAGGGCTAGAAGAAGTGGCTGGGGAGAGGGAAGTCTGGACATCTCTGCTCAAGCTGCTGTTCCTGTGACCCGACCTTGGATAAGCGGAAGAGGATGGATGGATAGATAAGGTTAAAATCCTGAGTAGTAAAACCATGTTCTTAAAACAAAAACCAAGTAACAGTAATTCCTCTCCAGCAGGCACAGGCAACCCTTAATCCTGGCCTATGTCCCTGTTGCCAATCCCTCGACTTTCCACGGGGTGCCACTCTGAGCCTGGTCCTAGTTTCACTGCCAGACCCTCGATGGCAGTGGGAGCCTTCACTCAGCACATTTGGGTTCTTTTCTGGTTTTTGAATTGTTTTCAGGATCACTGACGTTGCTTCAGTGGTTCATTTTATTTACAGTTTTATGTTAATCTCAATTCTTTTTATTGTAGTTATGAGACATTTTTGTTTGCCTTTAGTTATTCTTATCACTTTGAACAATGGAAAAATATATTTGATTAATAAATTAAATGATATTTTGGTGTTGGCCTTCCCATTTGGGGTAAAGCCAAAACTTCTATGGATTGCCTATTTATTTCCTGGATTGAAATATGTATTATAAATGAGTTAATTTACATGATAGTCATAGTTTGCTATAGCAAGCTGAGCCTGTAGTCAGTGAAGAGCACTGTATAAATTAATTGACATTAATTAATTTTCAGACTGAGTCAAGAGGCATCAGATTCAGAAAACCGCAAGAAATAACTCCATGTCCACAGGTCTTACAGCTCCTTTTATTTTAATTCTTTTTAAACATGAGCAACAGATTTGGCAATTTTTATTCATGTTGCCTTGTTTCAGGGAAAGTAAAATCATCACCTAGTTTGTCTCTTTAACCTGCCAATGGTGAGCCATCATATGCTTCTTCCGTGTAGATCTGTATAAATTAACTTGTTTGTTCCACAATGTCTTCCGAGATTAAGATGAACAACAGGGACAGTGCATCAGTTTCACAAAGCTGGCCTTCTGTTCTATTTGAACTGTGTTGCCGTTGCAGACAATGCACAAGGTTATTTTATCAATTCCTTCCTTTTCCCTGACTACCCACTGTTTATAATAACAATAAGACAGAGCGATGACCAGTCTTAGACAAAAGGCTATCGTTTTCCTTTGCCTGCACAATGGCCCTCTGGATACAATTTCTAGTTGTACATCAAATGGGTCTATTAAGAGCTCAAAGAGAGAGACGAGTCATAAGGGGGGAGAGAGGTGGGCTTGCGGCTAAAGAGTTTATTATAAGAACGCAGTACTAAGGTCTGCACGCACATCATCACTGCACTGGAGGCACACAATTTGTATTAATGGTTTCCTTTTTTGGATTATCTTTTGCCGAGAGGTCTTCAAGTGTGACTTATTATTAAATATTTACAAACCTTATATCGCAGCTGTCTCCTGTACACCGCTAACGTTGTTTTACTATGGATGTGGCAGCTTTGGGGCCGCGGGCAGGTCCCACAGACCTGGCCCTTATTACAAGACTAATGTTTGCATAGCACAGATTTACACACACTCACAAAACACACAAGCAATAGAAACTTTACTTTGAAGAAATTATTTTTTTAATGAGTAGTTACGACCAGTAGTGCCAAAAATATACAGTATACAGTATATATATATACATGCATACAGTGGTGCTTGAAAGTTTGTGAACCGTTTAGAATTTTTTATGTTTCTGCATAAATATGACCTAAAACATCATCAGATTTTCACTCAAGTCCTAAAAGTAATTCAAGAGAAACCAGTTAAACAAATGAGACAAAAATATTATACTTGGTCATTTATTTATTGAGGAAAATGATCGAATATTACATATTTGTGAGTGGCAAAAGTATGTGAACCTCTAGGATTAGTTTGAATGTGAGGTGTCAGGTGTCCGGTGTTTTCAATCAATGGGATGACAATCAGGTGTGATTGGCACCCTGTGTTATTTAAAGAACAGGGATCTATCAAAGTCTGCTCTTCACAACACATGTTTGTGGAAGTGTATCATGGCACAAACAAAGGAGATTTCTGAGAATCTCACAAAAAGAGTTGTTGATGCTCATCAGGCTGGAAAAGGTTACAAAACCATCACTAAAGAGTTTGGACTCCACCAATCCACAGTCAGACAGATTGTGTACAAATGGAAGAAATTCAAGACCATTGTTACCCTCCTCCGGAGTGGTTGACCAACAAAGATCACTCCAACAGCAAGGCGTGTAATAGTCGGCGAGGTCATAAAGGACCCCAGGGTAACTTCTAAGCAACTGAAGGCCTCTCTCACATTGGCTGATGTTCATGTTCATGAGTCCACCATCAGGAGAACACTGAACAACAATGGTGTGTATGGCAGGGTTGCAAGGAGAAAGCCACTGCTCTCCAAAAAACATTGCTGCTCGTCTGCAGTTTGCTAAAGATCACGTGGACAACCCAGAAGGCTATTGGAAGAATGTTTTGTGGACGGATGAGACCAAAATAGAACTTTTTGGTTTAAATGAAAAGTGTCATGTTTGGAAAAAGGAAAAGCCTGCATTCCAGCATAAGAACCTTATCTCATCTGTGAAACATGGTGGTGGTAGTATCATGGTTTGGTCCTGTTTTGCTGCATCTGGGCCAGGACAGCTCGCCTTTATTGATGAAACAATGAATTCTGAATTAATTCAGAGAATTCTAAAGGAAAATGTCAGGACATCTGTCCATGAACTGAATCTCAAGAGAAGGTGGGTCATGCAGCAAGACAACGATCCTAAGCACACAAGTCGTTCTACCAAAGAATGGTTAAAGAAGAATAAAGTTAATGTTTTGGAATGGCCAAGTCAAAGTCCTGACCTTAATCCAATCGAAATGTTCTGGAAGGACCTGAAGCGAGCAGTTCATGTGAGGAGACCCACCAACATCCCAGAGTTGAGGCTGTTCTGTACAGAGGAATGGGCTAAAATTCCTCCAAGCCGGTGTGCAGGAATGAGCAAAAGTTACCAGAAACGTTTAGTTGCAGTTATTGCTGCCAAGGGGTGTGTGTCACACCAGATACTGAAAGCAAAGGTTCACATACTTTTGCCACTCACAAATATATAATATTTGATAATTTTCCGTAATAAATAAATGACCAAGTATAATATTTTTGTCTCATTTGTTTAACTGGTTTCTCTTTATCTACTTTAAGGATCTGAGTGAAAATCTGATGATGTTTTAGGTCATATTTATGCAGAAATATAGAAAATTCTAAAGGGTTCACAAACTTTCAAGCACAACTGTGTGTGTGTATGTATAATATATATATATACATACACACACATATAAAAAGAATTGTCACCACCACCCAGGCTTTGTGCAGAAATTGCTCACATGTGAGGCAGTATTATAGTGTACGAAATATATCTCACATGTATCTCACATACACAAGCTTGGTAGAAAGTGGTACTTTAGGAACTTTAATAATGTGTTAGTTTGGTGAATAGGGCTGTTCTTGTTTAAACATTTCAAGTGTTTAAGTTATCTCGCCAGG
The DNA here is from genome assembly GCF_016835505.1 of Polypterus senegalus. NCBI lineage: Eukaryota > Metazoa > Chordata > Cladistia > Polypteriformes > Polypteridae > Polypterus > Polypterus senegalus. The sequence goes on from NC_053165.1 coordinate 62,744,404, forward strand.
CATGCTGGGATTCACTATTTTATGTTTGAATATAAGCTCTGCCACCTGGTTGTTAGAGTGTGGATTTTCTCCTAATAGAGCCCATGCTGTCCCTGCTACCTCTCCTAGTTTTACCACACAGTCTGCTTTCTTTCCATTTTTTCACTCACTTTTAATTTGCAAAATGTGAAAGCAGTACCAGGCTTCTGCTGAGGCAGCCAGTCATCTTTTCATCACAGGTTAAAAAACCATCTTTAGCTTTTGAGGGATAAATTGTCCCTGTTTGTAACATAACAGAAATAGACACACTTTAAAGGGCTGATATGATAAATATTTCAGAGCACTAAAATCTCGGCCAAGGCTAAACCAGAAATATTTAGTTTGCATTCAGATCTCATTAAATATTGATTTCAGAGTCCTATTGGTTCTCAGCACCAACAGAAATAATAAAAAGGGGCTATGCTGCATATGTGTATGTGTGAGTGGCTCATTCCATGTACCAAACTGGGCACATATATTCATTAATCCATTTATGAGTGTTCTCAAATAAGTGCTACTGTAACCCAACAGCAGCTTCTCCTCCTCAGCCCCTCCTGTGTTGTGAAGATGCTGCTAAAAGCATAAATCACCAGTTTGCCTTCTGCCTCCCTCTTTTTTCTGTCTTCTTCTGTACCCTCGGCTCCTCTCCTCACCTCCCTCATGGTACAGTTGAGTCTATTTACACTGCTCCTGTGTAAATTAAACAGGACTTATCAGTATTTAAACAACAGTGTGTTGAAACAGGCACAAAGGGATGAGTTATTACGTTGCTCCCTAAATGCAGTGAGAATGCTTATTTCCATAGAGAGGAAAACATTTAGATGACTGCCTTCCAAGAGCCAGTTGGGATGCTTCAGTCATTTTGGCACGCACAGCTTCTCTTTGCTATATTTGGATATAAAACTGGCAAAAGGGGAACCTCAACATAAATGTGCTGCTAGTGTCCTCTTAACAAATTCCACATGACTAGTTTATCATTAGCCTCAAATGTCCTTTTTTGCATTTTATTTTTAACTAATGTCAATATGTTTTTGTATAAAACAGATTTGGGATACTAAAGCCCTGGGATCAAATTCCATGTCTAGTCACACTCTGTGCCATTGTGAGTCCCCTGGATTTCCTCTCACATCTCAAGGACATGCATTTTGGCAGCTCCAGATTGGTTCACTGGTCCTGTTTGAGCCCTGCAATGGACTCATACCATGCCCGGGGCTGGTCCATACCTTTTTGTGTCCCAGAAATCTTGGATTAAATTAAATAGGTTGAAAGAGAAATGGATGTTTGTATATAGCTCCTCACCAACTGCAGCAGCTCAGAATAATAATCTGTTAACTATAATTTTATGTTTATATGCTTTCAATATACCACAAAAACAAATATATACAGTAGTTGAACATCTACAGTATTTCCATTAACTCACCAAATATTTATGAAAACTCATTATGCAAATAGAAAACTTTGATTATGATAATAATGGCCACAACCATAAACAAAATATCACAAATAATAGAAAAAATGGTAATTGGAAATACTGTAAAAAAAAATAACATTAATGAATAAGGAAGAAAGAAAAAGTAAACAATAAATATCCTGGAATACTATGACAATGCAGAAATTTACCAGGAAGCAACTTCAAGGGTATCCCAGCAAGCAACTTCAAGGGTATCCCAGCAGGACCAGCACCATGCAAAGAGTCAAGAAGGCAATGGCACAACATACATACAGTAGATCCAGTAATAAAAAAAGCCTGTTGACATTGTAAAAATGAGCAGCAACCTCAATTAGTCACACAAAAAAACATGAAGGTGTGTGATTTGTGGTGTAAGGTCACAGTTAAAGGAATGACAATAACAAGAAGTGGGCAGTGATGGATTTTTAATTTGAATTCACATTGTCAGTGGGCATTTACAATGCTTTTGTGTGGCAGGGTACAGGTTTAACTATAAGCTTCACCATTTTAACAGTCCCGTCCCTGCAGCATATCACAAATTCCAGCCACTCTTTCTTTAGCCACCAAAGAGCCCAGAGGGGCCCCTGGCCAGCTTTTCACCCAACAATTTTTGAATAGACAAAGCACTGGCTATTGTCTTGTGATGACTGAAACCCGATGCAGGGTTGGTCCTGCCTTGCTCGAAGAGGCTGATATTGGCACCAGCCCCACTGTGACCCAAGAATTAGGTAGAGTAAATGGATGGACAGTTGATGCCTTTCATACACTATGCTTGGCTTTTGCTTGAACTTTTTCAAAACCTATGATGAAACAATAACTCAAAGGGCTTATGCTGTCACTATCTGACATCCGGCCAGCGACAAGACACTGTGCTAATTCAATTGCTTGGTTTTATATGCTTGCTGCTCAAGATATTGCATCTTACAAAGTCCTTGTGGAAAGAGCCTTGGCTTCTTTCTCTACACAGGCATGGTTGCTTTTGGGTTTCACAACACTTTAACAAAACTATATTCAAAATCCCTTCGGAAATGCATGGTTTTTCACCCACCAATACTTGCTTCACCCAGCACTAACAATTAAATAAGAAATGAATATGTGGCGTCACTACAACATGCACATGCTGCATCCTGCAGAGATGATGAGTTAATGTGACCAGGGCAATGCTAACTTAACTAATTCTAATTAAAAAGCTGGATTAGTGGGCAGAGCTTTCACGTCTTTATTCTTGACAAACTGCAAATAGCTCCAAATGTGCGGTAATTAATTAAGAGGGTTTATGGGGTTTAACAAATGCTCATTCTTAACTTGGAATTGCCTGAAACTGTGCCACAACTATGTAAGTGACTGCTGGAATAAGACACTTTCAACTGAAGAAACACACCTACATTTCAGTTTGTAGTGTGGCACCATCCCAGGGCCGAATTATAAAATACGCCATACAACACTTAAATTACTCCCTCAGATCCACACATTGAGCCACTGGGGGGCACTGAACTGACAACCTGAAGGTGGAAAGTCAAACATCTTAACTACTAGGCCACACTTACCATTTATGCAGCTATGCTGATGTGGAAGGGGCTTTGACTTACAGACTGTTGAGAATTTGGTGGAACAAGAAAGGAGTTTGTGCTGTAATTTTCAACAAAGAGGGCCAGGAGGAAAACAGATGAATTAATTATGTTGGAATTTCCCTACTGTACATGTGACAGTGCTACAACTAGTACATCATTGAGCTCTGAACTAAAGAGATGTTAAGTGTTTTGCTAAGGAACCTTCTTGCAGTCCATTCTGAGTCTTTGACAAGTCATTAGTCTAAAAAAAAATGATGTAAAAAGTCCAATTTATGCTGCAAATAATTTCTAAATTATTTAATAAATTAATAAATAAATAATAAATTTCTAAATCATTGTGATAAAATATTAAGGAGATCCGTTACTGACAGCATATCATTCTGTCCCAGTTATGTGTTCCCAGTTATAGTCCATCACAAAGGCTTTGTTACTTTTCCATTACTGCAAGATTTGAGCACATTTGTTGCAAAAATTTAGACAGCAAGTTCATCAAGAGCCCTAAGACTGTGCAGTCTTAGGTTAGACACTTAAGCATATCTCAAATTGATTTTTGGCCTGCGCCCGTGAGCTGTTCATCAATATTAATCGCCATACTCTGTATTGATTCCAGCTTTTCTTAAGCTAGCATTATTAAATTACAGGCCAGTTGTCATTTGGAGGCTGGAGACGATGCCTACTAACAATATGAATGTGAATCACAAAGTGACTTCATCTTGTAACAGATGAAGTTTAGCAGAAAGCATTTTTTTCCAAATAGAAAGGAGCAACTTTCAAAAGGTGTTTTTTTTTGGTGGTGTGTTCACATATAATGCAAAAGCACCTATTGTTGCCATCCTGTTTGTCTGTCCACATGAAACAAATGGGAGGGCAGTGATCCGAATTCATAAAAACATTCTTCAAAGTAATTTAAGAAAGTTCTGGTAGACAGGCTGTATAGATTTACTAGAACTGAAAAAATTTGAACTGAGGAACACTGGTGAATTTTCGACATGGCCTACCTTAAAACAGTGAAAAAGTCTGCGCTGACTCAATTACTGATTTTATTTACCCTTTCAAATTTACCTTGCAAGATGTTCTTTTAGTTTGCATAGTTTTTCTCTTTTACACTTCAGATAGCTGCTTGATTGCAAAACAAATCCCCTGTACAAGTTATCGAAACCCCAGAAGAGACACTTGTGTGGCCAGGAGCTCAGCATCATTTCAGCTGGTCATTCACAGTCAGACTTCAACAAAGATTTTAACTCTCCATAATGATGTTCTTTCAAAACATGGTGTGTTTAAATAACATAGATTACAATTAATGCCATTTTTACATCACTTGAATTGGAATCTCCTGTCTGTGAAAGTGAACACATTGTAAGTTGCTCTACTAACACAGGTTGCTTTCTGTTATCACTGTTATATTTAATATTCCTCATTTTTATAAAAATATTTAATATTCAAAAATGTGATCTGACATTCAGAAAGTAAATAAGCAGAAGTTTAAAATGTTCTTAGTTTCTACATTGTCATCATATAGTGTAAAAATAGCACCCATATCTTTCTGGAGGTCTGCACTGCCCCCATTTTTGAATTTCAGGATTATATGTTTTTAAAGTTTCTTAATATAGCCTAGTTTCTTTCATCTAGTCGTATCATTAATTAGGATATAATTTATATTAAGACTTGTATCTGATCAGTTAACCTCTTTTTTTCGGTGAAGGATTCAAACTCTCCATTATTTTTCCATACTGAGGGCATTTAATTCTAGCAGCTATTTATAAAATGTCACCTTCATTTTCATGGTGAATTTAAATGCCTGTGGGCTTCAGTCACTAAATAATTTCTTTTCAGTCCAGTCTGCACCCTGAGTTTATTCTAAATAAAATGTTCTTCATATTGGACAAGAAGCTCATTCAGAATGCACCAGAATTCAGTACCCAAGGGGAGGCTGTTGACTGCAGGATGCTGCAAATCAGCCAGGCGTTAAAGTCCCAAGTCTGAAATACACAGTGCATACTTACGTCAACTCTCTTTTAAGCCTTTTCAAGTCACGCTAGCTTTTCTGCCATCTGTTCAAGATGAGAAAGATGCAACAATTTTCAAGAGATTGATTAAAAATGCTCTTTGTCTTTTTTGGAATAGCTTTGACTGAGCAAATGTTCTTATTGTCACAAAGTTAAGAACTGCAAGAACATTTCAATGATGACTTCATTCATAGTTCACCTTAGGCAAAGGTTACTTAGATAAACAGGAGGAATGATTATGCTATGCCAAATTTCAAACATCTGTCCATTTTCTAAACCCACTTATATAATTCAGGAGTTTGTGGAGCCTGAGCATACCCCAAGGTGAAAGCAGCAGTGGATGGCACAGTCATGGCAGTCTCGCCCATATAGAATTACTGCTGATTTTTGGAAAGTGGCCGAAAATCAAAATTTCCTGAGAAGAATTCAGTGTCACACTAGAATTCAAACCCAGGACTATGGAGCATCATGCCATCCACAGCCCAGACAATGGGGAATAGATGAAAGGACTAAGTCATTCTAAATCACACTGGAAATTGGTGGTCAATTGGTGGGTGCAGAATTGGTTAATCAGAAGATACCATTGAAATGATGGCCAGTGATAGGTAAAAATTTGTCAGTTGGGAGACACCAAGATGGTCAATCAGGAGATACCATTTACCTATCTCAAAGTGGTGTTGACTATCCAAAAACAGAACACAAAATGGTGTTGCCAGAATAATACTGTAGTAATTAAAAATGCAAAAACAAATTACATTTATACAAAAGGTACAAAGTGAGAGTCCAACACTCTGATGCAAATACTGAAACTACATAAAAACCAAGATGACGGCCAGCTGGCCATTATGTGGCACAAGGTCTTCTGTCTTTTTAAAAGGATCTGTTTTATGTCATTCTGAATTTGCCTGATGTGAGAGGGTTGTTGGAGTAGGCTATGGGCCCCCAGTGAAACTAAAAATGTTAGGTTGCATAGGTTTTGATTACTTTAATAATAAGAAATCCCCCAGCACAACATTTACGTTTGGGCAGAATGTACACGGTTGTCACCATGTTAGCCTGAAATGAGAACAAGTAAGACCACCGAAGGTAAAGGTTTCATGAATCCAGAGACAGCTTGACAAATCCTTAAATTAACCTTGGCTTGCTGGCTCGGCTGGGTCACACAAATGTGCTAAAAAAGGCATCTGGCTTATTGCCTTTATTTATTTATGGAGATCATCTTCTGTGCTTCCGAGCTAGTTTTTTTTTTTTTTTTTTGTTCAACCAACTCTCTGTATTTCCATATGATGATATGGCACCAGCATGTTTTGTATTTCTTTTATAGTTGTTATTTTTTTCTTTATAGAGAGGTTTCATATTCTCCATGAAAAATGCTTCTAGGCCACTGCTGACCAAGGAGAAGTGTAACAACAGATTTACAGCACCGTTACTAATGGCTATGTGAGTTACAGGGTGTTTTATGCTCTCTTTAGAAATGTGAAAAGCTGTGCTTTCTTATGTAAAGGACCTCGGCTTTCCAAATACATAATTCATTAGCGCATAATTTATCTAGATACCATGGTAAGTAACCCTGTAGCGATGAAGCTACCAGAGAACTTCTTAAAGAAACACTAGGGACGTTTTTAAAGATCCTTTAAGAAGGCTGCCAACATCTCCCCTGAAACCGTTTATCTTGTTCAATACAATTGCCCGAAGCAGTGGGATTTTGCTACTTATCAGTGTTATCGACTCTTTCTATATGTTTCTGAAGTGCTAATTTCACTCTGTACAAGGGATGATAATTTGGCAATTTTAGGGTCTGCGGAATGAATGAATGAAGGAATAAATAAATAAATAAATAAATAAGGGGCTGTCAGTAAAGCCTGCCATATTTGGAAAAACAAGTTGTGTTGTCTGGAGAAGTAAAGAAAATGAACAGGTCATTACAGAGAGCTATTTTATCTACTCAAAGATGCCAAACATGGTGTAGGAAGGTGTTTGGTTAGTGCTGATTTAGTCAGGAGGCAAGGCTGAATTGAACCTTACCTCTGTAAAGCGACTTGTGTAGTGTAATTGAAGGGCCCTAAATAAATTGATTGATGGACCCCAGGAAGACATATTGATGATGGGACACGCAGATTTAAGTAAGGCACTCAGTTCACTAGTATTCAAAATAATATTTTAAATTGCCAGCAGTAAAAGAAACATACATTCTTTAATATTTGTGTTAGTAATAACATTTCAAAACCTTTACTGTTTGTTGTCAATAAACATCAGTGAGGTAATTCTGCTTTTAGGCCTTCTAGGATTTTAAACCAAAATATTTAATTATGTCTAGAACATTACCAAATAGTTGCTTCTGGTAGTCTTTCCTGTTGTTGTCATGTGTGTACCCCCTCTGGTGTGCTGTGTAGTCCTCTTTTCTGCAGCCCGCTCTGCTGCAAATACTTTCCACGACTAGGCAGATGTAGTCTAATTCTTTTTTTATTAATATTTGTTGCTTCTAGGTTATGACAAATATGTTGTGAGATTTTTCATGTAAGAAAGACAGAGGTTTTGAGTAAGGTAGTTTTATTCAGTAATCATGGTGCTGTAGACTGGCATGTTGATAGTTAGAATTTCACTGCACTCTGCACACATAATAATAAGGACCCTGTAAGATTACAATATAAAAGCAAGGTGTAAACAAACCATTACATTTTGGCAAAAATTATTGCTAATGGTTGCTTCATGATAATTATTATGTCCAAAGACAGGCAATAAAGTCATTTTCAGTGTTGTTTTAACTATTGAATAAGCTTGATTCTAGACAACACACACTATGTCCCGTATACTGCATGTCAATATTCATATTTTTTCTAAAGCATTTTTACTGTGATGATGTACACTTTATGAATGATAAGAGTGCAAGCGTTGTGAATTATTAGCATCAGAAAAGTTTCATTTCTTGACATTTACAAAGTAAAATGTTTCAGTTAGTGATTTGAATTAGGACAGGTTGAATATTGAATATGTTTCTTGAAATGCAATTGGTGTCAGCAGTGGTCTTTCCTCAGTATCAGACAAAATTACCATATAGTAGAAGATAAAAAGTTGTCATGCTGATTTTTTTCAGGTAACTAGTGAGACACAGGTGAAGATTTAAAAACTCATTAAGCAGCAAAAGCATGTGTGTCTGGTGCTAAAACTGTTTAGAGAGTGAAGACCACAGCTAATGACTGGGGATTAGTAAATGCTCTGGCACGGCATCAAATGTCTGGCTAATATCACTTTGCTTACACTGTGTTGATGTGCAGCCTGCTTTTGCCATTTTCAGCAACTTCCTAGACGCAAGTCTGAGTGTTTAATGCATATCTCACATGAAGAGACCCTCATTTCATCAGAAGGAAACTCCAGACCACCATAGCATTGGCTGTTGGTGGAGCAAGGGAAGCAGCTCATGACGCACTGCAGTAGACTGCCTGCCTCCCTCTTAGTCTGGACCTTTTTTAATGATGTGGTATCGGTAAAGCTGAATACATTGCTGAACTCTTACCCTTCTAAATCACAGCCAGGCCTCAAGAGGCTGAAAAATACCACTAATTTCTTCACATAGGCATTAAACACTTCAGCATTGATGATGTGAAATCAGAGTACATAGAAAATAAAATGGAACAATTTATCCGTCCATCCACCCATTGTTCATTTCTTGCTTCTCCTAATAGAAATTGGACAGTATTGTGAAACAACCCTGGATTAGGGTGTCCATCTACCACAGGGCACAATCCTTTAATTTAGAGGAGCCAATTAGCCTAACACTTTAAGGATGTGGGAAGAACTGGGGGGAAAGAATCAAGTACAAACCCACCTCCACATGTTTAAGAACACATAAGCACCACACAGGTAAGATCAGGAGCCGTGAGGCTGTGCTCCCCCTTTCTTAACAATTTTTATATACACCACTACAGAGCAAACAAAGCACAGAAAAGTAAGCCAGTTTCCTGAAAAAAGATGTGGTAATAAACAATTCATAATGGAAGGAAAAAAAAACTAGATGAGACAGCCCACCAGAGAAAAATCCTTCAACTTTTTTGTCCCTTTAGGTTTTTTCTTTTTCTTTTACTGGCTACTTCCTTCAAACACGAAGTGAGAAATTATATTGTCTAAGTGTCGGTTGCCTAGCAACCAGTGTTTCAGCTGAGACGTTAAATTCTATATATATATACAGTATATGTCTATAGATATAAATACACTACCCAAATGTAACGTAACTGTGCAGAAAGCGAAGCCCTGTAGGCGGACATTTTATAATAGAAATGATGATACACGCACCTCTATATTAGCGAAAAGCACACAGAGTTTATGGAACTTGAGCTAAGAGAGTGGGGGTGGGCACATACAGACGGCATGGTGGGGGGGTACGTGAAGGGCTGAATTGCCAATAGTGTCCGCTTGATCAAACATCATTAGTGGGGAGGTCACAATTTAAATCCTCTCCTCTGACTTACAGTTTCACCCCACTGCATGAGTCACTTAACCTGCCAGAGTTAAGATGGATCTGAGCATTGCGTATTGGGAAAGGCTGCTGCTTGCGTAGGCTCTGCGTTTCATTTAACCAGCAAGTTTCATTTAACCAGCAATGAGTAGACATATCTGATCACCATACTCCTTAATTTCTTTATTTCTCCATCCACCTATTGATTTCTTAATCCATTTATCTCTCAATGGAATCACAGGGAGTCATTCCAACAGCATCAGGCACCAACTGAAAATGGGGCATCAGGCTGTTACCAAACTATTGCCAAGCCAGTTTAGGGTCACTGATCAGCCTAATATTTGGGATACTCGAAGGAAATGTGCAATACCCATAGGGAGACTGCTCACTCTAGCTGCTAGTCACTGTATCACCATGTCTTACCACCTCCTTTCTATATTATTCTCTCAAATACATATCCATTGTAAACACGAGTATTTAAAAATTCAATATATTTTTACATTTTGGAGCAACTGCCTTAAGTGAAATCACCCAAAATGTAATGCTATTCTGAGCTGGATGTGAGCATCATGTGGCGCTCCATAGGTGGTGGTCTGTTTTGCTCCAGATGCTGAGAAGCACTTCTCGCAGGGTTGTTGCTGTAGCCGCAGTGAAGATACAAATCACCCATAAATTTTTTTCCTCCTGATTCTCACTGTCAGAGTTCTCAGAGTCCTGGCTATTGGTCAGGTGTGACCAGAGTCAGATCTGCTTGAACTGTCATTTTCGGATTCGCATTGTCTTTGGTGTTAATTAGTGTTTTTGAAACTCTACTTTCTTCACTAAGAACAATAAAAACGGGATTGTACTTGGTGTTTTCAGTTTTTTTTTAGAAGTGTGGTATGAAGATATTGGGTAGTACATCTGCTAATGACTTAGTCTTTTGTAACAAAAGCAAATCGTATTGTTAATGCGTTATTACGAAGGTGTAACTGACCTCTATATGTACTCCAAGGGAGCCCCTATTTTAAAGTGCTGCTATTGGTGTTTGTTTTACAAGTCCAAACATTACGTACATGTCTTAATGTCTTGCTATGTAGCTGTAAATGATTAATATATGTAATCTAAATTGTTGCCATAGGTGTGACCAAACAGTCTTTTTTAAGGTGTTGAAATTGCTGAGGACACAATTATTCTAATGATCCCACCGGGACTACATCTAAGGGATCCTAGGTGAGGATTTTGGCAGAGCCTAGCACTGTGACCTGTATGTCTCAATCCTTAACGGTTTAGAATTAACTGACTCTGCCCACCACTCCAGTTACTGCCACTCCTGCCACATGTTACGTTACTGTGCTGAGTAGTTCCTCTTTGTTATCTTATTAGTAATGTTTATGTTTTGTTCTATTTGTTATGCTTTGTATTGTATTGCTGTTTAGTGCTCTGTGACCCTTGTCTGTGAAGGGTGCTACATAAATAAAATACTACTACTACTACAACAAGGATTTCTGCAGTGGTCAGATCTCATCTGTAATGGCCAATAAGAGCAAGGCTCCTTGTTTATATGGGACTGTGTTCCTCAGCACCTTTCTCATCATCTACAATAGCACTTAAGTATTAAATGAGGTAACTCTCGTACCAGTCCAGAAGAACATGCTGAGCCAATGTTCATCTCTCTCTGTCTTTTTCTTTGCAGTATATAGCAGTGAGTGACAAATAGAGCTAGACAATTTTTTAGTCATTCTTTTTATGTCTTATTAACGCGAAACATGGCAGTGACTGACTGCCAGATGCACTATAGTGGGTCCTAGTAGAACAGGAGAGCTTTTTTATGCTGAACAGATGGTATCTCTTGGAATACCACCATCTAGACTATCAGACTATGAAAAATCCCAGTGGAAGCAGTCTTATATCCGAGCATAAAAGTTGAGAGTTTTTGCACATTCAAATAAAAGAGCACTCTGTGAAATTTAACAATAAATCAACCAGTTAAGTCAGGGAATTATTTTTCAGTGCCCTGACTGAGCCTACCATTTCTCCTATATTAAACTATATTTTATGGTGCCTTTTAAGTCTGTCTGTCTGTGTGTCTATCTATCTGTGTCTTGGATGTTTATATATCTATTGATAAACTCATAGTCCAAAATGCAATATCTATCTTTAAAACAGTGACACAAAATATTAAAAAAAAACTTTGATTTTGTTGCCTGCTCTCAATGTGTAAAGTGTCTATCCATACACTTATACATTTTTGTTTCTGTTTAGTCAAATGTAGACAGTATGGATTCCTAGAGGTGATGGGATTGGCCTGTAAATCACAAAGTCATAGGCTCATATCCCCCTGTTGACTGATGGACAATGTGTGACCCTAAATTAGCTGCTTTACTGACCAGTGTTTTGATTAAAGATACATATACATATAGTATGCAAGAATGTGCTCATTCTGAAAGGCGCTATATGCAGTAACAATTAGCTATTGGCTTGATGCACACAGGCATTCTGCATTCTAACGACTGCTTCTGATTGCAGGACGTTTTTTCTCCTTTTTTAAGACACTGTACAACACAGAGGATACCTCATTCACTCACTGACTCCAAGTCCAGTTGGTGTTGCATTGGCCAGGACACGTCCAGGCCGGTCCATGTGACCTCCCAAGTCTTTGCTTGTGATCTCTCAATTGAGTGATTTGGTAATTATAGCTGACACAACTGCTGAGGGGAGCAATTTCCTAATAGTTCACTTTGACGTCTGTCAACCAGAGTCTTAAAACTCATTTCCAGGGCAGGCAGTGCAGCTCACCGCTCTGTAGATCAGCTTTTTTATTCTGCAGACAAGTGTAAAATTCCACTCTGCTCTATTTGTGCCAGAGTGGTTTTAAATTGAAAATACCGCTGACTTCCATTAAACAAGAACGCTCCCAGAGAATGCTCCTCTCCTGCATTCATCAATTCATTTTTGAACATGTTTCATCCCACCCAGAGACACAGCAGTTTTGGGTGTAAGGTGAAAGCCAACCCTGGATAGGAAGCCAACCCATTTCATTCAAAACTCTCACACTTGCATTCATTCATTCAGTTAGTCTGTGATCGTGCTTATTTCAATAAAGGGTAATGTTGGAACTCATATTTCATTATCATTGGTTGCATGGCCGAATCCCAATGCTGGGTGGGACACCAATCCGTTTCAGGCCCCTCTGATACGCATTCATTCCTGTATTCTTTCATTTTGTGTATCTGCTATTTCCACTACAAGACTATGGGGCAGTCAGAGTCTATTTAGCTTCTGGTGCAGCCAACACTGGTCATAATGCCACATTTATACACACACATCAACCTAATTTGTACATTTTTGGATTTCATGTGGAGAGACGTGACTTGCAAGTACCACACAGAAGGAATCCCTGATGTGACTCAAACATAAAGACAAGTGTTGTGCCAGGTCAACCCCACATTAACCAGATTCCAACTCCTACAGTGACCAGTACAAAATAATGGATGGGCAAGAGCAGCACAATGGTTGCTTTGTTTTTATGTTTAGCTTATGCAAGTATTGTGTGTATGAATCCTGACTTCATCTGACTCTCTAAACCGTGACATTGCCAGCTTTCTACCAACAGCACAACAAACACACAATCTCAGTTGAACAAGTTGAAATTTATAAATTGCATTTTCATGAGAAAATGACCAATCAATGCTGGTGTTTTGCTTTTTTTATGCATTTGTTTGGGGTCCTGATTAGCATTTTGTTCATTCTGTATCTCTTTACAGCATATCCCCTAGTCAGATGTCCTCTTTTCTCTGTATCTTTTCCAGGTAAATTGACACAATACAGCTGCTCACCCATGGTATATCACAAGAAGGACCATATAGAAGAGAGCCTTTCTGGCAAAGACCACTAGGGATGACCCATAGAGAAATCAGAAAGAGCTTTTTGGTGATAGGAAAACAGTCAAGCTCGATGAATTCAGTTGTTGGCAAAAAGATGAAAAAAGGAGTGTGTGTGAAAAGGCAACTAAAAAAAGCATGATATGAATAAGTCATTAGCAAGCTGGTTCAGCTTACAACATGCTTTCAAATCCTGGGGCAGACAAAGAGGATGGATTGAAGATTAAAAGGTGTGTGAGCCTTCCATTTTTCTTCCGATGTGCCTGTTACTGTAGTTTTCTGTGTTTATTTAGTAGGTGTTTGTATCAGCTGTTTTCAGCTCCAGTTACTAACAGGTTTGGTTGTTAATGCTATAGTGTCCCCAAATGGTCAATTGTTTGGGCCTAAAATCCCCCCAAAACGATTGTAATGAGGTAAATGCAAGACTGTCCCATCCATTATTTTTTTTAATCTGCTTAATCCAAGCAAAGGGCTGCACATGATCAATTAAGCTATGAAACCACGTAAGTAATGTCAATCATAAACAGACACACCTGAGTACTTTGTCTGTCTGTCTGTCTGTGAGGCATCCATAATATACAGTTTTGTCTTTGACCTCTATTGTCCTTATTCTTCTTTGGAAGCAAAGTAAAACTTGAGTCAGGCTACCTACTATACTTGCATTTTTCACATATTTTAGGGTGCTTCCCTATAATTCCTGACTGGAGGCTCAACAGATTTTCACCATCCAGCAGTATGCAATTCTACTTCTTGTCAGAAGAGGCTGCTATAATAGTTTAAACAGTTTTCATGTACAGTATGTTAAATAGGATGAATCTAGCTTTCAGAAGTTTTGATTTGCATAATAGCCTGCTGAAAACAAAATATTTCTCTACTGAGGAACTGTCATTGTACCTGCCTTATCAGTTAGCCAAAAGATATCTGATTTAGCAGTCAATAGTTGAATGTGTGGCATATACAAACATTCATTTTATTAATAGTAGTTACCCACATAACTTTGGTTTTCATTTTTTTTTATTTTTTACAAAATGTATTAAATGTTGTATGTTTTACTGGTTTTACATCAAAAGAGGATATTGATGCATCTTACATAACCTTTGAATTGGTATTTAATTCAAAGGTTAGACTTGACATACAGTACTAGCTAATTGTACGTAATTGAAAAGACAAGACAGTGAAGGACAGTGAGAAACAAAATAAGTGATAGTAGTCAGGTAGGGGACAGAGCGCAACTTAAATGAGTCAAATCAAGCATAAAAGTTCAAAGGAAAACCAAACTTCAAATTCAAAAAATACAACCAAAGGGTCCTAACATTAAACTACAATCCTTTCCCTCCCTACACCCTTGAATTCATAATTTCATTAAATAGTCCAAAGTGTTTAGAATGGCTGCTTGATGAGCCCACATACCATATCCACTGACCAACATTGTATTTAATAACTAACAATATGGCGCAGCAAGGAATTAGAACACAACCCATTTAAAAAACACAATCAAAACAAGAAAATGTTGACTTAACAAACATAGTATTAAATAAATCTCATGATAACAAAATACAAACCATGAAAACTAATAACTCAAAATTTTGGGATGCCCAACACCAAACCAAACATACACTTGTAACAATTGAGATGTTAAATTGCTTGGCCTTCATTCAGACTTGCAGTCAAGCTTTAGGTTTTGTTAATTTTTTCAATGCATATGTCATGTTTAAGGGTCCCAGCCCTGGCTTAAATGTAGTGTCATGTGTTGTAATCTTTTTGCTACTCTTTAAATAACATAATATGTTATTGTTGTGTTTTGAATATTATCCTGTTTATTTCGAATTTCTTCATGTATTTTGTTCATTTTAGTGTGTTTAGTTATGTCCCCTTTACATAGACTTTCAGAGGGCGGGGCCACCAAGACAATCATCTTTCAGGCAGAGGGTCAGGTCCTCCAGATCGGTAAACAGAAACCAAGTATGTCAGCAGGGGAAAGTTACAAAAAAAATGTATAAAAACAAAACAATATAGCAGAAAAAATAATTTAACGAATCCTGTCTATAACTGTTAAATCAGTCACTGTTTTAATTTGCCTTCCTGTCTGTTACATGCTTGTGTGACAATGCTGCTCATTTTGAGTCAATTCCCAAAATGCTTTACATCAACAATGTTTACAAATACTGACTCAGAATCAACATGAAGACTATCTCAATAGCAGAGCTGCTCCAGCTCTATAAACACTAGAGGACGCTGCTTATCTGAGATATCAGAATTTCTCATTGTTCTTTATTCTATTTTTTTAACCCTGAAACAATAGTAACAGTCTGAAGTAATTTTAGACCATAAAGTGCAAGTGCCCTGAAAAGTGAGAGCAAGCAAGTGCAATCAATAGTGGGTTTTGATTTATTAAATTGTAGGCTACCAGTTGATTTATTAACTTAATAATTGGTTATGTGAAAAGCTTGAATGATTTGTAGTGCTAACTAATAATTAAGCAGAGAGATGGCAAGTTATCTAAGAGATGGTAGCTCATTTCAGGTAAAACAAATCTCCTTATTAGTTCTCAGAAAGTTGCAGAACCAAGGAAGCTCGTTGATTTAATGTATGAAAAGTTGAATGTACCCACTTAAAATCTAGCATGAACTGGCTAATCTTATGTTAAAATCTCAACTCATAATCTCATCATAGTGATAGAATAAATAAACCTTGTGATAAATCAAAGAATAATATAAAAAATGATTGAATAATGACAGGGCAAACCCTCGTTTGACAAACGAAAGGAAACCATTTAGTCCATCATGCTTCTTTGTTTTTAAATTAATAGCTAAGATGTCCCAATATCTCATCCAGATGTGTCTTGAAGCTTGTCAAGGTTTCTGCTGAAACCTCATGTCTCGGACGTTTATTTAGAGTAGAGAAGTGCTTCCTGGCTTCAGTCGTAAATACACTTCCCTGTTATTCTTCCACTGCAATCCTCAAGTACATGATTCCCCATTAAGTTGAAAGAATTCTGGTTGATCTACTTTATCAACACGTTTGAGGATTTTGAACAACTAGATTAGGTCCCCATACAGTCTCTCCTGTTAAAGACTAAACAGATTTAAAACTCTGAATCTGTCAGTCAAAGTATGACATTTCCTTAAGTCCTGGGAAGCACTTGATTGCTTTCCTCAGCACAGCTTCAAGTGCTGCTATGTTGTTTTTGCACACAACACTCCAGATTTGGCCTAAGAAAATCCCTCAATTGATATTCAACCATTTTTATAATATAACCTAACATTTTATTTACCTTCTTTTTAGCTTCTGCACATTGCATAGATGATGAAAATATTGTGTCAACATAAACCATGAAATGCTTTTCAGATATTATTCCTGCTGGACATTGTCTCCCATTTTGTATTTATAATTGGCATTCCTTTTTGCCCAAAGGAGGGCACTTTGCACTTTTCTACATTAAACTGCATTTTCCAAGGGTTTGCCCAGTTCTGAAGCTTGTACAAGTGTTTCTGAATTATTTTTAAAGCCATATGCCCGTAACAAAATCATGACAACCAGCAATAGGCATAACAGCCCTGCAGAGACACCCAAAAAAGCTGACAGCCCCCATCCAGCAAAACACACAATGTTGGTTGTAGAATAACAGCAAATTTTACAAGCAACTTGAGAAATACATTTAAAAGCTACACAAATGAAGGGCAAGGCAAAGAAATGTAGCAGAAAGTAGACAGAAGTCAATACCAAAAAAGATTAAAGAGTACCAAAAATATTCTAATACACTCATGAAAATCAAACTCATTGAACACGCAGAGTCTGGACTCTCTAGAAAGATTTTTTTTTACTAGATTTCCACAATACCCAGGATCCTAGATGCAAAGAGTAATGAACCACCATCTTATATACAGTATATACATAGTAGATGGGGAGAGATGACATTATATGTCGCCTGAACACATACCATGTGAATGGTAACTTCGCAATGGCCAAGCAAAAGCACACAAAATGTGAGAATTAACTTAAATTAATCTAAAAAATAAAAATATAGTTATAGTAATTAAGGACTTAATACAAATGAATGGGAGATTCCAAAATATATATAAAGTCTTAAGCTTGCAAGTATAAAACTACAAAATGAATCATAAGGGATGCCAGCCAGCTCCCTGATCTTAATACCACATTTGCTCAGTCTAACCTAAAGCTTCATCGCTTACTGCTGGAGACAAACCAAAGCAGCTCTGCAGTTCAGCTGTGCCCCTATTGTGATGAAGTGACTTAAAGACCTCGTTGTGCCCTGACATCCTTAGTTACATTGTTGGTGACATAAATGTGTGGACTATAACTAGTGGGGCTCTCTATCTATTTCTCCTTTGGTGGATATGCCTGGTAAGCAGGGCCGTTTCTAGCCTTTTTGGGCCCCTTAGCAATATTTCTATTGTGGGCCCCCACCCAATTTCACCCTTTTTCTGTGTGTGGGTTGGCTTACCTATGCCTACAAAAGGCCCTTCTGGTAAGTCCTTGGTGAGTTGGCTCTACCAACTCTTTTCATTACAAAAGTACATGTGCAGTGTGGTGGAGTATTCATCTTAACATTTTCTTCATGTAATTCAAGATCATTTATTAAACACGTATTACAGCTTTTCAATTGGGGTCAGCTGGGAAGACAGTGAGCGAGAGGGATGGTGGATTCAGTTAGCAGATCTGCATCCCGAGCTCATGGCTCATTGGCTGCATGCCGAAGCTGGAGTGCAGAGCTGTCAGTCTGCTGTGTTTATTGATTTCCTCAGAAATAAATCAATGCCCTTCACCGTTTTGATCCACAATATAATTTACAGCAATACGTTCTCCATCAAGCCATAACAACAATTTGAAACACTCACGTTCGTTGTAACACAGCAGTCGTTCAGCAGCTAACAGGCTTCACAATTATGGCTCCTTCAATAGCCCCTGCAAATACAAATGCAAAAACAGGATAGAAATGATCAGTTGGAAGCCTTCAGAAGCACCAATATGCCCTCTGTGAAGGGGCAGGCTCAGTATGGCTACCCCAGTGTCATTAATAATTTGATCAAATTTTACCATCATGTGCACAATAAATGCAATTCTAAACTGGCTGAGTGGGGAGGGGGACACTTAAATGTCACCATTGCTCAGTAGTCACGACTTAACACTAGCAACCGATACTAGCATGACCCCCACCCCTCACATGAATGATGCACTTTTTCTCATTGAACCTACTAAACATGGCCAGGCAGACAGTCTGCTCTCCTTACGTAGACAAATACTTTTCATTTGTGTGACAGGAATAAGAGCTACCATTCATGTGTAACTGTCACTGTCTATATGGAGTTTGCATGTTTTCCTCGTGCCTCTGTGACGTTTTCTTCTCCTGTTTTCTTCCCATATCCAAAACAACTGTGTGCTGGTAAGGATGTGGGTGTGTTTATCAATGTGACATGTAACAGACTGGCCTCCGATCAATGTCTGGTGCCTGCATAATACATAATCCTCTGTATCCTGGAAAGCAAGTAACAGACTTTAAAAGAATGGATGGCTGGATGACTATTGGCTAATTGACTAAAATAATTAAATAGTAACAGGCTGAACCTGTGAGCTTTGAGTGAAACACATGTGAACATCTAAGCCTGCTGTGGTGCACTAATGGGACCTCTCCTTCAGATACAAGACAACTGAAGCTTTTCTCTGTGTGGCTTTTTTAATTATTTAATAAACCACCAAGGCTTGGGTTCAATCCCAGGCAAGAGGTCTACCTCTACAGGTACTGCTAATGGTCGTAAAAGTGGGATATTCTTCACTGAACGGAAAATATTAGCAGGGATAGTATGATATTGTGTCTGCTATGATGCAGTGATGGCAGCCCTCCTGCCAATGACACTCATGCTGTCAGGCCACTGATGCTTTAACTCACTAGGTAGGTTACTTATGGCAGAAGACAATGATTTAATTCTAGGATGAGGGGACACACCATATTGATTGGTAACAGTGAATATAATCTAAGTTACTATGGTGTTAGACTTGGTATCCTTTTTGCACAGTCAGTTGGACGGAGTGTAGCAGCATATAATTTACAGTCATATATAAAGCCAGGCAGTCACTCACTCATTTTCTAACCTGTACTGAAGCCTGTCCCAGC
Organism: Polypterus senegalus; assembly: GCF_016835505.1. Classification (NCBI taxonomy): domain Eukaryota; kingdom Metazoa; phylum Chordata; class Cladistia; order Polypteriformes; family Polypteridae; genus Polypterus; species Polypterus senegalus. Next base: position 62,763,898 of record NC_053165.1, read on the forward strand.
TAGCATAGGGCCCAAGCCAGGAGTACTCCACTGGACATGGTGCCAGTACATTGTAGGGCAAACACACACACACACACACACACACGTCTTTGGACCATGGGAGGAAACCCATGCAGACATACAGAGAACATGCAAACTCCACATGAACCCAGGTCTCCTTACTGCAAGGCAGCAGCCCTACCACTGTGCTGCCCTCATATATAAAGTTACAAAGGGAACTGAAGGTGCCAAAAAGGAGAGAATTTTTTTTTTAAGAAGTAGGCTTAGGGAGGGAGTTGAAAACCAATTGTCAGAGCGTAAAAGTGGGAGAGCAGAAATGACAGCTTAGAAAGACAAAGTCCAACTCTGTCTGCCTAAAGATTTGTTAACTAAACAACTAGAAATGATTGGATTACTTGTTTTGAAAATATCCAGAAAATATGGATGCCATCAGCAAACACATGATTGGCAATGAGCATCATTACCATCAAGAATGCAACCGTGAATGTAAGACAGAACTGACAATGACACTAGGATTACATCACAAATTAAATACAAAAAAAAATAAAAACCATGTCAGTTATTTGTTCTAGATAATATATAACCTGCAAAACCCAACCCAAAAGATGTGAAATTAAGATTCAAAGCATGCTGATGATAATCATACTCTTGGGTTACTGAACGTTCCCTTCTGCTCAAATTGCTAAGTTTGCTCTACAAATCCTGTAAGGCCTATGATTGAATTGTAGAAGCACTGTGGTGTTAGAAGTGGAAAGTATTAGCTGCAGTAATGGTGTGGCTCCTGCAAAGGATACTCAGGCTTGACTGCTTAGATAATTTATGGCAGGGCTACAGTTCTGAGGGTTATGATTTAATTCTAGGAGTGTGGCACAAAACAGTGACTAGTAGCTTCTAAAACATGGTACAAGAAATGGGATGCTTCTCACAAGAGTAAGTGGCAAAGAATGTAACATTGTTAAATGTGCAAGTCTTTTATGTTGTGATGAAGATGACAGTAACACCAAAGATATAGACTCCCGGGGCCGGCTCTAAGCTGGGGCAAGAGGGGGCAATGCCCCCTTAAATCAAACTTTTAGAAGTTGAGAAAGAAAATAATAGATTACCCACAAACTGAATATGGACAAGATTTACTACAGTAGCTGAAAAATCCACTGGAAAAGGCACAAATGAGATGATAGGTTTCACCTCTTGTTCGCTCTTTACCTCCATGATCTGTTTGTGCGCAGCACACACAGCACCGCAGAGATCCCCCACTCACCTGCCCCCCAGCTAAACACCCAATCACTGTCAGTATGCAAATGACCCGGTGTCAGGTTTCTCAGTAGGCAGGGCTGCGCAACAGCGGGAGGCTTTGAGAAAGCAGCAAATCTCTGTCGTCAAAATCATAGCGACTCGTGAGATAATTAACAACAACTAAAAAATACATCTATATTTGTACAGTCAATGGGGGTCTAGTCCATTGCTCTTCTCACAGTTTCAGTCTGGTAGAGAAGTGTTTCTTTCTCAATCCCACAAGCACCACTGTGAGCCTGTCTACTGCATAGAGCCAACTAGAGGACCTGTGTCTGTCTGTCTGTCAGATCACGACACAAAGCCCCGCTCCAGCTTTCAACTCTGCACTCAACAGTTTTCTCGTTTCATATACTGATGTAATCACAGCGATTTTAGTAAAGCTTATTCACTTCCCACCCCAGCTTCCAGCAGCTCACAAAGGGAAAGTTAATGCTGTGAGATGCATCCTTTTTACCAAGCTTTTAAAAAGTGTGGCGCTGCTCCTGCCTGTAACAATAGCAGTAGCAATAATGCTGCTGCTGGTACATCAGAGACAGCAGCTGGCATGTCTACTCCTCTGGCATCAACAGGCACTGCTTCTCCTGTACCTCTGCCAACAATTGCTGCACCAAAACAACCCGCTCAGCTACCCAGTGACTTAAATAGCAATGTACCATCCCAGCGAATACTGGGTAGCTTTCCCAAATGTGTATTTGGTGGTACAACATTAAAGTCATTCAATCCTGCCTGGTACCGCATACCGACCATGGCTGGAGTACTCTGTTGTGGGATGCATGCTTCTGTTTCCCTGCGGAAATATGGCAGCACTGTTAATGAGAGGGATGTAGTTTTTACCTTAACTGGTTTTAACAACTGGAAAGCAGCACTTGATCGATACAAGGGGCTACAGAGCCATGTGTCCAGCCACAACCATGTGCATGCTTCAACCATCTGGACTGAGCATAAAAGCAGAGAGGCCACGGGGGGACTGTGGATTCAATGTTGGTTGGTAAAACACAACTTGAAAAAAACATTACAATGTCAAGAGTGTCGGTAGTGCTATAAGGTTTCTCTGTGTAAATGAGTTGGTGCTTCGTGGGACTGCAGAAACCTTGAGACATGATGCAGCGGGTAATGATGATGACATTGCTTCAGGTATTTTTCTAAAACTGATGGAATATACCTTAGAGAAGGATGAGAAGCTAGCAAGCATTGCTAAGGGTATTCCAAAAAATGCAAAATACACATCTAAGGATCTCCAAAATGAAATTATGGTGCTTGGAGAGGTCAGGAAAAAATATGAAAGTGCTGATTCTGCAGGGTTTTGCCTCAAAAGTGATGGGACCAGGATAGGTGCAATGTGGAAAATTTGTCTGTGATAATACGGTTTGCCAGAAATTCCATGCCAGAGGAGCTTCTTATTGGGTTGCTTGACTTGCAACAACTTGATGCAGAGTACATCACCTCTGAGATCCTGTTACACCTTTGTGATGCTGGCTACAGTGCTGACAGTATATACTTAGCCAGGGGCTTCTGTGATGAGTGGGGTTAGAGGTGGGGTACAAGCTCTGCTCCAAAAGAAGCTTGACAGATATGTCCCATACATCCTACAACCACCAACTGCACTTAGTGGTTGTGCATGCCATGCAGAGTGAGCCGTGTGCAAAAAGATTTTTTATCCTACCTAGTTCACTCCACAACTTTTTTCACCACCACTATGTGCTCAATAAACATGATGCACCTTGTCTAAAAAGGCTGCTTGAGATCAGATGGACAAGCCACTATGAGGTGACAAGGTGCACTGTGGACAATCAAGAACAAATCCTTAGTATCCTATCTGAGATGACAGAGGATGATGATGCTGCAGTTGACCTGTGCACCGAGGCATCAGGCCTGCTATGCCAAATTAAGAGGCATCACTTCTTTGAGATTGGAAAGTTCCTAGTGTGGGTGCTTGGTGTCTTGAAACCAGCAAATGCTATTCTACAGTCTCAGTCAGTTGATCTGTGCAGTGCTTCTGAGGTTGTTAGTGCAGCCCTGGACTCCTTAAAAAATATCCGTGAGGATGACTGTTGGGGAGTGTCATCTCCTGCTGAGGATGAGTCACATCCAACAAAGAGAAGGAGAACAATGACCAAACACCTGGTTCAAAGTGTTGTGCTCTCAGTGTTGGGCCATACAGACTCTGATGACCCTACCATTTCCCCCCATCAGTCTCTGAAAAGATCCCTGCTCAACATCCTTGACAGGGCCATTTCAGAAATGGAAACTAGATTTTCACACAAGAATATTGACCTGATGAGAGCCAAATCTAGTCTTGCATCCAAATCTAGCGCATTTCTGGATTCCACCCTGTTGTCTGGCTGTGATGTCTGGCACTGTAGCAGATATTGTAAGTCTGAAAAATGAAGTTCTTGTGGCAAAACAGATGCTGCTCAAAAAATGTTCAAAGGAAACAGACCTGTCCACTGTGTGTAAACTCCTGCAGGAGTACAAAGAAGCCTTTCCTGAGTTGCATAAATTGTGTGTAACAGCCCTGGTCATTGGTGTGTCTTCAGCATCGTGTGAGAGTTCCTTCTCCACTTTGTCACTTTGTCACGGGTCCTAACCCCCTATTGTCGCACCATGTTACATAAAAGTAAGAGGAATTTGGTGATCTTGGCCCCTGAGAAGTCCATAACAAATAACTTGGATATGGATGAATTTGGAAGACATGAGACTGTTGTTGTAGAGTGGATTGAGGAGAAAGGAGAGTGGAGTTGTTCAGTTGCTTACAAAACAAACAAGCTTAAAACAAGACAAAAAAAGAAGAAAAAAGTTCAAATGTTCTGTTCTAAATCTGTTGTGTTCTACAAATTAGTTTGAGAATTGTTGGAAAATATGTGGTGAATTGTTTTGTTTTTTTTTAATTACTATGCCAACCCTTTTTAGTTTTGTAAATATTGGGTATATTGAGAGGTCTTATTTTATTCTTACTTTATTTTGCAAATTTATTTAGAGAATTAGGCAATCCAATTACAATAAATTTTATGTTGTTGGTTTAAAGGTCTGGAGGGATATTTTATTTTATTCTTTATTTTATTTTATTTTTTTATTCTATTTTTCAGTTTTATTTATCAAGACTTGGTGAATTGATTTTTTTTAATAACTTGGCCTACCCTTTTTAGTTTTGTTATAATTGGCAATAGTGAGAAGTGTTATTGTTGGATTCGAATATATTTGATATACTGTAGGCCATCCAGTTAAGATAAATATCATGTTTTTAGTTGTTATAATTTGATGAGGAATATTTTATTTTATTTTTTGTAGTTTTATTTTTCAGTTTGCCCCCTGAGGGACTGCCACCTTATCATGGTCGGGGGGCTTGCGTGCCTCAGTGACCCTAAGAGCTACACTAGCAGAAGCTTAGCCTTCAGGTGGGACACTCAAGTTGGACAGGTCTTAGGGTAGAGGTCTGACAAAGAGCAATCCAATTACATGACAAAAACAGTTATCCAGAGCACCAACACCACAACCACCCCACCCCTTTCCTGCCTCCGTCACCACCATGTGCCCCCTTCACATTTCTGTCTGCCCCCTCATATATGCCTGTCTAGAACCGGCCCAGTAGACTCCCCTCTTCTGTGTTATTATTTGTTCACTTTGAGGTTTTTTTTCCTCTTAAGATATATTTTTAGAACAAAACTATACATGGGAATATGGGTTACTTTTTCTCTAAAACTTTTCTGTGTGTTTTCCTTGCCTTATAATATTTCCTGAATATAATAATTTATTCATTTATGGTGCTGTAATGTTGATATTGTTTTGCTTTTGGATGTTACCAAATAATTCCCATTACTGACACACTGCTTCTGGTTTCCATAGAACACTGTTTCGGACGTCAACGCACCTTGCGTTATCAACATGTCACTTGAAATTTGGCACAAACATTCACTCCTTATCTGTGATAATGGATAAAACTGCTGTCAAAGTTAGAGTGTATTTCCTTATCCAATTTCTGTCTTCCAATCTTACTGTTTCTCTCTGACTTCTCTCCTCTCATTTCTGGCTTTAATAATAATAATACATTTTATTGATATAGTGCCTTTGTCATGCTCAAGGCACTGACCACGTTTCACCTCCTGGTCCTTTTCTCGCCCTCGATCAGAATAGTCTATTTAGGAAACTTCAGTCTGGTGTTAGGTCCTAGACTAGGGACTAATGTTGAGCCAAATCTCCTTTATAATATGAACACAATGAAACTAAAAAACCTTACAAAATTTCACCTCTAGTGATGTAAAGCCATGGCCAGCAGCTACGTTTGACAAAAAAAAAAAAAACAGTAGAGGACAAAAGTAGAAGGGACAAGCAAATCAAAGTCAGTGTATCAGTATTGATGAGGAAAAAAATCAACAGACCCTCAAGACAAGAGAAATAAGGAATGAAAAGGATTGAACCTTCTAGAAGGATATAACGAGAGTGCAGTAGGATGGCAAAAAACTTCACTGAAGAGAAACAAGATAAAACAAGAACAGTGAAGGGTGCTGCTGCAATAGTGATAATGAACAGGATGCCTTTTATGGGATACATTACTAAGGTGGGGGGGGGGCCAATACATTTTACTGATTTCTTCACCAGATCAAAGGATTTATAGCTGCATCTGCTTTGGTTTTAAGCCTAATTGTTTAGCTGGCATGTTATATTTGAAACAACTAGAAGAAGGTTGCCTCACCAAGGAGTCTGTGGTTCCTGCCTTGTATTTCTAGTGGCCAGAAAAGTTCCAGCTCTCACAAACATGAATTGGGTTTAGACAGTTGAAAGAAGGATGGGTGGGAAACTATGGTCAAGACAATCAATTATATTCCTAGGTCATTCTATTGCTGTGAAATGGGGAGATCCTTGTGGTGTTGGACTGCATCTTCTGCCATAAATGGTGTTTAAAAAAAATCTGCTGGACAGTCCACCCTTACTAATCCTCAGGATGAGGAAATTAGCTTAGTGGACAGTCCCGGTTCACAAATGTCACACTACTTTTGTTTTTTGACTGCCAACACTCATCTTTTTCCCTGCCCTTCATCAGATTGGCACGAGCTGAGGTCTTTCCTCGGTCAACTTGCTATTCTAAGCAGGTCCCTGCTAATCTTTTTCCTCTGATAGCTTAATCTTCATTAAAGGTGTTAGCCTCAGGCCATCTTCAGAAGTCTGCCTCAAACCTTTGTTAGCATCAGTAATTTCTCAATTTGATTGTTCTAAGCCAGATGTGCCCACCCACATCATTCACTGACATACTTCTTGCAGAACTGAGAATCTGAAGAACATTATAACCTTGTCCAGACTGAAATTCTAAGTGCCTCCCAACTGCCCTGTAATGCTCTTGGCTAACTAGTGACTGACGCAACGTTAAGCCTCTCAAGTATCTTAAAAGAGGCCACCTGAATGTGACCGATTCATTACACATAATCCACCAGATCTGCTTATCTGTCTGAAGACTAGAAAGAGGCAATCGCCCCTAGCGGGAATGGGCAAGGTGCCCACCTGTCCACTGAATGTCTCAAGGAGGAGGAGTGTGCCATTTGTTTTACTTGTGTTACCAAATGGAAATGAACAACTAGGCAGTCATATTAGTGTCCATCTTCTGGGTTTCCATTAAGGCTTTATGAAAACTTAAATTTAAAGAGAAATTCAAGTGGAAACAGATGGGCTGACTTTGGTAAAACATATTTTCTTATTACAGTAGCTGCTTGCTAAATGTCTTAAAGCAAAAATGAGAGTCTGGTGGTTGGTCATTTTAAAGGACATCTCTGCAGTTACGTGTCATCTGAAGCAGCATGCAAATCACCTGTTCATCCATTTTTCAAACTTGCAACTTGTTGGAGATTATTCTTGTAGTACTGCGTGCAACATTGGAACCTAATCTGCAAACCTGAAAAAAATATATAAATGTAATGACATGAATCCATCCAACCTACTTATTTTAATGTATGGTTTTGTTAGAGCCCACCTGACAGTACTGATGGCAAAGCAGGAAGAAGCCCTGAAAAGGGTGCAAGTCCATCACTGGGCACACTGACACAAGCTAGTTAAACCCCTAACCTACATGTCTGTGAGGTTTTGGGTGAGTACAGTACCCAAACGAAAACCTATAGAGACATTATATACATGAGCTGGGCAAAATGGTGGAGCCATGAGAGGGCAACACTACCTAATGTGCCACTGTGTCATCTGTAAATAAACAAACCATATAAAAATAACAATTAAATAGAATAAGTGGGTGAAAGTGTGAATGAATTAATGAATGTGGCATTTCAATACTCTCTAGATGAATAAAATATGATTAGAGTGAGTGAGTGAGTGAGTGAGTGAAGGCAGCACATCACTTTTCTGTAGAGAAATCCGTGTAGTTAAAGTTGTAATGAAATCAGTGAGTAAAAGAATAAATGGATTCATGCATCATGAATGAATTAATGAATGAAGGTTGGACTACCTTACTGTCTAAAACACGGGTGTCAAACTCCAGTTCTGAAGGACCACAGTGGCTGCAGGTTTTCATTCTAACCATCTTCTTCATTAGTGACAAGTTTTTGCTACTAATTAACTTTTGCCTTAGTTTTAATGAACTTGACTCAGGCCCCTTAGTTGTCTCTTTTTCCTTAATTAGCAGCCCAACAATAATGAGAGACAAATCAAGCCACCACATGACCAGCTCACTTGTGTCCATCACACAGTATCTGAAAATAAAGAAAGGTGAGGGTCTTGGTAAGGGTAAGGGTCTCTCAGGTCACTAAAACATTTTGACAGTCTTCTTAGAAATAAACAGAAATATCAACAGTTTTGGAAATGTTTGCTGTGGCAGAATGAGAGCAGCAACAAGCCATGGAATTAAATAATGGGTTAAATTAACAGCAAGAATTGGCCTCTCATTAAGAGATTTGTTGAAGTGAAATTGGTTAGAGTTTAAAATCCTAGTTTAGCTGGTCATCTGTTGGCTCATTTCACATCTCATTTCTGTTTGGCTGCCATTAAACGAAGATAGGAATAAATTCAGAGGACTGAATCCTTAAAAACAGGATTATTACAATGAAGGGGAAAGGAGTTAATTAGCAGTAAAAACTGGTCACTGATTAGGAAAAGGGTTAGAATGGAAACCTGCAGCCACTGTGGCCCTCCAGGCCCAGAGTTCGACACCCCTGTTCTAGAAGAATAAAGTGTAATTATTTCATTAAAATGAAAAATACAAGTGAGTGGGTGCATGAAGGAGGCATTGTGCTACTCTCTAGAGGAATCAAGTGTAATTGTGTAATTAAAATATATTAAATAAGTTAGTAAAAATTCAGTAAGTTCAGTAAATACACAGAAAATGTTGGCTTAGGTTGGTTGATGTTGAAGTTTGTGCACAGTTTCTTTCTGGGAGGTGACTGCTCTTCATCAAATTAGTAATAGTTGTTGTCGGTTGCCCTCAACCATTTTTTCTTTACACTGTTCGCCATACTTTCATTGTTGTCCAAATTCCCAGTCAGATACTCACCATGTTGATCAGTTAGCCATTTATTTGTATTTTTTGAGGCTTTTCTGTCCACCATGCCAACAAGTGATTAACCATGTGGCTGTGTAGTCTGCTCAGCATTGCCCTCTGCTTCTGTCCACCTCTTAAACTACATTTTTCCATTGAAGACTTGAAATTAATAGTAAACCCGACCTGAATATGTAATGCTTTTAATTACAGAGCTCAGGAATAACTCGAGCCATCAAGCCTGAGAGGAGACCATTAAATGCTCATGAAGAACATTTGTCATTCACTTGGGTTTGTTTAATTTTTCAAGCTGTTCCTGTGGCCCCAGAGAGCTGGGTGGTGGAAACTTGGCGGAGTTTGCTGCTTATCCGTCAGTGATGCATTGCAGAAGTTTATACAGCTGGAGCTGCTCAGACAGATTAATGCAGTACGCCACTGACACTATCATGTCTCTAAGTGCCAAGATAAGTGTATCGGCACATGTAACTTTTAATTGCATATAGAACCTTTACAAGTAATAACATGACTTATTCATACACCTCTGCTTAGCCTTCAGCTGTAAATCCTCCTACTATGCAGTTCAAGACTTCAGCCACTGCCTGACTTTGCCACACAACTGTAAAGAGAGGTGAATCCAATAGAGTCTCAGTGCGTAGCTCCAGAGCTCCACTTTTTTGAGGGAGTTGTCACTTTTCTTTATACACCATTGATGTTATAGGATATGCCCAGTTATGCTATGGTTAAGGTTGGGGGAAGGGACTCAAGTAATGATGACTGTTGAGTAAACCATGTAACATAAACCTGAACTCCAATTGCTGTTCAGCTGAACTCCTAAATCACAAAGCTCCAGAGGTCTGCAGCTAGACCCATCTCAGTGAAGCCGACCATCCAGTAGAACTAAAGGTGGGGACTCCTAGTTAGGACAGAGTGGAAGTGCATCTTAGACAGACATTGGGCAGCAGTCTTCATTTAAAACATTGCGGCAATTCATGGCAGTGGTTGAAATGTACACTTCAAGAACTTTTAAGAGCCATCTTAACATATCCACTTGTGTTGTGGCCAAGGAGGACATAGGCTCATGCATAAAAGGACAAAGGAGTAAAAGGACCAGGAGAAGGAAAGAGTTAAGGCATTCAGAAGAAAGCATGCTCAAAAAATTTATGTATATTTGTAATCTAGGTCAAAAATACTAAACTGCTAACCTTAACCCTAGCTACAAGCTACTTCCCTAAATATTCTAATTGTGTACTTTGGCATTTGTTATTTTATTTACATACAGAAACGTAGACACTAATTATAGCATGCCATGATTTTTCAAACTGATGTTGCTGTGGCTTCAGATGCCACAATGAAGAGAATCATGTTGCTGGCATCCTCATGTTACAAAGATAAACTATATAGTATCATCTTTGTAAAAATATCACAAAATGAATGTGCCGGGACTAATCCAAAATGGTGTTGTGAAAATTGTAAATAATGTCCTAAACAGTCAAAATGATGTGACAGGAAAATAAAAATGGTTCATGTGAACCCCTCCAAATCAGTCCTTGAAGCTCCTCTCTTTATTTGACAGCCAGTTGTTCAAATACCTCCTCCAGGGGTGTTTAAAAGTAGCCAAGCTTTCAGGCTCAACTCCATGTCCTGGCAGCTGAAGATTCTCAGGATCTTTTGAATAAAGAAGGGCTTTCTCAAGAAGGGTCTAACTGTAGACCTCTGGAGCTCTGCAATTCAGGAGCTCCGCTGGAAAGCAAATCCAGTTTCATGTTTATGTCACATGATTTAAACATCAGAGGTTTGAATCAGTAACCCTGATCTTAACAGCAGTGCAAGTGTCTTTTATAAGAATGAAGTGCAAGGTGAACCTTGAAATGGGCGCGTTGAGAAGGATGCAAATGACTTGGCATACAAATGATGCACAATACAAAGCCCACTAAATGTCATTGCATTTGTGCAGTTTTAATTCTCTCCTTGTTCAGAGCAGAACTCTGTTGGCTTATTTGTTTTTTCCTGCACTTTTCCTTGGTTTCCACTTGGTGGCCTCAACTACCTAACTTACAGCTCGACTGAACAGATTTCTGCCCTCAACCAAGAAGGCCCAGACCCTGTTCAGCAATTGTCCTAAGTTGTTGCTAGGCAGAAGCTGCCACCGCACACTCACGATATGTTAGCTTATGACATACAGTAAGTCGGTTCAGTTATTCATTCCTTATCTGAAAACATGTATTCCAATGTGGGCTTCTGGCCAATCAGAGCCTATTAGAACCAGAAGCAACAGGTGCAAGCATGAGATACCAGTGAACAAATGCTTGGAATGATTCTAGCAATTAAAACAATTATTGGGTACAAGCAGAATATACCTGTCTACTCCTTTAAAAAGCTTTTAAAAAAACATTTATGAAACCTATGAACTCCTTATTATACAATGCGCTCGGCTGCGAACAGGTTCTGGTTTCCCCAAATTTTTGTAGAGTAAGGCATTTCCACATTTCTGTTGATTAAAATTCAGTGTGGCCCAAATGCTTCTAAACCTGTTTTTCAGTAACCCGTTGCCCAGAGGTGTCAAGGCCAGGAGATTTTGTCACCAAAGATAATCCTACAGTGGGGCTAGCCTCTAGTGAGCACTGCACATTTAAAAAAATCAGCCACCCAAACTCTCATTAGCCAGCAATGGAAACGTCTACATTTTCTCTTGTCTTGGCTTTTCAACTCTATTGCTTCTCAGCTCTGTCTTCCAAAACACACTGCAGCAGATTGGTCTCCTTGTGATGTGGGATGAAAAAGCTGCTAGATCAAATTACTGCCATTGATCTCTTAGCATAAAATGTCCCATCAAGCTGAGGAGGCCCAACTCGCCAACCCAGCTACTCCAGAGTTCACCTTAGGACAATTCATCGGGGCCTTGCAGAGTGCAATGTTTCATTCTGAGTACATCAGAGGGAATGATTAAACCATATTTGATTAGCTGTCCATGTCTATGGCTCCTCTTTAATCAATAATTTCATTTCATTTTTTTTTGTTGAGGTCATAGGAGCACATTTCGAATATGCTGGTCAACATTTTTCAGTTGCTAAGGAAACACTTACTCATGTTCAGAGACTATAGACCCTGACAATCAGCCAACAGTGAATTGCTTATTGGCCAAAGTGCAAATTTTGAATTAAGGCTTGGTATTTTGGGTAAGCTAATAGACTTAAAGAATGATCACTTTGTGTCAAAGAGACTCCAGAGCTATGGGTGATCCCAGATTTTAAAATACGACTATGCTGCTTGAATGGTGTGACATGGTGACCATGCAGTGATGTCCAGCAATGTGTTTGGTAAAATGCCTAGTAAAATATAAAAATACAGGCAGTATCACTGGGGAGATGGCACGTACACAGAAAAAGATGCCAGTGCTGCACTGGGCATATACTACAATCCACTGAGTACCACAAGTGCAGTTACACAATGACAAGACTGTGAACAGAGATACAAAAGGAAAGGATGAAAGCGCTAATCGATTGAATGTGTCAGCCTTTAGTGAACAAGATGTGCTGCTGAATAATCCAAGGAGACCAAAAAATTCAGTGCGCTTGTTTGGTTTTTAGAACTTTGGCTGCTAGAAATGTCTACAGCTGTAAAAAAAAAAAATGCAAAATTGTTTTGATCTCAAGGTACGTCCTGGTCTTGTTCTTTGTTAAGCAGCAACAAACTCTGCATTTAAATGCACTTACTTTCCAACTGCTGCATGAAACTTTGAAAAGACCTCATGTAAATCGTGTAAGCCCTAAGTTCTGAACAGTGCCTCACAGCCAGCTGCAGTCTAAAACACAAATATTTATTTTGTAATGCTGGACCACAATGAATTGTTACATTGACGATTTGGCTGGTTAATTAAACACGCAAACATTCGATGTAACTGAATTAAAGAAGTTGGTAAGCCTTTCGAATTTGACACAGTTGCGTTTTAAAATATCTTTCTCAAACCCGCTGAATTGAACTAAACGAGACTCAAAAGCACAGCCCATTTTTTGATCCAACGAACTTTATTATTTCATATCTCAATTATTTTGTAGATTTGTAGACTGGAAATCCCGTCACTAGAGAATTTACAGTCATTTGACCAATCACCATCCATGTTAGCATCCTGTGGATCACGACCAGTTTGATCATTAATGTGCACTTTACTGTCACAATACACTAGCTCCCGCTGCCACCAAGCTAACTTGCTCGTCCAAGTCATGCAATCGTCGTCACTGTGTGAAGTAGCTGTCAACGACACCAGTCGGCTTTTCCTGTGTTGAGATCTGTCAGTTGGCCTTGCTGACACCCCCACATCCCGGCTCCGTAAAACTGGTCAACTGCTTCCTGGACCCCCTTAATAAACGAAATATGAACGACCTGAGAGACGTTAAGCGCACTCAGGCTCATGGAGTAATTGATCAGACTAGACTTTCACAAACAGGACACAGTTCTTACAGAAAGGTCCAAAGTAATTTCTTCACGGGTACAACTAGTAACTCCAGTCAAAAATCAGATTGATTGACGCTTTATTTCTATACACCACAAGAACAATTGATGAGCAATGCATTCGTGAAAGGAAGACCCCAAGCCAACTATACAGCTCTGCCCACAGAGTACCAACCTGCTCTGATCAGAGATGCGCTGATGAGTTCATCCCTTAATGGACCAATAGTCTGCATGGCCAGTATTACTGACAAACTGATAGCCTTTCAGTCATTGGTGGGTCTACGACTGAATGTCTTTAAATCGTAATTCAGCATGTATGGCAGTCGTGGAAGATGAAGCTATTCTGTGTCCGCAGGTCCAGTCACCCTGAACCCAAAGTGATTTAAACCAGTTAGGTAATGGATGAAGGATTACAACTTTAATTAATACAAACCTAAATCCTCCGCTGACCCCGATTATTGAAATAACTACTACATTAGTGTTGTTTTTATTCTGCAGTCAAAATGCTATACTGAAGAAAAGACTCCAAAGGTATATGAAGGACCGAGTGTTTAGAAAATGAGGCCACACGTCCTTGAACAGTACACTTCTGGCCTGCTGGTAGCAATCTCAATTTACATTCTGTGTTGCCCAGCAACATTTTTTTTCTAAATACATAACAGTAATTCGTTGACAATAATAACCTTACAGCATGCAAGTCAAACAAGTATGATGCCGTAAGTAAAGTAATTGAAGTGCGAGAACATAGCTACTGCACGGAGCTAACGTGCATGGGTTAGCGCCAAACATACGAGGCGTTTGTTCAAAACATGTTCAGGGACAGACGTGTCCTGTTAGTGTGATCCGCTTGTGGTCACAAGGTACGCCATCGTCCTCTTGGATGGGCTCCATCTCCCCAGGCATCTCCATCTTCACGTAGAGGCTAACTTCGCACTCACGCGCTCTCAAACTGTACACGCGATCGCATCAGACCCCGAAATCTAAGTAGTTGTCTCGTTGCCGCTTGAAAATCGAAATCAGATTCTATTAAGAAACACTAATATTCCATGAAGTATTTATAAGGTAGAGTTGTCCTTCGCATACCCAAAAGACCTTACATTTCGTTAATTCATTAAACTTTGTTATTTAATACATATCTATTCAAACCGGCTTAAACTGAGTTTAGCTTCGCATGGGGGCTTAAATGTGTGCCGCCCTGAAGAGGCCGCAGGTCCATTATAGTGACCACACTAGCAACACGAACAGTTTAGAATTGCCAGTCAACCTTAACAACACGTCACTGGTGACGTGGAAGGAAAGACCGCTGATGCCGGGGAGAACATGTAGAGTACACGCACATGGATCAGGCGCGGGTCAGTGAAGCAGTTTTCTTGTTTCAAATCAATGATTTTTCTCCTCAGCACAGAGCCTGGAAGCCCAGTGTGCGGGGTTAATTTCAACGGCTAACCGACTTCTAAAACAACTGGAAATAACAGCGTCGACGTTTTGTCAGTTCCAGCTGCTCAATTTTTGATGTATCTCGTTATTTCGAATTCATTCCGTTGATTCTGATTATAAAAAGCAAACATTAAGTACAAAGCCAAGTGGGAAAAAAATGACCGGAGATCCATTTTCTAAATTAATTTTCGTCTGGACTTTCCGTTCTGTAGTGCTTGGCCACGTAGTGCCTGCTATGAATACGGCTAGTCGCAGAAAACGGAATGCAGGTGAAACTTTAATTACTTTATTTTTCTCGATTACTTCTCAAATCATATATCACAGGTTCAGATTCAAAGTTTTAGGTTTAATGACGCACCATAACATACATTATATAATGTTAAGACTAATTACGTTTGAGTTTTAAAGATGATTGCCACTAATTTCAAGTTCCTCTGCGCTCCTTTCCTATTTGTTTACTTGGAATGATAGCGCTGACTGTAAAAGGCGATATATACACTGAATTGATTAACTTATTCCAGCTATCTAACTCTCAACCTATAGTCAAATTCAGTGCAGAAGGTTCATACCATCGCATTTCGGGGCAGTGCTGGAAGTCTCTTTGTGATAGAGTTCAAAATATTGAAAGATGCCGTTTAAAGAAGACAATAAGAATTAATTTCTGTCTTCAGTACACAATTATTTATTAGATTTATAGATGTTACTGAAATATATGAACACGCAATGATGGTTAAAATCAAGAATTCTCCGATTTTGCTGAAAACAGCAACACAACATTCTTTCCGTCCATTCATTTATGCATTGTGTAAGTTTTGGGGGAAATGTCTGGACGCGGTCCTGCAGGAGGCGCCGTTGAAATTCAGGTCCGTCTGATGGTCGATTTAAGCGCACGGAGGCACAGTGGTTAGTGCTGCTGACTTTTGGATCCGCCATCCAGCGGCCGGCTGTTGCCGAAGTGGGTTTGCACAGTGTTCCCGTGTCTGCGTCAGTCCAAATGGGGATTCTGACGGGGTGTGTCGGGGCGTGGGCTGGTGTTCATCGGTTGTCAATTTTATTATACCATTAACATACTTATTAGTATGCAGTCTATAATATACAGCTCTTACATAATTACACTTGTGCCATTTTCTTATTTTTAATTTATAAATGGCGTCAGTTTACTGTACATTTTTTATTTTGTTCAGGGTTAAATAAAGTAATATTTGGGAGAATACGGGGGAAACGGAAACAAAATATGCACTTTACTGTTGGCAGGACATTAAGACTCGACCACCTTGGGTTCACAGCTTCTGCCAAATCTTTGTTATACAGCGCACAACTTAACTAGTTTAAAAATTGCTCATTTGTGTGCCTCTGGTCAATCATTCATGCATAATCCCTCAATAATTCCTTCATCACAAGACTTGTACTTCTCACAGTTGTACCGGGGCAATTTAAAGCAGCCACTTTATGGAAGGCAGAAGTCTTTAAAATGTGGGAGGAAAGGGAATAACTGAATCAGCAGAAAAGAGTAGCATTTCGGTAAAAAGTGGGGACTGCGTTCGTTCCTTTGACAATTAGCGTGTCACCGTGAGTACAGGTTAATTAAATCAGAGAGGTGCTTTATTTATGTGCCAGGGTTTTTAATTTGTCAGAGCCTGATGAAATATCCTTTTATCACCTAAAGTGTCGGGCAGACAGAGTGTGAACAGACAGTCGGTGGAAATTAACAAGCTCGTCTTCAACAGCCATTGCGTCTCTCTCACTCGGTGGAACACATGCACTCATTAGATGGGGCCTCAGAAGAAGGACCTCCACCGACACCTACGAATCACACAGGATTGGGTGGGCAGGAACGCGGCCGCCATGGAGAAGCCAAATATTTCCTCGATTCTAAATGACTGGTGCTGCTTCTGATGATGATAATGATGATGATGATGACACGCCAAGTGCTTCTGTGCCCTTTACACTGCAGAGCGCAATGAAGTCTCCAGCGCTTTTAATGATTATAATAATATTGATCCAGGGGAAGCGAGGCAACGGCGTGCACGTGTCGCGGTCCATCTGTCAGAAAGCCGCCTCTTGTCGGTCGGATAAGAAAGCAATAATGTCACGAATGTTTTATAATTCTATTTTGCCAGACTTCATACTAAAGATACCGACATTCACTATCCTCGTCATACAGAAGCACTGCCGCCAACAGTAAAAATAAGCTGAATTTTTCTATTTTTGGTTTGCACCTATAAATCCCTGTTGATGTCTCTAATGGAGAGAAAGATAGCTTGGAAAAATATATTAGTTATATAGTTAGAGTGGCACTATATAATAGGTCGACAGAGATGTTAGTTACTCCATATCTAGATATAGTACAGTACTTTGACTTCAACTACATCTCAGTACCGAGGTTTCTGATATGAATGAAATGAAGATGGTAAGGATGATGCCCGTGACATTTCCACTGCTGCTGTTTCGCGATCCCGGTGTCCACGTGTCTGCTACACTGGCGCTGCTAGCCCAAGTGACGACGGCGGTGTCCCTGCACGGACCCGCCAGTCGATCTGGCCACACTTAGGCGGGTTTAACCACTGCGGTATAGTGATGACTCCCCCAATGCTTTTTTTGTGTGCACTTGCATGGACCAGCACTTGCACCACACGCCCCGCAGGCTGGGGGGACAGAAGTATGGAGACACATTGGTCACTCGCCCGACTCATCGCGACACACTTACACTCAGCCTCAAGTTCCATTGTGCTCACCTGAGAGGTGGGGGTGGTGACAAGCGCAGGTGCTCCCCAGCTTGGAGCCCCCAGACAGATGCCGAGGGGCTGCCTCCCACCTCACGCGCCGGTGTGCATTTCGTCGCGTGCTAAGCTGCGGGAGAAGGAGGGCAACGCAGAGATCTTTTCTTTGGCAGCCGGCATTCTTCTCTTCTGTCTAGTGATCGACTTGCTTTATTTGGGTCCAATCTGGAAGTCTCCTTCACGAAACGAAGATTCGCCAGTTGGAGTGGTTATTCCTTCCTCGGTTCCCCATTCCCATCCTTTCCACGTTAAATGTTGCTCCTCTTCCATTCGTCTTCTTCAGTTTTTAAAATGAGACAGAAAAGAAGGAAGAGGAAAAAAAAACTACAAAGATGACCATGTCTTCTTTATGACACGATCCACTGTATTTGAAGATTTAAGCTGCAGGGGATTGCAGAGAGGCTCCCAATCAATAAGAAGAAGCAAAGGGAAAAGAACAGAATATGTGGGAAAATCCGTGGAGTACAAAATGTCCTTTTTATTCTCTCATCTGTCCCAGCAGGTGCTGAGTGTACGAAAAAAAATCACCCAGTGGTCAGATGTGGCAGCTCGTGCAGCCCGCTGATGTGCGGTGTCTGAGCCCAAAAAAAGCTGCGGCTCACTCGCTTGCTCCGTCTCAGCGCGGCTGACTGATGGACCCGCAGCGAGCTCTCCGTACGGCGGCGGATCGGGACTCGTCGCACACGAGCCTACAGCACTGCCTACAGTATTTAAAGGGACACAGCATGCGCTCAGCCGAGGGTGTGCTGGGGAGGGTGGGGGGCGGGCATGTCTATATGAAGAACAAGCTGCCTACAGCTTTTAAAGGAGCATGGCGTGTACTCAAGCTTGGGTACACAGCTGTGCTGAAAGCGCCTGTCGCAGAAGTGGAAGTGCGGGCACGCGCATCCTCCGTTATCCATGGATACAGCACTGGCCACACGGCTCATCACGTGCGCAGTCTACGTGTGTGTGTGCGTGTTTGGATTGAGACGTGTTAGTCTGTTCACACTGGCCGTCATGTGTCCATCTGAAGTTGAAGTAGATGACAGTTCTGAGGCTTAATTGCTTTCAGGGCAGAACGCTCAGTCTAAGTCTACCTAAAGCGAAAACATGCCGTGTAACAATCTGCAAATTATAAAACACATTATAGGGATGATATCAAACAATGCAAAGTGACAGTAACATATTCAACAGTCTTAATATTTAAATGATAATTTATAAATATTAATATCATTTTTAATAAAATGGTTATAGACTAGTTTTGCAATGGATATCTAAACCGAAGTGTGTGTGTAGATACTGCACTTTACTTATAGGTTCTGAGCACAGTGCCCATACTATCTTATTGTGTGCGTGTGTAGGCGTATACTGTAATATGGTAGGTCATCATGTGTTCAACCTATCTGTGAGTGCCTGGGGTCACCCCATGACTAGACTGTATGTGTCTGGGTGTTCAGACATTTTCAGAGTACATCATTCATGTTCAATAGAATTTTAACATAAGAATAAATAATTAATTGTATGTATATAGCATTGGGGAGCAACTTCAACCACCAGCAATGTGTGGCATCCAATTGGGTGATGCAAAAGCAGTCATTTTGCGCCAGTAACTTCACCACACATTATTTGCTTTGTGGTGAAGGGGTGAGAGATGTAGTTAACCAATAAGGGACTGAAGATGACTGGGTGCCAGAATGACTAGGCTGTAGAAGGCAATTTAGCCAGGACACTAGGGGGATACCCTAATGTTTAAGAAAGATGCCCAGGGCTCTTTTATAACCATAGAGAGTTAGGACCTCGGTTTTATGTCTGACATGAAGGATTTACACCAATTCTTAAAGCGCCCTGTCCCCATCACTGCACTGTGGCATTGGGATTCACACACAGACCCCAGAGTAAGTTCCCCCAGCTGGCCTTGCCAACACCTCTTTCAGCAGCACCCAAGCTTTCCTGGTTGGTCTCCAACACAAGTACTGGTTTAGACCAGACATGCTTATCCTCGGGTGGATTGACATGTCACTAATTTAGTTTCATTTTGCCCAGACAGGCACATTGGTTCAAAGGTAAAGTTATTATGGTGGCTCCAACAATAGTTTTCAGTCCATGTTTGAGGATGTATTGGCCATGAGAGAAATTAGTATCTGGATGTTTTCTTTTAAGTAAATACAACTAATGTAAAGCCATCTAAAAAAAGTTTTTGGCAACTGTTTTAAGTGGTTTGGCAGGAACCTTGAGTCCATTTGGCCCAGAGGCCATTGTGAGGAAAGCTGTGGATATGGACTTCTTATCTTGTGACCAGGGCAGAAGACTATGATCTCAATCTCAACATGTGCTCAAGCTAAGTGTCTATGTGGACACAGAACTACACCTATGGATATAAACTGCACTGGCCACACCATTCATCATGTCTTGAAATGAAGTGTGCCTGTGTGTGCTACAACAGCTGATGAGACAGGCTCAATCAAATCTTCGATTTATTATAGGGAGGGGGCTGGCTGTTTTGTTTTCTTGACCTTTAACCCCTTGAGATTTTTTGTCCCTTCATCTTGTCAGCTAAAGTTTTGATTTTCCTGTACTTGCAGCCCATCTCACCGTTGTATTTGTTATCAAATTGGGTTCTGATGTTTGCCGTTGTAACTATCAAAGACTTATAAATACTACTTTGAGAAATGTCTTAAATAATTTTTTACATTTGAATAAACTGCCAAATGTTTTCTGGATGATTTTATCAATTAGATGAGAACAGTCAGTCCAGTACATATAACATTTGGCATTTGTGAGCAGAGAGATGTGAACCTAAGAAGAAATCACATATCAGAATACTACTTTCTTATACACTGATAATTTTTTCTATATGTCTGTGGTTCTTCATTTCAAGAAAAAAAACTTGTTTTTTTTTTTTTTTTGCCAGATCTCCTCTTAACAAAATTCCATGTGAAGCCCTGGGATTTCTTGAAGAACTGTGTTGAAAATATAGATCCTTATTCTATTTTCTGTACAGTATATGGTCTACATAGAGGACATTGTGCCCAGGAGAATACTTTGTACCATAAAAGGTCAAGTTAAGTGAGCAAACAAACAGAGGGCTCATCATTTGGGTTCTTTTGACTATACCTGCCTTCTCATTCATGTAGCTTGTTGTAACAGGCATGCCTGTTGGCCACTAGGAGGCCTCAGTGTGTGCAAAGTAGGAAGTTCTGATGTGTTCTTCTGGTTTACCCCAGCCACTTTACCTCTTCCTTATTAGAATGCTAAACTATTCAAACATTTGTGATGAGAACAGGCCATTCAGCCCAACAAGCTCATCCAGTCTATTCTCCCCAATTCTCCAAAATGACTTAGTCGAGATATGATGGTCTCTAAAGTCATAATGTCTACAACATTACTTGGTAATTTATTCAAAGTGTCTATTATTTTTTGAACGAAAAAAAGTCTAATATTTGTGTAAAATCTGCCTTTAACAAGCCTTTTACCATGTCCCTGTGTTCTTATTGAAGGTTTAAGGAGGTATAAGAAAGAACTGGCCCTAGATGAGTTGGCGTACCATCCCATTATATGACACGTTTGCCGCTTATTTAGTAAATCTCATAGATTTATTAGCCTTTTTTGGAAATGGACAAACCTTGCTGAAAAGTCAAATAGATGTGACCTCATCTTTTAGGGCAGAAATTTAATGTCAGTAGAATGCCAGTACCATCCAATCCATGCTTCCCCTACTTTGTTGTCTCACCCGACTTTCACAGGTTAGGATTTCAGGTTTATGTAAGTTTGATTAAACAATTTGTACTCCAGCTTTACCCATCCAGCAATTTTCTTAAACTGTTTATACCATTGGAGTGTCCCAAGCAGCTGGAGCCTCTCCAGGTAGCATCAAAGTGCAAGCTAGGATCCAGTCTTTGATAAGATGCCAACTTGGTTTTTCATATGAATATGTCACCCTGGAGAGTGGCAATGTGCTGCATGGTGATTAGCACATGAAAATTGCACAGTAAGGATGCTACAAACATGTGAATGCTACAAGCCTCCCTTCTACTTGTTGAAAGGGTTCTTCAGCAGCTCAGTAAAACACTGTGTTGATTACAATGCTACTTCTACTGAGGCTGTGCAGTGATCTCTCTAGAAGTTTCAGCTAATATAAATAAAATGTAGTTTTTTATTGTAATGCAGTCTTGTTTATCATGGCACTGGAGAGTGCAGTCACATGCTGTTAAGAAGTGCAAATTACAATTTCGCTGTACTTGGTACATGTGACAGTACTAGTAATTTTTAATGTGACAAACAATGATATCACCAAACCTGTTTAATCTAATTCAGAATCTCAAGGAGCTTGAGCCCATGCCAATAGCATTGTGTGCAAGGCAGGAAACAACCCTGGACATGGTGCCAGGTATTAACGTTTATTGCACGTGACTAGCTGATTATTTTCCAAGCTTCTATTTGCATTAGAAGACCCTCAGAAGCCACAGCATTAGCACAATTTGGCAACCAACTTTGGATGGGGTACCCCTCCACTATGGAGCACACTGACACGGTGCCAAGGTAGAGTTAAACTGACCTGCATATCTTCAGATTGTGGAAAGAAACCTAGAGGAAGTACAAGTGGCCATAGGCAGAAAATGTAAACTGCATGTAAAATGTGTCCAGGCGGGGAGTAGAACCCAGGCTCCCACAGCTGTGAGGCCACTTTATCTTTGCAGGCATTTCCCATAGTATATAGCACATTTTCTGGATCACCAGAATGAACTAGTCCGTGTTGTAAGGTCCTGTTTATGCTCCTTTGAGAGATCAGAACCTACAGGCCCAGAGTTTTTGCTTTCATCTCCATTTTTCCGGATCTTCTGTTTTTAAGAAGGATTGTAGCCTGTCAGATTAAGTCCTGGACTCTAGTGATTTAGTTACTGGAGGCTTATTGTCCTCTCTGTGATTAAAAAAATATGCTATTAATCTTGGAGAAAAGCCAAGATTCATCTTTTCAAAGACACATAATGAAAGTTTGGTTAAAATAATTAAGACAGTTTTCATTTTTCCAGACCTATTAGACTTCATTCTGCTTGACTGTGGCTTTTTCATTGTGATTTCAGGAGGCCTCCTCATCACCTGTGTAGGAAAGACACTGGCATCTTGGATTACCCACTGACTGGCAGCCACAAATGTCTTCATCTAGGCTGGTTGTAAGACCCCTAGTGGTGTTGCCAGCTGACTAGGCTGGCAAAGATGTGGGCCTTAAAAATGAGCCGCACCTAAAGCTGTCTGTCCTCGTCATCACCTGGATGAGCCTTTTTACCCATTCTCTGCAATTCCATTATTCCTCTTGGAGTTTGAAAAGTAAGTGCAGTAACCGTACCTACCCTTGAAAAGGCAGTATATTTAAGAAGCAATGTATTCCTAGGGAATAGTGCATTTTAGCTTTTGATTTTTTTACTAAAGCATCTATTACACTTGTGTATTAAATGAAGTTGCACATGGTGGATATCACATCAATTGGTTTATCATTCTTTTCACTCATTAAAACCCTGATAAACATCTGGTAGACTCAGGAGCAGCCAATCGATTGGAAGTGATGATAACGTCCATTAAGGAGAATGACGCATCCAAAGCACACATGGCTCAGCTGTTCTGCTCTGCTTGGAGCCTCCAAGCTGCTCTTCATGTCTAAGGACCCAAATTTGAGTCCTGGTGTACCTGCTGTCTCGGAAAGAATGAGCAGCTAAGATGCCGTGTTTGCCCAGAGCTGTGGCACCAGTTGCAGTTAAGACCAGAAAAGCATCATGTAGTTTAATAAAAATATCATAGCACTTTATTAGTAATTGCCTCAGTCAAAGAGTGATTGCTCATGATTGTGTTCAAAGCCAATGTTCACTAAACAATGACTACAGCTATCCCATTGGCTTTAATGAGCTCCATAAAATTCGATAAAATTAAAAAACATTTATTTTTCATAGCTCACAATTCAATACACTTGGTACTCATGTCCAAGTACATTTTTTTGCTCTTGGGGACACTCTTTCTCAGTAGATTATTATCTGATTTTTAGATGCAAAACACAGGGATACTTTGTTCATGAACATCCTCAGAGAATTACAAGAAAAAGCTGGAATTGTGAATGTCAAATGTGCTGGAAAATATGGGATCACAAGCCTTGCATCCTTGAGGGTAAATTTACTATTGTTCATTATCTGCTTTTTAATTTATCAGCTTTAAAGTATTATTAGTGCTTCACTTGAAAGGTTCATCTTTTCAAATATATCTCAATAAGGAATTAAATGATTTCCTGGAAAGTAAAATGTAAAATTTAAAAATGTGATCTTACTATTTTAACTGTTGGCGCCAATTCAGCATCATAGGGAACTGAAGTGTAATCTGATCACAAAATCAGCGGCTCTCACAAACTAATCTAAGCACAGGCTGATAGGGATAAAACTGAGTATGAGGACAGCCACCCAGCTGAGAACTGAAAGGACATCCATGTGCACCACCAGCAAACATGCAAAAGGAACAGTGTCATTTATCACAAACCCTTCACCAAGTCATTAATTTCATCAGTGGAATGCTAGGTGACACTGATGGGCCCTCTGAGTTGATTTACTGGGCTTTGAAATGTTAACAGGTGGAGGATTTTGGCTTAGTAGTACAGTATTCAGCTTGGTCTATCCATTAAGTCCCTGAGCTCTCCTAATAATCTTGGGTGACTGGAGCCTATCCCATCAACACAAGACACAGAAAACTAATCACAGAACACAAAAAGACACTATAAAGTACCGCTTCACAATGAGCAAACCAGGACATGGCACAGAAAGTATTTAGTTTTGAATGTGACTGCCACTAAGTACTTGTTCTAGCGCTGTTGTGCCTGTGACTTAAAAGATGTTCAGCGTACTTCATCTTTACCCACATGATCTTTTAGCCGTTTGCGACCCAACAGAACTGTGGAATGTTGACATTGCTGAGACACATCTAGGACTTATTTGTCAACCATTGTTACTAGGGAGCATGTCTGTTCAGCAAGCAAATGGACATGCTGCCATCTGGTTTGTATGTAAATGTTTTGTTTTTAAGTTCATGCAATAGTCTGCTTATGTGTAGTTTCTTCTCAATGTCAGGTAAATAACCAGGAAGACAGACAGACAGACAGACAGATGGATAAGTCACTATATCATAGATAGATGGACGTGAAAGGCATTTTATGATTGATGGATAGTGTATACTAGAAATAAAGACAAGGGCTGCCAAGGAGAAATCTTTTTTAGTTTGCCTTGGAATCGTCAAATTCTGTTTCTGTTCAAACTGATGTGCCTGACTTTTCAATTTGTCCACAAATGACACTGTGATGTTTTGGGGTGTAATCCTTAAGCCCTGAGACTAGGTAACATGGCGTTAGATTTGCAGTTTGGAACAAGTTTACATTTCTTCTTCTGAGTCTTAAAGTCTAAGAATGGAACATTAGAACAGTAGAAAATCGAGCCAAGAACAGCCATTCAGCCCAACAAGCTCATCTATCCTATTCACCTAGATTGTCCAGTAAATATCAAGTCAAGATTTGAAGGTCCCTGAAGTCTTACTCTTCACCACACTACTTGGTAATTAATCCCGTGTTTCTGTGGTTCTTTGCATGAAGAAAAACTTTCTGACATTTGTGCAGAATCTGCCTTTATCAAGTTTCCAGCCGTGTGCCTGTGTTCTTATTGCAGAATTTATTTTAGAGTAACAACTGGAATATAGTGTATTAGTTTTCTTCATCAAATTAAACCCATCGATCGCCTCTTGATCTCTATTTGCTTAAACTAAAAAGCTTCAGCTTCTTCAATCTCTCCTCACAGCTCATCCCTGTCAGTCCCAGAATCAGCCTAGTTACTCTGCTCTGGACGTCCTCTAGTGCTGCTACCTCCTGAACACAGTACTCCAGAAGAGGCCTCACTAGTGTGTTATATAACTTAAGCTGTATTGACTTGTACCCGACACATCCTGCTACATAATGCAGCACCCTATGAGCTTTCATAACCACAACTGTACAGTGTCTGGATGTAAACAGTGGCCAGTCCACTAAAGTAGGTCCTTCTCATAAGGTGTACTTTTGATTTTCAGACCTCCTATTGTGTGTTCAAATGTAACATTTTTACTTCCTACATTTAACACTTTACATTTATTGACATTAAATTCCATCTGCCACAAATCTGCCCAAGCCTGTCTTCTGTTCAAGTTCCTCTGTGACAATTCTGCTGATTATAAACTACATGATTTGCCCTTCCACCTAGTTGGGCATCATCTGAAAATGTAACCAGTTTAGTGATCATATTCTTGTCAAGATCATTTGTGTATATTAAGAAGTGTTGTGGCCCCAGCACTGATACCTGAGGAACACCGCTTTTAACAAAACCTAATTCTGACCTCGCCATAAGCGTTTGCTTCCTGTGAAGAGTAAAACAGGACAGACAGTCCAACTGATGGGTAGATAGACAGAGAGATAGATAGATTTACTAATAGTGTGAGAGACATGGAGGGCACTGTATTAAATGATGTAGCTAGTCAGATAAGAAGTGACTAATGATTGGTTATCTCATTAGGAGAGGCTTTACTGGTACATCTGGAACCACTAAAATACTAAAGATTTGGCACTAAGGATCAAGTGATTCTTGTTATAATCATTCCAAATCCCTATAGGATATTCATATTGGATTTCTCATGGGATTTCTTTTAACTAGGGATTAACAGTAAACTGCTAGCAGCAGCAGTCAGTTGCACTAATAAGTAGATTGGCATGAACAGCATTAGTTGTGTGTGATGGAGCGGCCCAGTCGAGGCTCCATACTGGAGTGCAGACATTTGATAGGTTGTCTGTTTGGTGTTGTTCTATGCAGTATTGTATTTCATCTACTCAGTACAGTTATGTACACAGCAGAGGTACAGAGCAGGTTTCTATTACCTACCCCATTATTTTACCTCTATTTTCAATTTGTAATATTGTTCTTACGTTTAGAAATTTCTTTATTTAATTCTGATAAGAAATATTAATTAAATCAAAATACTTAAAATTAAAATATTTATAGAAAAGAAAAATTAAACTTAATGTTACAGCTTTTGCGCTAATGACTTCCTCTTGTTGCCATTTCTTCTCGTTCAGCCCAAAGAGTGCTATGTATCATTCTTTCACATTATTCTTTCTGTCTTCTACTATTCTGTTTTCAGCCATTCTTCCAGCCTGTGGTTTATTTCTTCCTTTGGATGTTTTTCTTACCACACCCCCCACTTATTGCTGTTCTGAATTTTCATCCACTTTAATGATGGCACGTACTTTGGCGTCCTCTGCGATCCACATGTTACTATTTCTATTATCTCTTATTTCCACGCTCTGTAATTCAGTAATATATATTTCTGCTAGAACAGAATGGGCCCCCTTGTTTGCAGAAAGACTTGATTTTTCCATAAAACAAAGATGAGATTGTTGTAATCTACTATTCATGACTCATGCAAAGCCATGAGCTCTCGAGGGCCTGGAATCTAGAAGTTATTAGACAATCCTTCAGGTTTATGTTTCTAAAAAAGGGCCGAATGTCTGTCTCAGTGCAATCTTTTGACTGTTGACTAGTTTGGTTGAAGTGTTCCCTGTCCAGATGTGTCCATGACAGGAGCCGGCATCCTATGTTGCTGTTTTCTAGGAAGTATAATGGCAGAGAGTGCCGATGCTCAGCTTTTAGTGAAGAATGGACTTTGTGACCTGCTTTAAAGGGCAATTTGGAGTTTACAGTGTTTTCTGTCAGTCATGTGTGTCATGCTGTTCTTCCTGAGCTGAACACAATATTCCTTATTTTCTAGTAGGACTACACTGTGAAATTTTCACTATTTAGATGCCAAAATATTCAACTTAAAAAAATCTCTTATCTTCACACTTTTCTGGATTTGTCAGACATTATAACAAGTCCATTTTCTTTGTGAACTCCCCTGGCGTCTGCCATTTTTACAAACACTTAACAATCTTTTATGTTTCAGAGAAATTATTTAAAATAAAAAATAATGCAGCACAAGTTATCTTAAGTTTCAATGAGCATAAATATCCACTGTCCACTCCAGAACCACATACATGTTTTGTCAGAACTGTGTAGGACCGTTTTGGAATGGCATGACAAATGCCATGCTGCTGAAGACTTTTAGACCGGATCACCATTGAAGCAGCCTGCAAATATTGACCAGCCAACCTAGCAGGTGCCAGTGTGGCCTGACCTGCCGTGTATAAAGAGAATGGGGCCATGGAGAACTGGAAACATGTCATAGCTTAGAGATGGCATGGAGACAACCATGTAAGAGGTCATGTGTCAAGGACATCCTTGCAGACTGGGATTTATTTTCATGTTTATATTCCCCATAATTTATTGCTTTGCGCCCCCTCACCCACCATAACCTGTCATCTGTGTGGGAGGAGAGAAAGCTTTACTGTGGATTCATAAAAAATTTCAATCTCTGGTTTTCAATGGATCTCAAAGTTTTAGGGTCCCCTGATCCTGAAAACATCGATGTCTCAATGTGTGTCTATGTGTCCCAGTTTCTTGAGGACAATCTGGAGCTAAAACGACTCCACGGAAAAATACCAAACTCAGAACTTAAGCCTGTTATGAGATGAAGATGTGTTGATTAGTTTTTGAGCCAAATTGTGTAAGAGAAAGAGGCACTCTAGAGAAACCCTCAAATACCGTAATTCTGCAATTAATTATGAACTCTTCTCATCAATTGCTGCTGTAATGACCTATTTTATGATCAGAAAGATTAGAATAAGAGCAGTCAATAATTCCTGAAATGTTATAGAAGCCTACTGACCCTTAAGTCTGAATATTTTTTGCTAAAGCTTTATGTCATTTTTGTGGTATCCTTCACAGTGTCATCTGTGTTTGCATCATGCTGATTTCCATGGATCCTTTCCATTTACACATCCAGCCAATTTCTAAACTTGCTTATCTAGAGCAGAGTCATGGGGAAACTAGAGCCTGTCTCAACAAGCATCAGGTTCAAAGCAGGAATAATCCCTGGATGGGATGCCAGGTCATTGCAGGGTGAACACACATAAACAAATTGCTGTGGTTATAGTGCAAAACGCGTGCTAACTGGCAATGTGCAGCAGCCATCTTATTTAAGTGTGAAGGGTTGTGAATGCATTCCTGACTGAACTCTGGATTTATTTAAAGGAGGTTACTTGAATTTGCTCATGAAACAAATGGTTTTTTTTTCCTATGAATTTTTATTTAGCTCGTTTACAACTTCTCATCTTCCCTCTTAACAAAGTTTGTGTGATCAGTTGACCTTTGCTTGTTTTATTGGTTCTGGTTTCTGCAAGTGTCTCAAGTCTCTGCTATTCAACACTAAAAAAGAAACCTAAAGGCACACATTTCTTCATAAAGAGACATGAGTGTTAGTCACAACAGAAGGCAGATGATCTGCTATGTAAGTGTGGTTCTGTTATGCTGCTGAAAGCTCAGTGGCGCAGGTACACAAGGAGAGGATTCTAGTCTGGTGCCTCTTTAGCAGAAGGAGGGCCATCTTTGACTTGAGAAGTGAGTAGTGGGCTTGGCTGGAAGTGAGAAAGGAAGACGAGTTGGGAAAAGACACTGGTGGGAAGTAGAGAGACCAGAACTAAAACAGTGAAAGAAAGACACAAGTTGAAAGGAGTAAAGATTTGTAGAACTGTGAAACAGGCAATTGAGTGGTGGTAAGTAAGAGGCCCTGCCCAGCCTCCCACTCCTGACGTCACGCTTCCCCTTCCACTTGGCCCGTAGCCTCTGTCTTGGATTAGCACAAATATATTGCTCCTGCAAGCGAACTATGATTCTTAGCGCAATGAGAGAAGTCACAAAATCAACCAGAATGTTCAAGTAAATTATAGAAAAAAACTCGATTTAAATCCGTTAAGTTGTTCTCTCATTCACTAGCTAAGCGGATATAAGATACGCCCTGAGGCTGGTGTGTGAGTGAAGAGGGCCCCAGCCCCCTCCTATTGCCCGCTGCATCTCTCTCGCTCTCTCTCTCTCGGATTAGCACAAATAAATCAGTAGTGAACTATGTTACTTAGTGTGATAAGAGAGGTCACAAAATCAACTGGAAAGTTCAAGCAAGTTATAGATAAAAAAACCTGATCTAAATCCTTTAATTTTCTCGTGAAAATTAGACAGACATACATACAGACAGTTGTTGGACCCATCCATTCATAAAGGACACTCTTCTTGTAACTTTTGTCCCCATTGATGTTATTTTGGGGTGTGTAGCCGGTCTGCAGGAGTGTTTTCCTGTAAAAGAAAGAATGTGAATCTATGTTTGGAAACAACAAGAAAACAAGATACCAAAAAATAGCTAAAACCATGTCTTCTAATGGTGAAGTTATGTCCAACAAGGCCAATTCAAGTCACACTCTTAACGCATTAAGAACAAGAAGATACCCAAAGTCACTGAGACTTCCCTACAGAGATTGTAATATCAGTGAAAAATCAGCATGATCAATAAACAGAAGAAGATCAACTGGTGGATATCCTTGACCTTATTTATCTACTGTATGTCAAAAGAGAACTTGGAGACATTCTTGCATTTACAGTTCATGTCATGACTTAGATCTCACCCAGTCCACCTCAAAAACAGACAATGAGTGCGGCTCTCTGGCCGGTGTTACTTTAGACATCTGTAAGCCGATTGTAGAGGTAAAAGAGGGTGGAGCTTGTGTGTATTGAAAGGGACAGGGGCTGATAATGGCATAGGCAGTAGCCAATGAATTTGTTTGGGGGTGGATCTGATACTACCACATATTACTGGTCTTGCCGCTTTATTTTTCATTTCTAGACTATAAACTAATTTCCCTTTTATCTGCATTACCCATGATATTTCTGGACTCAATGATTCCAACTGCAAAGCTTTGCAGATATGCCATCTACTGCAGCATCATCAGAAACAGGGCCGAAGAAATCCTGTGGAAGTGACAGCTTATTTTGGTGTGTCCTCACACACACCCACACTGAACACAATTCAGTTTATTTTGGTCAAACACTAAGTATAAGCTCAGGGAGGCTTATACAGACAGGTCTCCAGTCAAAATTCAATGACAGAAATATTTTATATTTCTTCAATGAAAAAAATTATATTAATTAATAATTTATTTTTTTCACAACAGGCTAATATAGCATTTCAAGTTTACCCAACACACGAAGAGAATGTGCAAACTAGTGACAAATGAAGGGGAAAGCAGCACTCTGTTGTTTAGAGGCCAATGTCCAGACTGGCAGTCAGACTTGGTTCCATGTGTCGTGAGGCAACAGGCCTAAACACTATGCCACTATGCTCTCATTTATAGCAATAACCAGTTAAATAGCTTTAAAAATGAATTTTAATGCCCCTTTAAATATTCACGAGTGTTTCATTAAGAAGGACAATTTGCTAATCACTCAGCCTCAGTTTAAACTAGTGTGCCTTCATCTGTCATCTGTATTTTCCCCGTCCAACTCCTAATGGGCACTGAGGTGGGAGAGGGTCTGATAACCTTATCTCACAAAGCCATGAAGAAATCTGTCAAGCTTCATACCTGACTCCAAATTCCCAGCATCTCCAGCTTGCAGTGTTTCTACTACATTATTAATTATTTGCAAAATTTGCTGGTTTCTTCAAATGACATTCATATACTGGATTTCTTCTCTGACTTTCCTCCACAGGATTGCAGGCAATGAGAAGCATAGAAACTGAACAAAGGATAGCATCAGTTAGTCAGATTTGTGTCTTCTATCAAATAAAATGAAATAATGTATATTAATACTTTATCAGATTCGTGACGTGTTACACGTCGTTTGGACATGCAAGCATTTCATTGTCCTATGTACTGTACATGTGAGAATTCAACTACTTCATTATAATATTTATGCCTTAAAATGCAGTGCATTTTAAGAACAAGCAATGATCTGTATGTCTCATAGAGTGCCTCTTATATCGATCTCTTTTGAGCACATTCTCCTATGTTACAGTGCCCTCTGTAATATCTGGGACAAAGACACATTTTTCCTTCATTTCTCCCCTCTGCTCCACAGTTTAAAATTACAAATCAAACAATTCAGACGTGATTAAAGTATACATTGCATGCATTTTGGTCACAGTATTTAGAAATGGCAAACATCAATGGCAGGTCTATTAAAGCTGTCATATTTAGCAGTGAAGAACATGATGAAGACTTCAATAACATGGAGCAACTGACTTTGAGATCAAGGTTGTTTAGATCACATCACACAAAGTCTGCTCCTTTAATCTTTAACTGTGTTACTGTGCCTTTCCTCATCACATCGTTAATCCACAATTCAAGAAAGTTTATTCATTATTGTGTGGTGATGAATTCCACATTTTAGGCCTTGTAAAAGAGCCAAGAGGAGTTCTCCATTGGATAACAAGTCTTCATTTGTATTCACCAGCCTATTGGGGTAGATTCTGGCTCACTGCTGTGGGGTCAATAAGCACTCCATTCATACACTAACTTACTCTTTAAAATGTTCAGCTTGAGTTTTTAGAATAAGCATGCAAAAATCTGAAAATTTTATTTTCTGTGATAATGAAACAGCATTGTCCACTGAGGAAAGTGCCCCATTTAGGTGAAATGAGAGGTCAGGGGTTTTTACTGTATACTCCTTCTGTTCTTTCAAAAGGCTCTCTGTATTGCCATCTAATGACCAAAACTGCATGAATTCATTTTTGTGGGCACAGTTTCTAGGCAAGATGCTAATATTATTAATGAGAATGGAACAACATGACACAACAGAAAGAAATATAAATGGACAAGTCTTTTTTATAAGTTTAATTGATTTCACTAGGATCACCAGGATTCTGGGAGAGAAGCTGGGGAAAGGGTTATAGAGGTGTTAATGCTAATTGGTAGGAAAGGCAATTACTATAAAGAGGGTGGTTATGGCAGATGAATGGGTAGCCTTCCTTCCTTCTATAATTTGGGCCCTTGTCCACAAATCTCATTCCAGATCTAAACTCAACTGTTGCCTGGGCACAATCCTGCTATTAACATCTTCCTTGGAATCACTTCCAGAAACGTTCTGGAATCAGTACATTAGATTTGTTCCAGATGGACACACCCTTTGATGGGCTATATTGTTCCTGAACACCAAACACACTATAAAGACCCAGGCAGCTTACAGAGTTAGACTGCATGTGTACCCCTGAAATGGTTTCCCAATTTCCTGTTGTCTTGGAAGATGAGCATTTACATGGAGAAAAAAATGGTGGCAAAAAAAAAACTAAAAATCAATGATTTGTAGAAGCACTGCTGTGCCAAAGACATTCTCCTGCAGAAAATATAATATTACATGTACTGTATCTGTTGTTTTAAATGGCCTTACACTTCATTGTCTGTCATAATTTGTCACAGTGGTTTATAAAGGTTGCCTGGCAGCAAAAGATTAAAAGAATGCAGGATGTGGGGGGTGGCTATTAGTGTTACAGCTATCATATGTAAATTTATTTAGTAAATTTTACAGTTAAACATTCCAAAAGCAAAGGACATTTTAAAGAGAATTTCTGTAGGGCTAAAAATATGTTAAGACAGCAGCTAACAAACACTTTAAAGAAGTCCATATCCAAATCTCTTAAAATTACTCTTCTGATTCGTATGCAATTTCTGTAAATAATAGGTCAGAGATGGGGAGCCATTTGAAATTTTTGAGAGAGTAAATAAGGTAACATCTTTGACTATTGCAGGGCACATTGTGGGCAGGTTTATGCTGCCATGGTTTCTGAAAATCTGCTGTACCACTGGATCTTCACCTTGTAATTAGGTGAATAGTTTTGTGACCAGGCTGTGGACCAGATGTGGCTATAATTTGAAAACCCTTGATTAAGTGATTCTCTGTGTCAGTACGCGGATTGAAGCCTACACCTTTTTAAAATCACATCCTTCTAAGCCTCATTGCTTGCTGCATATATGAATTATGATTGCTTACCTTTATTTGGCAGTGATTTGTCTGTATGCTTGATTGACTCGTAATGTTCAGTACTTGTTTTAAACTGCATGTACAGTTCAAATGTCATTGACCGGCACATTATTCCTCACAAAGTCAAATGCTAACTGGCAGAACTGCATGTCTTTGAACTGTGGGGGGCTTCAAAGTTCAGGTTTTAGCTACTATGGCTGTGAGTGCACTCCAGTAATCTGACATCCTAGATAGGATTTATTGATAACAAATGGCAACTAATTTTCAAATGGCTGTAGTTTCTTTACAACCTTGTACAGAAGAAAAGGAAGTTCAGAAAATGGATGGATGGACACTTCAGATAAAGCATTTTTTTTCTAAATACAGTAATACTTGGTGTAATGGTGTTACAGTCCTCTCAAAAAACTGTTCTCTGGTACTGGCAACTCTGTCTACAAACTTTAAATAAACCCTTTCACTCATCCAGAGAATTCTCATTCATCATTCTGGCTCCATAGTTGAATCCACACAAACTCTTGGCTGACCAGGTCTTCAGCATCCCAGTTATCAATGGGAGAGATTAATGGGAAGAGCAGAGCTCCCCATTTACATGTAGTAGGCAAACTGCCCAACTAGGAAAACAAAGACCCCAGGAGTACAGAGATGCCTGTCATAATATCCCAAGGCAGCGCTGGGCAAATTGGATCGCACAATGATACATTTAGTAACTCAATACAAAAAAAACATAAACCTTTTCAAATAAAAAATTGGACTTGGACCTTGTCAACCATGCATTGGTCCATTGTGTGCATTGATGCCATTGCTGGGAGCACTGGCAACACACACTGGTTTGCTAAACCCAGGGTTTTTTTTTTTCGTGGCTTGTGTATATTTTGTTTTTGCTAATTTTGAACTTTTACTGTGTAATGTTTTTGTGTTATTTCTGTTAGATTTGTTTATATTTTGTCTCTAAATGTATGGCCATTTTCTATACTTTGAGGATGGAGCCCTAGGAGATGGTGTCCTCCAGATCTCACTGCTGTTGAATTCTCCTTCTGGCTTTATATCTTCTTCAGAAGTGGAGCACTGAATATTTTTTTTGTTTTTTTATATATTTTATGTTTTTTTGGATTTTTGCGTGTGTTCTTAAATTCTGCTATGTGGACTGTGTATTGGGATTTGTTCTTTTTGAATTTCCTTTAATGGAAATCCTTTTTCCCTTGTTTTTTGCCCCTCTCCCCTGTTTTTCTATTTTTGCTAATACTGTAAATCTTTCTTTTATAAAGATTCCTCATGTTGGATTGTCTTTTCAAGCCGAAGTTTCTCTGTCTCTCTTCTAAGACATTTTGACTTCAAGTGTATTTATGAACTTTTAAAAGCAATTCTCCATTTTGAGTCTGTGTAGGCCAAGGCCTGCAAGTAGCAGTTGGAGGGTTGCCTGACTTGTGGTGAGACTCTTCTGAGCAGACCAGTGAAGGTCCTGGACTTCTTGATGGGTCTTTTGGAGGCTTCATACACACCTTCTCCCCATGTTTGTGACTCTTTGTAACAACACTGGCATCTTTCATCAAGTTCTGTAAAGAGGTTTGCATTTTCAGGAAAACTATTTTCAAATACAATGTCAAACTGTGGTTCACCTAAGTGCTGAGTGTTCTACTACAAGTAGGCTTTCAAAACAGGGGGAAGGCTTTGACAAACAATGGATCATCTGTTGTTGGGAGACACTTGAAAATAATCATGCACTACAAAAGAAATCCCCTCATGAAACTGCTGACCTATGCCTCCTTAATGAGCTGGATTCTTATTGCAGATTTCATAAACAAAGGACTTGGCACTCTTGATCTCCATGTTTTGACCTTTAGCTTGTTCTTAAGCACCCTTTTGGGATTTCCCTAAATTAATAAGACATTTATCTCACTTTGTTATGTACTCTTGTACATTTGGACCTTACATCTTTCCAGACATACAGTAGTTGACAATCTATCTGGTTTGGCCTAGCAATCACTCGCTCAGCTTTAATTTGTCATCAGAGAATGTGGCCAGCTGTCATCTTACGTACTTTGGAAGTCCTCACATCTCCAGATCAAAGAAGCGAATAAAAAAAAAATTGTTGATCCCACCTGCCCTGGTCAATGTCTTTTTAAACTTTCATGTAGGAATAACTACAGCCCTTCAAAACCAAAACCACGTGGCACTTCCTCAGCTTTTTCTTAGAACCTGTGTGCCCCTTACAGCTGCCTCCTGTAATGCATAATGAAAATAGGACAAAAACACTAGTGCAATCTAGTGTGATCCCAACATTGTCCTTTGATTAGAAACACCTCTTCTGTGCATTATATGTTTAGCATTTTTACACTAAATGCTAAACAATGTCTGGGCTTGTCTTGCATTGTATTTATAACCTATCCATGCTCTTGAGAAATGCAAGTACCAAGACCTTTAGATCAATATGTCAGAATACATTCCTGGTGTATACATGTATTTGGTAATTCCGATAAATCATTCTTTTGCTGTACTATGCAGGTTAAATCTGAGCATAGATGGTGCTGACATCCTCCTGTTGTAACACTTTTTTAGTTTTGTCTACAATAGTACATTTGCAGATGTTAAAGTGATTCTGTCTATTAGGGCAGCTGTGTAAAACTGTTTAAAATGCTGATCTTTATTGTGTAAAGGTCTGTAGCAATCAGTTATTGATTATGCCCAGAAGATGTGTGTGGTTATATCAGGCTGATAAAGCTCCATGTATTTTGGACATGTGTACTGAGGGAAGCCATTGTGTAATTTTGTTTGTGTAACTATGACCTTTTTAACCTTTAGCTGATACATTCTATTCTTCTTACAATTCTGATTGACGTGGACAGTACTATGTCTTTAGGGTTTGAGATATGAGATGATTTGGCAGGTGCCATTAAAAGAGGTGGCCTTTTACTAAAAAAAACACACATACACAAAGCTTGACTGCGTTCAGCTCACTAGTGATAAAGAGAAACTTATTGAAATGAGTGTCTTTGGCAAAATGAATAATCTCTTCCTTTTGTTTAGAGATTTTTTTTTCCCTGAAAATGTGCCAGCTGTATGTTTAATTGCTTCTTTAATGAACTAATATGCAGTCTTTCCCTAATGCAGGGTTTTGTCTTTCTCGGTTTCAATCACCCACTTGACAATATTTTTAATCATAGGAATACAATTAGATGTCTCCATTAATCGCTCGGCTCTAAATGAATCCATTTCCATAGGCATTTTAGCAAGTGATAACTTTTCTCTTGTTCTCCCAGCTGCTTTCCAATGTCTTAATAAAAAGGAAACAGGATATTTAAGGAAAATGGAAATGTCCCATTGCCTGTCACAACTCTATAGAGGAGTTAATGAATAATCCACAGATAAAGCACCGGACAAGGTCTAACCATCTTCTTATTGATTCGAGGATGTTGGAATCCTAAAGCGGCCCTTAAAGCTGTGAGTTGTCAGCCTTTTGTAGGATGCAGGGATGCTGGCATGGGGCGTAAATAGTAATGGGAATTAGCATCTGCACATAAAATGTATTCTTGGTTTTATTTAAATTGAACTTTGTGGAGTGCTTCATCACAAAATATGGAAAGATAAAGCTACTAGACAATGGTTATCATATAAATGAATCTTTCTTGCAGCTGGCATGTAAATTTGTGGAACACCTAGTATATTATTTTATTGCGGAAACACTCTTAGAGTTAATGAGATAAGAGTCACTCTGAATGTTTTTTCTAGTAACACAATATTCAAAATGTACTGGTCTATTGGTGAATAATATATATTTGTACGAGGGATTTTTCATAACATATGTCACCCTCAAGTACATGTTTGAAGGGGTTGACATCCTGATAATTCTATGTCAATTTTTAACCTGCTTATCCATTTCAGGGTAACAGAGTGCTATCTTGGGAGCACATTAGAAACCAATCAGGACTCCAATCTATGGCAAGGTACACTTTCTCTTGTCCTGGGGCAATTTATACCAGCTGATATTATTTGTAGCACATCAAAGCTTGATTATTTTGATCATCTGTACTAATATTTTTTAATGTTAAGTAAAGCAAAACAAAACAAAAAATGAGAGGTATAGAACTATGGCTTCCATAATTCTACAACTGGTAAATTATAAGCTGATTTGGTAAAATCTCTTTTACCACCACATTTCTCTGCATTTTATTCTTACTCTAATGTATATGTTTAATATGGTAGATTATGTTTTTATGTAATTCATCCATCCATCCATTATCCAACCCACTATATCCTAACCACAGGGTCACAGGGGTCTGCTGGAGCCAATGTAATTCAGTAATGAGTATTTTGAATTGTGAACAAAACTAAATTCCACTCTGAGGAAATAAATCAGGATCATCAAGCTGACATTTGAAAGATAGATCTTTTCACGGCTGTGTGTTGAAGTATCATCTCCTCGTCCCTGTGAAGGTCAGGTAGAATACAGTTTCATGTGAAATAAACATGGTAATGCATACCCTTATATGTTTTTAATGGAGCTCTTGCTCTTGTACCACCTTGAACAAACTGCCATCTCGTTCAGTAGTTTGGCTTTTGAATTCTCATCAACATCTAAAACATTACACCAGCGTTTCTCAACCTTTAAGTATTTGCAACCCGAGTTTCCATAACAGTTTTAATCGCACCCCCCTAACATTTTTTTTGAAATGTAGATGCATATTTTATTATACCTACTTAACTTTTATCGATATTTATCTAACTCTGTATTTATTGTTTTAGTATCAGAATGTAGTTTAAGGGGGCGGCACGGTGGCGCAGTGGTAGCGCTGCTGCCTCGCAGTTAGGAGACCCGGGTTCGCTTCCCGGGTCCTCCCTGCGTGGAGTTTGCATGTTCTCCCGTGTCTGCGTGGGTTTCCTCCGGGCACTCCGGTTTCCTCCCACAATCCAAAGACATGCAGGTTAGGTGGATTGGCGATTCTAAATTGGCCCTAGTGTGTGCTTGGTGTGTGGGTGTGTTTGTGTGTGTCCTGCGGTGGGTTGGCACCCTGCCCAGGATTGGTTCCTGCCTTGTGCCCTGTGTTGGCTGGGATTGGCTCCAGCAGACCCCCGTGACCCTATTCGGATTCAGCGGGTTAGAAAATGGATGGATGGATGGATGGATGGATGTAGTTTAAGTTCATTTGTTTTGGTTTCAACAGATGTTTTTTTTTCATATTTTTGATTCTTGTTTTCTTTTTTTCACATCTTCGCGCCCCCCTTTTTGTTACTTCGCACCCCCCTAGCGGGGCCCGCCCCACAGGTTGAGAACCACTGCATTACAGAGATATTTACTGAAAGTGTGTTTCAAATGACAAGTTAAAAATTGACTCTTTTATATTATATTTTAATAGGCACTGGCAATTAGGGTTCTGCAGCCAAACTACTTAACTGCTTGACTGTAATGCCTGCAGTTAACAGGAAAAAAAATACAAAATTGCACAGAACGAAGGCATATAACTTTATAAAGCAATACAAAAAAAAAATTAGATATATCTGAAATTCCTAGTGTGACTTCTTAAATGTGACATGGGAAATATGTCAATTCCAAGTGACATATCTATTGATGAAGGCTATGCCAGCATTTTGCTGTAGAAAGTGAGAATGCAGTCGTCTACCTGGTGTTTGAAAGGACGGTACAGTAACCAGTGAAGGGCGATTCAAATCAGTGATATGTCCCCTGCGATTCTCAGGCAGATGTTTTCCATATACAGGTACACCTTATAATTACTGTAATCATATCATAAGCTTAGTTACTCCTTCAGGCAGCAATTATAGGCTTCCGTCTAATAGATTTGATAGCCAAGTGGTACAACTTAGCATAGCTGCGTTTGTACAGTCAGGGTAGAAGTTATGATCTGTCCACTGTGACCTCATAAAGCAGTGACATTTCTTACTGTGAATACTGTGCAGATTAACTAAATGTGATCACTTGTCTCTCCATTTAAGCACTTTTTCACAGCAAATCTAGAAAGCAGGAAAATTCAACTCCTGTTGCTGATATAGTTGTAATTAAACTTCTAATCATTTTCATATTTATGTGGCATTATGAAGTGTTCATACAGAATGAATTAAGAGCTTTCTGAAAAGGCAATCTACCTCTTATCATTCGTTTACAAAAAACATTCTTGTCTAGTATTCATTTAATGGGGAACTACCTGAACTGAAACAACTTCTTCCTTTAAATGTGATCATTTGATTAAGAGTGAAGTAAAAGATGACTGATCCTTGCTGTGCTGTCAGGTAGCTCCTGTACTTAAACTTAAAAAGATTATACCAGCAAAAGATGAGTTGGCTCTGAGTAAGGAGGAAACAAGCAAGGATTTTTCTGGAGAGTTTCTTTTTTTTAATCAAGATGCAATAACAATCAAGAAGCTAGGAGAGTCAAGACTAATTTAGTTTTGTACTGTGCAAAATTGTACTGTTCACACCAGATATTAAGTAGCACTGGTAAAAGCCAAGGCAGATGGAATGTGTGACTTATTCTGCAGAGTACACGTGCATGAACCCACCTACTAAAAGATCTGTGACAATGCCTCGTGTGGGAATCTGTAAGAATACTCCCTCCATGCACAAGAAAAAGCTACTTATGCTGCATTGCAGTGTTCCCAATAAAGCTACAGTACAGATTTCAAATCAGTATAAATGTGCAAGTATGAGGAGATAATATACATAAACTTTTTAATTATGTTTCGTTTTGTGAAAAATTTTTTTTATATTTGTATATGCACTTTCATACCATGTTTTGGAATAAGAACGAGCTCTCATGACAACACTCCATACTCAAAACAATGCCAAAAATGCTGAGCATAAATGACACTTGCAATAGGTAATATGGAAAGAGAGGGTTTAACACAGGCAGAACACAAAATAAAAAAGAAGTAACCAGAACAGAAACTAACACTAAATACCATGAAGTCATGTATTTTCATCTGTTCTTGTTCATCATGGCACGAGTGGGTCATAACAGGATAACACAGTCCGGCCCTGAGTTTATAGGTATTGAAATTCTGTCTGCCTAGTTTGGTAATTTGCCCATTTAAATATATATTTATCAATATATATTTATCAACACACATACAGTATATATGTTAGTTATATACACAAATACTACAAGTACATATACATACACATGCACACTTTTATACAGTATAAAGGTTATTTGGAACCAACGATTTGCCTTCAGTTCTGTCATGATTTCCAGAAGATATGTTACTCTCAATCAAGTAGTAGCAGTTCACAGAAGAAGGAGTCTAAAGAAGTTTGCTTTCTTTTACTGACACCAGGGCATCTTTATCAAAGCCGTCAGACCGTAGAGATGACAGGAGACATTTAGCAGCATAGCTGGCATTTTTTCAGTTTAGACTGTGAGCACTCCTTGACATATTTTCCCCCTTACCGCCTATGGTCTCTATGTTGCATTTTTCAGCTCATGCAGACTTATGTGGACAAGACTGTAAGACAAATTGGACAAGGCAAGTACACAAGGCAAAGATGGAATGATAGCACCGTAGACCGTCACACTGAGTAACTGCAGAATTTGTTGACAATATGTTCCATACATCAGAAGATATTTTTGTCTGAAAGCAATAACCATTTTTTATTTGCCAAAACTTAATAAAAATGGAAAAGAAAAAGGGGGTTATTCATTCAAAAGGCACCTGCCTGAAAACCTGCAGTAGAGCACAGATTCTGCACAGACGGATAGACATCAGTCACTGAAGTCAGCTTGTACAAATACGTTTTTTTATCATTTCATTAAGAACACCAGAGAGTATGACTGATGGCTAATGGATGGTCAATATATTTTTTTAAATTTTCAACATATTCACTGCCTTATTTATATAACTGGTAATTAATTCCTAATTTACACATCATATAAGCACATTATACATTGGTCTCAACCAATATTTATATTCCACAACATGTCACATACCATAAGTCAAAGTACACAAACACTTCACACAAATTTGCAACTGTATGTTATGATTATATTTATTTATGGTGACATTATGTCTCTTGACTGACACAAGAAGAACACATAAATTCAAATCTTGGATGCTGGATCTGGGAATGCTACCTACTGTGCCACCTATTATTGTAACATCATGTTGACATTAATTTGAATAAAGCTGATGGAACAGATAGATGGCATCATGGTAAGAAACACTATGTCAGCTCCAGGATACTCCAGAACAATAGCTTCACTGCCCAATCACTACCTAATTGCAGTTTACATGTTCTCCCTATATCTGTGTGGCTTTTTTTCTGGGCAATCAGGATTCTTCCTACATCCCAAAGTCATGTAGATTAGGTTGATATATTTCCCAACTTGTACTCTATGCTACTGGGATAGTGTCTGTACCCTGTAAAATTCTAATAAGCAGTTTGAGAAATGATTGGGTGTTAAAAATCGGTTTTTTGGGGATATCTTATCTGTGAGTGGTTTCAGTGGAGCGGGACACCACAAGTTTTCTCTATAATAATTTGGCATGCATGGCGGCTTTATGTTTGTTACTCAGGATAGGTGCTGGATTTGGTCCCCAAGACAGTATATATTTCCTCTTCTTCCTTTTTGTATATCATTACACACTCCACTACTAGACTGAAGCTGCCCTGGAAATAAACACTCTCTGCTTTCATCCTCACTGCCTGATAAATGTTTCATACAAATTCTGTTGCCATCCAACCTCAATTTCATTTCTGCTTTCAAAATGCAATTTTACCCTTGTGTTGTAGGCACAGGCAAAACATTTAAATCAAATTTAGCCAAGGAAATTAATGTCAACTGCAACTTAATCTCCATAACCATTTCCAAATCCATATGCATCTACAATTGCATAAAACAGTGAATCAATGACAACTTAATTACCATGTACGAATTTAAATTAAGCTCCACAACAAATTTAGCAGCAACACCCATTTAAATTTCACTTCCAAATCGAAATCCAGATTCAAACTTAGCTCAGATTTCTTCTCCGAATCCATCTTCAATGGTTTATTTTTTTTTTACTTTTCCTACATACAGTGCAGTAGTGTTCAATCGTATATATATGAAAGAGTCAAATATCAACTTTACATTTACAGTAGATTTACACATTTTAGGAATCCCTGAAGAAGATTTAACTTTCAGAATGATATCTGGATGTGTGTGCAAGTAAGGACAAGAATCAGTGTACTTGAAAAGCTCAATCTAAATGAAAATTTATAAGGATGTTAGCATTATAAAATGCTAGAACCTGGCTTCTTCAGAGCAGTAGATTTTGCTCTACAGAGTATGCTGGAGACACTGCACACTAATGTATAAATACATGAAAAGTAAAGTGTGAGGACAATAATTTCAACTTACTTTTCCATTGATTACACGTCAGAGTCTGTGCATCAGCATGTAAGTCATTAGGTATGATAACTCAAAAAAAACTCAAAAAAAATTCACACAGTATCTAGTGCTGTAAATGCATTTTAAGAGATTGACATTTTTTCATTGTGCCCACACAACAGCACTATGCTTCTGTATTTTTTGATTCACATAGCTTTCCTTATATTGTTACTTTTTCTTCTGATCTTTCTCTTCTTGTTAACCACTCTTTCAAATATAGTGAAAAATGGCAAGTGAATACCCACCGATCTGAGTGGCAGTGACAATAGCTTCCCTAACATGCAGGAGGCACCTTGGTATTATTGGCTAAAAATGCTGAGTCCCTGTTTCAGGAGGCTTCACTTTCCACTCTCATCTAAGACTTGGCCACTCTGTATGAACTGTAATGACTATACTGTATATGCTCCATAATTGGCTCGTCTCCTGTCCACATTGGTCCCTGCTCAGATAGGCAGCGCCCATCATCAAGCTGTATAATGAGCAAAGGTCGGTCAGAAATTAGGTAGACAGGAGGATTTAGAGGACTATATACTTTACCCCTGGTTTTATTAAAGTGAAGCTATGGTAACTGATTGAATACTTGTGCTACGATATTGATCTTATAGTAATTATACTCTTCCGTAATACAAAAAGGCAGCATGCTGACTAACACATACAAGTAGAAATTTCACTGTACTCTGTACATGTAGCAATAATGACCCAATAAACATGATTCAGGCATCTGTGATTTGTTAAGTTATATAAAATAAAAACATCTAGCAAACATATAACTTCATAATTCAAGCCATCATTGCATTTTCTGAGAATGCTTCCTCCAGTAAGTGATTTTGGGGAGCGGGTGTCAGCAGGCCCCGGGCAGAACACCAGTACATCACAGTGACTTTCATTTCACCAAGGACTGTATTCAGATAGTGGGACTG
The DNA here is from genome assembly GCF_016835505.1 of Polypterus senegalus. Taxonomy (NCBI): domain Eukaryota; kingdom Metazoa; phylum Chordata; class Cladistia; order Polypteriformes; family Polypteridae; genus Polypterus; species Polypterus senegalus. The sequence goes on from NC_053165.1 coordinate 62,807,544, forward strand.
AACTGGAGTCTCTGGGCACAAAACACATGAATATTGGATAGACCAGCTAAACTCCATGCCAATGAATTAAACCAGAGCCCAAATCCTGGGTGGTGGCAACACCACATTCAGCATAAAGGTAACATGCATTTCATTCATTAAGTATTGAGGAAAAAATATTTGTGATATCTAGAAAGCTGGCTGCTCACAATGATGGATTTTGAAACTATAGCCATGTTTTAGCTGTAAATTGTCCAACGAATGAACTTAAAGACAGTTTCCTTTTGAACCAAGCTGACACTTTGGGTAATTAACTTTACGGTCTCTCATTCCTCTTAATGACAGGCTGACAAAACTTCCAAATGATCCATCATCTGTTCTCCTAATCGCTCTTGCTACTGAAATAAACGCTGAACGTTTTTGACATTGTTGTCTGGGGTAGCTGCAGTCTGGAGCGTTGCTTGCCTGATGTTTGTCATTCTTCCTATTTGTTGGTTTAAGTAATTAATTACAAATTAATGAATAAATGCAATGCTCTGGGGTCCAAAGATTTATGATTGGCACTTTCCCTAAAGGCCCTGCCCTCCCCAACCTATGCAAATAAGTCAGAAATGTTAATCTAGGAATCACTCAGATTGCCTGTCAAAGAGTCAGCACATTAATAAAGATTTAATCTGCCCTGGAATAATGGACTTGTAATTTGCAAAGCCAGAATTGATTAAATTCGGGCAGTCTACAATATAATATTTTATTTATGGTATGCTATCTGTTTGCTCATTTGTTATATTACCAGGATTACTTTCATTGTTTCCTTTGCATTTGTCAGCGCTTATTTTTAACATGTTGGTGCTATGCTAATTTAATTACCAATATCATTAACAATTCCTCCATAAATTCATAATATTGCAGCCAACTGTGGTAGATAGAACTACTAGAGATATGTAAATTATGTAATTAAACTCCAAATGACACAAACAATAAATTGATCATTAACCTCTTCTAAATAGGAGCAGTGCTTATTCATGGCTACATTTATGCCCACGGGCATATTCCAGTCACCCTGACGTCACGTTTAAGCTCGAGTAGGCCCGCTCTCCACAGTACCATTCCCAGGCAAGCACTCACATCATTCCCTATCATCAGCTCTTCCTGCTGTTGTTTATGTCCTTGATTTTAAGTATAAGTAAGAAAACAGACCTAGCCCTCCACTCATTTGAAGCAAGGCACTGCTTTGTGTGATATCTCAGTCAGCTCTGAGCTGCACTGCATGGCACCCTCTACTGGCCACTTTATTCAGGTTCCTATAGCAGTCTGCTGTCTGACAAGTACAAAGTTCAAAGTGGACTGAAAAGTGTAAACATCAAAAGGCACAGGGCCATGGAATTGGACACAAAGAGTTTTCAAAAGGGTCCAGGACAGCACCAAAGTTCTGAAATACAAACCAAAAATCAAGTCCAGAAAAAAAACATGAAAATATCCCAACTTTGCTAGATATATGTAAGGTTTTACAATGAATCTTAAAATGTGAGTACCTGCGATACTGTGATGCCATCTTTAATAGTCTCTGCAAGTCAAGACAACACATTGCCATCTAGCAGCTGACCTGTAACAAATGCCATTGTGAATAACAAAATATACATCTCCCAAAAGTGAACTCAAAATGCCACTGCAATAATGTCACCAATGAAAATATAAAAAAATTTACATTTATAACAACAAATAATATGTTTAACAAGTCAAAATTCAGTCAAATTATCAATGGCAACAACCTTTAGGTCTTGTATCACCTGGCAACCAAAGTTAAATATGCCTTTAGATTTACTTGACTAGTGCTGGTCACTGGCAGGCAAAGGGTTTCATCTTCATTGGGCATACCAAGAGTGCTTTATGTGTGAAGGTCAGGAGATAAGGCTGCACATGCACACCAGTATTCTTAAGGACAGTTGTGACCACAGCAGCTGTGTATGGCCTGCATTGTCCTGCTGTAAGGTTAGGGCATGTTGCCTAATGTACAAAATGAAGATTTGCTGCCCAACCTCATCCCTATAATGCTTCTACCATATAATAACAATAACAATAAGATCTCACTGATGTGGGTATTATGTCTGCATGCTGTGTCAGCAACTGTATAGGTGGCAGATCTCACAGACAGACCAGATATGATGTGTTGGACCTGCTATGGTGCAATCAAACAACAGCAATCAGATCTTGGACAGTGATAAGTCCTGCCACTCTGCTGGAAGCAACCTGCAGTTGGGATCCAGTGGACTGGCTGAATCCATATGTGTCTGGCAATATTGGCACTTGACAAGCCTGCCTACAGAATACCAATGCTTCTGGTGACATTTGAGCCATTATGGAAATCACAGGTAGGTGTCTTTTGTGCTGCTTGGTCGGAGCTTAGAATGAAGGTCTCTTTAAAGGTGACCTGATCAGTCATTGTTCCACCTGGTACTTCTTGGCTGGTTGTAGTAATTGTGTTATCATGTATAAGAGTACAGTGGTTAAAATGCATCACTGCACAAGTTACATTTCTGGTCACAGGACTAAAACAAATTGACACTATTTTGTAAAAGCTTCCCAGCTGTAACTATAGTTTTTCCATTCCAGAAAATGTTGCTTTTCATTTTTCAATCAGTATATAAACTCACACAAGGCAATCGGCAAGTGTCAATTAACAACTTACAGATCTCTAGGCATGTGGGAGGAAAACTGGAGTACCTGGAGGGCAAGCAATGCAGGCACATCTAGAACATAAAGACTCTTCATAGATGATAGATAGATGATTATAATGATAATATGATAATAACCAATGGGTCACTCCAAAAGGTTTATAATTCCAAGTAAAAAATAACAAGCTAATGTACTGTATGTTACATTACTTCAGACATGTTTGCCTTATATTTTTTGTGCCAAATGACTTTGGAATGGTTGGCAATAGATTTTTTTACTATATTAAGCAGCAAGACAACCCCTTTTTGTTGCTCAAGTTGCTTTATTAAGGTCAGTTCTAAAGGTAGCAGGTTATTTAGCTGGGCCACCCCCTCGACTTTTCAATCCATCACTTTATAATGAAGAAAACACAGGCGCACTGAGTCTCGACAAACAGCCCATTCTGTCGGCATGATGGATGGCAGCTCGGCACAGAGAATATGTTTCTTGTCTTCCAACAATAAATGCTCCCGTGTCCCAGTGGTGGGAGACAGGGATTCCCTCCTTTCCACTTACACTGCCGTCTTTGCTGTCATTCGGGGAGCTTCTATAGCATATATTTGCATAACTACTGTTTTATGTCTGCCGTCATTTATGCATTTAGTCCACAAGCATTTATTTATGGATTTATGCCACTATTTATTTGAGTTCTGCCTTTGTTCATTTCTGCATACTTTATACAGTTCCATTTTTTACAGACCCACAATTACTGTTTTATGACAAAACAACTTTGCTTTGGCATTCACTAATTTATGTATTTCCACTTGCATTTATATAAGTTTATTTACATATTTTTGCATAAATTTATTGAACTATTCAGTTATATTTTCTTCAATTTCTCCTTTACTCATAACTCAGAAATTTGCATATGCATGCCTATATTTATCCCTATAGTTTTAAATTGTTGTGCATGTGTTAGCTTTTTTTACAATGTACTTTTGAGTATTTTCCACATTTATTCTTGCATTCACATGTTTCCTTATCAGTCCCCATGACCCTAAATTAGAATAAAAAGGTTATAAGAATTAACATATTGTGGTGGACTGCCAGGACCTTTACTCAGATGAGTTGCCTTCATACTGGAAAGTCCGGGGGAGAGAGCATGCACAGGGCAGTATCTCCCCTGGGTTTGCAGCAGTGGCCCCGATTCGCACAGGGCATCATGGAACTTGGAGTTTGCCAACTCAGCCCTGCTGGGTTCCGTGGGTGTCGCCAGGGGGTACTGCAGGGAAGGCTGAGCCCCACTTCATCAGGCTCTAATCTCACCTGGAAGTGCTTCCGAGCCATGCTTACGGGATACTAGAAGTACTCCCAGGTGCTGTATAAAAGGGACTAGCTGCCTCAGCTAGTCGGGAGGAGGAGTACAAAGCTTGCTGGAAGGAGTATAGAAGGCAGAGAGAGAGGGAGGGAGGGGCTTAGAGAGAAGAAGACAGAGAGTGGCAGATTGCTTTATTGTCCTAACTGTGATTATTTGTAATTGTGTTTGTACTGTGGGAAACTCTTACAGACTGGAGTTTCTCAAATAAAAGCCGTGTATTGTGCTGGACTTGTGCATGTGTCTGTCTGTGGTGGGTTTGGGAAGCTGGAACACCCTCTGATGGCCACAATATTTATTAGTTCATTTATTTATTATGAGGTTATGGGGCTGCATTGGGTCAGATCCTGACTGGTCATCGCCTGTGTGTTATTTACATGTTCAACCCAAAGACTTGCAGGGGAGGTTGATGGCTGACCCAAATCAGCCCAGAGATAGTAGATGTGTCACTGACACCCCATCCAGATATCAACAACAACAACATTTATTTATATAGCACATTTTCATACAAAAAGTAGCTCAAAGTGCTTTACATAATGAAGAAAAGAAAAATAAAATACAAAATAAGAAATTAAAATAAGACAACATTAGTTAACATAGAAAAGGAGTAAGGTCCGATGGCCAGGGTGGACAGAAAAAACAGAAAAAAAAAAACTCCTGACGGCTGGAGAAAAAAATAAAATCTGCAGGGATTCCAGGCCACGAGACTCCCCAGTCCCCTCTGGGTATTCTACCTAACATAGATAAAATAGTCCTCTTTGTAGTTAGGGTTCTCACTGACTCACTTGATGTTGATGGTTATACAGACTTCTGGCTTTTAATGTATCCATCATTGTTGGAACATCACAGTGCTTTGAGTAGATGGTGGTGGCACAAGCCACCACCAAAAGGACACCGGAAAAGGAAACAGAAGAGAGAGTAGAGGTTAGTACAGATTTTACAGCCACCATGAATAGTTATTATAATTAATATGTTAATTAATTAATAATTATTATATGGCCTCTGCAACTTGATTTAGCACCTGAAAAGCAGGTTCAGTGGAGGGATTTTATTTTGTGACACTTATTTATTTAACTAGTTTTATTTTACAGTATTATTTATGCTGCCGTTCATTTTCTATTGTTATTTAATTGAGAATATTCTATTATTCTGACATAATTTTAAGTAGGTTTCTAATTAACTAGTGTTTGTTTGTTTTATAGAGCACCTTTACATAACAAACACTACCCCATGGGACCTTTTATAAGTATAGATCCACAGTACATCTCTTTACATATATTTTTACAGGTTAGGCAACTTGCTGTTATTTTGTATTACTCGTTTACAACATCATCAATATTCTTAACACACAATCCATTTTAGGTCTAGGGAAGGCTGGGATCTGTTCCTGTACCACTGGGCACAGAACAGTAACCAACTATATCAGGTGCCAAAGACATTGGCGTGGTGGATGTGTGCCTTGAAGATCCTTAGTCTTATGTGAGCATCTTATAGTTATCCATGGCAAAAGGTCTAAGGGGAGAGGGAAGACAAAAGAACAATCCATTAGAATCAAAAAGACCCTCATTGGAGCAGGGGTGGTGGGGCTGTCTCCTGGAGCCAGGTTTGGGAGATGTGTTTACCAAACAAGCATCTGTTGGCCAGGTGGTCCACATAGCCCAGTTAGGTTCAGCCCCTAAAAACTGTATGGAGCAGGTGATGTGGGCTTACAATTCATAAGCTGAAGGGTGAAAATTAAGCGTAATAAAAGAGTGAGACAGAACCAGACTTACTAGACCAAAGAAATGGAAAGTGGCGCTGTGACATGGATTGCAACTTCTCTTGAGGGATGGACCAGGAACTCATGCAGTAAGCGTTGAGGTGAGGTAATAATCATGCTTTTTAGGGTGCTGGAGAGTGGCAGCTTGTTGCATGTTGATTAACTCATGCAAGTAAAAATGTCACTGTACTCTGTAAAACTAACAATAATGACCCTATAATAAACATGGCTCACTTATACATCAACACACATGAATTCAGGAAGGTCACTGCCAGCCAGTAACCTAATCTAGAGCCCAAAGCCTATGAGGTGGCAACACTGTGGCCTGCATAAGGAAGTATGCATTTAATTCAGGGAATACTGAGGAATATCTATTTCTGATAACGACAAAGCTGGATGCTCCAAATGATAGATGTTGTAAATACTTCCTGTTTTAGCTGTACATTTCCCAATATTTTAACTTAAAGTCAGCGTCCTGTTGACCTAAGGTGACACTTTGGGAAATTAACTTTACTGTCCTTAATTCCTCCTAATAAACAGCTGACAAACCTTCCAAGCAATCTGAGATTTTTCAGGTAATGAAGACAGAAGTTTTGAGGTAAGTTAGCTTCACACACTGATCATGATGCCAGAGAGTGGCTACGCATTGTGTATGGATTGGTACATGCAAGTAAGAATTTCACTGTACTCCATAGACAGGACAGTGCACCCCCTATAACCCAATTTGTGGCGTAAGAGTTCACTTATTTGGTGTTACGTTGAGAGCATTCAATGATTATACTGTTCTCCATAAGAGTATGCCTTGTCTCCTATCCTGTTCATGATTGTTATGTATTAAATAGAAAGGCTCAGTCAATGCTTGAATGGTATCAATTTTAAGAGCCCAAGGACTGCATCTCTGCTATTTTGAAATGATGTCATCCTGTTTGCCTCATCTTATTGAACTGTGATCATGGGTGTACACTGGAATGGAAATGTGATGCAGCTGTGTTCAGAATTAGAATCTCTGAAACTGAGGCCTTGGTGCTGTCCCAGAACAGAGTAACTTGTTCCTTGCAGGAGTGAGCAGTTGACCCAAGTGAAGGAGTTGAAGTAACTCAGGGTCTTATTCAGGAGTCAGGGTAGAGGTGACCGTGAGACTGACCAATGAATCAGTGCAGCAGGAGCAATTTTATGAATTTTGGAACAGACCGTGGTTAATGCAGTCAAAGCTAAGCCCACTTCCCTGTCCTCATCTGTGTTCTGGGTAATGTCTGAAGAAATGTGATTGTGAATAAAATTTGCCAAGTTCATAGGCTTCATAAGTGCATGTGCAAATTGTTAGTATTGGAGGACCTCTGCATCAAACTGCTGCTGCTGTGGATCAAGGTGAGATAGTCAAGGTGTTTTCTGGCTTGTGCTCGGGATCCTCTCGGGATGCCTAACTCAGGTGTACAAGGAGTTGAGGTGTTCTTCAAGCAGGGCTGAAAGAAGTTCCTATGGACAGGGAGGGCTGGTCAGTCCACCTCTGCCTTGGTGTGCTGATACCATGACACTAACTAGGAATAGCAGAACAAAAATGATGATGATGAAAAAATAGTTAAGAAATAGCCAACCTCCAAACCTACAGAGGACCTAGCAGTCTTTTGTGGGGTGAGTGACTAATTGCGAAGAGAGCTACAGCATGAACTGTTGTACGATATACAATGATAAAAAAAGAAAATTTCAAAGCTTACCATTTTGCAGGTATCTATTGCTGACCATGTAGAGTTGGGTACTCTGGTTTTACGTTCATGTTGATTAGGTCAATTGGCTCCAGTGTAAGTATGAGGGTGTGCATCAGGGGGTTCTGAGGTGGACTAGCACTCTCTCCAGGTATGTATTCAGTGCTGCTGGGTTAGGTTCACACATTCCTTACTTGGATTAAGTGTGTAATTTGTTATATTTAAAATGAGGCAAAATTGGATATTTCGAATATAAAACAAAAAATGTAAACTGTTCATAAAAACAAGCTTTAATGTATGTTTTGCCTAGGAGCCTTTCCCTGTCAGTGCAAGGCACCGGGTGCATGATTGAGTGGGATATCAGTCCAAGGGGCAATTCAGATACTGCACAGGGGTTCCCTCCTTATTTATTCTCAAACTCCCTGATGGACCACCGTTACATTTTAAGAGGTATCCTGACAGTCAAGATAGGTCCTGGATTCCTCAGACCCTGAATTGATGAAGCAAGAAGAAAAGCACATTAATAGCACATGTACCAACACCAACAGGAATGGAAATATAAAAGATTGTAAAATAAAATAACTGCAGTGATATGTTTTGGTAAGTTCAGCCGCACATCCTGCTGCTTAAAACCCTGTGTTACTGCTGCCTTTCTGTCGCATCCTTGCATCTTCACTTCCTTCTTCTGGAACACAGCCTATTTTTGCCTCCATTGTGAATTCCCCAGACCTCTCATAAATTAAACATTGATAGTTTGAGATTCTGACCTCTGTTTTGCATCGCCTTGTCAATTTACATGAACAAATAATTTAATAATAAAAAGGTGAGCATAGTGCAAAAATAAAGAAACAAAGAAAGAAAAGATGAAAAAAAACAAGCAGTCTGGGCATTTTAGCTTTTAGGTTATGTTTTCATTTAATACGAGCTGTTTCCCTCTAATGAAAACGTTCCATCATTCCTCTGCAAGAGATTTCTATCCGCACACTCTTGGCTATCAGCGGTATTAAAGTGACAGGGATTATTTACAATGCTGCTCTCTGGTGCCAGGGATATTCAAGGTACAATTTCCTAATGGATTCTAAAAGGCAAAAGGTTTGATGGGAGAGGCACATTCTCATTTATAAGAATGAAATGAAAAACAGATATTGTAATTCCAAAGTCATCATCGCTTAATGCACCCCCTGCTTTCAGGCAGGCACAATCAGTTCAGAGATAAACTACTAAGAAGAAAATGACAAATAAAATCCAAAGGGCAATATGATGGCATTATTTAGGTTTTTTTTCCCAGCAGATGGATCAGTAGATATCATTTTCTATGTTTTTTCCTTCCACATTAGCTAATACCTATTACACACTCACATATCCCATCTTTACCTAATCTTATTACACTTACTTATTTAGATGACTCTTTCATCCAAGGTGACGAGGTGAAAATAACAAGTAAAAAGAACTAAGCGATGGCTTAAATGCCTTGCTCAAGGTCCGACATCAGGTGCTGGTGGTATGGATTGAACCAGTAATCTTAATTGACCATAGAAAGAAATAGAAAGACATAGAAAGAAAGAACGTTTCACTGTATATAGCACTTTTCCATAGTTAGTACCATCTTGAGGTGCTTTAAAGATAATGTGATTCACTCAGGCTCACAAACCGGGCCAGTGGCAGAGCTTGAACCAACACCCATGAGTGTTACAGTGCAACATTTTAATTACTGGGGATCTTACTAGACTACTAGATCTTACTACTTACATACTAGACATTTTTAAAGTATGGGAAGGGTGCCTCTTCACCACCAGCCTTAGGCAGGGGTGTTCATCTCATGGGTCAGCTGTTAAATGGGCCAGGATAAAACAATGCAATCAACTATGCCACTTAAAATTAATAACCCCATTGAAATATACTTTACAGAGTTTACTACAGAGATTAGCCTCAAGGTAGTAGTAGTAGTAGTAGTAGTAGTGCTAACACCCAAACTTAAACTGTTATATTTAATTTGAATCTATACAACCAATCAAGATTTTTTAACTGGTGATATTATATAATGAGTCCTTTGCACACTATTCCTTTTAGACACTGGGCTATGCTATGGAGATATTAGCTAGCGTGTTATCAGACCTTCAGTATGAGATTTTTCCTTTTTTATATGATGATATATTTAAACAGCCACATTCAGTTAGCCTGAAATTTTTGCACAGTAATTTAAATTACTTTTTATTTGCATGAAAGCTACTACAGAAATTCTCTGGTGAGCTCATAGACTGAATCAGGGAACAGTGGAATGGGTGATGGTTTTCTTCACCAGCGGCGTGATGGACTCACAGGTGGGTTTATTAGGTGATGGAGTAGTGGACTGATTGCTTGGATTGATAGGCCTTTATCAAATAAGTAACAGAAGGGCTGTCCGTGAACTTGTTTTAAATGTTGTCTCACTGCTTTGTCTTGCTTGACGTTAAACTGTCTCTTGCGAGACATCAAATTGTCTTCCGAAAAGGTCACGTCATGTCTCCCTACTCCCCCTCCCAGGATTTTTTTATAATAGAGAGATACCCTTGTATTTTATTTATTCATTATTATTTTCATCATTATTTTCATCATTATTTTCATCTGCTTTTCTTGGTTTTTAATGATTTCTTTGACATTTTCTAAAGCACTTCAAGCTACATCCCATGTATGGAAATGTGCTACAGAAATACATGTTGTTGCTGTTGTTAGTAACCACTTTAAGAACAGTACTACATGGATGAAGGTTATCCATTTTCATCCACTGATTATAATAAATGAGTCACCTGGCTGAGGAGTCACAGTATGCATGTTAAATAAAGTGGCAGAATTGCTGATCCTTGGTATCTCAAATTAGCAGCAGAGAAGCACTGCTTCTCTTTCCATTTTCAGAATCAATCCAAATAGAAATTATTTCCAGTGTCTATTATAAACAGTAGGGGATGTCCTTAATACCCCAAAGTCTCTCCACAATGTCCAGGAGGGTCTCCAACATGACTTAAGGTTCCCTGCTGTCATAAATGCACCGAGCCTCATGCTGCATGTTCTTGCTTGTGCCTGTACTTAAATTGAATTTGGAAAAAAAGACTAATGCCTATGAAGCAGTAAGAGCATTCAAGTGTTTGGTAGTCAACTTGCAGCTCCCTATTGAAGCCTTAATGTGATGGGAAGTCAATCTGCACAGCTCTCTCTCTCTTGCTCTGCTGCAAGTGTCCAACATTAACTTCAGGTAAAGTAAAAAAAAAATAGAAATCAATCAGCCTAATTAAGAAAACTTTGTATGCTCATCAGGTTCACCGGCTGGTTTAAGCAGAGTTAATGAGAAGTGCACATGAGAACACAAGGCAAGTGCTTCCAATTTGTTCCATTTCAGCTTTTATTAGGCCTGTGCTGCACCTGTGTTTACAAAGTGCAAATGTGGCTTATCTAAAATAATATTCCGGGGTGGGGACTAATTTGGCACCATTGTTTTCATCCAGTGGTGAGAAAATTACAAGGACTGTGCATTCACATTGTTACTCATTTAAATTCAATGCCATGGCTGATTTTCTTGGGCAACATTTTTGCATAAATACCCAAAACTCCAAGCCGAAAGTCAATCATGATTTAAAACTGCTAAGAATTAGCTGATATTATACATTTTTAAGGTTTTAATCATTAGACAGTGAAATGCCATGAATCTTGTAGTAAATAAATTAAATAGGGAAACAAAACACAAACTATGTATTTACATAAGTGCCCTTTATCTAATATTGCTTGCATGAAAATTGTCCAAAAATAGGGGAAATCATTAATATTTAAACTGGACTGTATTTATTTTAATTTACAAAACAGTGTCTAAACCTAAAATACCAAATTTTGGATGCAAGGAATAACAACACCATCAGAGTAAATATACTCTGTCCGTTTACTTGTACTAAATAATGTGTTAATTAATTTGCACTAGTGGCTCAGTGGTTTGCACTGCTGTTTTACATCTACATTAAAAAGAACTCACATCGCAACTCACTCCCTCTTTGTCCTGAGTCTACAATTTGTCATTTATCTCTTCAGTATTTCTCCGGATACTTTGGTTTTCCTCCTGGCCCCAAACACAGACAGACAAACACCAGATGTCCAAGAAACACACACATTTAATATTTTTGAAGTGTATATAGCACCTAGCAATGCCCTTCTAGACAAACACTCAGTCCCTTTCTTTCTCTTTCTTCTTCTTTTCTGTTGCCCTCACTCCTCCTCTCACAAGCTCTGTCTTCTTCCTCTCGGCTCCGGCTCGATTAACGAAGTGAGGCGGCCCCTTTTATAACACCACAAATGTGCTCCAGGTGCTTCGCAATGATCTGCTGCAGTCCAGGGCTCCATAATCCTCTGGGCACCCCCTGGCAGTGGCCCCGATGCAGACCAGGGCGGCTGCCCTCTTGTGGTCCAGGAGAGGTATTGTCCCTCTCCTGGTCCTTGCAGGCGTCCCGGCTGGGCAGGATCCCCAGCCGTCCACCACAGCCCATATTGGCCTTATATCACAAAGCAAGTGTGAAAAGGAAACCGCTCAGTCAGAGAGTAAAACACAAAAATAAGAGTTGTTGAGCTTCACCAGATGTCTTCTGAAAACAAAAGGGCATGGCCACATCCTGCAAGTGAATATAAGGCCAACATTGTTTATTTTTTAATAAAAGAAAGAGACCACAAAATTATGAAAAACTTTTACTCTATGAAATCAATTGTTTTTCTTAGGCTATCACTGGTCACTAATTGTATAGTCGGTAGGATGCCATCATAAGATGGCTGTAATTTATCATTAATATATGATAAAATCAAACGTCATAATATTATTAATATTTTCTAATATACTACCTTCACAGGCTATTGTGACTTACATTCTGATAATATCTCTAGAGATTTGGCATTATTAAAAGTCATTATGTAAAGTGTTGTTAGCAGGGAGAAAGAGATGCCAAGATAAGAGACAAAAAATAATGTGTGAGACAGAGAGAGATAAGATTTAAATGACATGCAGGAAATTCAGAATCTTAGGAACGTACCATCTGCTCATCAGGAACTTTGATAAATGCAAGAATTAAATTGACCAATGAAAACTTCTTTCACTTTAAAAGATAAAAGTGATTGCATCAGCTCCATGTGTCTAAGGAGAAATGAAGGAATTGTTTTTTTTTTTTGCAACTTATAACCTTGACAAAACAACTGAGGCAGTATATGAGACTTGTCAGGGACAAGAGACAAAATCGTTCAGAGAGATCCCCATACCAAAACTTCACGGAACATTTATACTGCAAATGGCATGCATAGACAAGAACTTGAAGCATAGTTACAGGGTTGTATTTTTTGTCATCTGTAGTCTTACTGAACATAAATTTGGAAGTATGGCAATCTGGAAAGAGAGATTTCTTCATTCTGTTTCCATTACTTTTTCAAGGCTGTATGTCAACAAAAATAGTAAACGATGTGGCTGATGAGAGAACTCACAGTTTTTAGTTTAAAGATGTAAAGCACTTGTTTGACATTGAGATGTATGTAGCAACTCTGTAACAAGTAAGATGCTTTGGCCCAATTATAGCTCAGGCAGTGCAGTATTCCTCCTGCAGTAGCCTATATCTAAGCAAAGGCAAATTACCACAGTCCACAGGGTAGTTTGCCTTCAAACAACACTCATAGCTTTCAGCTGAAAATTACATAGAGCATCTATTGATCAACAGTTGATTAATAGCATGTCATCTGGAGGCCTCCAGGGTTTCCATTTGTTTTTGTCAGGAAAACCATACTTCTGACCCCTAACTTTTTGCTTTCCTTTTCTAACATGCTCTGTTTATTCCAGCCTTGGCTAATCAATATCTAGTCTCTCAATAATTCTTGCAAATGACCTCAGTAAGGGGCAAGAATTGCACGCCTGTGAGTGATTTGTTAGGAAGGTTCAGGCAAAAGTACAAATTGGTTAAGAAGTTTGCAGTTAGCACTGCTGAACATGCAGCAGATGATGGCTCACAATTTTGCCCATGAAGACAATCTCTACATCATTTATTCTTGAGATTCCACCCATCTCTTCTCTAATTTAGTTTCCTAGCATTGTCAAATAAATACTGTAGAGAAGAGATGAGGAAAAAGAGGTTCCATTATGACTGCATCTCTATTCTTAATTGTCTATAAAGTTCCATCTAAATGCTGCTTGTAAGGATCAATTTCTCTGTAGCGTACTTTCAAATAATAACTTTCCATTGCTCTTATGAAAGTCCAATGCTTCATACATTTTTCTTTGATTGGTTCATTGGTTTACGTCCAAATGACTTGCATAAAATACTGTAAAAGTCTGTTTTATCATATTCTTATTCTTCCTATATTTTTTGGTTTAGCTATTATCCTTGAAATTTCTATGTATGTGACAACTGTCCAATCTTGCTTACAGGACCTCTTAGTCATTTCCTGGTAAATTTTGTGTATTATGTCAACTTTCTTCTTGTACATCCCTTGTTTACTTGACCATCTCAGTAGTTTTCTAAAACCAATTCTTGTAATTAACTGTTGTTACCTCTAAATTATTCTCTCATGCTTTCAGTCATCAGTAGTTCTCCAGGCCTATTTCTCCCTGTCAGTTTCCTTGAGGTCCCATTATTTTCTCTTCTGTATCTCATGAATGTACTATATATATTTCTCTTTCGCTGATTTGTAATGTAGATCTCCCCGTCTGACACTGAGTCACCATCAACATTCCATGTTTTTTTTCATGCCACTCTTGCCACTGGCTTCTCCCTTTGCTCTGATCCCCATCCAGTTCTATTTTATGAATGTTTATGTACATTCTACTAACTAAAAGTAGTGTTGTTCTGAAAGTAACTAATCACCACTTTACCCTACATATTCCAGCATTACCATGATTAATATTTGTTTTATTGCTCATTCCTGATTGCACATTTGTTGCACTGGTAGATTTTTTTTGTGTTGTTGTCGTACTGTTGTGTACAGTGGTTTAATGAAGAAGTAACAACAGCTCAGGGGATGCCAGGCACCTGAATCAACTGATCACAGAGGTCAGTTTTTGCAGAACTGACCTGAACACATTAGAGACAGTGACAGAAAAGACAAGGATGGCAAAATCTTCACATTTAATTGTTTGATACTGTTAATATTCATTTTTGAAATGTATATATCCCAACATGTCAAGAATACACCCGATATTTAATGTAGGCATAAAGATGGCACAATAACACCAAGGATACAGAGCAAGTCCGTCATAAACATCTCGGATACAAACTCACACTCACATTCACATAGATAATGCAAGGTGTAGGAACTCAAGTTTAGCCCATTTCGTATTTTTGGTTTGAATACAAAAAAAAGCCAAAATATGCAGGCTCTGATACAGTGCTATTGTTCCAAGACCACATATTGTTTAATTCCCTTTGTTTAATTGACTTTTAATAACATCAAATTACTTAGCATTTCTCTTATTCAATCCAAAAGCCTATTTTCAATGTGGCTGGATAATTCACAGTGACCTGAAACCCATAAATTAAAGTAAACAAATGTACTGATTAATACAGGCAAACAAGCATGTCCATTAGCAGTTTCCTAAATCTGTACAGTTCGGAAAAAAATTACCTGTCTATTTGGAATAGATGTGTTTTGTAGAACCTTTTGACAGCTCCTTTTGCCCATGATTTAAATTTTTGTTTAACCCTCAAAATTTTCACCCAAACCAGTGACAAAATTAGCTAAAAATCAACTTTTAAGATGAGAGACGGATTACAAGATCTGAAGGGGCCTCACAGATAAAATCCAAGAATGCCCTCCCACATTTACCAGCACAAACACTTTGCCATATTTTTATTCTGGCACTCTGGACCTGAATCTGATGGAAATTAAGAGTGACACAGAGCTACTGGCGCTGCAGCCAATTACTTTTTTTATTTTTGCTTCTGGCTTTTTTGGTTAAATTAAGCTTCTGTTTTAAATTGCTGTTAGTGACCTTTCAACATTTTCCATGACGAGCATGAACTTTTTCCATTTAGACTTTTTCCTAAAGCATTTAACTGAACTGGTTAATTGATTTATCAAATCAGATGACCCTCCTAATGCCATTAAATAACAGTCATAGGTCTAAAGAATGTACCTTGTGAAGTTTTCAGCAGAATATTTACCTTCACTTGTGACCTTGAGATACCACTGGGATATGAGCAGCTGCAAAAATGTCAAGTGTGTATTTTTTGCAGATATTTGATTGTAAAGGGTATTTTGGTTTCTATAAAAAATAAAGAAGTATAATAAACATTAGTTATTGTTTGTAGATATTTTCTTCAGTCAATTGCAGATAGTTTTATATCTTTATTTCTCAATGACATGATTTTAACCTGCGGTGGGCTGACGCCCGCACTGCCCAGGGTTTGTTTCCTGCCTTGTGCCCTGTGTTGGCTGGGATTGTTTCCGGCGGACCCCCGTGACCCTGTGGTTGGGATATAGCGGGTTGGATGATGGATGGATGGATGATTTTAACATTTTGCTAAAGTATTTTGCAAGATGTTCTTTGTAGAATATTATTGGTGGAGTGATTGAGTCAGGTAATGAGTGAATGTTTCTTCTGGAATGTGACCAAGAGGATATTTGTGTCATGACCTTTACTGTCTTTTTTCAGTTTATTGAATGTTACTTTCTTTTATGTTATTCTGCGGGGTTTATTTTGTTTTTTCTTTGCTTTGGTATAGTCAAAACCATTTTGTGTAAGACCTTGAATGGCCATGTTTTCTGATAATGATGCAGCTTCTAGCATCCTATCTTTGGATCCCAACACAAAAATTAGTTAGCAGTAGTTAGAGACCAATAAAACATCTTCAGCAAGAATTTTCTGCTATGTATTCTTCTGCCTTGATTTTGGCTACACATTCCTCGTTTTCACAATTGTTCTTTCTTTGTCCTTAACTCAATTTTTCTATTTGTAAAAACTTGATTGATTTGTATGGATTGCAATAAAATTAATAAAATATATATAAAAAAAAATGGTTATTTCTTGCCTTTCCTGATTTTTTTTTTCATTGACTTCATGTTTAGCCTGCTGTTTTTGTTCCTTTCATGTCCTAGTTCTTTGCTGTCTTTCTCTTATATCGGGGAACTTGGCCTCAACACAGAGCTCATTACAGTTTTAAGACTGAATGATTGCTTTTAAGTTAGAATTTGACTATTAGTGAGTCACTGAATGTTACCTTGGCTAGCCCTGCAGCTCTTAAACCAGATATTATAAACTGGCATTTTGGGAGGCCTCTACATAAAACAGACTTCGACAATATGTTTCCCAATTGTTATTGTCCTTTGCGTAGTTGACATAAGATCTTCACCAATGTGAAACACCAATAAGTACAGTTAAACATGAGAAAACTGTGGCCGTGAAACAATTTTGGGAATATTGGATTGAATTCAGTGACGATTGCCAACAATAATGAAAGAAATAATAGTTGTTCTATCAATTAGCACTTTAGCAGCCACATTTTTCTATTTTAAGATGAACTTAAACATGTGATCTGCCCTTGGCCATGGCTGAGCTTTAGCTAATGCTCTTCCCCAGAGTACTTTAACTCCTAGAAGTTCCACTTTGGTTTTAGTCTTGTGCTGCTGGGCCTTTCTGCTTTGATCACGTCCAGTTCTTTTCATTTGTAACTACTGACCTTCTTTTACAACCATTATGTTATGACCTGAGACTGAATAAACCACAGACAGGAGGCTGCTGTTCAACTTTACCTGCTGCCATCTCTAATTAAAACAGATGCAGTGCTCTGATAACAGAATCTGTCACATATTGGTACTGGAAGACTATTACCCAACAACCAATTCAGCCAAGAAGCTGGAACATGACAGTTTGTCCCAAATGAGAATGGTCCTGGTGGCAAAAACAGGTGTCTTCAGTGCAGCATCCTGAGAAACAAAATCCACAACAAACTCTAGTGAATATGCCTTACACTTTGAGCTATTCAGTTTCAAAGGTTGGTGTCAACCGTTACGTTCATAATTTACATGTGTCATTCATATGAGAATTAAAAAACAAAATCAGTCCCAAAACATTACAGAATGATTTAATCCTCCTGTTTGGCTGCAGTATTTACAGGTTAGCTGTAAGAAATTATTGAGCTACTCATATTCACATAGACATCCATCCCTGACACCTTTACTTCTACTATGTAAATCACTATTCTCTCTCTAATCTGAGCTAAAAGGAGTCATGAAACACGCTGCATTTCCAAAGAGCAGTATCAATTCCCCAATGTGAATCTAAAAATGTTACAAAAATGTAAAATTGCCACACATCACCAGTTAGAATTAGACCTAAACTACTGTGAATGTACTCTCCATTACATTTACATTCTCAAAAGGACTGGAGCATATCCCAGCAACATGGGGCGCAAAGCAAGAAACAACCTTAGACAGGGTGCCAGTTCATCTCACCCACACACAAACAAACACTCACCATCACTGGGGATGGTTTAGAGTTTCCCATTCACCTTATTGGTCATCTCTTGGCATTTTGGAGAAAATCTAGAGTACCTAGAAAAAAGACACACAAGAGGAATATGCTTACTTCACATAGACAGTGACTGGACACAGGTTTCAAACTCATGATGCTGGATGTGTGAGCCAGCAATGCCATAAAGCCACCAATATAGTAAGAATGAAGAGACAGATTGTGGGCACAGTCCTAGGTAACATCCAGATAATAAACAAACAAGCAGTCATCAGTAGAAAAGTATACAACTTCATCACTGATAAAGATAAGAGCCAAGATAACTCCTGCATAATCTGCAATACCATGCCACATCTGCTTCCTATCCTTAAACTTTAAAAGCAATCACTGTGACATACTCTGTGATTCTAGTTTTCAGATTTGTTCCAAGAGCAATTGACATGAGTTGCTTTGTTTCTCACACAGACTCAATCAGCACTTACGGTGCTGAATCGCTTTAGGCTTCGGTCATTGAATAACAACTAGATATTATGCACTCTATTTTTGTCTCACAATAGCATTGCCGGTTTTTATTTTAGCAAATATATCCATAATGTATGCACTGGCTTTTTTTTATCTCCAACTCTCAGAGGTTTGCCTTTTTCCTATTCAAACATCATACTGCAGTCTTTTTTTCCCTCTCACCCATCTTTAGAATCTTCCCAGAGGAATGAGTACTCCATGAACTGCCACAACATAATTATTATGGGTTTGTATGCACTGCATGTTTGACTCTCATCATATAGTTTCAGCCTTGTAGTGCTGTAACATTTGAGTGTGCTTTTAATCCTGCTCTAGAGGCTCTTAGTGCAGAAGGACAAGTGAATCAGTCTAGTGAGACTGAAGAGATACATCATGGGCACAGGCCCAAGTAACACACTGAAAAGAAAGAATCAGACAAACAGACAAAAGAAATGCTAGCTCAGCAGAGGAGCGTAAAACAAGATCAAAGGATAAGGGTCAAGGCTTGAATAATCTGCAACACTCAGAGGTCAGAAGTCCAAATGCTTGCTCAACATTGATGGAGAATCAAAATAAGAGGTGAGCACATATTATATAGTAGGGAACAATGGAACTGGTGTAAGTCATTGTGTCATGCTAACCGGAAACAATGGCATCTCTCAATGTCAAGATTTCACCTTCACTCAAGAACTTGCATTTCCTATTCATCTGAGGGGTATTTAAAGAAGTGTATTTCTCAAAATACTTGTCCTAATGGCATCATTATGTTGTGGATCTTCGCCTTCTCCTACTCTTAAACACTCACTCTTGCCTTCTTGTTGACAGAAAAGTATAAGAGGGTATGATTCATTTCAGTCATTCACAAACTTTGCTGAAACAGTGCAGGCCACTTAAATATAATAACAATTGACATATCATACGACTCTAGGTGTGGGAGGCATAGTCAAGAACAATTTGTGCTGCTCTGGTGTGGCTGAGATTCCCTACTGCTAGCCATCTCATGACTTACCTGCTTGGCCATTAGCTTTATATTTTTAATATGCAATTGAAAATTCTGGTTCAATAAATCAATCAATTCTCATTAATGTATTAAACACTGTGTTAATGCTCATCAGGCATTATAGAGACATCAGCTGCAGAAATGGGCATAGAAGAAGATTGCATCTTTGACATGAAGTCTTCAAAAAATCAGATTTATATTATAACTATGGAACTTGTATTTTAATTAAGCATGCTTGTGACAGTTTACTGTTTTGATCTTTAATTTCCCTGGGATATTAGCTTTGTTTCTTACTGTATCTTATTTTTTTTCAATTGCTTCTTGTCTTCTTTCCTGGGCTGTGGAATTGAGAGAACTATTGTTCAATCAATTAAATACAACATTAGGAAATTTCATGGGAGAAGGGAATGCTGCTACACGCTGCCAGGACTAAGGCAGATGTAAAGCAATCAATGCATCAGTGTGATTGTGAGTTTAGGAAATGGCCAGTGTCAAAGCAATATATACTGGAATCCTTCCCCAGGACATATTCACATTGACATGTTCAATGCTGAGTCAAATGGCTTTTTTTCCTGTCAGCAAAGCCCCCCACTGCATTGCTGTATATGTTAGTGTTTGCTCTAGAAGCAAGTTGGTTAATGTTTATCACATACTGTGTCTGAGGCCCTATAGGCCAGCAGCAGTTAATGCAGACAAATCATTAGCTGTTTTCTGGCATGTTTGCCATCCCCCTAAGGCATTGCAAGTTCTCAGTTCAGGTGATGCAGCTAGGCGAGAAAATGCTTCTCTGGCCATTAAAAGTTATGACAAGTCTTCACCTTAACTTATTTTAAGACCAATTAAATTTAACTGCTCAAGGCTCTATAAAATTTGCTATGGAACATCCAGCAGGAGATATAGTGCTGGACTGTTGAATATTTCATAATACAGCTAAAAATGGATTCAAAATATCTGACTGATAATGTAAAGAAATGAAATTTAAACATTAGAATGTAACTGGTGTAATACATGTAATATTCATGGTATTGTCAGCACCAAGACTTTGAAGCACACATGATTCTGCCATAGCTATATTTACACTAGCTCAAATTCAAAATAATAGGCTTCTAATGTCAGGTTTGTAGCATATTTTGGCTCCATTTTTGCCAGTTTTTGTGTCTTTTCTGTGTTTTGTTTGTTTTCATATCACTGACATCAGGTTAACCCCAGAATACTCAAACTTTCTTATTAAAATCTCCTGCAGCTGCAGATCTTCTTTACAGTGAATGGATTTCTAAGGCACAATACTGTATTCTTGGTAAATTTACTGGATTACTGTTGACAAAATATAAAAAGAGCCCATGCCATTTTGTTATAATTCATTTTTTATATGAATTACTGTAAACAACAAAATTATGTTTGTATTGGGTTTTCTCAAATTGCATGGTCTGGTGTAATTTGCATGAGTGCAAAAGTGCAAACTTACTAGAATAATTTTCAAACTTGCTTAAGCCAAATCGGGTCACAAGTGTGGTTTGTTCAAATATATTTTGGTAGACAACCTGCGACTCACAGGTGCTCCATCCAGAGTGGGTTGTTGCCGTCCTTACACTGCTCCCATTAGAGGTTAAGACTACAATGAAACCGCACTGGACAATCAAAAGAGTTGACACAATGCTGGCAAGGAAGATAGATACTGAAATCCATGTTTATAACAAGTTTATAACAAGTATAACCATTTAAACGGGCATCAGTGTAACAAAGTGCTTAATATACCCAGTCGAATGCATGCTGTTATTGATTTTAAAGTGATGCAGATCACCGATTTACAGAATACAACGTAAGACTAATTCTGCTTGAGGTTTGCACACTCACTTTTAGCCATTTAAGATTTTACCTAAAAATGCTGTTATAATTTAGTGTTTTAATGGTATTAGTGGGATTTGATATTGATGGTTGCGAGGTTGGACCAATCATCAGGATGACATAGGTATGCCTCCTGGGGTCCTGCTTGCAAGAGAGAAAAAAATGTCTAATAACAGGAAAAAGTTTTCTCCAAGATGCACTCACAGCAACTGACTATCCAACACTCATCCATACCCCACTGCTACCTTTATGATTATAAACTATCTAATCAAACCTAAATAAAAAGCTTTTAAATAAAAATACAACTGGGTAGGGCAAATTAAGAGCAGGTGTCTTATAGGTCACTTATGTGAGATTGTGTCACCAGGGCGCAAAAGAGAAAAAGACAGAATTCATGGTCATTCAGAGGCCAGTGGTGTGCAAAAAGAAAAATTAACAAAGGGAGAAGCAAATACTGTACTTGATATTTGCAGCTAAAAAATAAAAAAGAAACAAATAAATCAAAATAATGACTTGAACAAGCTGTATATACCACCACTGAGACTAATGAGCCTGACCTTACAGACAGTCAGGAAATGGCTAATATCGCAGCTTTTGCAGCAATTCGCAGTTCGATAACACCGACATAGACATCAGCAAGAAAGTGGAAGACAGCGAGACCACAGCAAGAGTAAGACACACCGAATAACGTCAAACCTGAAAAATGGAATCTCTACACGGTCTTTTATTTAGTTTGGTCTAAATGTGCACACCCAAAATTTAAGTCACATCGATACTGTGTTGTTCCATAATGTGGCATAGGACTTTTAAAAATGTTTATTTTATGTTTGTTAACTGCACTCTCAGAAGAAAGTTAATTTCTTACAGATGTGATGTTACACTCCGCAGTTCATTGGTTATTTACATTTTAATGCACTAATGAACAAAGGAAGAAGATGGTTGTCCCAATATAAAATTTTGGAGTTTTTTTTTTTCTTTTCCTATTTCAGTGCCTGTACCTGATTTATTATTGGCAGATGTAATATTCATAAGTTATAGGTATATGCATCTTTTTGGTAGAGTTAGTGAGGTGGGTGGCCTTTAAGTTTTGAAACCCTGTGGCCAAATTGCAGGGTCTTGATCTGACCTTGGTGGTTCTCACACAATCCTGACAGCAGGGGTTGAACCAATTTTCTTGTGGTCACTTTCCAAACACAATGACTGCCCAGTTTTGTGCAATCATTCCAGTAACCTCCCTCATGTATCAGTAGAGCAATTTATCTTAATACTGTTGTCCATTGCTGACAGGAGGGAAAAAAATTCTTCACCCACATGGGTGATTAAAATAAAAACAATAATAATTTAGACATTTTTAAATTGCCAGACAAAGCAAATTGTTTTGCTTCACTGACAGCAACTCTCAAAGGTGGATGAGCCTGCATTCTGCCTGTAGATATTAGTAAAACCAAAGGTTCATTCATTTACAGAGTCCAATATTAGCAAATGAAGGGAACTGATCTCTGATGCCAGTAAGGTTTTTGCTAAAGGAGTTATGATTCTGCTGGTTGTAATAAAGTAAAATCAAATTACAAAGGTGTTATGCTTTCCATTAGATTAGTTAAAATCGTTAATCAGTTTACACAAATGATACATACAGACATGATTACACAGAGTACAAATATTTTACATTTAGTGTGTGATGGATGGCTGGCTTCATATTCCGGCCCTCACCCCGAGGCCGCCAGGAGGAGCTCTCCCGAGAGCATGGACGGGTCCTGAGTTCCAGCAGGGCCTCATGGACTATGTAGTTTTTATGCGCAGCCCTGCTGGATACCTTGGAGACCACTGGGAGTCGCTGTCGGGAGGCCAGTAGACTCCTTTGTGCACTATGACCCGGAAGTTCGTCACAGGAAGAGCGACGGGCTTCCGGGGTGAAGGAAAAGGACTATTTACCCTGACCCGGAAGGAATAAGGACTTGTGGACTGTTGGCCAGGAACACTTCCGGGTCAGGGACTATAAAAGGACAATGGCAACTCCCAGACAATGAGCTGAGCTGGGTGGTAGGAGGGCAACGCGTCTGGGAGTGGAGGATTGGCTTATTGATTTATTATTAGAGTATTGTGATTGTTTATAAGTAGTGTGGAGTGGAGGGTGCTTAGTGCACGTAATTATTGTAATAAAAATAATTATTGTTGGACTTTTACCTGGTGTTTGGCGTGGTACCTGAGGGTTCAAGGGAGCGATAGCACCCCTACTCTGACAAACTGATAGTGAACATCACAAGGAGTCAATTAAACACTGCATGATGTAACATATCACTGGTGTTTTATCGTGGGAAAGGCTTTTGGGGACACCTTTCCTTAAAACATGAATCCCTTTTTATTAAATGCAGATTCCTTTCCTGTAGACTACAGTTATATTACACCTCTGCCACTACTCTTACTTCTCTGTTCATACACTTGCCAATCTTTAGAGAAATACAGTTCACATTTGTAATGCACTTGCACCCTGAAGTATATTCCACTAGTCTTCAGACTCCCCGACCGATATGACTGTCATTGTTGTTGTTTCTTAGATCCTGGGACTCATTTTGCCAACTCTTGGTGGAACAAATAGAACAAAGCATACATTGCATGCAGGAAAGCAGGCTTAATATGTCTTAATCTTTATATTTCATAACTAATGACATAAACAAAAGCAAACAGAGATGTGGCTTTTCATAACAGACAACCTAGATCGTTATATAGTTCTGAAAGCAGATCAGCCACACATTCAATATGTGTATGTAGATTCCACATGGTCCATAATCTTAATAGTGTATACAGAAAGTCTCTGGTCAGCTCTTTCTGGTAAGTTCTTGCTGTAGCAAGATCATCGTCTGGTCTCCTTCCCTAGTGGCTCTGTCCCAGTCACTTCTGCTAGCCTCATAAATCTAAAACTTGTATTTCATATCCCAAGCTAAAGTGTCACTGTCTCTTATAATTGGAGATCATGTCCATACAGCCTAAACTCACTCTGGTCTCCTTATCACAAATGGCCCAGAGCATTTAACAGACATTCTTATTAACAATCACATTGCTAAAACTTGCAGGGGGGTGGTTACAATAGCTTATTTTCAGAAAGCTACTTCTTACTTTATGTAACCAATGAATTCCTTAAATGACATTAATTAATTAATTATCAATTATAACATTTAATTTTCAGCATAATGACTGTAAAGTGAAGTGAATCAACAGCAAAAGAATACAACAAATCAGTGTTTATGAAAACAATTGCATTTTTGTAATGTGCAACTTAATTTCTCTGCTGCTTATTTTTATTTCTGAACATATTTTAACACCATAACATCAGTAAACAACAACTGACAACACATCAGTACAATTCAATGCCCTTTTATGGTCAGCCACTCTATGTTGCTAATGTAAAATTGCCAGCGATCTTAACTTATAGTCTTCATTAATAGTGGGAAATTTTCTAAATGAGAAATGTAGGTATAAAACAAAATGAAGACGTCATGAGGTGTGTCAAAAAGGACCTTGCACAAAAATGAAATGACAAATACAATTCAATATGCCAATAAATGAAAATTATTATAAGTTTCTTGGAAGCACATGTTTCCTCTACTACTTTGCAGATGGTCTACTGTACTCCATTATAATTGCAGGCTGGTGACATTTATATCACTTGGTTGGTAATGGTGCTATTGCTATTAAAAAATGGTTGCATTCATAACACAAAATGGGGATGCCAAAAATCACAAAACTAAAATAAGTAATAATAACAAAAATTACCAAGTTCCTAAGACTAGTACAAATGTCTTTGGGAAGTAGGAGGTAAAGCAGAACAGGAGGAAAAAACTACACAGACATGGGAAGAACAGGCAGATTCCACAAAGACAATGACGGTACAGGATTGGAATCCTTGAAGAAGCAGCACTAACCTCTACACCAAAATACAGCCCATGATTTGCTGTGGTAAACCAAATTTTGAAAAGCCACAATTAGGTACATTATAATAGAAAAAAACACATGTGGATAGCGCCACCTTGGGGTTGTTCTCTGAGTATACATTCTTCACAAAATATTTTCCTTACGGATACCCAGACTAACAGTCAGGGATGTGTGTGTCTCTGAGCGGGCCCTGTGATGTATTGGTGCCGCATCCTGAGCTGTATCTTCTCTTGCTCCCAGTATTTCTGGAATAGACTCTGGCCCCCTATGACCCTGAACTGGATTAAATAGTTTGAAATATCATACTATACTATAAGGCTTACTTCTTAATACATTTTCTTACAAATATTGCTTTTATTGTGTGGTGTAAAATGTACGAAATTTAAAGGCTGCATTTTAAAGATGAACTTTCATGTCATTAAACTGCAGATGCAGAATTATTTTTCTTGATGCATTGCAATTGTTTGTATTCTGTGGTTCTGCTTAACCAAACCCCATTTGGTGCTTCTATATTCAACACATCACTATTGTTTGTCATTAATGTACCTCTTTTGAATCCATCTGGCTCTGCTCTGTAACTTATTTTTTTTTTAAACCAACATCTCTCTTTTAAAATGGATTAATCACTATGAAAGTTCACTCAGTGCTTTTTGCTTTCCTCTGTTAGTTTCTGCATTATTGTGCTGGACAGATTTGATAATACCTCATTCTTCCTAATGGGACGTTAATGATCTGTTGATAGCCTGGCATTTCATTAAGAGCCTTTTCCTTCAGATGAACATAAGCAGTTTACCCAAAGCCATAGTTATTAGGTTAATGCTAGCCAGTTGTATACAAAGCATTGCAGCAATAAGCTCACAGCTGAATCACAGTAAATGAGACTGATGAGGCCATGAGGTACAGAGGCATGAGGCATATTTTTCCTTGTGGAGTTGTGTACATGATGATTCTAGTAAAGACAGCAGTGGGATATGTAGAGCTGCACTTGTGATTCTGCCAAGGTGTACAGCACACAGCCAATCCGAGAGATTGTTCAAAGCCAAAGATTTCTTCAAATGAGTCTCCTTCATGGATTTCTCCTATTATAGTATTAAAAGTTACTTTAGGTACTGCAAAAATCAGACTATTACTCATTTACACTTGTAACACAACTTTAGGAAAGGCTTTGTTTGATGTTAATGACACTTAAAAGCATCAGTAAAGTGTGTATAACTTCACTTTAGAACAGTCAGAAATGGCTTAACTGAGACATATTTCTCTTGATATTGCATATTTCAGTGTGAGCCCTGTGAATCCTTCGTATTCATAAGTCATTCTTCCAATGTATCAAAGGCTCTTTATATGCCACACTGTACAGAGATAAATAACCTATTTACTTGTGCTTTATAAGCATACTTACGACCAAAAGAAGCCTTTGTTAAGGTCTTATGATGCAAGAGTAAATGAGTAATAGATACATTTTTGCAGTACCTAAACTAAAGTGTTATCAAAAAATCTAGCAGAAAGACCTGGAATTCTAATTAAGACAGAGGAAGACACAGGGGCTAATAGCTATGGAATATGTAATTTTGCTATGCAAACACCAGGTAAAATAAAATATACACAGACGTTTAAATGTAGACAAGGTAGACTTAATGAAACTACTGTGTCAGTATATAGTACAACACAGACTAATCTTCTCTATCCATGACAATAAACTTCATCTTCAACTTGAAATTGAGCATTCATGATAATCTGAGCTTTTTAGCGGTATCAAAACATAATACAATTTGTACTACATCTCTGGTTCATTCAGGTTTGATGGCTTCCGAGCATGGACAGCTCTCTTTAACTCTCACCATATATTTTCAATTCTATTCAGGTCTGGGGACTGAGATGGCCATTCCAGAACGTTGTACTTGTTCCTCTGCATGAATGCCTTAGTGGATTTTGAGCAGTGTTTCGGGTCGTTGTCTTGTTGAAAGATCCAGCCCCGGCGCAGCTTCAGCTTTGTCACTGATTCCTGGACATTGGTCTCCAGAATCTGCTGATACTGAGTGGAATCCATGCGTCCTTCAACTTTGACAAGATTCCCAGTCCCTGCACTGGCCACACAGCCCCACAGAATGATGGAACCACCACCATATTTTACTATAGGTAGCAGGTGTTTTTCTTGGAATGCTGTGTTCTTTTTCCTTCATGCATAATGCCCCTTGTTATGCCCAAATAACTCAATTTTAGTTTCATAAGTCCACAGCACCTTATTCCAAAATGAAGCTGGCTTGTCCAAATGTGCTTGAGCAGACCTCAAGCGGCTCTGTTTGTGCTTCCTCTGCATCACTCTCGCATACAGCATCTCCTTGTGTAAAGTGCGCCGAATGGTTGAACGATGCACAGTGACTCCATCTGCTGCAAGATGATGTTGTAGGTCTTTGGTGCTGGTCTGTGGGTTGACTCTGACTGTTCTCACCATTTGTCGCTTCTGTCTATCCGAAATCTTTCTTGGTCTGCCACTTCGAGCCTTAACTTGAACTGAGCCTGTGGTCTTCAATTTCCTCAATATGTTCCTAACTGTGGACAGCTTAAATCTCTGGGACAGCTTTCTGTATCCTTCCCCTAAACCATGATGGTAAACAATCTTAGTCTTCAGGTCATTTGAGAGTTGTTTTGTGACCCCCATGTTGCTACTCTTCAGAGAAAATTAAAGGAGGAGGGAAACTTACAATTGACCCCCTTAAATACTCAGATTCACCTGTGTATGTAGGTCAGGGGTCACTGAGCTTACCAAGCCAATTTGAGTTCCAATAATTAGTTCTAAAAGTTTTAGAATCAATAAAATGACAACGGTGCCCAAATTTATGCACCTGCCTGATTTTGTTTGAACAATTATTGCACACTTTCTGTAAATCCAATAAATTTCATTTCACTTCTCAAATATCACTGTGTGTGTCTCCTATATGATATGTTTAACTGACATTTTTTATCGTAACAACCAACGATTTATACAGGAAAATAATGACTATTAAGAAGGTTGCCCAAACTTTTGCATCCCACTGTATATATACTAGGGGCTCTGCCCCCTGCTCGCTTCGCTCGCCCACCCCTGGGTTTGGTTTAGCGAATATACAATTTAAAGAGATTGTTAGTTTCATGGGAATTGTTACATATGCATTATTTTCACTTTTATTTTAAAACTTTTGTAAAAACAATTATTTCCGTCCCCAGGTGTGGTTACATCTCTCTCTCGCAGGACATATAACGCTGCTTGCATTGTGAAGGGGTGCGGCTGAACGCACGCTAAGGAGATGCCATTGGATAATTTGCTGTCTTTCTGCTACTGGCAAGCTGCTTATTCTGCTTGCCTCGCTGCCCAATCATTTCAAAGCCTGTACAGCAGCTGACCTTTTGCCACTTTGCATCTCTCGCTCGCATTGTGAAGGGGGTGGCGAGGATTAGTTTGGCTGAACGCACGCCAAGGAGAAGCATTGTGATCATCTGCAGGCTTTTTGCTGCTGGCGAGCTACGTGTTTTGCTTGTCTCTTGTTGTTGTTTTAAGAGCTGGGAGCACATGAAGCGTGTCTGCCAACAGCAATCCAACAACTGCTAGGATAGATGTTAGATACTGAACACTGGAGAATTGGAAAACATTACCTGGTGTGTTGAATTCTAGTTTGTGCTGGAAGTAGTGGACATAAACACTACTACAGTATATGGCAAAAATCAACAATGTCAATGGACGGATTCCTACTGGGTGTTGCCAATGCCGTCTGGTGGATCCAATAAAAGGACCTTTCTAAAAGCAGTGCAACAAATGAATGGCATGAGAAATATGAACATCACTGTTTATCAGATTTATTCCTTCAAGGTTGAAGTGAATCCATCTGTAGTTGTACTCCTCATCCAAAATCTAAGAAAGTACTAGACGTTTATCAGCAACAAAATAGTGAATTTAACTTAATGCATGGACCTCTACAGTCAATGGTTTTTAATCCAATCAATCATGTGTGGGATGAGATAAAAAAATATATTGAGAGTAGTACACCAACAACTATGAGGAGATATATATATATATATAGGTGGTGCTGAAAACAATACGTTCCAACAATACTGTGCCACACTTTTGACACCTTAACGAGTCAATGCCCAACTTGCTATTCTGAAGATGTAGGTAATAAAGTAACCATACAGTATATAACATGTACATATGGCAATATATAATCATAGTTATACCACTTGACAAAGAGAATTGGGAAAGAAGTTGCACCAATATGGCATAAGGAGAGGAAGTATAGGAAACTAGCCATATTAAAAAAATAAAGGGCTCTACCAGGTGCTCATAATTTACAGTCAGTGCCCAAGGGTGTTGGGGTGGGGGTTTAATGTGCTATGTCTACCAGACCAACAAGTGGTAGTGTAAAATTGCCACTGCAAAAGACAGAAAGCCAATGAGCAAACCTGGGCATGCAGCATTTTAAATGAATTTTGGGATTGATGGACCACTGTGTCCTAGTGGCTCTGTTTACCCTGCAGACTGTGCTCTATCCCTGGGAATGTGTCCTTTTAAACTGAAATTTTTTGGAGTCAAATGTTTACCTCAACTCTCTAAAGGCCAAAATGTTAGGTTATTATTTTAATTGTGGTTTACCATAGAGATTATAACCATCCCAAGGAAACCGTGGAAACAATGTGGCATCCAAATGTCTCTGTTCTAGTTCTCCAAAAGTAGTAGGTGACTGTGTTGACCTTCCTGGCAAGCTTCGACTCCAGGGTCTTTTTTTTATCCAAAAGTGGTGGACATTTTAGAACACTAACTTTGTACAGTTTTTTGTTTTCAAAAATCTCACAAATACAGTACATATATTATTTAACTGTAACTAGACTATTCTTTGGCTTTGTTTCTATTCTTATTTTGTTACAAGTGAGAAATATTTAGTTTTCCTTTGTGTATGATCATTGCATTCTGTTTATTTTTGAATAAACCTAAAATCTTCACTGTCTCTTTCATACTTCCTAGGTGTTTCCTACCACCAATTACTGTATGCCTTTCTCTATATTTTTACAGAATCTGGATTGAACTCATTTTCCTATTTCTATAAATGTATAAGCATCTAAATTAATATTTGCACATATGGCAATTATACAAACAGATTACAGCTACATACTGATTATCTGTTGCCGATTATTTTTTATCTCTGGCTGCTCCTTGTACCCACCTCTCCATGACCTGTCCATGACTGTGTGTGTTTTGGCTATGAAATGTTGTAGGTGGAAGTCACACCTCAGCAGATATCTTTGGATGGTGGAGTGGTGAGCTTTTTCTTTTTTCCAGAAATAAGACATTGGTAGGGACCAAATAGTTAAACACATACCCCTAGTTCCAGAAATCTCCACAAAATGACCATCTCCTTCCCTGATACAATGGATTTGTATCCATTATTGGCTGTAATATTTCTATTATGTCTGATTGTTTAAGTCTTTTGATTCTATGTTGCATCGCTTCTCCTTGATCATAAATACACCTGACAGAATTGTGGTTTCTTCGAAATTAAACTTGTCATAGCTTTATTTGTTGCCGGACCACAGATTCTCATAGCGTATGGACCATTATTGTGTAAATGTACATTTTGTGCATCGAATGATGCGAATGCGAAAAGATTATTGTAGACGTGTATATTTTGCCTGTAGTGTTTGTGGATTTCACTTTCACCAAACAACAAATCTTTTAATTCTCGTGGATACGCTTCTTCATTGGGAAGCAACACTACTTTTTCATTGTGGCAACACAAATTAGATGATCTACAAGTCACCGACTTAAACTTTAAAGCTGAACAATATCTACATGCTTCTGACATATCACTTATGTCCATATATTCAATCTCTTTTTGCTGTTCCGTTATTTCACAGAGTTATAATTTCCGTTTGCTTGCACTAATGCGATCTTTACTCTCATTTTTTTTGATACTTTATAATTCTACTACTTTCATAAGCTTTAACTTGCTCTGCATGTGTATCGCGCCAACTTTCTTCTTCAATTAGTCGTTGCTTACTTTCCTTATTTTCAGATTATGCACATAGATTGTTATTGTTCTTTTTTGCATTTTTTTGTGCATTCTTTTCTCTCCAACGGTTTTGGGTCTCTTTTCGACGTGCTGCTCTATCTTCTTCACTTAATTGTGGACATGTCATCTTTAACTTAGAAATTTTTTTGGAGCTGCTCTTTCTTCTTCGCTTAGTCGTTTTTGAGGTTCTAGCCAACAACTGAGAGGTTAGATGACCGTGATCTTGTTTGAAAATGTTTGTAAGTAGGGCGTGACTTGCAAAGGTCACCATTTTACAGGACTTGCTTCCAAAGGATGTCAGTATGACATGACTTGACCGTGTCGTGGGACGTGAAAGTGTCTCTCTGTCTCTCATTAATGTGTCTCTCTTCAAAAGATCACATCTTGTCGCCAAAAAGTCTAATCCCAAGTTTTTTTTTTATAATAGAGAGGCTCGTTTTTATTTACTCTGTCATTGCAGTACTTCCTCTAATTATATTTAATAGCCATAACCCCTGGACTTCAAAAGAGGTAATATGCCTGAAGCTAAGCTTTTGAGCCTGGCCAGTACTTGGATGGAAGACTACTGTATCTAGGAAAAGTTTGGGTTGCTTCAGGAAAATATGTTGTTGACACTGGCCTGGGGCACTTACTCTGTGGTCTCTTCCGAGGACCAATGCCCCAGACAAGGACACTATGCTATAAAAATTGGCACCTTCCTTTTGATAAGATGTAAAACCAAGGTCCTGATTCTCCATGGTTATAAAAGATCTCTGGGCATCTTTCGAGAAGACTGGGGTGTTTCCTGATGTCCTGTCTAATTATGCCTTTGGTTCTTTTAGTCTAGACTGGTTCAAACTAATCCCTGTATATGCTATGCTTTGTATCTACCATGACCTTGTGCTGCCCACTTCTTGAAGGATGGATGTAATTACTTTATTTCATAACTATATGTTATTCTACTCACAGTTTATGCTACATGCCAACCTTTAAAATAAAAATACACACAAACCTAGCTTTATGTTTTTTTTTCTTTTTTTTAAGCTTTTGCTGTGGCTCATGGCTTATTCATGGTCATGTTTTTTAACTAACAATGATGGAGATAAGAGGTGTAGCTTTATTCCAGATGCCAGCCAATTCCTCATCAATGCAAGCGCTGAAAGCAATTTTTTAAAACCGTCCCTGAATTATATGTCAGCTAGTTCATTTATTTGAGAAATGGATAGTGGTTTCTCAGTCCATGCTTATCTTTGAATGAGCACATAATTCTATACATTCCAGGCTCATCTCAGTAAATGGCATAATCAGGTCATGCAAGGTAGTATTTATATGTTACCTCTGAATTGTTGGCCGTTAAAGTCCAAATTCAGCTTTTCTTCTCTTATTTTCTTTCTGCTGGAGGCCCCTAGGAAATTGTACTTGAACATAAGATGCATTTCTCTCCTTGCTGAATTTATATTATAGGACCCTTTTAACAAACACAAGTTCAGTATAGCCTTTTCTCTATCAAATTCATCCCCCTTTTACTAAGGAGGATTGGTGACTTTTTACTTTTTACCATACTCTGTTGCTTGAGGGCTGTTGGATTTTGTTCCATTCAAGATATTATTTAGATAGATAGATAGATACTTTATTAATCCCAAGGGGAAATTCACATACTCCAGCAGCAGTATACTGATAAAGAACAATATTAATTAAATAAAAATGCAGTGCAAGTTAAAAAATGTAAGGTGGAGAGTGTGAGACAAGTATAACAATCTATAATCTTGTGTCGTGTTAATGTTTAGCCCGGGTGGGCTAATTGGGGCTAATTGGGCCCGGGTGCAACATCTTATTGCAGATGTTGAAGGACGCCAGCCTTCTAAGGAAGTATAGTCGGCTCTGTCCTCTCTTCCACAGAGCATCCGTATTGGTAGTCCAGTCCAATTTATCATCCAACTGCACTCCAATTTTATTTATAGGCCTGCACCCTCTGCACACAGTCACCTCTAATGATCATGGGGTCCGGGAGGGGCCTGGGCCTCCTAAAATCCACCACCAGCTCCTTGGTTTTGCTGGCGTTAAGTTGTAGATGGTTTGAGCACCATTTAACAAAGTCCTTGATTAGGTTCCTATACTCCTCCACCTGCCCACTCCTGATGCAGCCCACAATAGCAGTGTCGTCAGCAAACTTTTGCACATGGCAGGACTCCAAGTTGTATTGGAAGTCTGATGTATATAGGCTGAACAGGACTGGAGAAAGCACAGTCCCCTGCGGCGCTATATATTTGTATTACTATATAGAGTATCTATCTTATGAATGTATCCAAGACAACTTACAAATTTAGAATACAGAGCAATTTTTTATAACAGTAGGTTAGGTGACTAGGGGCAGGATTTGAACTGGCAGTCTTAGTTAGTGATGTCCATTGTCTTTGCTGCTTCACCTCACAACTTCATTGAAATCAAAATCTATTGTCTAACTGATGTGCTTCCCAAACCAGGTTCTTCTATTTCCACACAATGTACAATATGTGAGCTTAATAGAGCATTGTTTTGAAAGAAGATTAATATTAGCTCACATGCTTTGTGTTGTATTATCCATCTATCCATTATTGATCTACTCAACCACTTGAGGGTCACAAGAAGCCAGTTCCTATACTGGCAGCATTAAAGCAAAAGCAGGAATCAACTCAATGTAGGGTGTCAATCTATTGCAGAGCACATTCATACTGTTCTGTGACTTTTACAGGAACTAATTTAAAGAGGACACTGACGACAGTGTATGTGGTTGCATAGATTGACTTATTTGTTTCTTTTTTAAAAATATGGAAGTATATGACAAGAAGAAGACCTACCGTACAACACTGCCATCAGCTATGCCCATCTTCTCAGTGCTGTGTTTAAATGAGAAAGCAGGGAGTCAGATTGACACTACTACTAATTGCCTGTGTATCTAACAGGACAAAGGCAAGCAGTTATTGCAGCCCTTCTGATTATTTAGAGGTGCATCACATATAGCATAATGTTTGATGTGATGTAGAGATCACTTATGGCCATTTTTATCATATAATACTGGTCTTAGTAAATCTGAAGTCTGTATATTAGAGTAGGCAGTTGGCAAGAGAATATCACCCTGGCAGGGGTACAGAGATGCAAGACAAATGTAGCAGTAAATGATCACTTGTGCAACCGAAAGTGAAAGTGTAAAACTGTGCCTATTATAGTGCTGACCTGTTGAGAGGGACTAAATATGTTCTTACACCTCTGTCACAATTTAAAAATGTATTTC
Organism: Polypterus senegalus; assembly: GCF_016835505.1. Lineage (NCBI taxonomy): Eukaryota > Metazoa > Chordata > Cladistia > Polypteriformes > Polypteridae > Polypterus > Polypterus senegalus. The sequence continues at coordinate 62,842,029 of NC_053165.1, forward strand.
AGGGGATAGCATTTAAGGACATTTACTGGGGCAATAACTACATTCAAGCTGAATCTGTTGTATATTATTAGGCCTGGAAATTTGCTGCAACAGAAAAACAGACCCCATCTATTAATGATGGCTCAGTAGTTAGCACTGCAGCCTTACAGATGCAGTATTAGGATCTCAATCAGAAAGTTCATCTTGTTTAGTTATCTAATAGGTGAGTTGTCACAAAATGACATCCAGGCATTTTTGGAAAGGTTATAAGGGTCTCCTGTAAATATGGTACCATTTTTATATACCTTCTTGAGCCGAAGTGCTTTCTATCTTCAAATCACTTTCTCTTAATTTCTGTCTGTTGCAACCTGTGTATATTTCAACTTCCTATAAAATAGTTTCAGAAACGGTGTATGTAATAGACTGAGGTCCCATCTTTTACTGTTTGAACCAGAGGATTAGGATACAATGGGCTGGAGTTGGATGGGTGTTTGCGTATTTAATATTGTACTTTAAAACCTGAATCCTTAAGAGAGTCAAAGTATCCACCCAGCAGAAGGGCCTGTTCAGTTGTACTGTGGAGGAGTGATTTATTTGATGCAAAGTATATAAACGAATTAAATAGATTTTTTAATAAGTTAAACAATAATGCAACAAGCAATAATTGTAGCATAACAATTCTTTATATCTGAAGCTGCAATAGATATAAAACCACAGCCTATTTCTAATGAGGTTGCAGTTATTTCTAATACAGTGTTAATGAACACATTTGGGTCACAGTTGGGTGTGCTCCACTTCCAAAACACACAACATAGAGTCTGGAACTAAAATGTTGCAACAAAAATTCAATTACAATGAACAGGGGACCAAAATAGAGATGTTTTCCCTTTGTTAGTAAACTTGTCATCCTGCCATAGACCACATGCTCCTGCAGCACAGTTCAAGATCAAATGTTTGCTAGCTGGGAACAGCCATTTTTTATTTGCTGCTTAGATCCTATACCTTTACCTAGAAGGCAAAATTATCTTCTGGTGCAGCCTCCATAGTTACGAAATAAACTACTTAAACTGTAGATCATTGTTCACTCAGTCCATATGCCCCAAGTATGTCTGATGGAGATTCTTCCTGCTGTTGCCAGGGACTTGCATTCTGTAGTCTGGTTCAGTCTTTGAACATGAAATGTGTCTGAAATCTGTATCCTTAATGTGGGGGTATTTCTGTTTTGACTAGTTGGAAATCCATCTCGGGGCAGAGGTACCCTGTTACAGGTGATCCAGATTAAAATGAATGAAAAAATAAATAAACTAAAATAAAATCATGCAGTGCAAGTTCACATGCTATGTATCTCTGGCCTCAATTCGTTTTCATGTAATGATCTGGCACTGTTCCTACTTTTTTTTTTTTTTTAAATGTCAGCATAGTCTAAGAGCATGCCTAACAATTCATAAGCAAAAAGGAAGAGGTTAAAAAACAGTAGGATTTATAGTTGGAAAAGACAAGTCTGTGCCCTTGTCTTTCAGGATTAATCCAAGAAGGTTCTGTTCATTTGTCAGCCTCTATCCGCATGCATTACTAATTAAGAGCTCTTTCCATGGGCTTCTAAAACGAGATTATCCTTCCTTTTATTGCTAAAAATCTTCTATAGCCATTTCCTTAAAATCACAACCTTTACTGCCCTTGTTCCTACATCTGCATTATAATTATCTAATTTAAGGAATGCTTTGTTATTATTTCCTTATAGTGAAAAGTCAAGCAAAATTGCCCATTTTATTGGCTAACTAAAAAGATTACAATATGCAAGCTTTCGAGGCAACTCAGGCCCCTTCTTCAGGCAAGATGTAATGATTATTATTTCCTTAAAATTTGGCTTATATGAATGAATAGAAAGTGCACCAAGATTCTTTTTTGACTAAGTTATTCAAACCAGGAACTGGCATTGTTCTCAGCCATAGATGCTTTTAGTTTTGAGGCAGTGTGGTGGCAGAATTGGGAGTGTTTTAATCTCACAGCCATAGAGACAAGGAATACTCCACCCATACATGATGGCTGAGAAAAACTTTTAACGTCAAGCTTTCACAGAGAATGGATAACACAGAATTCCTGGTACAATGGGCTTCAATGGACACTCAGCTTGAACAACAACAAACAATATCAAATCACCCATGAAAAAAAAATTCTGCTAAGTCATGTTACATAATCCACATTTTCGGTCATTAGTCATATCCTCCCAGTGTCCCAGACACACAAATACATTGTTAAATAAACCACTTATGGAAAATGCTGTCATACATGAGAAAGAGAAACACGTTCAAATGGAATCAACCCTTTAATAAGAATATTAATCTACCATCATGTTTCAATGAGCCAGGGTAACGAGGACAGGTATATGTTATGGATAAAAGCAGGAAAATGCAAGATATGGTGAAATGAAATTTCTTCTAAATAAGTTATCTAGTTTAAGTTACTTGACAATTAAATATGTGAGCATGCTGAACCTTTGGTAACATTATGATTATTTCAGTATCTGTAAGTAATTGCTTCATATTAAAACCTTTTCTTTCTTTGCTTTTTAAAGCGTAAGAGTGAGAGTACCTGATCTTTTGTGCTGAAAAGAAAGTGCTGTATGTCTTTGTGATTCATAATTTATTCATTGTAATGCAATACTAAAATCAGTAAACTAAACTAAAAATTATATATTTACTGTTCTATAGATATTGTTTAAAAGGTTAAAAATAATACAATAGTTGAAAAACACCAATTGTTGCATAAATTGTTGTGAGTAGGGCTTCTGCATTCATTAGCTTCTTTGGAAGGATTAATTGCAAGGTCTTCTAGAACAGGCTGAAGCTGCCTCACTGTTGATTGGAGGGCATGTTGTTCCCCCTTTAGAGGCCGTCAAATGACTGACTAGTGTTATTTACACGTATTCTTATCTCCCAAAGTTGGGTGTGTGTGTGTATATATATACCAGGGGTGCCCAATGCGTTGATTGCAATCGACCGGTAGATCACAAAGGTAGTGCAGGTAGATCGCGTTGCATTCAAAACATTTTTTTAAGCGTTAGTCTATCATGTATCCTCCCTATGGCATTTGCCACTTGATTAACATACAGGGCGACCAGTCTGAGATCTCTTTTCTTCTAACACACTGGTCATCCCGCACGTACGATTAAATGCACGAGCTACTGCAAAATTCCGGCTGTGATCTAGTTAGCCTTCCAATTTATATCAACTAAAGAAGGGATTTTAAAAAAAAATGTAAAATTGTATGTATGGGGTGGATGTGGAATTGGAAGAGGATTTTTTTTCTCACAATGTCACAATCAAAGTACATTTGTCTGACGTCCGAGGTTTGATCGCCAATGAGGGGTGCAGTGCAGTGTGTACGCCTGATGAGCCCAAAATAAGGTGAAACACGTGTCGCGTACTCTTTGCATTATTTGACATTTAACTATGTAACATTCTATGATCTGCTTCTCTCAACTGAGAGGGCACCCATGGTGGATGTTTGCCAACTTGCAGACCATCCACACGGGTTATCTGGTAGGTAACCACCCATACAATTAGATTGTGATTCAGACTATGAATGCCATGAATGTAATTAACCCGATCTACATACATGTGTATATATTTGTATATATATATATATATATATATATATATTGTGAACGATAGGGGGCGCTCTCTCCCTTGAACCCCTGTCCACGACTCCAGACACCAGGTAAAAGTCCAAATGTTGACTTTATTTCTCTTCCACAGTGCACAAAGCACACTCTCCTCCACAATACTCATAAATCTCACAATAATACAATAATAAACAAATAACCAATCCTCCAGCTCCCAGACGCGTTGCCACCCTTCCACCCAGCTCAGCTCATTGTCTGTGAGTTCCCAAAGTCCTTTTATAATCCCTGACCCGGAAGTGTTTCTGCCCAATAGTCCACAAGTCCTTTTCCCTTCCGGGTCAGGGTAAATCGTCCCTTTCTTCAACCCGGAAGTCCGTCGCTCTTCCTGTGACGAACCTCCGGGTCACAGGGCACGAAAGCCCTCGGTCCTCCCTGCAGCTCCCTCCTGTGGCCCCACGGCATCCAGCAGGGCTTTGCATAAAACTCCAATGTCCATGATGCCCTGCTGGTCTTCTGGGGATCTCCACGCTGCAAGGAGGGCTCCACCTGGCGGCTTGGGGGTATTGGCCGGGATAAATGGCCGGCCATCCATTACAGTATTCCCCCCCCAGCGACGAATTATTATTCGGAGCGGCCTGCCCCGAGAGGGAAGTCTTCCTCCAAGAGGACGTCCTGGTTGAGCCTTGATTAAAGCGAACATCTTGGTCCCTGGAGAACCTAGGGGGAATATTATTCCAAATTGACCTCTTGTCCCCCTCTCTCCAAGGACAGTTCCGCCAAATATGGCCCAACCTTCGGCACCCGTAACATTGCCTCTGTCCTCCTGGTATTCTTCCCCTACGGGACTGAAAACAATAAGGAACTGTTAGGTCCGCCCTTTTGCTGGGAGAGAAACCCTGCCGCCTCTACTGGTGCTTTTCTCTTTTGACTCTTTCCCTTTCTTGTCAGGAGACCCCCGTTTTATTATCGGGATCTCCTGCTTAATCTGGGGCTTGTCCACAGTCTGAGTCTCTCTATTAAGTAAAGAGAGACCCTTTACTGTTGCACCCCTTTACTTTTATAAATTACGGCGGCGGCGTCTTCAGGGCTGCCTCGCTCCGGGAGTCAGCACTGTCTAGCTGCCCCGGATCGATTAGCCCTTCCGCCGACCACTCGGTTAACGTACCGACCTCTTTTGTAGGGTACGCCGTGTATTGGCACCCGCTACTTATTAAACGCGGGCCCGGATCACACAGCGTCCCTCTATTATATACGATACGGGTCTCGCTTACCTGTATCGCCGCATCATTCATTACGGGAGGCTCCTCACCAAATCGCCGCACGTAGGCCCTCACCTTTTCCAACGGCTCTCTGGCTGCCGCTCCCAAATCCCGACGATCTTTTCAATGGTCGTCAGGACCTGTAAGATACTCGCTACGGGCTCGATTAGTTTTTCGAGCTCCCGTAAGTCAATATAATTATTTATTTCGACCGGCAGAACACTCACTTCCTCGTTTGTGTTACCTGCCGACCGGGAGCCAATGAGCACGCCCGCTTCAGGCACGTGCTCTGGCGGACGCGGAGGCTTCTGGGATTTGGAGTTCTCGGAGGGTCGAGTTGCCTTCTTCGGCGAACTGCGGTCTGCCTTTAATATTTTTTCGACATCCCGATCAGCTAATTCCCGACCCTCCTTACCTTCTTGTGTGTTGAGCGATGCCTCGCTCGCCTCCCCCTTCCCCTTCGGAAAAACCAAGTCCGTTCCTTCGGGCTTGAAGGTGCAAACTGCAGAACGCGGAGCTCCTCCTTCCCAGGATGCACCGGGTTTGCTACCGTGTCCCTCGTCGGCTGCCATCATGCGGAAGTCGATTTCTAGGTGCTCTGGCTTCGACAAGAGAAGGCCGTCGTCTTCGGGGCAGTCTCCTTTTCCCCTCGGAGCCTCCAGGTGGTCATCTCCAAGGTACATGCACGGGACAAGGTGAGAAACAATAAAAGGATTTTTAAAGTCGTTCCCGGCACGTACCTTAGAGGGATCGTTGCTTCCTGGAGGTTTCTCCGGACTTGTAAGGCCTCTCCTTAACTCCTCCCGAGCGTCGGCCATTGCACCTACGGCACTCCCGCTGGCGTTGTCGCTTTGCTTGCCCTTCTTCTTTCCCATTTTGGACTCGGTTTTTTCGGGTTTTGGCGATGCTGTGGTGATTCCTGATTCCGCAGTCTTCTCGGGGTTCGTTTCCCACAGAAATTTTTGATTCAGGTCCTCTGCAAACGACGCTAGAGTATCCTGCCGACTACGCCACTGTGAACGATAGGGGGCGCCCTCGCTCCCTTGAACCCCTGTCCACGACTCCAGACACCAGGTAAAAGTCCAAATGTTGACTTTATTTCTCTTCCACAGTGCACAAAGCACACTCTCCTCCACAATACTCATAAATCTCACAATAATACAATAATAAACAAATAACCAATCCTCCAGCTCCCAGACGCGTTGCCACCCTTCCACCCAGCTCAGCTCATTGTCTGTGAGTTCCCAAAGTCCTTTTATAATCCCTGACCCGGAAGTGTTTCTGCCCAATAGTCCACAAGTCCTTTTCCCTTCCGGGTCAGGGTAAATCGTCCCTTTCTTCAACCCGGAAGTCCGTCGCTCTTCCTGTGACGAACCTCCGGGTCACAGGGCACTGAAAAGCCCTCGGTCCTCCCTGCAGCTCCCTCCTGTGGCCCCACGGCATCCAGCAGGGCTTTGCATAAAACTCCAATGTCCATGATGCCCTGCTGGTCTTCTGGGGACCTCCACGCTGCAAGGAGGGCTCCACCTGGCGGCTTGGGGGTATTGGCCGGGATAAATGGCCGGCCATCCATTACAATATATATACTGTATATATATATATATATATATGTATGTATGTGTGTGTGTATGTATATATATATATATATATATATATATATATATATACATATATATGTATATATACTGTATATATACAGTATATATATATGTATGTATACAGTATAGCATTTTTAATGTAGGTAGGTCATTTCACCCTGGTCATTTTAAAAGTAGCTCGCAAGCCGAAAAAGTGTGGGCACCCCTGGTATATACTATATACTGTATAATATATACTGTATAAAGTGGAACCTCGGTTTGCGAGTAACTTGGTTTATGAGTGTTTTGCAAGACAGGCTAAAAACGAGCGAGGTCTTGCAATACGTAGTATGGATACACTTTGTCTGCTGAGCGTCATGTGATCACAACTGAGCTGATGGTTCTTCTCTCTCTCGGGTGTGTGTGTGTCTATGTCTCTCTCTCGCGCAATGTTCCTTGTATCACCCATTGATGGCAGGCGCTTATAGCATGTCTGCAATCTTTTTGGATATGCTTTTACGGCAAACTATTACTGCGCTGGGAGACTGCGATTGCTTTGGGATGCTCTTCCGGGTGTTGTCCTGTTGGGTGGAATCCCACAAGAGTTTAGAAACTCACTCACACCAGCCACGATTCTTTTCAAAGATAAAGTGCAGGTTAATTTGTTTTATGTATTTTTACTTTATATTTTGTATTAATCATTTTTATATGAATAGTTTTGGGTTGTGGAACGAATCATCTGAGTTTCCATTATTTCTTATGGAGAAATTCACTTTGATATACAAGTGCTTTGGACTGTGAGCACGTTTCCGGAACGAATTATGCTCGCAAACCGAGGTTCCACTGTATTCTCTAAATGCCTGAAGGCATTGAATCTTAAAATAAACATTTGTCAAAAAAATGGGAGCTGTTAATTTAGAATGGACTTGAACTTGGTTTAAAGCCTGCTTTTTTTATGGAAGAGTGAAGCACTGTTGGCAGCTGGCTTTGTAAGTGCAGCCCAGTTCTACTCTAATTCTATGACTGCATTTTTAGCTACAGTGCTGCAAACAAGAAAGAAAACAATAGACTTTAAAAAAGGTCTGCAAGCACAATACATTTACACCTGTTTAGACACTGTGCTGTGCTCTTTTGTAAAACAAACACTCAGGCTGGCAAAAACACCAAGGAAGTTATCCATCTCAAGCATTATTAGCCATTTGAATAGTGCACTGCTATTTTTCGCCATAGTTAAACCGCATCCTTCATAATCTGATGCAAATAATCAATAGTAATTTACAATATTGTTTAGTAATTGCCTAAATGAATAATAACAGTTGTCAAAGTACAATATTAGTTATAACCAAGATCAAAATTACACGTTTTTTGTGCCTCCTACTGGGCAGAAGTCTGGCTATGAGGTGTCCTGGCTGGTATGCCAGAGTCCTAAGTAACAATTCCAAGGACAGTCTAATAATAGTATTTTATGTCCATATGCGAGGATAGAAAGCTGGCCACTTAGTGCCCGGGGGAACACGGCATGTTTCTACCTAGGGAATGCTACTTTTGCATTAGTAATTGCTTCACTGCCTGTAGCCCTCCTGAGAAACACCACACACTGAAGGCGTACATACTACTCCTGGCAGTATCCACAGTCTAGTACTACCCAGAATAAATAGTATTGAGGCCATATACTGTACAGTATTCCCATGTTCTTGTCCTGAACAATCTAAAAATGCCCTCAGTCCTATTTTTGACTGGGCTCCACACTACAATGTTAAAATGAAACTTAATTTGCAGTAATCTAATTAATTTCACACAATATTTCACACAAAATAGGAGTGTCTTGTTGTAGGTGAGTCTTGTAAATGAAATGTATGTCAATGTAAATTACCACAAATCTTTCTTTTTAAAAAACATTTCCCCCTTTACATTTTTTTTCTGTCATTCTTCTATATTATATTCATATTGAAAGTGAAGTTTCTTTTCTCTAAACCTATGCAGGAGTAAGGAGGGTCTCTATTACTTTCATGTGATCATGATCAAAAATTTGCTATTGAGTTTAGTAAGTTCAGACTCTACAAAGTTCATTACGTTAAGAAAAATTGATTGTAGAGTGGGTTTTTGCATTGTGGAGAGCTTCTAGATGACTACATCCTAGCAAATATACAAACAATAAGAGCAAGTTGTTTCTGAGATAGCTACCCTGCACATCGAGACTGTAATTTAAGCAAGTTGCATCTTATTTGCCTTGTTACGTTCTCAAGGCCTATTTCTTGTGGTTCAGTTTAGTGCTATACTTATTCCCATATTTTTAAAAAACAGTTTGACATATGTCCAAATATAACTGCCGTAGACATTGTTTAATTTAACCTGGGGTTTTTGAAGTCTGTGCTGTTTAGTCACGGAACCAGGCCTATTGATTTGCTACATTTTTATACAAAAAAGCCTTTATTCAGCGGCCTGAGCTCCAAATCCACACGTACATACAATTGTAATCTGTTTCATGTAACACATGACACATAAATCAGATCAAGCCCAGTACCCGACTCAAGCTTAGAGTTGCTGTTTCTTTCTGCCGTGATCGGATAGTACATTTTCAGGGGGAAAAAAGTGTAGATTCATTTGTAATTGGGTTGATCACATTACATACTGAGATGGTGAGAAAAGAAAGCAGTGCTCAGTACTTGACTGATTAATACCACCGATGATCAAAGCCCCTCTTTTACAGCGTGTAGGTTAGGTTGTCCGTGAGATCTCAACACCAACCCTGGAGGCACACTGGAAAGTAAATGTTTAGTGTTCAGAATAAATTATTCCCCAAATACAATGCAGATGGAAAATGTACGATAATGACAAGTGTTTAAAAAGGGTCGAAGTTTGAAAAGCAGGCTGTAAATCGTACCTGATTTATGGCACTTTTTTTTGGATTAACTATGTCTGCCTGAGTGTTCAAAATATATGAGAACAGTGCAGTAAAATGTATGAGTAACAGAGGCACTTGTACCTCATGCCTGGTAATTAAGGACATGCTGAAACTTTGTGGTAATTTAATCAAAAAATTTTACCACCTAGGCACTTCTTTCTTTTTTTTCTGGATGCTACACAATACAATAAAATATGCTGACACATGATAGAATTTGCCAGTTGGCACTTCCATTTGTTATTGTATTATAATAATGAAAAATAATGGAATTATTTTAACATATTTCAAAGTGAAATATAATTTTATATATATAATAAGAAGCAAGTGGTCATATTTAGAAAAAGAAAATCTTATTATGCAGGTCAAAAATCATGATTTGCTTTATAATTGCATTGAATCGTACACTGTGATGTGAGCATAATCAGGTATAAATAGGGTTGTGATGTTTAGTTTTCAGGCAAAAGCAAAGAGACCGGCTACCACAATGGGGTAGTTAGTGCAGAAGGCTCATTGACGTCACAATTATCTAGGCTGTTATGGGCATGCGTCTGTGAAATGCGTACCCCCAATAATTTGGAAAGTTTGCTGCCTATGGCCACTATTGATCTGTAAAGGTCAGTGTTCACAGATGTATTTAGCCACCCTTGTACCAATTTATCTATCTATGCAGCTTGCTTCCTTTATTCGACTCAGTGCTTTGTGAGAAAAGAGCAAGAGAGAGACAAAAAGAGGTTTGGGCCTCTACCGTGTATATTCCCAATAGCACACAAAAAAAGCAAACTAATATGTATGACTGAGTAGTCACTTGAAACTGAGTCCAAAATGGGACTAACTAAATAAAGAAAAGGTAGCTGGTTTTATAGTCGGAGAGAAGGAAGTGGCGTGTCCAAGGGGCTATAGGCGGAAATGAGGTCAGGAGCACAGTGGGAACCAGAAGTGGAGTATGTTTGGGATTACAGATTACAAAGGCTTCCCTTCTGAGGATCTGCAGAGGAAGAAGAAAAGGTGGTAGTGCACTCTGTTAAGCCCTGGTCTGGCATACGGTGTTTAGTATCAAAGTAATTGTCATTTAGGTTATTCACTTTTGTGGTTATTTAACTCTTCATTTATTTGTGTATACATTTTTTATTTTTCTTATAATTTTATTGATTTTATTGTAATCATTCCATACAGATCAATTTTTACAAAAAATAGGACTGAAAACAAATCAACCCAACCCCCTCCCCTGGGAAAGAAAGCATGGCCAACGGAGTAAAACTAAAAGTTAGTCAAAATACATAAATTGATGAATTTACTAGGCGGATAAAAAAAAAAAAAAAGGATATTGGAAGAGAATATTTTTCCTCAGTGCTTTAAGAGCTTATTCTAAAATATTATTAATTAGATGCTGCCAGGTTTTGAAAATGTTCTGCACAGATCCTCTAACTGAGAATTTATTTTTTTTCCAATTTCAAATAGTACAGTGGGATGCAAAAGATTGGGCAACCTTGTTAATAGTCATTATTTTCCTGTATAAATTGTTGGTTGTTACGATAAAAAATGTCAGTTAAATATATCATATAGGAGACACACACAGTGATATTTGAGAAGTGAAATTAAGTTTATTGGATTTACAGAAAGTGTGCAATAATTGTTCAAATCAAAATTTGGGCACCACAAAAAAGAAATGAAATCAATATTTAGTAGATCCGCCTTTTGCAGAAATTACAGCCTCCAGACGCTTCCTGTAGGTCCCAATGAGAGTCTGGATTGTGGTTGAAGGTATTTTGGACCATTCCCCTTTACAAAATATCTCTAGTTCATTCAGGATTGATGGCTTCTGAGCATGGACAGCTCTCTTTAACTCACACCACAGATTTTCAATTATATTCAGGTCTGGGGACTGAGATGGCCATTCCAGAACGTTGTACTTGAGGCTGGAATTTGACTGCAACGTTCGCAGGTTGGATCCTGCCCTAGAAACATTTTGGACAGTTTTAAGCAAGATGAATGTACTCGATATTTGATTTTGAGTTGAATAACTGTATGCTTTGCGCATATGGAGCTCGAATGAATTCTCTGCATTGCTACCTTCTACTCCTTTTCTGAGATGCTGAGTGAGAAATGCTTTTCCCACTGTCCTCTTGGATCATTGAAAGGGAGGGACTGTAAAATAATTTTATATATTGCGACATGCTGTCTGAGTCCTCCAAACTGAGCAATATTTTTTCCAGCATTGAGGAAGGTGCGAGATAAGGGAAATCGGGCAGGTTCTGTTAACAAAGTTTATAATTTGAAGATAGTGAAAGAAATGTGTTGCTGGAAAGTTAAATATGTTTAATATTTGTTTGTGAGGGTTGGAAAAGGTGGTTTTCATGCAGAGGTGCCACAGACAAAGGATTCTCCATCTTAAAATGCTTCCTACATTGGTTCCATATTCTGAGTGAGTGAAGCATAATTGGGTTATAAGTATATTGGCGATAACTTGCATTTATTGGGGCACAAAACAGGGAATATAAAGAAGTACTGCAGGATTTTATTTCTATTGTTGACCAAACCTGTGTATGTTCATCTATTTGTGTCCAGGCTTTTATATGTTGTATGTTTGCTGCCCAGTAATAAAACTGAAAGTTAGGTAGAGCCATGCCACCTTCTGCCTTAGGTCTTTGTAGGGTCGCTCTTTGAATACGTGGATGTTTTGAGTTCCAAATAAATGAGGTTATGGTTGAATCTAATTGCTTAAAAAATGACTTATTGATGTATATTGGAATGTTTTGAAATAAAAAGAGAAGCTTAGGAAGGATATCCATCTTAACAACGTTAATTCTTCCAGCTAGAGTGAGATGAAGGGTTGACCATCTATGCAAGTGTTTCTTAATTTTTTCCATGCAGACGGCGAAATTTTGTACCATATCATCTGCATAATCCCCTTTATCTGATAAGCATTTCGACAGTGAACTGCCAGTGGTTTAATGGCGATTGCAAATAGCAGTGATGACAAGGGGGATCCTTGTCTGGTACCAAGTTCTAATTTAAAGTAGTCTGAACAAATGTTGTTAATATAAACTGAAGCTTCTGGATTGGTATACAGTCCAGTAGTAGTTTGATCAATGCACAAATATTCGGGTCAAACCCAAGTTTCTCTAATGTAGTGAACAGGTAGTTCCATTCAATCATGTCGAATGCTTTTTCTGAATCCAACGATAATAATATCTCTGGGGTGTTTGACTTTGCTGGTCAATATATTACATTAAACAGGCGCCGAAGATTGGAACCTAAGTGTCGGCCTTTAATAAATCCAGTTTGATCTTGTGATATTATCAAAGGCAGCATTTTCTCCGTCCTTCTAGCTAGGATTCTGAGAGTATCTTAACATCATTATTCAGAAGTGAAATTGGTCTGTATGATGCATATTGTAATAAGTCCTTATTTTGTTTAGGAAAGACAGTGATTAATGCTTGGCGAAAAGTTTGAGGTAGAATTTGATTGTCTCTAGCTTCTGTAAATGTTGCTAATAAGAGGGGAGCTAGCTGAGTGGAGAATTTCTTATAAAATTCTACAGGGTAGCCATTAGGACCAGCTGCTTTCCCGCTTTGAAGTGACTTTATAGTAGGGGTGCCCACACTTTTTCAGCTTGCAAACTACTTTTAAAATGACCAGGTCGAAATGATCTACCTACATTAAAAATGCTATATATATATATATATATATACAGTAATCCCTCCTCGATCACGGGGGTTGCATTCCAGACCCCCCTGCGATAGGTGAAAATCCGCAAAGTAGAAACCATATGTTTCTATGGTTATTTTTATATATTTTAAGCCCTTATAAACTCTCCCACACTGTTTATAAATATTCCCCGCATAGTTATACAGCATAATCCCGTTGTATTCTCTTAGATATTAGGTAAGATTCACTGAAATTATGTATATAAACACACTGTTTATATACAGTAAAACCTAAATATTATTTTAAAGATATTGAGTGTCTCCGATATCACATGTTACAGCCATTACGATAGACAGGCCACCAGCAATAAATACGTACAATACAAGAAAAATACTATACAGTAAATGTGTGTACAGTGACACTAAATGCACGTACATGTACTAAACACTGTAAGTAGAAAATTAATTATGGTTACTCACCAACAATGACACAATGACTTGTCCGATAACAATGAGTTTTATTTTACTGCACAACAAAAGAGAGCGTTACAGCCCTTAAAGGAGCCTCTTCAGGCAAATGTGTAGCACTGCCGTTGTTCTTCTTCTGGCAGTCTTCAATCCAAATCCCTAAAGCAGATTCCATCCAGACTACTGCCTTATTACATCCACTTACAACTCGTTTTGCACCCTGGTTAAAAGGACACTGCGCGTAGATCTTATATTCCTTTCCTACTTTTTAAATAAAAAGAATCGTAGCCTTCAACAAATCCAAAACGTTTACCTTTTCGGCAATCATTAACATCTTCCGTTTGCACTTGGGCACAGCCCCTGAAGCAGTAGCAGATCGTTTTGGAGCCATAATGAAGGGCTTGACTATGCACAAAGATAAACACAAAAGAGCACAACTCTTTACACAGCGAAACACGTTGATGCTGAATGAGTGAGACGAGACTTCCTGGTTAACACTACATTCAACAGGCAGGAACTTAACTGCGTGCTCTGATTGGTTAGCTTCTCAGTCATCCGCCAATAGCGTCCCTTGTATGAAATCAACTGGGCAAACCAACTGAGGAAGCATGTACAAGGAAGTAAAAGACACATTGTCCGCAGAACCCGCGAAGCAGCGAAAAATCTGCGTTATATATTTAGTTATGCTTTCATATAAAATCCACGATAGAGCGAAACCGAAAGTCAAAGCGATATAGCGAGGATTACTGTATATATATATATATATATATATATATATACATACTGAATATACTTTATACATAAAATGTATGTTGTCGTACCTTGCATAACTGAATAACCTTTATGGCACAAAAACTACAGTATTTGGATTTAATAATCGTCATGTGGGAAAAGGCTGACTCGCATAAATAAGTAGAGCTGAATAATGCAGTCCAATTAACTGCGATTTTAGGTACCTGTCCTTTCTCTTTCTTAGATGGCATTTTGGAAGGACGTCAGTTTTGTAGTTTTTATGAACAGTTTGAAAATGCCTTTCCACATTTTCCTTCTTTGGAATAGCAATGATAGATTGACAGATCAGACAAACGCACTTCGATTATGACATTGTGAGAAAAAAATCCTCTTCCAATTCCACATCCAGCCCATACCCTCCCCAAACAATTTTTTTTTCATCCCTTCTTTAGTCGATATAAATTGGAAGGCTAACTAGATCACAGCCGGAGTTTTGGAGTAGCTCATGCGTTTGATCGTGCGTGTGGGATGACCAGTGTGTTAGAAGAGAAGAGATCTCAGACTGGCCACCCTGTATGTCAATCAAGTGGAAAATGCCATAGGGATGATATATGATAGACTAAAGTTTAAAAAAATTTTTTTTGAATGCAACGCGATCTACCTGCACTCCCTTTGCGATCTACCGGTCGATCGCGATCGACGCATTGGGCACCCGTGTTTTATAGCATCTAGTAATTCTGGCAGCACCAAAGGTTTATCCAATTCCTCTGCACTAAGAGTATCTATTTGTAGTATCTGTAATGTATCTAGAAATGCATTAGATTGTGTGTTGTCTTCTTTAAACTCAGTAGAATATAAGGATTTATAGTAGTCTTTAAATGTGTGCATTATATTTTTATGGTCAATGATTTTATCTCCATTCGTGTTGGTGATGGCTGGGATTGCATTACGAACGTCTTGCTTGTGGATTTGTTGAGCTAAGAGCTTATTAGCTTTGTCATCGTGTTCATAGTAATGATGTCTTGATTTACAAATGAGTTGTTCAGTTTCTTTGGATGTTAAGAGGACAAGCTGTGAGTGCAGAGCCTGCCTTTTCCTATGAATAGCCTCACTTGGACACCTGGCATGTTCTTCATCTATTCTAGTAATTTCACTGGTTAGCTCTGATACCTTATTGGTTTCTAATTTATTTCCATTGGAAAGATATGAAATAATCTGTCCTCTTAAGAAGGCCTTTAGAGTTTCCCAGAGTATTCCTACAGAGACCTCTGAGGATGTATTTGTCTCTAGGAAGAAACTGATTTATTTGGATATAAATTCTGTACAGTTCTCGTCTGCTAATAGAAGTAGGTTAAGACGCCATCTGCGAGATGAGTGTGTGGGGCCTAATGATTTTAGCTCCAAAATCAAAGGCGCATGGTTGGAAATAACAATAGCGTCAATCAAGATTTGATCGTAGGCAAGAAATTATTATCTATAAAGAAATAATCAATTCTTGAGCAGCAATGATGCACTGGTGAGTAGAAGGAATATGTTCTTGAGTTTGGGGTTAGAAACCTCCAGGGGTCTGATAAGTTGTGGTCAGTTAAAAACTGTGTAATTGTCTTTGCAGTGTTAGATGTCATTCCCCCTGTGACAGGAGTCCATTCCAAGAGTGGATTTAAAACACAATTAAAGTCCCCAGCCATTATACTTTTATGAGTGTTAACATTGGGAATGGATGCAAATACATTTTGCATGAATTCCCTATCATCAACATTGGTGCAAACATTTATCAAAATCACTTTACAGTTACATAAATTGCCCATGACAATCACATACCTCACTTCAGGATCAGATACTACATCTGATGCTACAAATGAGACTGTTCTATGTATAAGAATTCCCACACCTCTAGTTTTCTTTGTGAAGTTGGAATGGAACATTTGGCCAGTCCAGTCTTTAGCAGCCGGAACTGATTCTTGCTTAGTAAGTGGGTCTCCTGTAAAAATACTATTTTAGCTTTTAGACCTGTTAGGTGACAGAATACTTTCTTTCTCTTTAATTCGTGATTATTTTACATTCCAGCTCACAAAGTTAACTGTCCCATCATGGAGACATTGATTCTGAATTTTTGATGTCATTTTTAGTCTTAACTGGAAGTGAGACTTTTTCCTTAATTTCCAATTTTCCTAAGAGTTATTGCATTTGTGTATACATTTTTAAAGTTAATGTGCTTGATTTTATATTATTGTACCTGTACAGTACAATTGGTTGTATGCTAAAATCTTCTGTTGAGTGATTTTGTACAGTATCACTAAAATGTCATTTATATGGAAGTACTGCATAGGCCATTCTATTCAATTTTTGGTATTTTGTTTTTGCTTATGTAAATTGTATACATTTATATAAAACATGTATTGTTGCACCTTGAAAAAAGTCTGAGCTATTTTTTTCTGCAGAAGGAGCTGAAGTATTTCTCACCTGGAGAATGCCACATACTAAAGGTGGTTTTACTTGTTGTTATTTTGTAGCATTTATTGTAGCACTGCCTGTGAGTGCTTTATTTGTATATGAATGCAGTAAAATTCTGCCTAAATGGCAGAATGTTCCCACTCATTCCATCATCCATAAATTCATCCTAACCTACACCACGAAACCCTCCTGAGAATGCCAGTCGCTAGCATTTTGTCAGCATACATTTCATTAAAAACTGAACATGGATCAATAATTCTGCTCTATGTTAACATACTGTGCCTTCATTTTAAAGGATTTCATAAGGGACTGGTTGTTCTGTGTTCATGCCTGTTGTCATTTTTGCCTGCAATGTTTGGAGTTTTCTTTTATTACTGGAATGGTGAATACCTCAAAAGTGGCAAGGCAAAGGAAGATTCTGGATGGATTTGGCTGCATGGCTTTCTTGACGGTGCCCTCAAGATGAATCACTCATCATTTTTGGATCATCTCCTATAAGGCATAGGACTTAAGTAGCTGCTACATAACTGCTCCCCACTCAGCCTTCTGTTCCCAGACTCTGCAGTAGTCCAATTTTAAAATAGCCCCTGATGTCTTTAAGAGACTGGTGGCTGTGGTGGCATTTAGGGGTGGAAAGTAACAGTTAATTAATTTCTCTTCTCTCTTGCCTGACAGGTTTGCCTTGTTCCCAGGACTACTCTTTGCACCGCTGAATTATTTAAACCGTTACTTCACTAGGGCACTCAAAGTTTGCTGAGGGATGGCTTTTTCCTGCTTGTCAGAGGCCACCAAGCTGGAGGGTATTGCTTTTTTAACTTAAGAAAAGAATAATGCATATTCATTTGATAAATAATGCATCAGCATGTCTGCTGCACAGTGGAACTCTTTTTTCAGGCTTGTTTATTTGAAGCTTAAGCAAGCAGCAAGGATCTTGAAGCTCCTGAGATTTCTTTCATATGTATGCCACTCTCAGCAGATAGTGTTGTCACCTTGAAGTATGTGTACTCCTGTGTTATGTTCTTCCTGTGACAGTGTAGTTTTCATCTTGGAAGCCAGTTTTTCTCCTGTAGTAGAAAAAATCTGGTTGAGTTTTTACAATAAACTGGCCTGGGGTGAGTACTTTGTGATGAACTGGTATGCCACCTAGGTGTGGTAATATTCTTCAGCCTGTGGCTTCTTGGGTAGACTCCAAATCTTGGTGGCCTTGAACTGGAGTAGCAGGTCATGTAATTTACTGTGCGCATGGACATATAGATGCTAGCATCTAACAGTCTCACACTGTGGCAAACACAAACTGGGCTGTGACACATGCCACCTGCATTTAGTTTGTTTCTCTCTTTAATTAAAAACTGGATTGCTGATGTTAACCGCCAAGCAAGCATTTCTGTATAGTTGCTCCCTGCACTGCATGCACTTGTCAGACTTTGTCTGGCATGAGAGAGATAAAGTATCTCTATCGTAATTTGAACTGAAATCACATGTTTTTGACTGTTTTTTATCCAGTTTCCTTCAGTGAGTCTTTATTCAGTGACCTGAGCTCCAATTCCACACTTTGTGCCATATGCATGGGCAGTAATTAGGAAAGGTGTTTTACCCTGAGAGGACTGTGACCTTAGATAATAATTTAAGAGGCAATTTAAAAAACTTAAATCCATCCACTAAGCTCAGTTTAAAAAAAAAAGAGAAAAATGTTGCAATGCATTCAGATGGGTGTTGACATACATGCTTAAATTATAGAACTGCATCCATTTATTTTTCGAGTCCTATTATTTCAACAAGTGTACCAACACCAGGAATCAACTCTATAAAGGATGGCAGTCCATCACAGGGTACTCCATTTAGAAAATCACTTGAACATATGTCATCATCACAGAGAGGCAGCAGCCCATCCCACTATACAAACATGTCTCCTATAAAAATGTCTGCACAGTTAATACCCTGCCAAGCAAAAGGCAATCAATTTGCATATAATGGACTGAGTAGGAATTGTGGGCAATTACAATCTATTTGTACTCCAAATTTGGGAGTTGTCAGGACTTGAATGGGACTCCATCCCTAGTTGCTGCTTTCAAACGCAAACTGCGTAATTAATTCAATGGCAGTGACTTTAATGGGAGAGTAAACAGAAATACTGTAGAAGGGGGGGCTAGAATTGGGTACTTTTCTCTGGCACTGTGCAGTCTGCTTTTGTAAATGGTTCTTTCTTGCTCCTTCTGGTTATTAGATTAATTTTGTGTTTTCTAATGCTTTTGATTTTCATGTAAGGATTTTCTGCTTTTTGCTTTTTTGATTGTTCCTGTTTTTTCCTGTTTTGTCCATTTGCCTGTTGAGACCATTAATCTTTAGTTTACAGGCTTGAATAAACATTTATGGTTTTTACACACATCATACCTTTCCTTGATTTTCACAATACATCCTACCTCACCCTGATCTGCACTTCAGACTAGATTCAGATTCATGTTGTCAACTTTGCTTTACAGAGGCCAACATACTGTTTTGTAGTGTAGCTGCTTGGCTTTTAATGCCCGTAAGTCAGTGCTGATCACACTCTTACTTCTGTGGGTATGACTGGTCAGTGTGGGCCTAAATCTATTGCATGCCACCCTTGGGGGTGGTTGCCATTGCATCAACTGAAAATAAGTGTTCTAAAATCATCTTGGTGGTGTAAGAGTGCTCGTTTGAGAACCTTACTATAGAAGATAGTCTTCTGGGTAACACAGTCAATTGTAGGCTCCCAAAAGCAGTATATTTTCATAGGCTGAGAACATCTGCTCTCATTGGAAGTTTTTTTAAGTTTTTTTTTTTGATATTTTGATAAAGAAATTTAAACTGTGTGTGTGAGTACACCCCGTGATTAACTGTAATCCTATCTAGAATTTGTTCCTGCTGTTCAACTCATGCTTTTGAGATACGCTTCATCTTTGCACAACTCTAATGGGAAATGTGAATTAAGAATATGTGTGGACAGATGAACATTTATGCCAATAGTGTGATATAATAGCCTGTTAGAGAGCTACATATACAGTAAATTATGCTTCAGACTTTAGATAAACAATGTAGTTTATCATTGTATGATATGCTTGTGTGTATATGTACTGTATGTGTAGGTGTATAAAATTTCACGTTTCCTAAATGATAACTCGGACTATTTGATGATGAAATCGTTATTAACAAAAAAAGTAAAGAAGCTTTTATTTAAAGTCCTGTGTTACCTTTCATTGCTCACTCTTAAATATGTTTTGTAGACTCCAGCTTTACTTGGCCAAAAAGGGAAATGACCTGCCACCAATTCATCCCGGCTGTGACTAATAAGAAATAGACCAGTCCTGGCCCTAGTGAATTTTTGGTGAGAGACAGGTAAGGTGATATTAAACCTGGTCACTTACATCATACAAGTGCATTAAAGCCCACTTTTTTCCTGGTTTAAGATAAACATAGTAAATACCAAAAAATATTTAATTTATATCTGTTGATGCCATTTGTAACTGATACCACATCTCCTGTACTCCCATAGTACAGCAATGGAATTTACAGCTCCTAAGAATCCTAAAAAATGTAAATTTTTTTGTTCTTTCTTTTTTTTAATTTGTGGATACTGTGTATCCATATTTCTTGGAAGTCATGGTGGCGTCATAGGGTGCAATGCCTCCTTAAAATGCTTGAATCCAGAGGTATTTTACCAGCCGATACACATTCTGTGTTTGCCTGCTGTATCTGTATTAAAATGAGTTTTTTTGGAAGACTGTAGGTTCTTCCCACAGCAGCAAAACCATACAGTCTTAAAACTGTCTGCGTGTGACCACATGTGAATGTGACAGTGTCCTCCATGAACATCTTAAAACCCTTTTGAAATGAAGTCCTGTTTAGTGCCTATTGCAGTTCAGAAACTGAATTTCCTTGTTTCTGCCCCAGAGGGTTCTTAAATCACTAAGATTAGGTGATCCTGTAAACCTCAGTGGCTCGTCTTCCACCCGAGAGTAGACTAGAACCCTCACTTTTTCATCCCTGCTGTATATTAAAATAAGTGGGACTTGTGTGTCACTAAGATGAGCACCAGGTAATCTTGTGTGTAATGAACTATGTTGCTTCCATTTTCCTGGATTGTGCAATATCAAGTCACATTTTCTATTATTCACATTCTGACAAAAAATTATACAAGACAGGTACTTAACTTAGGAATTTTTGAGCCTCTTGTTGTCATTAATCATCCAACCCAATGCTGTCGTTAGGGAAGAAAAATCCATTGAATAGGTTATAGTCATTGAAATTTACTTTGATTAGACCTGTGTATTTAAGCCCTAAAGGGATTATTCAAATCACCATTTATGTTTTACATACTTCTCCAATTTAATTTGAAAAACAGTATATCTTTTCATTAGATGTGCACTTATACTATACAGCAAGAATATGCTTATTGTACAGTGAAAACTGTATTCAGAATTGTTGCTTGATAGGCCGATAAAATGCCCAAAATCCCAAGTGGCAGAAACTGAAGCCAAGGACTAACAAATTCAAATCCACCAATATGACTGATGTCAAGTTATTTAAATGGGAAGTTCTGCATAGTAAAAGTATCCTCTATGCCGTAGACTTTTTTTTTTAAAAAGAATTACCATTGTACTTAAAAATGCTCTTTCTTGTAAAAAAGAAACATGACAAATGAATCTTCAGTTGTAAATGAATGCTTACTCACCCAAATCTGTTGCTCATACTGCTCTTAGTTATAAATAACTGTAAGAAGTACAAGGTTTCCATTTATTAAAGTGAAGGAGGGTTGTTTAAAAAATAATTCAATGACCTTGTACAGAATATGACAAACAAATTTGCTATGAGCTAAAAACTACATGAACATTTAATTAGGTAGAAAAATTAATAAGATTATTGTAAGCGCTTGGACTTTACTAATATTAAGATTCAACAAGGATGGACACAGAAATTACACAAATTCTCTTACTGCCAGTGTGCATTTAACCAATCAAAACACAGATTTCATCAAGAATAATTCTGCTCATTCTGTTTACCAAAACTTGTTTTCCTTGTTCTAAATATCAGATATTTAAGGCTTTCTCTCTCTCCCTGTCATGGCAATTCCCATAGTCTTCAGTATAGGGATCCAATTTTTATTCACAATTTCTCCTTTGGATAACAGATATAAACAAATAATCTTGTGTTGACATCTGTTAAATATTTTTCAAAATAATTTTAATTGCTCGTAGAAAGAGATGTAGACCTGAATGTGATCCATCCCTCTTGTCAGACTCTGTTCTCCAGCAGTATTATTTGCTCTGCAGTCACATGGTGACATTGGCAAGGTAATTTAAAGTCGGAGTCTGACCAAAGTTTATTACTATAGCATTGTTGCCTGTACATTACAAAAGACTTCAGCTTGACATCTGTTGTGCTTATGGCCTAGGGTTTGTTCTTTTCACCTTTGTCTGTCCTTTTGGATTTAGATTTTCCCTAGTAGTTTTTTGAAGACCCTTTTCCTTGTATTGTGCTTTACCGTTTTGCACCTTTTGACCACTGCCTGTTTTTGAGCTGCTTTTTAGATGCCAGAATTTAGTCAATATTATATATTTTTCCAAACCTACTTGTTGTCTTTTGCTCATTCAGATCTCTACTCATGTGAGGTGTGCCCTATCCTGAAACATCTACACAGGAATGCAGGAACATTTTTAGCACAGTCCCTTGTTGCTGACATTTCAGATGAAAAACCAAATTGCTGGCACTATTTATCTTGGTTGATGTGCAGATCAAGACAAGTATGGCATGATTAAACAAAGCAGCAACATAAATTACTAGTATGTGGTCGTACAGAAATGAGCAGAAAGGGAATAAACAAAAGGTACAATAAATGTAACACAAAGGTCATATACAAACAACAAAGATTAAAAAAAAGGTTTGGATCTCAAGGAAGCTCAGCAGATTCTAAATCAATACACTTTTTCAGATGAGCTCCCTCTTTTATTTCCTTTGACTCTTCCATCACATGAATGTGACCTAATTAATGCTGCATAGCTACAAACACTGACAAGAGGAGCCAGGTACAATTGTAGGAAAGTGGAGAGCTCATCAAACTCGGGCAACCCTGCTTTGACTCACATGGCCATCCGGCTTGGCTTATTGGGATGGATATCTGCTTTCCAGTCCCAAAGTTTGATAAAGCACATCACATCCCCCCAATCTGCCCCAAACCACCAAGAGCCAATGTCACAATGGGCGTTGTACTAATAATAGGCATGTTACATTGTTTTAAGATTTGATCAAATAGATCACCTATCCTCACACATTTCTAAATACTGCAGCCACTATATATGGACATTTATTGTTGCCAGCTGACCTGAGAAATGTATTTTACACTTCCTCAAGGATTTTTATCTCCTCTGATTCTTCTTCCTGAATGTCACCATGGACATTAAAAACACTAGGGCATTCTACACAGTATCTGATAAATATCAGGCCATTAATTGGCACAATTTTGAGTATGTGTCTTGGTAAACATAGTCTGTACATCAACACAGCTTTTAAATAAGCAACTGATTGCTTATTAGCAAAGCATGAAAATATTAATTGTCAAATTTATCTATGTTTTCTCAAAGATTGTAGGTGATCTAATTTGTCTCAGCTTATTTATTTATTTTTGTTACAGAGTTTTAATATGCAGCCATAATGAGACTTACTTACTACTGGATCCAATTTTTGTAGTGTTGAAATTTTCATCTAAATATTACATTTTGCAGTTTGATTCATTATGAAAGGTGTCTGTCATTTAAGGTACTTAACATTTAAATTATATTTTAGAAAGGAAACTAAAATACTGATGTGCAAGTCCGAAAATGAAAAGCCACTTTGAAATAAATAAAAATGAACTGGACACTAAGCACACAAGATCAGCAAAAACAACAGCCCCATTCATTAAAGCTAATCTTTTAAAAGACTTTAGTTATGCAAGATGCAAAATTGGTAATCCCAGTTCATTAAGTATCTTATATTATCCATAAGCTCATATTCCAGAGAAACAAGGCAATCACAATTTCCTTTCATAACATCATCATACAGAAATTCTGCTTGTCTGAAATAAGGGTAATTTGATTTCTCCACCAGGGCCAGGAACAGATAGGCCTCTTTGTGTAACCTTTCTCTGTCTCTCTCCCTCTCTCTTGTCTTTCTTTCTTTCTCTTAACAGGTGGGCAAGCTGCCTAGACTCAGAATGTTAACACCAGAGATTTCCACCAATGCTGAAAATGAGAATCATTTCTAAAAGAACAGTGAGGATTTCAAAGCAAACTGCAGCAGATAGTCAGAATTAATATCCGGTTTGGTGACAAAGCTGCTTGAACTGCTTTTTTTCTTTTGGCTCTACAATCCTTATCGTGATTTTGGGTTGGTGACAGAATAGGTATCATGTCTGCAAATGCATTTCTGGTGAACAAAGAGAGATGCCTTTCTATCAGTGAGCTTCTTTTGAGTTGGTTCTTAAGGAGTAAATAAATCAAAGGTATTTATTTTGCTAAGTGTATCGGCAAATATGGTCTTGGGTTAATATTAGGATTAACTATATGTTAGTATATATTTGTTTTTTGGGAAAACTCTGGTAAATACCAAATATAATTAAACATAGCTATCAAAATGACCAAAATCAAGTACAATATAATAAAAGCAAGCTTACAAAAAGGTCAATATATTGCTATCCATTGCTCATTCTATACACTTAGGGCCTGTTCTAAAAAATTGTACCCTACTAAAGTGTAAACTTTAAATAAAAACATTAAAGATTAACAGAGTTGTAAAAGCAAAATCCTTTCTACTGTAGAGCTGTTGTTGAAGTTGAGTGGGGATCGGCACTGGCTATTGCTCATTAGCAGTTATAGTGGAGTTAATTCCACCTGGTTCTGAGATGGAGAGTGATGGATTCTGGGAATTATTTAAAAGGAATTTTGGTGTATGGAGTGAGCTCAGTATCTAGTTTTTCCTCCTGGGCTGCAATGTCAAGATACGGAAAGAAAAAGAAAAATAAGTAATATCCCTGATAGCAGTTTTAACACTTTCCTCGGTTCTGTTTATTTTAGTGCCTGTAAATGCATCAGAATGGTTACATTCCTACCAATATAATTACAGTATGCACAGCATAAAATATAAAAAAAGGTACCTAAAACATAATTATCATTAAGCATATCCAGTTATCCTCTGTGTTGTAATAGGTGGTCATAAATCATCTTTAGTCAACTAATAGGTGGTGTTAAAGCTGTGGTTCTCAAGTTCAGCTCTGAGGGCTCAACTAACTTCTGCTTTTAATTGGACTCCTTACTTATTTAAGCAAGCTGTTATTTCTGGGATTTTGTGTTTTGGTGTTAATTCAGTTGTTATATAACTAGGTTTGCTAAATTGCATTAGAATGTAGCAAGCAGTTACGTATGCTATATGGAAAGATTTCTTTTTGGTTATGTAAGATTTTTATCATCATTATTCCATACTTCTTTTCCAAGTGTTCTGGTTATATAAGCTGCCGTATACTCATGTTCTCAATAGTATGAATTACTGGTTACCATTGAAACATCTAGTGTGGATATCACGTCCATCAAAATAATATTAAGGGACAAGATGCACTGTTGATGGAGTCTACAACCAACACTGGAAAGTCTTGACTTAATACCAGTGCTCTTGCCCCAGAAGTACAGCGACTCATTGGCACAGAACAGAAGTCCCAGAAACTCATGCCATTATAGCAGTTTACACAGTAATGAGCTTTTTTCAGTACCATAGCACAGACTTTTCCAGGATGAAAAGTTGGATGTGCATGATTCCAAGCCAAGGACTTCTGAGTATTCCCACAACTGGGGCAATGCTAGAGCGTGAGAAAGACCAACTTTGATTGATTTTGATTTAGAAACATTTGTGTTTCCGGAGCCAATGTTGTGTGTAGAGGTGAATCTGGCTATATTTTTCCAGCATTTTTCAGTTTCCCACATGAATTACAGCTATTTCCTACATGTCCCAAGAGGTGGTTTCTATTGTTGAGGTCAGATAAAACTGTGTCTGTGGAACTGTTGCATGTAACCTCAGTGGCATTGCATCTGATGTTCACCTGAGAGTAATGGAACCCATTTTTGGAAGAGAGATAAAACTAATATCAAGGTTGATCAGGCAGGCATGCTCAGTCAGTTTAGCATTAGTAAGTACTGGCTTTATAAACAATTTGATGGCAGAAAATGTAAAAATAATGTGCCAAGCCAGTAGCAAACTAGAAACATTTAGCTCAACCAGTGACCAATGATTTAACCTCTGAATTATAGAGTAAAGATTATCAGCTGTAGAACATTCAGAAAACTTTAACACATTAATGGTATCATCTGCTAATAACCTCTGGTTGGGGTATTGATTGCATTAATGTATGTAAATGTCACAATTAGTGCAAGGAAGTAGAGAGAAAGGTGACTGAAGTACATGGCTTTCCTCCTTACCCACTTGGACACATAATCCTTCACCCTCTTACTCAAAATCATCACTAACTGCTTGCACTGGTACAGAGTGTTGCCACCCCCACTACATAACGAAACAGCTCGGGATCCTCACCCAGGCAGAGACACAGTCCAGTCATACCCTCTGGAAATGACCCTCTATCTGCCACAGTCAGGTGTTACATGGGAATCCAGCCACTCGGGTCATCAATAAGTAGGATCTTGCAAGCCAGATCACCCTAATGGCCATAGTGACGTAACTGATGTTCCCTCACAATTTAGGTAATGTACCTCGTTCTGGACTCCATGATGAGTAACTGATTATTCGACACAAAGTCAAACCAGTGGTAAACAAGGATTCTCTGAAGAGACACAGTACTGAAGGAGCCCATTCTTCGTCTCAAGTCACTGGATAGCGACCATGTCTTGCAAATATATAGCAAGACAGGAAGCACCAGGACTCTAAAGACTTGGACCTTGGTGCTTTTGCATAGATTTCGGGAGCACCTCATGATCACCCCTGCTCTCCCAATCCATATACTGACTTCATAGGAAGAGTCACCTGAGATATAAATATGTCTACAGAGGTAAGTAAACCTCTCAATGAGGTCAGCATTCTCTCCTCAGACATATAAACTGTTGACGGCTGTGCCCAAGAGGTTATTAAAGGCCTGGTTCTTGGTTTTTATCCAAGACGCTCTCGTTAGGGAAGGTTGTGGGGTCCAGAGGCTGGGGGCACCTGTTAGTAAAGATTCACTGATCTTGACATTACTGACTATGCTGTGATCTTCGAGGAATCAATGGAGGGTCTGATCGGGGCTCTCAAGAGACTGAGTGAGGAGTCCGATTTGCCCTTTCCAGTTCCTTCTAGTCTATAGGCTTTGTTTTTTTGTTTTTTTTTTTTTAACTTTTTTTTAATTTCTCTTTTGTTAATGTCATTTTGGGGGAGCTTGAAATAATCCTGGCAGCATGAGTTACAAGACCACAAATAACCCTGGACCCAAGTTCAGTGGAGGTTAGTACATGACCTTCAGCAACCTGAATTAATTTAAAGATGGCAGTATCCATCTAGTAGAGCATGTGAAATAAGATTAAAGCTGCCAATGAAAACATACGTTAAAATGCTGAGAATATGCATACTCCCCTCTTTGATTCGGTGGAATTTGAACCCAGGTGTCAGGAGCTGTGAGCCAGCAACACAAAATAATATGCAACTTAACAGCCCTTTGTCTAAACCACTTTCCTTATTTTCTACCTTCATAATAGCAGCTTCCTATGATATTTCCTTTATATAACTGAAACATCAAGATCCATACATTATTGTTGGCCTCTTGATTTTGCTGGACATATAAGTAAAAAGATTACAATATGCAAGCTTTCGAGGCAACTCAGGCCCCTTCTTCAGGCAATCTTTTTAGTTAGCCAATAAAAGGTTTCATTTTGCTTGACTTTTCAATACATTCATAATGGCTAACACAATACAACACCCTAGTACTACTGGACATATAATACAGTAAATACTTTCTATTCTATCCCATTTTCTACATACAGTAATTTAATTCTTGTAGTGAACTTGTGGCTGCAATCACAATATTATATAATGTATAACTTACCAGCTGCCTTATCCTTTATACTGAATCTTTTTTTGAGTAATGAAGTTTCATGAATGTTTTCCATGTAACTGATAAATCTGTTTTTCATTTAGATTTCAATTGTAGCATTCTGTTAATTTGTGCCCTATGTTTGGGTTAACCATGGATTAAATTACAAAGTTGTCTTCTTTCTTGATGCCAATACAGAGCCATAGAGGTGCCCTGTATGCTTATCTTTTGTACTTGATTTCCTTGTTAACCGCACAATGCAAGTTAAGTGCTCCTCAATTGAAGTATTAGTTTTTAGAATCATTATGAGAATTATTAATCAGTTAATATTGTTAAGCATTTAAATTCAAAGAAACAGCTAGAACTAATTTAATGAATGTAGCTATCAGGAATTTCCCACACAATATAATCCACAGTATACTGACAAAGGTGTAACATTTTAACATAATATTCTCAAAACCTCAATGCAGTTCTTGGGTGGGATTTGGAGTCATGCACTGGGCAGGAAACAACCCTGGACCAAGGGCCAGTCATTCACAGGACTAAGTGTAACATTGTAAATGTGATAATTGCTTCCATTGTACGCATCTATGAAAATAGGACTGAAAAAGTAAAGGGTGAGTATACAGAAGAGTTACAATGAAGCCACTTGCATGGCAGGCTCATAGGCAGTCATCATCAACAGTAGAAGTTTAGTTTTTGGTTGTGTAATATTGCAAAGGAGAAATCTTAATTAAATGGACTGGTTCCTAAATACAAGGAATCATGATCAGCTGTGTTAGAAAAGCACCTTGCATTACCGTTTTGATTCTTGTATTCTGTTCAGCTTCCATGTGATTTTGACACAGTGTATTGCAACTGAAAGTATATAATGGTCATCAATCTGTCTTTGTTCTGTATAGTCCTTTTCATAGGAAGGTGCTGGTAAAAAGTAGTTAAATGCTGTTGTAAAACTAACAAGAGACCAGCACAACTTCTCAGGGCCAGCAGATGGCAGCAAAGGTAACTAATTTGAAATTGGTAGGACCCTATTGCTCAAGAGATCAGGCAACCCAGAAACTGCTCTGGATGTCCAGTTTTTTTCAGTCCTCTTAGGGTCATAGTTTTTACCGGGCCACTATGAAATGAACTTGAAGAGAATACCCTTGCACCTGAGGGTTTAGCCTGGAAGGTGAATCCAGAATGGGTGTTAAGGTCCTCTCCCTACCAGTGCTACAGTGAGTCTAGGAGTCTGAAAGCAAGGTGGGTGAAGGCTTACCGGCAGGGATAATGATGAGTGCAGGATGGAAGGATATAGAAACACATCATACTTTTTACTCTCCCTACATACACCATAGGAATGCACAGGGGAGAGTATTGGGAGGTCAAAATTCAGAGCTGTATTTTTCCAAAAAATTTCCAAGTTTTAGACATCCCAGAACACAATTTGAGCAGTTTCAGAGTGATATGTGTTTGTGTGTCTGAATGTCAGTATGTGAATCTATGGACAAGACAAATCAGTCTTAATGAAACATAGCATAAACATATTAGGAACATAAAGTGCTAGATGCTTGATTTTTTAACAAAATCATTCCAGTAGATCTTTCTGAACAGAGAAAGTGATTATGTGTTATTGTGCCCATTGGGGTGAAAGATATTAACTACTGAACTTAATTCTGTATAAGTATGACTAGTGAGAATGTCTTTCATGAAAATGAAGAGATTTTCTTTGATGGTTAATTTTATTTTACAGGTAACAGATGTTCTAAAGACTTAAATTGTGATTGTCAGTTGATTTGGCAAAGATTTTGTATCAAAGAAATTGAGTAACTCTTGAGAGTCTTTCCTTATTTTTTTTCCATACAAGGAATCAACAAGAGGTTTTACCAGCCTCATATTCTTAAGTATGGTGGCATCAACATGCCACTAAAAGTGTACACAAAAGCACAATGGCAACAGAGAAGCATCCTTAGATGCATGATGCAGCTCTCATGGTAATTATATTAACAAACCAGCAGCAAATAACATAGATAATACATTTAAAAATATATTGCTAGAAAGCCCAATATAAAAAAAAAAATATTTAGGAGGAAGCAAAATAAACTGAATTCATGGAGGATCCTGACACTAACAAAGTCATGAGCTAGAAACATATTTTTTTGGGCCGTTAGAACAAAGTGTTTGTGGAAGGACAAGTATTATTGTATTGTTACCCTTTCAGAATTTTTTATTCTCCCTATAATCAAGCATTTGATGTTTCTGATAACTTTCATGATACTTGATATTGGACATTTTCTGTCTCCAGGGTAGAAGTGACACTCAGTGGTGCTCATTCTAATATATTTTAGTGAAAGTACCATGGTGAATATAGGCAGCACAAATGTTTTACATCTCTAACTGTGTTCTAGTGTTCAGGTTTTGAAGAGCCATATACAATAAAAGGCCATTAACTGAGAAGTGCATGTATTGGAAAAGCATTTCCCTAAATGCTTGAAGTCTGAGGCTCCTCTGATGCCATGGGAGTATGAGGAGAGGTGTGTCATCCAGTTGCCAGCAGTCATTATCACTGAATTTCTTTGGGCCAGAAGCAGCTGAGAAGGATACCTCCATTAGTTAGCATTAAATAAGAACAATGTGGTTATTAACAAGAGAAAAAAGAATTAAGCTATGATCCTAATTGGATCAGACACAATTAGGTTTCAGGGCTGAAATATATCTGGGAATATAAATTATCAAGATAATGCCAAGAATAAGGAATTAGTTGTAAAACATCAGTTCTGTCTTTTGAAAAAGAGGAACAAGTCAGGTGTGGGTCTGTAAGAAGCATGGTTTCTGTTGATATCCACTTCTCTTTAGTACATGACTACCTGAATTAACTTAGTTAAAATATCTCACTGTCACATCTCTCCTAAAGAGATTGATTTTGTGATGAATTATTAAATGTTGCATGGGCTGATTCATGTAGGCATGAGAGACCTTTCATGAGCTGGTAGGATTTCTTACCACCACTTGGCTATAGTGAATGGCGTATTAGCTGACTCTGCCTTGTCCATGGAACATAAAAGTTTAGGTTGCCTCTTAGGTGAGGATGGGATTCAAGATGAGCAAAATTTTAACTTTTTGGGGACAAAAACATAATCTACTGGTATTTGAACATGAGCATATTTGTTGCTTTTCATTGCTTACATTTTCACATTTTTCTATGCAGCTCTCTATGATGTTTGATCAAAGACCTTCCATTGACTTTTATTTCAATTTTTCAAGTCAAGGACTCATCCAAATGGCACATGCCATTATTTTCAAGCAGAAAGAATTCCGATAAAATAAACTGCTATCAATTGACAGACTGACTAAGTGCACATTTTGGAAGGATGCTTTATACTTTCATATTTTATTATTACTTCCATTTTACAGCCTCCATTGTACAAGTCACATTTTTGTCACTGTGTTAGTAAGATCATTAATCAGTATGACCTACTTTGTTGGACTGCATATGTGTTGACGAATGACCATGGCTTTAACTTGGTACTGCTGGTATTGAGGCCTACAGGCCCCTAAGTGCTTATACCTCTCCATTAAGGCTATACAGTCCACAAAATGTTTTCATATTATTTTGTGTTTTGGGACTGTCAAGCCCAGATATAAACATGCTGAGTAAGAGACAGTATAGCTGATGCTGCAAACTAGTGGCCTCTGTGGAGTGTAACACTTTAACGTTATGTGTGTAAGCCTAATTAATTTTATCATTCTGTATTACCTCCTAGGAATGTCTAACCTATATATGGTGTAGGAGGTGAAAAGCAGCATATCTGCTACTTCATTCTCTTAGGTAATGACACTTCATCGTCAGTGTTATACCATCCTCTAAATGCTGTTATATGGCACTGTTTTCTGGTAATGTTAAACAAATATTGACTTGGGATTGAGAAACAATATCATTGGTGCAACAGACTGGAGAACACTAGATTTTAGGTAACATTAGAACTATACAGGCTACCAAATGTCTGGATTTTATTATAGAGCACTAGTAGAGATTAGCTTCTCAGAATAAATCAATCTTGTACTGATGACTTGAAGTCAACAGGGACCTTGAGAATGGTAGTAAAATGTACCACACAATGTTTTATGATACTGCTTACTAGGTGTAACAAATCCAGGGACATCTCAAGGATGTGGCCAAATTGATGCTGGCCAAGGATAGCCAACTAAGTTAGCTACGTGGTGACGATAGACCTTCTTATCTCAAGTAGAGCAGCAATTACTTAAGTTAGAAAGGAAAATAACAGCAGCCTAAGTGGCAAGCAATAGTTTTTGAAATATCACAATCAGTTTAACAGCATTGTGCTAATTGGAGACCCTCCAACCCAAACATCATTGGAGCAGTAAGAGATTGATAATGAAAACCATTTCCAATTTGCCAGCAAAATATCAAGAAGGGACACAATACCCTCTTAATCTTGGTGTCAAAATGACAATTTCCGTTACCTGGGATGTTAGATGAAAGGTACTACATAAATAAAACTTATTATTATTATTATTATCCTATGGGGCTGCTTCATATAATGAGCATATAGTGAAATAGGTTTGGGAGTTAGTATAACTGTTACTGCAGAGCAGAAGGTATTAGAACCTTGACATTGTGAACATTTTTTTTTATATTTTACCTCTGATTGGAGTGTAAAAAGACAGTAAGAGGCATGAATACTATTAGATGCAAGAAAGGTAGCTATACCCCTCTTCATGAGGGAATGA
This sequence comes from Polypterus senegalus, assembly GCF_016835505.1. Classification (NCBI taxonomy): domain Eukaryota; kingdom Metazoa; phylum Chordata; class Cladistia; order Polypteriformes; family Polypteridae; genus Polypterus; species Polypterus senegalus. Next base: position 62,874,465 of record NC_053165.1, read on the forward strand.
TCTTGATTTTTTTACATATTGCAATTCTCTGTTTGCTAAATGAAGAAATTATATTGTTTACATTATGGAGTCTTGCAGACAAGGTGATAAAACTGTTATTTTGCCTTTATTGTCAATTAGCTCACCAATTAGGTAACAAATAGGCATAGAAAAAGAAGCAGAATTTGCAATATAGAAAGAATGATTAAGTTTTCTTAACTATGACATCCAGCTTACATCGCCACATTAGTACAATCACACTTTGTTTTTCTATCTTGTAATCTTTTTAGTTCTGCTTCAGGGTTTTCCGTTACACCGTAGAACAATTTTTGCTCAGTACAATGCAGGCTCACTGCATGAATAAATCAATGCGCCTGGTGGGCTGTGTGATTTAACCTTTTCTCTAGCTAGATGAGCACCGCTGGGCAGCCATTGGTACTGAGAAAGTGAAACCAGAAAGAAATGAGATTACATGAGACGACTTGCCCATGACCAAGGCAAAGTGCCGCAGACAGTGAATGTTTTGCTAACAAATGCATTGTGTTTTGTTTCAAATATGCTAACGATTTATGGGCTAAATACAGCAGGGACTGAAACCAAGGGAGAAGTATGGAAGATGGCCAAGCGGCAAGTGCCGATTTTAAGGATTATTTGGGTTCAGTTTGTTTTCTGGCTTTTTTCCAAAAGTGTTGGAAATTATGATTGCCCTCCTCTGTTTTCTATTATTTATCACATTATTCTTATGTTATATTCTTTTTGTACCACTATCCTTGATGCTGTGTTGAACCGTATTTACCAGTGACCACCTGGAGCAAATGAACATTAACCCAATGCTACAGGATCACCAAGTGATCAGCTGGTGCAGAACCTGTGTAAATATTTAGCTAAACTGAGTTCACAAGATCATTGCACCTGCCCCAAGAAGCACCTTCCTTCAGAGTTATTCTGAACTCTACCCCTTGTGGCACCATTCATGCGCGTCCAACTACACATCTTACAGGATGCATTATTAGGATGCATTAGTTTCATGATAGGTGCCTTTTGGCACAGTAGAAAGAAGCTCTGAAGTGATGCATTTGACAGTTGAAATGTCTCGGTAGAGTTGATTGTCAATGTGAGCATAAAAGTGCTGCTTTCTTTTGTACAAGTCTGCTGTCTGATTGGAAAGCATATAAGCAGAACATGAAGAAATGCTGGCTGGGGAGGACATATGTCTTTCATAAATTTATACCTACAGAAGTACAATGACAGAGATAGGAGCCAAAGAGCTTTTTTGTGTAAGAGGCAAGACCAAGGTCAAGAAGTACAAGAATAACCAAGGGAAACGCTAACCAGAGGGAAAAAAAGTTAACAGAGAAAAGTTCCAGGCTTTTTTCCAAAAAAAAAAAAAAAATCCAAAACACTACACCAAGCTCAAAAATTGTTCACAGATGCAAAAGACACAATGCTTGTTATTCCTCTGGCATATTAATTACGTTTCTCATCTTATGCTTCGGCTGTATCCCCAGAATTCACTTGTACTAAGCGAGTGGTATTGATACAGAATAAGGAGTGCCTAATATAAACTGATTTGTTTTACATTAGAAGAATATATAACTACTAAAATGCAAACATACAGGTAGGTTGAGGTACCATTCCATCTGCACTTTTAAGAAAATTTGAATAGCAACCATGAATACAGAATAAATAAAAATCATCTTCCATCCAACTAAGAACAACAACAACAACAACATTTATTTATATAGCACATTTTCATACAAACAGTAGCTCAAAGTGCTTTACATATTAAAGAATAGAAAAATGAAAGACATAATTATAAAAAATAAATCAACATTAACATCGAATAAGAGTAAGGTTCAATGGCCAGGGGGGACAGAAAAAACAAAAACTCCAGACGGCTGGAGAAAAAATAAAATCTGTAGGGATTCCAGACCATGATACCGCCCAGTCCCCTCTGGGCATTCTACCTAACATAAATGAAACAGTCCTCTTTGGATTTAGGGTTCTCACGGAAGGGCTTGATGATGATGATGGTCACGTAGACTTCTTCCTTTTAATCCGTCCATCATTGTTGGAGCATCATGAAGCTTTGAGTAGGTGGAGGTGGCGAGGCCACCACCACAAAGAAACCGGAAAAGAAACAGAAAAGAGAGTAGGGGTCAGTACCGATTTTAGAGCCACCATGAATAGTTGTTATGATGAATTGAACATACAGAGTATCAGGATTAAGTTAAATTACGATTAAAATGAAGTTATAAAAGGCCATGTTAAAGTAATGTGTTTTCAGCAGTGTTTTAAAGTGCTCTACTGTATCAGCCTGGCGAATTCCTATTGGCAGGCTATTCCAGATTTTAGGTGCATAACAGCAGAAGGCCGCCTCACCACTTCTTTTAAGTTTTGTTCTTGGAATTCTAAGGAGACACTCATTTGAGGATCTGAGGTTACGATTTGGAATATAAGGTGTCAGACATTCCGATATATAAGATGGGGCGAGATTATTTAAGGCTTTATAAACCATAAGCAGAATTTTAAAGTCAATTCTGAATGACACAGGTAACCAGTGTAGTGACATCAAAACTGGAGTAATGTGTTCTGATTTTCTTTTCCTAGTTAGGATTCTAGCAGCTGCATTCTGCACTAGTTGCAAACGATTTATATCTTTTTTGGGTAGTCCTGAGAGGAGTGCGTTACAGTAATCTAGTCGACTGAAAACAAACGCGTGAACTAATTTCTCAGCATCTTTCAGTGATAAAAGAGGTCTAACTTTACTTATGTTTCTTAAGTGAAAAAATGCTGTCCTAATGATCTGATTAATATGTGATTTAAAATTCAGATTACAGTCAACAATCACCCCTAAGCTTTTTACCTCCGTCTTGACTTTTAATCCTAATGTATCCAGTTTATTTCTAATAGCCTCATTGTATCCATTATTGCTGATCACTAAAATTTCAGTTTTCTCTTTATTTAACTTGAGAAAATTACTATTCATCCATTCTGAGATACTAGTCAGACATTCTGTTAGTGAATCAATAGAATCAGGGTCATCAGGAGCTATTGATAAGTACAGCTGTGTGTCATCAGCATAGCTGTGGTAGCTCACGTTGTGCCCTGAGATAATCTGACCTAACGGAAGCATGTAGATTGAGAATAACAGCGGACCCAGGATAGAGCCTTGTGGAACACCATATTGGATATCATGTGTCTTCGAGTTGTAATTCCCACAACTAACAAAATATTTTCTCCCTGTCAGGTAGGATTCAAACCAATTTAAGACACTGCCAGAGAGGCCCACCCATTGACTAAGGCGATTTCTAAGAATGTTGTGATCAATGGTGTCAAATGCAGCACTCAGATCTAAGAGGATGAGAACAGATAAATGGCCTCTGTCTGCATTTACCCGCAAATCATTTACTACTTTAACGAGTGCAGTTTCTGTGCTGTGATTTGTTCTAAAACCTGACTGAAATTTATCAAGAATAGCATGTTTATTTAGGTGGTCATTTAACTGCATAATGACTGCCTTCTCTAGAACTAAGGAGATGGTGGTGTACTTTATAAAGAGCAAGGCTTACTCCACTGCAATTTCCTTACTGGGAATAGACATTAGGTGGTATAGCTATGTAGGTGCCATGTCTGAGCTGGGCCAGAAATCTTGTTTGGGCTGTACACAAAGAAAGGTTATACAGAAAAGGCCTACTATGCTTACTTACTTACTACTATACCAGTGACAGCTCTCATCCTTTAGTGTGGGTGGAACATTCCTTTGTCTACCACAGTTTTATATTGGGGTGGCTTGAGAACAAAATCATCAGGAAGGGCTTACTCGGTTCTTACTTGCCTGAATTGTCTCGAGTCAGGAACAGAGAGGGGGTTGTTGGCTGAGCTACTAGCTATCATGAAAAGTGTATTTCGCCTTGAGCATGACACCTTGGTCATCCTGCAGAGTGTTTTCTTTTAAAGACTGATATTCCCATTCTACTCCAGGGAGTGCTACTGCAGGGTTATTATTACCAGTTGCCATCATACTCTACAACATGTCCGCCGAATAGACAATGTTCTCTGTCATGTTAGTATGCAACATTGAACAGCTTATTTATTTTTTTATAGTTAATCCTTGCACTGTAAAATAAATTAAGCCTGTTCTGTACAGTTTATCTGTACATGAATGCTGTTAATAAGTGTACACTGCCGTAAAACTGCAGTTTCCTCTTAGGTTATAAATGGAATACATGTTGTTGCATTAGTCCACAACACATGGCACACCTCAGATTACTTCATCTAAGTACACAGTTCTGTACTCCAGTAATATCATTTCAATGATATTCAAGACTTTATTTATGCAAATACCATCCTAATATTGTGCTAGTCTAAGCATAATCTTTTTATATGGCAATTCACACTGCTGTAGGAGTATATAAATTTTATGATGCAGCCAAAATGACAGGTGAAGAAAAAAAAATTATAATTGTGGTATTCCATGGGCCTGGATAATTTTTTGCATATATCTGTAAGCAAAAAATATTTTTCTTGAGGTTTAATGCAGTAGATTATTCTCCACAAGCAGTGTTTTTTGTATCCATTTATTTTTCTGTTTTTAATGAAATCAGTTTTATGATTTATGTACAGACCTTCGCACAACACTCGTTATTTGTGAGTTCATCAATCCTAACTGATACCATAAATATTCAGCAGCAGCAGCAGCATGGATCAAAAGGAATGCCAGTTTGCCATCCAGCCTGTAGTGAAATGAGAATATAAGACAGAGTAGAAAAATATATAAATCAATAGAAATATAAAAAAGAAACTGAGGGAGAATGAGAGATCAAAGCAGTGAATAAGAGGTTAGACATGTATTGAAAGCATTCATAGAAATATATAGTTGATGCTAAACATGTACCTTATTTATTATAATTGTTTATTATTTGTATAAGGTGCCATTTTGTTTTTAGCAGTGTGTGTCTACTGTAAAACACTCTGCATTTAAGCAAAGGGCTGTTCCAAAAGTCAGTTGAAGTGAGATGTTCATGCCTATCAGTTTTGTTAAGTAGTGTCTTCTTTCTATATTTTACTATTAATGTAGCATTTTAATTGAAATGTATGTTTCATTAAGATTTATGTGTATGTATAAATGTATGTCCTCTTCATATCCCAATGGGTTGCAAATCTGATTATTTGGAGATTGTAATTTGGCCCTGTGACCACTGATGCCTCTGCCAAGATTTGGTTCTAGCTTTGCAGCTGCTGCCGGGGGGGGCCTCAGCCCCCACAACACTGAATTTTATTAATGATGTTAGAAGATGATATACTACATTGTTTTGTACATTCATTTTGCATATGCCAACATTATTATAATATTGACAGTTTTATTAATATAAAATTGACAGGCCCACCAAGAGAACACCTTGGAATTGATGTCATCTGTATTGAAATGAAGTAGAACTGCATTTCTTGTTTACAGCAAAATATATGCACACATTGAGACCTGTTTCCATTTTTTGGATATACATTTATTCGACCCACAGCCCTGTAACAGCACTGCACTTCTTACATTCTTTTTAATGAAGATTTTTGTCTAATGTAGAATTTTGGTAGCTAGTTCCATGGAACACCTGAATCCCAAGAGATGTCAATCACTGTGTTTCATTAACCTACTTAATGTGCATTTTGAAATTACAAAACAAAAAAAACAGTAATAGAAACATATATGATTAAAAAAAACTCTCAAAAATTGCAAAAAAGTTTATACACTCATTTGAGGTGGTTTTTCAGGCGATTCAACTAAGCAATATTTCACAAAACTGCAATGGAAATGCTTTTTTCGCATTTAGGTCACATGACATGACGTAAAATTATTTTTTCAAATACCTGTGCAAATGTGATGTGGTGAATACAGCAGCATCATGAGCATTACTGGGTGACCCAACACAAACGTCTTTGAATATTCATCTGTCATCAGTGACCGCCTGCAGAACAATAGATGCCCAGCCGATTATAGATGCAATTGAAGTAACAGAACCAACGCCCATCACTATTAATAAATAATAAACTAAATAACTAATAAAACAAAATTTATTCTTATAAAATCACTCATTGGAAACGCATACAATTTGCATTTGTGTTTTGTTGACTTTTCAGAAGTGTCACTTCTATTTTGCACATAACTGCAATGGAAACGCAGCTACTGTTTGGTCACCCCAGGGTTCTAGGCAAAGTATGTATCCTGATCACAATATAACTAAGTATCTTGTATTGCATGTTGATCATTTATGAAAGGTACCTAATGTTTAAAATATACTTAATCATACAGTCTTAACATTACACTACAGCAGTGGAAAGGTGTAAAATGTTATAACCTTGTTGGAAAAAGAAACCTATGAAAGGGGGCACAGAGGGCAAACTTAGATACACCGCTACTCTGGGTCTTTCCATTTTTGTGTCCAGTTATGCTTATTTCTTTTTGAGATTTTTGATAATTTCTATCACTTTATCTTGCACTTTGCATATACTGTACAAAGAGGTAGTCAGTTAAAGACATTTCTTTGACCAATTGTTGGAAATGCTAAACAAAATTTGTTGCTGATTTCAGTTTTTATTGAAATGGCAAGATGTAGCAAATGGGAACCCAAGAGGTTTATGGGTAGTGCTGCTGGCAAAGGCATTGGTCAAGCAAATAGGGAACTGTCATACTTGTCTGGCTAATTACATGAAAGACAAGGGACATGCAAAACAATGGGCAGGAGCCAACAGAAATCAGAACCGCTTTTTTATAGCAACAACTGACCCTATAAACATCTCCATTAATGACTTAAATGTGGTCTCTAGTCCAAGGCATACTGTACATGATTATCCATTCTACAGAGAGAGCAGTTTTGTTTAGAAAGGTTATTGAAATTTGAATACTAGGTGGCCCACATAATTCACTGCTTATTGTTTATTTATGCCCAAAGCAGGCCCCTAAACCTTTATTAGGGATGTGCACTGCAGATGTTCATCCAATTTACTTTGGAAGTGTTTTTTATTCTTTATTTCTCTCTATTTGCTTGTTTTGGACTTTATTTCATTTCATTCAAAATGGAAGAACATTAACAGTGGAAATTGACAGAAGAATTAAACATGTCTTAGACTTTCAATGATGTAGTGTGCTCTTCTTTAATTTCTTTTTGGAGGTCCTGTGTTATTTGAACATTGGCACTTTGCAGTACTACAGAGTCTTGGTAGATGGCACTGTTTGATACATTGATAAATCGATAAAAATTAACCCTAACCCCTAAACTGCAGTTCAAGATAAAATGCAAGCAATATCCTGGTACTCTTTAAGAGAGTAAAAGTTAATGCCAAGCCCATTTCAGCAAAATATGGCTCATTGTAGAGTGCTACAGCTGCTACCAATCTGCGGCAGTGCACTTGGTCCATTTTTCTGCTCAACATGCTCCTCTGTTTAGGGACAATGGTACACAAATCATAAGTGTCTTTGTTCATAATGGCTAGTAGATTTATTAAATGTCATTCTTTCAGCTGATGTACTGTAACTGCATTTACAGTAGATACCTGTATTGCTGACAAATATGTGGTGTCAACACAAACTTTACCAAACTAAAATGAATCAATCAGAATTGATATTGTAAGCAGGGGGGATGAACGCACCCCTAGAAGACACTGACACTTTTAAAAAAAACCCTCCTAAAAACGCCGACACACTACCTTTACCTTGCTCCTTTACTTGCTGGGCTTACTTGCGGCTGCTCTGTCGCACGATATGCTTTCTGCGCGGTACTCCGCATACTTAAAAGCCTGAACAGCACCTGTTGGTCATTTTTGGCTGATTGCTTTGTTTTCTCTCTCCTCCCTCGGTCATCCTCTGATCCTGTTGGGGGTCCCGCTCCCGTTGTGCTCCCCTATGATGTCTATTTTTTAATTGAGAACCAACTGCATACTGAGCTCGTTTTACTTCCGAAAGAGACATGTTTGTTTGAAGTGTTTGAATAAAGTTCCTGTCTCTACAATCTCCTGTGTTTTCTGTGCAATTCTGTGACCCAAGCGTGACAATATGTTCATATTAGCTAAAGTAAATAGCTAGCATAGGTAACTAACTGTGAAGTTGTGCTTTTTGAAAGTGGAGTAGGATTGGCAATTATTTTGCTTGTTCTGCTTAATGCATCTAAACAGTCAATGGTACCCTGGGACTAAGAGGACTGTGGTAAAGAAGCCAATTCAGACTAAAAACAAAGGTGAACCAGAAGTATAGTAAAATATTGTGATTCATTTTGGGAGAAATCCACATCTACAGTTTACATTTCTAAAATTATTGTCACATTCTGTACTTTTATATAAACACAATGAGTAATGAATCCTAGAAAATGTAAGGAAATATTAATTAAAAAATGAAAATACAAATAATTATTTTGGCAAACCCAAATAATCCAAATCGTGGTGTCAGCGGGCCAGAGCAATATCCCAGCAACATCATAAATATGGCAGGAACTAGCCCCGGTCAGGACAGCAATCCATCGTAGGATTCACCTACAGAGCTCTATTAACCAAGCCTAACTAGAATATCTTTAGAGATGTGGAAGAAAAAAACTCACAAACGCAGGGAGAACATATAACCACTCAATGCAAGTATAAACCAGGATGCTGGATCTGTGAGGTGGCACAACTACCCACTCAGCAACATTGCTGTCATGAATACAAAAAACCTCATAGAAAACTATGCAAGTACAATAGTTTAACTGCATTTGTTCAGTGAAATAGCATTTAAATAATATAACTTGACCTACATACACATCTTCAATATACACAATAATAAAATTACACAAGAGTGCAAATAAACATATATATTAAGATCTTAACATTATTTCTAAAGTTTTACAAGTTTTAACAGAATGTGTTAACTGTCTAAATTGTATTTCCATCCATACATTTTCAAGGCTTTGTTGGTTCAAGGTTTTGGGGGACCAAAGCCTGTACTGGTGGCATCAAATGCAAAACTGGAACCAGCAATATTTGGTATGCCATTGCATCACAGAGAACACACACACACACTTGTCAAGGTCAATTTAGAGTCACCTTTCAGTGTAACATGTTTAGGGTATGGGAAGAAAAGACAAATCTGCATGGGGACAACATGCAAACTTCACACAGGCAATTTCTGGGCTCGGATCTGAACCCATGACTCTGAGGCTGTGAAACCACCACAAACCACTTAATTTCATTTATATTATGTATTAATGAATACCAGTCCATGTGTCTATCAACTTTTATCTTTGTTTTTGGAAAAAAGGTAATGAAATGAAAATTAAATTATAATTTGTATTTAATACTATTTAAGTTTCGTAATGTTTGGTGTCATACACTATATTACTGATAATTATGTTTTTAAGTATTTAAGTCAGAATCCATGAACCGTATAAAATAAGCACAGAGATCTTACTCCTTCTCTTTAGTGTACTCCTCCTTCTCTTTAGATATCCTATGGCAACTAGCTGTAGCTTCACCCAGTATTTTCCTTGGGCATACATTAACATTATTAATTCCTATACTACTTAATTCAGCAAAGTATGCTGGCCCTCCGTCTTTAAAGGATATGAAATGCAGCTGTATACTCAGCTAAAATGCATCAATTTTATTTTCATATGCACTCTTTTACACCTCCTTTATAATTCATGGAAGTTATTTGGATTATCTCTTAAGTGCATGCCCCTTTTTGGCCAACTTTGCATGTGCTTAACATGCATGCCTAGGTTTCACAGTCCAACTCACAATAAATGCTGTAAAAAATAATCATTTGCCAATTTTCTGCATTATGAAAACATAGATTATGTCAGATATAACAGAACTGTTTGGCTTATTGTCTATATAAATCTGAACAAAATCTCTGCTCATCTAAATGAGAGAGTGTACCTTTTATGTTTAAAATACATTTTCTGCAGTAATGCTTTCCTTTGTGTCATACCACTTAATGAAGCAGTTTATTATTAGAAAAAAAAAGAACTAAAAACAATTAATTATTGGTACTAGGTATTCTGAATCTCAGAAAAGCATTCAAGGAAACAATGAGGTTTGTAAGGGCCTGCTCTATTAAAATTGATGGCTAAAAGTATCAAGCGCAATTGACTGCGTGCATTTCTGCTCATTTCATTAATAGCAAAGTTAACAAGGCAATTTGATCATTTAATAAAATAATGAGTAACACATACCAACAAGGGAATACATGGATGCCTTAGTGCGAGAGGATATGCCACCTCAATGCAGTGAAATGAGCTGATGGCTGCCATAGTCCACAACCAAAAGCTGCAAGGCACATGCTTCTCAAATAATCTTTTTTCCATTTTTTTCTTCCACAGTAGACCAGTGTTTGATATTTGGTTAGCTTTTGTCCTGCACTCAGTTCTGCCAGTATAATCTTCAGTTTTCAGCCGCCTCCTTACCCTGCATTGAAATAAGCATGTTTTGAAAATTGATGAATAGACAGATAGAGTTTCTTTGTTATTTGTGCTAAACTAGCAACCCATTGTAAATCAGTTCATGCCTCAGAGCCAATGCTTATGGGACAGAAATGAGTTCCTTGCAACCTTGTGGTGGAAAGAGTGGATTCAGAAAATGAATAAATGGATGTAGGACCTTTTTCCCCTCATTCATTCTGGTAAATGACCCATTGCGCAGATATGAATATTTGTAGCCATTTGATTTTGAATTACAACAGTCATGGGATCTGTGCTTTTTCATTTTTTATGTTTTTTTTTTATTTTAACTAGTGTAACATGTACAGTACAGCAGGGGTCGAATTAATGTCTTTTGGATCGTGCCATCCGCTTCGTTTCAGTTTTTATTCATAAGACCTGGAAAGAGAGCAAGCATTTTCTTTTCTCAAAATTTTTCATGGATGGTTTCCTAGAACCCTGGAAATATATGTTTTGAAGAGAGATGAATAACCCCATTCATATTTAATTTTTCTTCAATCAATCTAAACTTCTTATTTGGGAACAATGTAAATTTGTAGTCAGAAAAGTTAAATCATGAACCTGCAATTCATAAACAAAGGTGCATTTAACCATTTCTTCATGTTAAGAGTTTTCACTTTGCTTTTTAAGTAAAGTTCCAACAAGGTGCTACTTGAACTTTTCACTCTTAAATAACAGTGTGTCATATTTTTCAACAATTGACACATGAGCAATGGTGTCACAGCAGCAGAAAAGCATCTGCAGATGCAAATCCATCACAACTCAATGACCAAGGCTGCACAAAGGAAAACAGACAGTAATATACATTAAAAAAAACAGAGCAGAAATGGCTCCAATCCAAGAACCACAAATACCTACACATCTTGACAATATTTAAAATAACATGATTGCATACAAGCTGTGAGTCTTCTTAATGTGTTTTGTGTATCAAATGTGTGCAATTCTTCACAGGCATAAGGAAAACTAAGTATTTATTTTTAAAAATATGTTTAAGTGGGGTTAGTCCTGTGGTGAAAGTGTTGTGCACTGCCATCCAGGGTTTATTTCTAACAACCATGGAAAGTCAAGGGATTCCAGAGTAAATTCAACAGGAGTTTAAGTAAGAGTGACCCAAACTAGCAATAGTAATATAGAAGCTACACTAACATTTCACATAAACAAATCATGTTATTGCCTGTTCCCCTTTGCTTGCTTGTTCTTTTTTCAAGGCACTCTTGTTTCTTCCAATGTCTCTACAAAGTAGCACATTATAGGACAGGGTTAATTGGTAATTCTGGTTTGCCCTACTGCAGATATGTGTGTTGAGGGATCCTAAGATTTACTGATATGCTGTCCAGGTTTAGTTCTTATCTTGGACTCAGTGCTGCCACGATAGACTTCAGCCCTCTGCTGTCCTGAATTTTATTAAATGAGTACGAGTATGTTATGTTCCAAACCTCTTCTCTTTTTTGGATTCAATTACCCATTTGTTGGTGTTATGTCTTTGAAAAACAATGTTTAGGTTTGTTGTGATGTGAGATTTAGCATATAGCTTGATAAATATTTTGTATATCTTTATTTGTAACTTAGGCAAAGCAATGTAATATTAGTGTTACATTATTGATAATAACAGCAATGGTTTAATGGTTTAAGAACCCCTTCCCCCCACCAGGACTGAGTCTCTTTGAATTTTATGACAGGATTTGGGGGAAGTGCCTAAAACCAGTTTGGCAAGTGTTTCTCTGCTAAAGTCTTTCAACCCCCATAGGAAAGCCAGGCTGCCTAACTGCCAAGCTTTACCTTAACTTATGGTTTTGGGGGATGGCAGGTGTGAAGATGTTACATTCCCCCATTGGTCTGAAGTATGGCTGTTTGGAATTGGCTTGTATCAGAAGCCTTTAAGTACCATGACGTCCTATTGGCTCTAGGGGTTGGACAGAGAATATATAAATTTGCTTGCTTAACCTCACTCTCTCTCTTACCAAACTGATGAATGACCATCTCACACCATAACTGAAAGGACAACACAATGGAGAGCACAGCTTGTCAGCCATATTGAGACAGGCATGCGGCCTGTTCTGAAGAAAGCTGACCACAAATGATGCCTTAATTAGAGACATTTTTAAGTAACTAACAAGTCTGTGTGCTGCCTGAAACTACACATCACCATTTAATCCGGTTGTATGGTTGCCAATATTCAAATGTACTTTGCATATTGTTATTATTTATATTACCAATGATACATTGTTTAAATTGTAACTTAACTCCTGCTTGTCTTTTACTACACCTAATTGCCTGAGGTTATAGGTGTAGGGGGAAGGTGGGGAGAAGTTATATACTATAATGCCTTATATAAACAGTGGTGAGTCTGGGAGATTTGAGGCATTCTTATTATTATTCTTATTATTATTTGAGGCTACTTATTAATAATACAAATGGGGAAAGTAGAGCAATATATTACTCTACCAAGACTAACAAGGTGTAAATTTGTCTCTGTCCAAATTTTATTCTCATTGTCATGACTAACACCAACGGCTTTTATCCATCCATTTTCCAACCAGCTGAATCCGAACACAGGGTCACGGGGGTCTGCTGGAGCCAATCCCAGCCAACACAGGGCACAAGGCAGGAACCAATCCTGGGTAGGGTGCCAACCCACCGCAGGACACACACAAACACACCCACACACCAAGCACACACTAGGGCCAATTTATTTACTATTTATTAATATAATTGTGTTTGTATAGTAAAGTGTCTTGCAATGATTTTTGCACTCAAAGATACTGCATAAACTGATCGAGTGACTGGGTGTTTTAACTAACTAATTGCTTCATCAATCAATTGATAAATTAACTTGTTTGATTGATCGATCAGCTGCATATTGATTGGCTAATTGGTGAGTTGAATTTTTAGTCCCACTGGCTGCATACATTTTAATCATTTAGTACACTTTTCTTACAGACTGGTTTCCCTGTTCACGCAATAAGTATTCAACATGGTTGTTGTTTTCTGGTTAGCTACACTGAGTCTGCAATATGGCAGAGGGCTAAAGATTAACCATGGAATGTAGCCTAGATTCTTACCTGCATGTCTGACCAACATGAAGCATGTTGCCATCCTCCAGTGCCATGACAAACAAGAACATATTTAAGTACACAACTTAATTGAATTTAATAGAAAGTACAAATTCACTTACCTGATGGCAAAGCCACATATAAGACATGGACTCCTGTGCCTCAGTTTCCAAAATTTGTTTGTCTATACTATGTCATTCATGGCAAATATCAAGTAATAGAATTGGCCAGTGTTTAGAATTTTGGTTGTTTAACTGACTTACTGATCAATTAATTAATCATTCTAAGTTTGTTTATTGTTTATCTATAAGTCAATCAAATAAACATTTTAATCTGTCTATCAGTGTATCATCAACTAATTATAACTGGTTGCTTTAATGTTTAACTGATCTATACTAATAAAAGGCAAAGCCCTCACTCACTCACTCACTCACTCACTCACTCACTCACTCACTCACTCACTCACTCGCTGACTGACTGACTGACTGACTCATCACTAATTCTCCAACTTCCCGTGTGGGTGGAAGGCTGAAATTTGGCAGGTTCATTCCTTACAGCTTCCTTACAAAAGTTGGGCAGGTTTCATTTCGAAATTCTACGCGTAATGGTCATAACTGGAAGCTGTTTTCTCCATTTACTGTAATGGAGATGAGCTTGAACGCCGTGGGGGCGGAGTTTCGTGACATCATCACGCCTCCCACGTAATCACGCAGTACATAGAAAACCAGGAAGACCTCCAAAAAGCGCTGAAGAAAACATGCATTATATAATTGAGAAGGCAGCGAAACAATAAGAAGCGAGCGAGTGACATATACAACCATATTCATGAGTTCTGCTACTTCGGAAACAAAGCACGATGTAAACCTACACTTTAAATTAAGTTCATAGACAGGCTGCCGCTGGCGTTTGTAATTTAGTGCCTGCCCATATAAGGCCGTCCGTCAGCGGCAATCCAATAGCAAACTCCCACTAAATATTCACGGGTGAAGGACTGTGCTTATGCAGAGGAAGATGAGATGGTCAGGGTGGTGTTTGGCACAAACTCAGCGAAACTGCGAGAGAAAGTTTTAAGTGCCAGGACTAAGGTAACATTAAATACAGCCATGGACATAGCACGAGATGGCACCAGCACAGCTGGGAACCTTCGATGCATGTACACGAGCGCTCACGTGAACTGACGCGTGCACAGAAAAGCAACAGTTCCAAAGAGCTGAACAAAACCTGAATTACACAATTGAAAAGGCAGCAAAAATATGAAGCGCCTGATACATACAAGCATATTCATAAATCCAGCTACTGCGGAAACAAAGCACACGGTGGAAAAAGTCAATGTCCCGCTAAAGGAAGACAGTGTAAAAAAACCCGTGCATGCAGTGTGTCAGGTCTCAGATAAAGAAGAAGACGAGCTGTTTATTGATGCAGTAAGAAACAAATCGATGAATGAAACCTGTCATCTTTACAACGATTGACAAACACGGAATGTAACTTGAACACAACACATCCTACAAATACAACCTGATTGAAAGAAATAATGATAATCAAATCCTTGATGACAGCAACACTCAGTAACACTCACAAAACAAATACTGTATATTGACAGTCATGTTACGTTATTTTTAAAATGTTCCCTTTTCTTTTCTAGCTTTTTAACACACTACTTCTCGCTGATACGCTGGTATATATATATATATATATATATATATCCCGATCTACATACTCGAATAATGGATACTTTATTCGCCATCAATGATTGTTTTGGTAAAGCCATACTCAGTGTATTCATTAGATGAACGGTAAAAAAGTAAGAGCGAGGGGAGGATGACTTATTGAGGCATGCAGGCTGTAGTGCGCGTCAACTCTATCTGAATTGCGATCACATTTGAAAAATATATCTTTTCAAGTTCTATTTAGTCCATATGTGTCAAACTCAAGGGGGCGTGTAATTATATCCGGCCCGCGAGATCATTTTATATACTGTATTATTGTTATTAATGGCCCGGTATATGAAGCGCTGGTAACACAATAAACTACAGATCCCATAATGCAGCGCTTCAGCTGCCTTGCCAACACTTACCGCTTAATCAAGTCTAGCTTATGATGCTGCAAGTTATTGCGAAGCTAGCTCACATGATGCTGAAGAGAAAAGTTGATTCTGAAAATAGAGCCTTTAAAAACCGATGGGAGGCTGAGTATATGTTTACTGAACCCTGTGTCTCATTTGTGGAGCTAATGTGGCTGTAATTACAGAATTTAATCTAAGATGGCACTATGAGACAAAACATCAGGGTAACCTGAAAGACCTGAATGCAATGCAGAAGATACAGAAAGCAGAAGAATTAAATAAGAATCTGACACTTCAGCGGACGTTTTACCGTGCACAATCACAAAGTGATTTCAAGTGAAGCTGCTTTTATGGGAGACACAAATGCACCAGTGCAACTTGCCCCACTTTCCCTGTTGCCAAGTAATGTTAAACCAAGTCGTCACTACGGTGTTCCCAAATCGCACTTTGCTGATAAACTGAGCGCACTGAGTTTGCACGGCGCTTTGGTGACTTTGAAGAACAAAAAGTCCGTCTACATGCGGCTCAACCTTGTGCATGTTTGGTAGCACATATCTGTGTGAGAAGCTCTTCTCAGTGATAAAGACTAACAAAACAGCACACAGGAGTCGCCTCACTGATGAGCACCTGCAATCCATCCTGAGAATCTCCACAACACAGAACCTCACAGCAAACAGAAACGAACCTGTGGCCAAAAAAAGATGCCAGGCGTCCAGCTCTAAAATGACATATGAGCAAAGACAACTGAATGATTTGATTTGTTATTGCTGAAAGGAACACATTTTATTTATATTTCCAGGTTTTGTTATGCAGCATGTTCATATTTGAATTTGTATAATTTTGACAGGATATATTTTTATGGAGAGCAAAATCTTTTGGGATATTTAAAATCTAAGTTTATTTTTATATAAAATTACATAAGAGTAAAGAAATTTGAATGTTTGTTCTTTTAACGTTTACTTTATTTCTAACTTGTATAATTTAGACAGGATATATTTTTATGGAGAGCAAAATATTATAAGTTGTTTAAGGTTTGAGTTGATTTATTCAGGAATAATATTCCTGTCTGTTTTACCATTCCTACCAAAGATATTTCTGTCGACTAAATAAAAATTCCTTCTATTTAAAATTTAAATAGAACTTGAACAAATACGATAGTTCATAATATCCACGCAGACTTGCACGTAAGAGCGGAGTTATCCGTTTTAACAAGCAGCGTATTGCACTGATACTGAAATAGCTGTGTGTGTATATATGTAGATATGTATGTATATGTATATATATGTTTATATATGTGTGTGTGTATGTATATATATATATATGTATTTGTGTGTATATATGTGTGTGTATATATATATGTGTATATGTATAGATATGTATATATATATGTTTATGTGTGTGTGTAAATATATATATATATATATATATATGACAGCAACACTCATCACTCACAACAGTGACAAAACAATTACATTGACAATCATGTTACATTATTTTCAAAATGTTTCCTTTTCTTTTTCATTGCTTCTTTAACACACTACTTCCCCGCTGCGAAGCGCGGGTATTTTGCTAGTAATACAATAAATTGATGAATCAATGTGCTGTTTTTACAGTGGGATGCAAAAGTTTGTGCAACCTTGTTAATAGTCATTATTTTCCTGTATAAATCATTGGTTGTTACGATAAAAAATGTCAGTTAAATATATCATACTAGCAAATAAAGAATAGTTAGTAATCAACAGCTAGACAAGTACAACATTAGAAGTATTTGAGGCAGGAGGAGAGTGGAGATCCATATGATAATTGACATTGCCATAATGAGTGAAAAGGTATGGTTTAGTAGGATGCTTAGGGCAAAAGTGCATACTGTAAATACAGTAAATGCCACATATTTCAAGGAATATGATAGCTAGCTACAGAAGAGAGAGAATGTAACAAATAGAATAAAAAATAGGTAATTAGACATCAGACATTGGAATTTCCAGAGCCCAGATTTAATTAAAAACATCACCAAGAGTCACAATTAACTAGACACGACCAACACAACTAGGATATGTGGTTTACCAACAATAAAAAGGCTGGATTATTGACAATCAGAGTACGTGAATGTAATTTTGGGAGCAAGCCCAGACTCTTTATGGTATATCCACAATGCATATGAAATTAAAGAAACCCAATCTGGCAGCACTAGATTAAAATTTTATGGCTTCATTCAGCACAAGAGGGCTAAAGATTTAGCAGTTAGTGTAGCCTATATTGGCTAAGTTCATGAAGGGACCATAATATCAGATGGTCACATATTCCATTCCTACTTCACCTTCACCTTGTAACCCTATGCAGGACTGTAACCTCTGTGAATCATTTTCTTTTTTCTGAAAATCATCAGGTCCGTGTGGTGACACAGTTGCTACTGCTGCTACCTCATTGCTCCAGAGCAGGTTTGAATCTAGGCCCTGTCACTGTCAAAGAAAGTGATGGTCCCTGAAAAAGTTTATTTTTTTAACCTTTATTTTGTCATAGACAAGCAAATTTTTTGCTTAATATATGTTACTGAATGGCTGTAAATTAAAACTTAAATTTGCATGCCATTCATACAGCTTTATGATTTATATCATTCCTAGACAGATTTCCAGCCCTTTATGTCCCAAATCCAGGAGAAAGAGCTCAATGAAGTGAAACAACATAGGTATCTCACACTATAAATAAATCTTTGACAGTGCCATGTCTGTCTCCTGGGAGAGCAATGTGATGACATTGGACGAACGAATGGATTTATGAGAATTTTGGGATGCACAAGGGACCCTGGCGTTCATTATCCTTGCTCATAATCATAAGATTATGAATTATTTGCCACCTATTACTTCCTCTGCTGGTTGCGTCTGGATAGGAACAATCTGATTACTCTTGGGATGCTAGGAAGCGAAGTTGTGATATGTGACAATGTCATTTCTGAAATAATAATTTGCATCACAGTGATGGGGCAAGGGTTTATTTATCTTATTTTTGCTTTGGGTGTTCAGGAAGCATTTTTACAGGATAAAGCTGCAGCCATATCGGTTTGAATTGCTACTCATTTTAAACTCTATTGTTGGCTGCTCCAGACAAAACCAAAGAAGCAATGTTGAATAAGTGACAAGAAGTAATATGTATATTTGTTTGGTTTTCTATATTGTATATTTTGAAATGAATAATATTAAATATGCTTGCATACAATCTTGGGTCAGTTCCTGGTATGTGCCTCAGGGCTGCTGGAACAGGCTGTTTTCCCGTGACTCTCTACTGAAAAAGAAGTTTGGAAAATGAAAAAGTTGAATATATAAACCCTATTTTCTTGTTTCAGAGATGTGCTCCTGCACATTTGGCACTGGATTTCCCTTACCTGCTACTCTCTACTGTAAATTGACGAGTGGAATAAACTATCTGCTCTCAACTCTACACTTCACTTTGCTAAGGATTAGGGAAGCAGATTGTTATCCATTGAGGATCAGTTCCGCTTGTTGAAACTCATAGGATTATTATATCTTTGATCGGATTCTGAACCTGCAGATTTGTGAAAAAGACTCAAAGATGACTCGCCTGGTGTACCGCAGTTGAGTCTATCAGCAAGCCATAGTTGATTTCATTTAATATTGGAAATCCATCAGTCCTGTAGCTATCCACTTCTCATTCAAATTCAAAACCTCATTATTGGCATAATTATACATTTTATGTTGCTGACACTGCGGTGGGTTGGCACCCTGCCCAGGATTGGTTCCTGCCTTGTGCCCTGTGTTGGCTGGGATTGGCTCCAGCAGACCCCCGTGACCCTGTAAACGGATTCAGCGGGTTAGAAAATGGATGGATGGATGGATGTTGCTGACAATTAATAATACATTAAAATAAGGGTTATAGATAAACATGGTATGGTGGCACAGTATTGCTGTCCCATTATACCAGGGTTTAGATTTTAATTCTGGGCCCTGATAATGTCTATGTGACTACTGTAACTTAGTCATGGATGTAAGTGAGTAGGATTGTTGGTATTTGGAACTTTAGCCTAGTGCTGTCAGGACAGTGTTCAGCTAGGGTTTAAGAAAATGCTGACTTGGTTGGATTACAGAAGAATAAATATAAATAAAGGGACAAACAAAAAGAAAGAACCATTATATTCTTTTATATTCTTATTTCTTCATAAGGAGATTTTCCTTTTGGAAATAACTACTGGATTTGGAGTAAAAAAAATTCAGCATAAAATTCTCAAATCCAGTTATAGAGGTGCTAGCCCTACAGCATCTGGCACAAGATAGCAGTCAACCCTGGGCAGGGTGACAGTCTATCATAGGGCCCAGTCATGGGGCCAATTTAGAATAATCGGTTAAAAAAAAAATAAAACCTACATATTTAGGAATATGGACTGCCTGCTTGTGCACTGTGTAAATACAGTATAGTGTTTTAATTGCTATATTTATTGCACATCTCAATATATCTTGAGCTTGTGGCCCTGAGACCTGGTGTCAAGGCCAAGGAGATCTGGGCCATTCTTTGAGTTTATTGAGAGTTAATAGTGAAAATAGATAGGAACTCCTCGCTGCATCCCCTTTATCAATAATCTGCTTGTTACCACAGTTGACAGAAAATTCTCAATGTACTTGTGACACTTCCGTGAATGAAAAGCCTGCAGGTCTTTTTTCCTTAGACAATCCTTCTAGCACATCTTATATCCTTCACAATGCAACTTAAACCTTTACCTTTGACCATTCTCCTTTTGCATTGTGCATATCCCCTCCTACCAACCCCCAGCAGCCCACAACACGTAGTCCATATATACTGTAACTACCTGCATTAAACAGTGCTGTCTGCAGATACAATGCTGTCACTGACTGAGTGTTAATTATGTGCAAGCAGCTACCAGAACAACTTTCTCTTTTCAAATTATTGGCAAGGAGTGCTGCCTGATAACCTACACATATAACATAATTATTTCATTTTTTTTTTTTAGGCTTGATGCATGACAGTGGCTTCAGGTCTTATACTTGTACTTACAAAGCTCTAAAACCAGACAGCCAGGAGTTCCTGTTTATCTTCACTGTCAACCCTCAGTAATCATAAAGAATGGTCCAGATCTCCTTGGCTAAGAATTTTCTGTCAACTGTGATCATACTTCGCTGATAAAGGGGATGACAGAAGCTGACATAACATGTGCACGTGAATACATTGGATACAGTCAGCCAGCTGGTTTCTAACTGTGATGATGACATTGAAAGACGCATACCTGAATGCACAAATTGCTGTCACAGATTGGGCTGCCATAAAATGGGTCCATTGTTGTCAACAAAATGTCTAGCTGAGATTGTTTTAAAGTATTCAGGCTTTTATGAGTGCAAGTAGGAGGCTAATTCACTTTTTGACAGCAGGACATTCAGTTTATCATATCATAATAGTAATAATGGCAAAAAAGGAGCAACTAGTGATGTCATTGCTCACTAGGAACTTCAAAATAAGTATCATAAATACAATGAAGCTTTTCCATTTTGCGGGTTCTGATAATTTCTTTTGACCTTTGGAAGAATCAGAAGAATATACTTACAGTATGTGACCTAAGGTTAGAATAAGGATGTTGTCTGTCTTGCATGTCACTAAAGGTGACTAAAGCAGTTTGGCATCAACCATAAAAATTTCATCCTCAATACCCACCTAGTCAGTAGGGAGCTGGCCAACCTGTGTGGACCCAGATGGCCATTAACTTAGACGAAGGAGAGAGAAAGAAAGAGAAGAATCTGCTGAAACCTAATTTTAGTCAGTAATCATTTAATAGTTTCACTGTAGGGGCTGAGACAACAATGAACTGTTTGAACTGTAGAGACTTTTGAAGAGCATGAACCTTGGTTAACAAAAAATTTAATGGGAGATGAAAGCATGAGAATTTTAAGCTTATCAGATAAGTGCATCTCCATATAAATGCATGCCCAGCCCACAGATTAGCATTTTAATAGCTGCTTCACAATACCATTTCTTCTCTTAAAAAACTATGGCAGGCAAGATGTTTTATTTTAGCTGACAGGACATTTTACTTCTTTGCAGTATAGCAAATATCATGGTCAGTTTATACTTCCAATATTGACGATGACACCTAACAACCGAACAAGCCTTTTTTCACCCTCTATCTCTGAAATATGCAGAATATTTCAGCAAATCAGTGATGTGCCATGATGTGTAAGGAGATTGTAATGTCAGAGTACTAAATGTAACTTGAGTCTCAATACATAACAGCCTGCAGCTTATTTAATATTGATAAGAACACTAAGTTAATCAATACATCTGTCAGTGACTGCAATACTGCAATGGCAGGGACACCTTTTGCCTCTGGAAGAGCCAGAATATTTTGAGATATAGATTCAACAAGGTGCTATAAATATAACTTAAGAATTTTAGTCTGTCTCTTCCCCCAAACGTAGTACTATGCAAATCCTGTAGAATGCATTTCCCAACCTGATTTTCATGGCAGCATTGCAGGTGGGCTGTGGCTAATCCCAGAGATAACCTAATTCCCTGATTTAAAAAATTGCAAATCAATCTGACAATCATACTCGATTCACAGCAGCACCATTGCAAGTGGGTCATGGCCAACTCTGGATGAAACCCCATCCCACCAGTCTAATGGTTGTACTAATTCATAGGAGAATAAGTGTTGGCAATCGGGCTTGATTCGTCTAACTCTCTGACACTTTGCTGATTGCACAAGCCACACAGCTGATTTGACAATCATACCCCACCCCAGTCCCCTTGCTCAGATGATTCCACTAAATTTACAGAAAAAGACATGTCCTTGGTGGGTGTCAAAAACTGGGTTGTGACACCCCAAAGGCTGGGAAACACTACTGTAGAATTTTCATGCAGCGAACTTGCCATTCCACATTATCCCAAAGGTGCCCTCTTGGATTTAGAACTAGGAACTTAGAGCCATTAGAGTAGACTTATTGTGACTGTCCATAAGGGGAGTGACTGAGTGCAGTTGAAAGGATACATCAAAAGAATCATTGGACTTAGCAGACATCAGTAAAAAGAGGCTGATATCAATAAGTAGGGATGGTACAGTAACACTAAACTCATAGTTGTGCACTAAGTCATAACCAGGAGATAACTAAAGTGATTTGATCAAACACTAGAATCTGTTTATTAGGTCCTGTTTTTGATTTAAATCAAAGTTGAAAAAATACTTTACCTGTGCAGCCATCTTGAATGTGAATCATGCAATGACCAGCCACACACAATGGCTACACAAATGGAAACTAGAGACACGAAATGGAGGCATTTATGCAGTTAGTGTGGTGGTCGCAGAGTTTACAAAATTCAAAAACAGGCGTGCACTCTGACAGACCTGAAAATTATTAGGTAGCTCTTGCTAAGTGGCCTACACACCAAAATAAAAGTCATAGATTAATTATTTGAGAAACTGTGAAACCCCTTGCCCAAATTGAGAAAAATAATGTTTTAATATAAAATTTATTATCATGTTATTCAAAAACTAACCAAGAACAAAAAGTCACAAAGGGATGTATAAGAGACCAAAAAAAAGAGAAGAAAACAGTTTATTTGGATATGTTAAACTATTTGGCTGTATATTCATTTATGGCACACACAGTTTAATAGATGATAGGATGTTCTGCTTTAACCCCTACAGTGTTTTAGTTTATTTTCTTGTCATTCTGAGTAAACACTCATGCAGTCTTTGTTGTGCCTTGCAATTGACAAGGTAACGGTAGACTAGCAGTTTCAAACTGTAATATAATATGACTTATAAATAAGTTTATTAGAATACACTAAGAAATGTAACAATTATAAGTATAGAATGTAACTGAAGCTTAGCATGAGAAAACTAAGATTGTAACAACATAGAGAAGAAATATTATTTTACTTTCTTTTTGTGTGTGATAACTTTTTCCTGAATTGTTTGTGAGTTTGTCCCATAACTGAGTCTGCCCTTTCAATTAACTTGTTGATTTGGTGGTCTTTCTTAAAGCTATGTTAAGAGCCCAGCACACTACAGTGTAGAAAATCACTCTGACCATCACAAAGTTGTAGGAGATGTTAAGGGTGTCACCACCACATTAAAGGAACGCTGTCTCCTAAGAAATCTGTTTCTTATATAGTTCCTCTGTGTTCTAAGACCATTTCAACATGTCATTGATGTGGACTCCCAAGTAACTTGTAGGAGTGGAACACCTCTACATCCAATCCCTGAATAGTGACCGGACCCAGAGGCTTTTCGTTTTGGCTAAAGTCAATAACCAGTTGCATAGTTTTGTTGATGTGAAGTTGCACCAACAGTCTGTGTTATATGCTTGTCTTTTTCTGGACTGTAGTTTTCCAGCTAGATAGTTGCTAAACTTTGGTAACCTAGAAAAGTTGGTATTATGGAACCTAATGATTACCAAAAAAACTTCCCCTTTCCATTGTACTACCACTACCACCAAACTGTAGTGTTTCTAAATAGTAAGATGGATCCTGTTTGTATCAGATTCTTGCCCTACTATCTGCATGTTGTAGTAGGAAATTAGGTCCATCCATGAGACCAGGTGACATTTTTCAGTTTTTACATTATCCACTTGTATGATCATGTGCCCACTGCAGCAGCATCTGCTTGTTCTTTGATGACAAGTGTGGAATCATTCATGATTTTCTGCCTCTGTAGCCCATCTTCTGCATATTCTGCTGTATTGTGCATTTCAAGATGCCCTTCAACACACCATTGTTCTTAAAAGCCGTTAAGAGTTTTTTGTGTCCTTTCTATTAGCTTCAGTGAGTGTACACTGCCCCTTAACCTTTCTAATTATCAGTGTGTTTTTGCCCACAGAACTGGTGGTTACAGGCAGGATTTGTTTATTTATGAATTGGAGCAGGTAGATAACCTTCCATCCCCTCTGGGCTAATTTACTAGACCTTAAATGGTGGCTTGGTTCTTTCTTTTTATTTTTATTTTCTTTACAATGCCAATACATCAGCATGTGAAGTACTCTTCACACAATCCATTTTTGTATTTGTCTGCTAAACCAAATAAAGAGAGCTGCCTGTGGAGAAGGACATCTTGCTCACTGGGAGCAACATATTTCTGCATTTTGCATCTATGCACAAATGCCACTCCACAGCAGGCACTTTCATGTGATTATCAGTTATCAATATTTCTCTCAGTGGTACTTGTGTCCACACAAGCTGTGAGAAACTGTTTGTATTTTGCTTAAACACAAGCTGGCTAGAAGGGGAGACTCCAGTTTGCTAAAATGTATTATTCAAATAGTTTTATACATTATGTGTACAAAAAATAATGGCATCACACCCAGTGGTGTTCATTTTGTGCTTGAGAATGGGCCCCTGTCACTGTGTATTATCAAAATAAATAAAGCAATTGGATGGATGAATTTATAAATAAAAAGTTGTCACAGCCAGCTGCACTTGAGTAGCGAATGTTTCAACAGTAACAGGGCATTAGACATGCTGATATCCCATAGCATCTCCTTTTCCATGCTGCATATCTCTTCCTGAAAGCCATATTTCGGCAAAAAGATGTGGCCACACCCCTTGAAAACCAAATTTTCTGTGAACATGTAGAGCCATGCCAGTATAGCTATATAGGAAAGGAGAGGAGAAAAAGGGATGTTATTATGGTAATATAATTATTAGTTGGAATTCAGTAGGGGTGTCCACTTGGAGGAGGCTCTAGGCCGATCTATTAAAAATGGTTAATTTAAATATGCAGAAGCTACTGAAGAGGCTACTTTGGGCCTGTCAGTATGGGATCATGTGGAAAAAGTGAATGGCTTCTATGGAATAACTTTTAAAATTTGTTTTCTTCAGCACTGGCATGTTGATGACATCATAAATTGTGACTTTTAGCCACCACATGGTGGCAATGCTACCATATTCCAAAATGCTCAAAATGGTAGTTAATTATTATTACATGAATAAAAAATAGTTGCTTTGTTCAAAATAAATAAGGTATAGTATATACTTAAGATAAATAAAAATATATAATTCACTTTTTTAAGATTTGCATGTGAACAACTGCATTAACATTTCATTGCCTAATGCATTATTTATTAGCAAATGCATCAGCTATTTATGAGTGACACAGATCCCTAACGGATCATTCTTTTTTAGCTGATACTGAGTTATTTGTAACTACAGGGTGACACAAAAAAACAGGAACTTTTGAAAAACCCAATAAAAATTGAAGAAATCCAACAAAAAAAGTTTATTGACAGCAATTGAACCACTTCAACTTGCCTTTTAAGAGACAGTAATCCATATTATTACGTCCTGTAGATGGCGTCCTCCTGTATGTATACATTCTTCCAATCTGCTGTTGAGGTTTCCCATTGATCACTGCAACATCTCAGCTGGGATACCACGAATTTCATCTTGAATTCTTTGTTTCAATTCATTCAGTGTCCTTGGCTGAGTCATGTAGACCTGACTCTTAAGGTAGCCCCACAAGAAAAAATCACAAACGGACAAATCCGGTGATCTTGAGGGCCAGGGAATGTCACCAAATTTTCAGATGACACAGTTACCGAGCAATTCTCGCACAGCTGCCGTTGATTGCCTTGCAGTGTGCGATGTTGCACCATCGTGTTGAAACCAGGTTTCGTGAAGTTGTGGAAAATGCAGAAAAAGCATTCAACATGATTGAATGGAAATACCTGTTTACTACATTGGAGAAGTTTGGGTTTGGCCCGAATATTTGTGCATGGATTAAATTACTGTATACTAACCCAGAAGCTTCAGTTTGCATCAACAACATTTGCTCAGACTACTTTAAACTAGACTGTGTACTAGACAAGGATGCCCCTTGTCACTGCTGCTGTTTGCAATTGCCATTGAACCACTGGCAATACATTGTCAGAATACTGATCAGATAAAGGGGATTAGCAGAGAAGGACTGGAACAGAAAATTTCATCATATGCAGATGATATGGCATTGTATATATCGGACCCAGAAAATTCTGTGCCTGCAGTCTTAAAAGCACTCAAAGAATTTCAAAATATCTCTGGTCTCAGAATTAATCTGAATTAAAGTGTACTCTTTCCAGTGAATTCTCGAGCATATAATATTAGATTAGATACCCTACCTTTTATCTTTGCAGAACAGTTTAAATACCTAGGGGTAAACATCACAAGTAAACATAAAGCTCTTTATCAACAAAATTTTGCCGTCTGCATGGAAAAAATTAAGCAAGACTTGCATAGATGGTCAACCCTTCATCTCACACTAGCTGGAAGAATTAACACTGTTAAGATGAATATTCTTCCTAAGTTCCTTTTTATTTCAAAACATTCCAATATACATTAATAAATCATTCTTTAAGCAATTAGATTCAACAATAACCTCATTTATTTGGAATTCAAAACATCCACGCATCCAAAGAGCGACCCTACAAAGACAAAAGGCAGAAGGCGGCATGGCTCTACCTAACTTCCAGTTTTATTACTGGGCAGCAAATATACAGGCGATAAGAATCTGGACACAAATAGAAGAACATATACAAGCTTGGTCTGCAATAGAAGTAAAATCCTGCAGTACTTCTTTATCGGCAATATACTAATAACCCAATTGTGCTCCACTCACTTAGAATCTGGAACCAATGTAGAAAGCATTTTAAGACGGAGACGCTTCTATATGTGGCACCTCTGCAAGAGAACCACCTCTTTCAACCTTCACAAACATATGCAGTTTTTAATATCTGGAAAAAAATTGGAATTAACTTGCTTAGAGATCTTTATATAGACAACGTCTTTGCATCCTATGAACAATTACATTCCAAATTTAACATTCCAGCTATCCAGCTACACATTTCTTTTACTATCTTCAAATCAGAAACTTTGTTAAACAGAACCTTCCAGATTTTTCTCATCTTGCACCCTCCTCCATGCTGGAAAAAATATTGCTCAATCTCAAAGACTTAGACACCATCTCTACAATATATAAAATCATTTTACAATCCCTCCCTTTCAAAGATCAAAGAGGACACTGGGAAAAAGATCTCTCAGTTAATATATCAGAAAAGGAGTGGAAAGCAGCAATGCAGAGAATTCACTCGAGCTCCATATGCACAAAGCATACAATTATACAACTCAAAATTATATATCGAGCACATCTGTCTCGTCTAAAAATCTCCAAATGTTTCCAGGGCATGATCCAACCGGTGAACGCTGCAACCAAGTCACAGCCTCACTGGGTCACATGTTCTGGGCCTGCACCAAATTAACATTATTCTGGACAAAAATTTTTGATTACCTTTCAGACAGCCTTGGTGTCACAATCCCTCCTAACCCATTAACAGCTGTGTTTGGGGTTCTTCCAGAGGGGTTTAAAGTGGAGGAAGACAAACAAATTGTGATTGCATTCACTACACTCTTGGCACGCAGACTTATTCTGATAAACTGGAAGAACCCAAACTCTCCTCTTTTAAGTCAGTGGAAAACCGATGTGTTATATTATTTGAAATTGGAAAAATTCAAATACTCAGAGGATCCGTACAGACTTTTTTCAAAACATGGCTGGATCTAATCAGTAATATTTTAAAATAAGCTCATAAAGCACAGAGAATTTATTAACTTAGGTATGTTTACAAGCCTCAAATATCACGCCGTTTGGCTTGCTCTCTCTCTCAGGGGTGGGGATCGATTTGTCCTTAACTCAATTTTTCTTTTTGTAAAAACTTGATTGATTTGTATGGATTGCAATAAAACTAATAATAAAAAAAGAAACCAGGTTTCGTGAAGTTGTGAAAAATTGTTCAATGCATTTTCGAGGGAACCCGACCATGACACCCTAAGTTGAAAAAACATCGGAACTCCCTCTGCACACCTTCCAAACTATCATTGTTTTTGTAAAACATTTTTATGGCGAAAGCACGCTGTTGACCGTTCCACTGATCCATGATTACTAAATGGCGAGATTGTTTACAGCTCAAGGTCCCTGTTCCGCAGTGCTGCCAACTGTACATGGCTGCCACTACGCATTTCAAAAGTTCCCATTTTTCTGTGTCACCCTGTATAATTAAAACATGGTTCAGCACAATTCAGATGTGCAAGTGACAGGCCAAACTTAAAGCCTCACATACACAGCTAATATTGTAACACCAATATTACAGGCCATGTAGCACTCATGTTTCCTATTGGAGCAATGCATTCCTATAGTGTAAGCTAAGCTAAATAGACGGCACATCTGTCAGAAAAAAAGCAAACCTTATTGAAAGAGTAAGGGAAACTCAAGTTAGCATTTTTTTATATAATATAAACTTATGCATACAAGTTCTGTCAATAAATAATGTAGTGATAATGAACGGGTGCTCCTTTATCTACTGTGAAGTGTCTAATACTAGAGATACTGCCACAAGCTGAAATGAGGGACGACATGGACATAATGACCTGGGCTTCCATAAAATATTGTTTCATGGTACTATTACTTGATGTAATGGTATGATGTAATTTCAAAATGAGGAGATGAGAGATCTTTTAAATAATTAAAACATACCATATGATCTCTTTCATTGGTCTAAAAAATGTTTGAAAGGCTCATTGTATTAATCATTACAACCTGAATAGGCAAGGTATTTGGGCTTTTTGATTTTAACCAAATCAGCTGAGGCCTGTGCAGGGTTGCTGGGATCACTGTGAGTGTGAGGAGCTGCTAGTGCACTGCTGCTTCTCTGAATCACAAGTAGTTAGCTGATGTAGTTGGGATGCTTCCAGGTGTCTTACACAGTGGTGGCTAAGGAGTGCCAGAGTTTTTTCTTGCAGGAGCTCCTGTAAGTTGGTAATGGTAGAGGACTTAATCAGTCCAGTACAATGTGTTACCATCACCACTCTCACCAAGAAGAGAGGAATGAAAAGAAGGAGGATGGTAATGATGTCTGCCTGAAAATATTTACTGACTAAGGATGTCATTTATCATTTAGTGTGTCTAAGATAATTTTTATACAAATATCAGGGTTAACGTTTTAATATGAAAAAAATGAATATGTGTAAAATTATATAAAACAAAGGGACAGACTTTTTGCCAGTTTCCACTTCGTACCATTTTATTTTTCACTGGTACAGAATAAGTTATCTACCCATGAAATGTTTTATAACTGCTACAGAGATAAGGAGTGGTTTCCTGTCCAGGGGTAATTCCTGCCTTTCATCCAGTGCTGCCGGAATTGACTCTGACACCTAATACACTTGATTGGATTAAGCATTTTTGAGAAAGACAGACTGACAAAGCCACTTAGAGCCAAAGTCTGCCTCAGCAAGTTGTGACCAAGTCAGATAAATATAATATAATATCTTCTTGCTTGCTTAGAAATACTTTTAAGATTAAATAATAAACAAAACATAAGTATAAGTCATGTATGTATGTATGGCTAAGATTTTTAGTAGGCTACAAAGCACATATGGCTAAAATCGATAAGATGTATTTCCATAATGTATATTGGCAAACAAACATCTTTTATGTTGTGCCATTATATAGTAAGCACAACCCATGATGCTTAACACATTCATAACTGTAGTGCAATTTTCTTCATATATATTTTTTGATATGGACCACAGACAGATTATGTGAGGGGGAGATGGTGCTTGAACAGGAAATATTTGTGGTTTAAGGACGAAAACCTTAGCAACTAATAAAGTAATTCCCCATTGATCACTAGGTCAAAAGCTTATGCGTAAGGCAAGCCACTGAACATCTTTGTTCACTGTATTTATTCTTCTAGCAAATTGCTTTATCTGGAATTCTGGGTACGTTAGATTAGATTACAACTCAAATAAGAATTAGCAACTGTATGTACTGTATGTTTGTTATGTATGTTCCAAGGAGGACAGAATGGCATCCTGATCATGAAGGGGTGGGGTTTCCTTTCATGGACAAGAGGCCATAAGGGAAGGATATGGGTGGACAGGTGTCTCAGCCGGGGTAGTTCCTTTCCTACCTGGGAATTTACAGGAACACGCAGACAGGAAAGGATTGACTCTTGGTGTTGTAAAAACACTAATAGGTCAGATGGCATCATCACTTGGGTAGAGCTTCCATTTGTACATCAGCAGGAATTGCACCTCCTGATGGACAGCCCTGTCGGTATTCATGAGGGCACCCAAAGGGAGCTTTGGACAGAGGACACACACATGTTAAGGTGGTTCTGCCTGACCCAGAAGTGCTTCCAGGATGTAATTATGTGACAGTGGAAGTACTCCCGGGTCGGGTATAAAATGAGTCACTCAACCTCATCCAGGTGAGCTGGAGTCAGGTGGAAGAAGGACAAAGTTTGCTTGAAGGAGAGAGGAAAATGGAGAAGAATTGTGTTGGTTTATGTAACATTTGCAGCCTTTGTACAAAGTATGTGCTGTGAAGAAAGCTTTTATTTACACTGGAACTATTGCCTGTGAGGATGTGTCTGAGGTTTGGGGTACTGCAACGGCCCCTGGTGGTCACACCTAGGTGAAACGTACTGAAACAGTGGTTTAACTTCCCAAAGCTATGTTTTCCATACTTTTTGAAATAGTGTTTTTTTTTCTTAAAAATTTGCAAATGGAGCTAAATAAATAAAAAGCAGAAAGAGGATGTAATTTCATTTGCATCCAGGAATCATTCTGGCATTCATCCTCATGGAATCCATGCCTTCCCTTCGGCAATTATGGGCATTTGTCTTGCTCTGTCTGTACCAGTTATGCTAAAGGTGCTTAACCCTGAGCTGGATTCAGGCTTTATCCTTTGTATTTAGGAAGCATTGTGATTGATTTGGACAGTTTTGCGTGGGCCATGTTCAGTCATCTATAAATAAAACTTTGTTTTCACGCCTCCACAGTTAAAGATCCTCAGGCATATTAAGCAACATGCGGATTTTGCAAAATGTTTGTGTGTGAAAAAGACAACAAATTTAAGAATTTTAGTTCTTTGCCTTGGGCAACAGAGAGGTTTGTCACCATAAAAGTTGCATAAGCCTGATAAGCTAAAATAACATTACCTCAGACCAGGAGGGTTAGTGAAAGAGCCTTCTATTTATCCATTGTTCATATCTTGTGCATATCTTGTACTTTGTCTTAAGTTCCTTCAACCGTTAATGGCAAGATTTCTAGAGAAATGCTCAATGTAGTGAAAGATAGACACCTAAGGAAAAGGAGGTGAACAGTTAGTAGGTTGTGCATCTCAAGTCAGTGAAGAGAGATTCCCAGTGTCTGGTTTGTATGTAGTGGTCAGTAGTATTTTTCTTTATGGATCAGCTCTTAAATAAATAAAACAAGGGATTCTGGGCATGAGAGAAATGCAGGTCATCAGTGCACAGGATCCTCAGAGTTGCCTGATGTGTGGAGGAAATTTGGGTAAACTATTGAAATCATGGCAGGTTTCTACACCTTACTGGGATGTATATATAAACCCATCCTTCCTATCAGCTGACAGTAGGAAACTCCAAAACCATAGAATTAATGTGCCTTGCCAATTCCTGAATTTCCTTTAAGTGTGTCATAGATCAGGGTGCATTTAAATCCGGTGGCATTTGAGGGGACTGTAACCAGACAAACCCATATATTTTTTTGTTCTTTTTAATGGCAGACCTTGGATCATGGAAAGTGACAATACATAGTATTAAGATAGTTACTGTACATGTACAGAGCACAGTGACATTCTTGCTTGTCCAGCCAAGTAATAACAAAAATGCCCCAAACAGTGATTTCTAAAAGGTTGTTCTCTGTTGTCACTTGTTCTTGGGAAGATTTTAATTTTGGTTTTAAATTTGCAGAAATGTTTGATTATTTTTAAAGTACAGAAGATATACATTACAGTAAATTCAGTTTGTTTTTTATTAAAGTTAAATGGACTCTGTCGCTGCATGTTGTCAACACTTTCAATACTGTAGCTGAACCACACTGTTTGCCAACATGCATATACCGTTTTCTATGCTGGCAAGAGGCCTCCCTAGTAACTTAGAAGGAAAATGCATATGTTTTTATGTTGTTGTCTAAAGTTTTCTGAACTTCCGTTTTACAATGCTTTGACATTTAGCTTTGGCCATCAAAAAAGATGAGCATTAATATGGTAAGTAAGTAATGGTAAACATTAAGGGTGTCACTTAACAGATTTGACCAGATTTAAATATCTTATACTAAAATGGATGAGCCTAATCACCAGTAATTGGAGATATTACGGATTTTCCATGTACACCCAAATAGCATATAAATCGAATCATTTACCGATGCTATCAACATCACATTTTTGAATAAAGGGTTTAAGCACAACCTGGCAGCAACCAACATAAAACAGGAAACTGCCCTGAAAAGGGTTTGTCTTATCCAGAAATGGAAAGTTAACATTATTTTGTTGATATCCGCAGACAAGGGAGTTTGAGAGGGAAGTTGCAAACTGGATACACCACTCTGTCCTTTATTTCTGCTGACCACTCACCAGTGAAGTTGTGCTGGAATCGAGTGGTTGCAGTTATAGTCCTTTCCACACAACATGTTCATTTTTTTTTTCCTCCTCCTCTTCGTTGACATAGTTGTGCTTGTTGAGGCCAGATAAACGTCACCTCCTCATTAAGCAGAGTCACTGCATCCCCAGGAGATTCCGCTTGGAGCCATAACGATCGACCTCTTCTCATTTTCACTCAGATCTGTCGCATAGTGTTAAGTCTCTTCCAGTTGACACACAAGTGCACTCGTGGCAGGTCCTTAATCTCTGTGATCACTTCAAGATCATAGGAGTCTTACAGCAACACTTGCACTGTCCGGTTAGTCCAGTCAAGCGGTATAGATGCATTCAGTCTGCACAACCACGCCACCATTGCCCTTGTTTTACGACTTTAACTGTAAAGGCGAAATCTATATTGATTTCGGTGCCATGCCAGCTGTAAGTTACCGGTCATGACACTTTTGTCATATTGGAATGAGAAAATGTATTGATCATAATGCAACTTTGCTCCAGGGGCTGAAATCCAATTAGGAGAAAAAAAAATCCATACACAACTACAGCAGAATAACACAAATATATGTAAAAAAAAACTTTCATGGCATTTTTTCCACAGTGATTTTTCTCAAAATGATAACATAGCAGATAACATAATATTCTCAAACCCTAAAAATAATTGCTCTTCTAATTCCAAAAATTTGTATTGAAACTGCTGAATTGTCATGACAGTGCGCCATCTGCTGGTGGCATATCACATTTAGTTAGTAATCCACTGAGCAAATAAAGAGTAAGAACATTGTTAAAATAAAAAAAGCACTAGCGACCAGCAATTAGTGAAAAAAGTAATCTTTTTTCACTTCACTTCCTCCTTACTGAAAGTCTCATGTTTGGCTTCTCTATTTGAATGACGTTTGGGGCTTTGGCAACTGCACGGGCACTATATAGTTTGAGTTATCTGACAAACCAGTTCATTAATGGTGTTAGCCATAAGGTTTATGTATTTGGATATTTCAAGTACAATCAGATTTTTCTTGTGTTTGCTCTGTTGCTAAAAATACATTTTATAGGAACAAGGAATAATCAGAACTGATAAAACAACGCAGACATGTCAGATGCTGTATGCAACACACAATTATATTATTTTAAACAACATAAAGGATAATACACATCAAGAGGAGAAATTACTGTAAGTTCCCTTGGCTTGTGTGACTCCTTCAGCATGGTCTTGACAGCTGTGCGTCTAATCCAGAACACTGGTGGTCAGTAACTCAAGGAGCCAAAGCATCCACTAGCCTCTGCTGGTGTTTTACAAATGCTGATCCTGGTGTGACTCTGCAATGGTCCTCAGTAAGTGCATCAATCCAGTGATGTTCATGACTAGATTGTTGCCTTAATTAAGCAGTAAAGATCAAAAGAGGACCTTTACATCTCTTTGTAGACTCCTTTTTATTTCTCTGATGATCTGTCACTCAAGTCAGACAGTGGACAGTGGCACACTGTAACCGTAAAATTCTGATTCTAACAAATAGGCCCAGTCTAGAAGAGATAGCAGCCATAACTCAGAATATAAGTCTTGTATGTCTTTTATGTACCACTGATGATAGCAAATCATAGCAGAGAATACCAAGATGCTTGTAGCTGAGGTCACTAAACAATGTGCAGAAGATACTGTGAGATCTGGGCATCTCTAACTTAATTTTAGTATTTGAACTTCAGCTTCATAACATGAATAACGGGTGTGTCCCAAAAGGTAATGCCTACCCACCACCATCTGTTCGACATTTTGATGTGTTGTAGCCAAACCCTGTTCTGCATTTGAAGGTACTGAAAGGAATCCCTTTTGAATAAATGGACAGCTTATAAAGCTCATCAGCGACTCACCTTCTTTTAATATACTCACTGTCATCCATATAGCACATTATCATGCTAGAAAAAAAAGAAATATAGTGATAATTTCTTAGTGGTTCATATGAAGATCTCAAACTTGATTAATCCCACTCAGGATTTCAGGGGTTCAGAGTCTTCCTTGATAGCATTGGGTACAAGGCAGGAAACAGCTTGATCAGAGTGTCAGTTCATGTCAGGGCCCATTCAGACTGATAATAAAGACAATTTGAAATTACCACTTAACTTACATAGCACAGCTTTGTAGATGTGTGAGGAAAACTGGAGTGCCCATGGAAAGTAAGATAAATGGAGAATGTGCATAGTCCACACATACAACAACTAGATACAGGATATAAACCCCTCAGTCTGTGAAGCAGCAGCACTAATCACTGTGCTTGACATAAACAGTGTGCAACAGCACATATGTACATCTCTATTTTTTGTTTTTGTTTGGTAGTGCATCACACACTGGTTCAGAATGACACTGAGAGTTAGACATACAATTTCAACCCACCAATTTGTGATTTCCAGACACAAGGTAGAAACAAACCCTGGACAGGACAACAGTCCATCATAGTACAGTATTAGGCCCAATTGTTATCTGAATATGCAATACATGGTTGTGGGTATCTATATATATATAATTCACTAAGGCAAGACACCCATGGAAAGCACGCCGGAAGGGACGTGGATTCATAAGCCGCTGACAAGTAAGACACCTATGGCGCACGCAGGAAGGAGCCACGCCCACCAACTCCAAGACCATTGGATACGACGACAACTCGCAGAGCCACGTCCCCCAACTCGGACGTGACGACACAGAAAAAACGGCGTCATTTATATTCATCTGTCGTAGAGGTCACGTTGACTGTTCATAGAGGCATGTTTTTCGCAAAGGTGAATCGCCATATGCAGCGTGTAAAACGGTTTGCGAGGGGTATCTCATGGGATCCTTAAAACAATCCTTTACAACTGAGGTTAAAACACAATGAAGTAAGCAGTCTTTAAAAACCGAGTTTTCGGTTACGACGCACGACCGCCTGCACCATAGCAAACTGTTTTACACGCTACATACAGCAATTCGCATCCGCGACAAACATGCGTCTTCTTAGATGCTCCTGCATGAACACGGAAAGTCTACGTGAGTCACAGGTGCATCTGGACTGTGCAAAGACGACAACGACTCAAGTGACGAGTTGGAGGTGGGCACATGAGCGATGGCAGTCCAGCAGTTTTCAGTCACGGATGATTGTGTGTTGGTTTGCTCCGTGCATTGTTACAATGTTGCTTTTCTTGCTGATTTATTACATTACCGATTTTTCAAATGTTAATTTTCTCCCTGTGCTTAAAAATCATTAAAAAACCAGCCTGATTATGCGGCGTATGGTACGCCGCCGGTTGGCTAGTTCTTCTTATTATAAAACAAACTATTTTCAATCTCCAGTACAGTTTAGATTGTGTGGGCTAGGACTTATCCTGACAGCTCTGAGTGGTAATCATGAGGCAACCCTAGACAGGGCATCATTCTACAGTAAGGTGCCTTCATGGACTCATGTAGGGGCAGTTTAGAATTATCAGGGAAAAAACGGAGAACCTTATATTGTTTGATATTAGTATTATTGGCCAGCAATGTTATTAATACTATCTCAGATTGTCTCTGTTCATCTTATGCCAGATTTTTTTTTGGTGCCTCTGTAGGTTGAGTCTTGGTACTTAGAAGTATCAGAGGTGTTTGCACCTCGTCTTCTTCAGGAGGCTTTGTGTTATCTTATCCAGCCCCAGCATCCTGTTGATATCTCTGAGAATTGTGCCCAGGGCTATGATTATTATTGGTACCACTGTGGCTGCTTCCTCCAATAACCACACCCCATTTTTCAATTTTGCAATCTTTTTCTGTTTCTTTGGCAATTTTGTTTCTTTCTTTTCAATCCCCTGCATATGTTTATGTCTGGCACATGCAGTATCTGAAAATCCTGATCTCATCCTTCTGAAGCAGTTTTACCACTTTGTGTTCCCACCACTTATCAGCAGTTGGGAAATTCTGTTTCTTACCAACGCTCCATTTTGGCATTTTTGCAATTTTTCTTTTTTTGTTTCTCCTTTTTGTTGGTATGTGAAGTTTTGCTAAACTTGAGCATGAGAAAGGCGCTATATAAATAAAATGTATTATTTTATACTACAGGTTGATTAAGTTGTCTGTGGCCTCCTTCATATGCTTGTAGAACTGGAGCTCACTGTCCTCTCCAGTAATTTTGATTCTTGTCTTGATGGTTTTGGTGCACTGTTGTTGTTATTATTATTATTATTGGTTAGTAATGTAATGTAGCAGCTAAAGCAGAAGTTGTACAAGTTGTAGTATAACTAATCTTAGGTTTACAGCATACAGGGAAATTACTTGTATGCCTGACCAACAAGCAGCATGTTGCTACTCTATGGAGCTATGATAAACAGGAACTGATTCAAATGCAGAACTTAATTTTATTTGATAGAAAGTGTTTTGCACTTGCATCTCTGAGTGCTGAACAAGTCACTTAACCTGCCAGGATGCATTTTATTGAAATGTATAAGTTTTGTACTACATATTTGTGTAAAGTACCTTAGGTTGTTGCTGTTCACTTTGGAAAGGCACTACACTTGTTCATTCATTTCTTTCTTGACTCACTGTGTTTAGTGTACTGTGCATTTGGAGTTTGTTCAGATCAGAGCATTTGCAGAGGCAATATTCCAAAGCTAATATAATCATTGTTTGCAGTATTACTGCCAACCATATTGGGCAGAGGATAAATGTTAAGCTTTTGATGAGTTTCTTTTTCATTAATGTCAGCTATTATCAGGCCTGTCAGTTTTGTGGTTAATGTCTAATTAGGTAAGCATGCTGTTTTGCAGATCCTACTGTGTGTTTTATTTGACTAGCCTTTTTGTCAGTTTATGGACGCTTATCGTCATATTTAACCTGCCTCCATTATGAATGTTTAATACACTTCATACCATACGGTGGTTATTCTAAGTCAAGGCCTTCTCAATTGCTTGTGTTGCAGTGCCACCTGCTGCTTGCTTTGCTACAATGCCAATCCCATCAGTGTAATCAGAAGCACCTTGAGAAATAATACGGAATTGTGAAATTCAAGATTTCTTGTAGTTTGATAAATCTGGCACTGCACTGTAGGCCAAATTGAGCTAATGTTTTCAGAAGATAACCTGGTGTGTGTAACCTGTGGTCTCTAGCCTATGGCAGGATCCTGTTGCTGTCATTTTGGGAAGACGTTTAATGTTTAGCGCCTTGTCATTCACATCTTTATGATGGAACAGTTAGTAGTAACCTTCAGTTTTATCCTAACCACTCATTTTGCATCTGAAACAATTTTATATATTTATGGTGCCTAATGGGTCTTGGCCCTTTCTTTGTTTCATCTACTACCATCATTATGTTTGTAGTTTATTATTATTCATTGACTTATGCAGTTGTTTCACATATGTATAAAATAACCAAATAAAAATAATAAGAAAATTGAAATCAACAAAGAAACATTTCCAAAAACACAAAAGGTCTCCTTTTTATTAATCATGATAATAACAAGTCAAGGTCCCTATGCATTTCTGCTTAGAAGTATCATTGCAATGTAAGAAATAAATAGATGATAGAAATTGAGTGGTTATCTGAAGGCTAGGCACAAAATAGACAGAATGTGGAGATATTAATTGTTGTGATCACCATCCAGCCCTTCCTTTGTTATTAAATCCACTTAATCCAGTGCAAAGTCAGGCAGGACTGTGTGCAAGGTGCAAACCAGCTCTGAGCAGGATGTCAGTCCATTACAGGGCACACTCATGCTAACTTATGTGGGAATAATTAGAGTTATCAGTTAACCTAACATGTTCATTTTTGGAACTTGGCAGGATAGTCAGTTTACTCAGGGAGGGAAAAATCCAACACAGACACTGGAAGAACATGTAAAGTGCACAAAACTACAGATGGCCCCAGGTTTTAGCCCAGTGCTCTAATGCTGCTCCACTGCTCTAACATGCACACAATACATTGCAAAGGCAGGCAATGTGGTGTAGTGGTTAAGGCTTTGGACTTCAAACCCTGCTACTAACTTCACCTGCCCCAGCTCAAATAGGAAGGGCAAAAGAAATGTAAACCAATTGAATCTCAAATGTTGTCAGTCACCATGGAAAAAAGTGTCAGTCAAATATAAATAAATAACATTATACAAATGAAAATAAGGACGGTTTAAGAATTTTGTCCCATTAAATAAATAGTGTGAAACTGCTTTAAAACCACGTGAAAATGTAAGTGTGAAGCCAAGAGGAACATTACTATAGATGACTTTACTTTTACTATATAATAATATCCACTAGAGGGCTCCACTAGAGGGCAAAATGTAAAGAAAGGTAAATGCATTTTTAAAACTCTTTTCCCTTTTTCCCCTTCCTAAGCGCAGCTACTGCTAATGGCATGCTGTTCTTTTTTGTTATTATAATTATTTTTGGTAAATTCTAAAATTAGTGCAGCTTAGTGGCTAAGGCACTGGACTGTACAAAATTTGTATAGCCTAATTCTGTAAGTCACATTGGAGAAAGACATCAGACAAACATAACAAAACAATATTAACAAAAAGCTGCCAGTTCAGACCCCACCTTTGACTCAATGCTGTCAACTTCTGTGCCCCGACTGTAGCAATACAAACACAAGTGTTACATCTTGGGATGGTGTTCACTATAGTAAGGTTAGACTTTGGGGATGGATTGCTGTCACCTGTGGCACACAGAGTAGCACCTAGAGTTGGCGAAGCAGTGTGGTCCAAGCCTGGAATTCAGCACACCCTGCTAGGTATGTCTGTTCCTCCTCTTCACAACAGCAGATCTACCCACTCCTTCACATGATAACCTTTTTCAAAATAAAATTAACACAAAAAACTGTCCATTTCAGGAAAAAAGAGAATTGTAGAAGAATGGTGGAGTGGGGCACTCTGTCCAGAGGGGTCACTCACAATGGGCTTTCCTGCAGTGTAAGAGGGGTATTCTCAATTGGCTGTGTCAAAGCTGTCAACTGACTGGAGGATGTGGGCATCTTCAGGGGACCGAAGAACTCATCACAAGGCAACAATGACAGCTTCAGCCGCTGAAAGGGCAAAAATGAAGACACAGTATAGTCAAACAGCATCAGTAATCATGGAGGGTCGACATGAGATAGACTGAGGAATCTTGCTTTATAAAATAACATTTTTCCTTCTCTGCATCCCATTAATTAACCCTGGTTGCACGCAGCATGTTTTGAGAGAAGCTGCTATTTTATATTTGGCCACATGAGGGCGTCAGTGTAATTGAAACTAGAAAGTCATAGTAATGGCAGTACTGTAGTGGTAGTGCTTGGTATTTTGACATGTACACAGTACAGTGTACCCCTGACCAAAATTCAAGACAATAGTTACTTTCTAGCTCAGTGTTAAACATGAATGTATTCAAAAGCAGCACTTCAATTTATTTACTAGAAAACACAAATCCGCTTATCTGATGTATTTCTTATCCCATCTAGCAGGATAGAAGGATGAATGCTTTGGAGAGTGTCTTTCCATTCCTAGTTGGTGATTGTTTAAGATCTTCCCCACAGTCTTATTTAAGGGTTTCTAAAGAGGAGTTGTTTCGTAGATGATTTTGTATGGTATTCTGAGAATGTCTTTTAGTTAGAGATCAGTCTTTCCTTTCATTGGTTGCATTGCTTCATAGTAATCTTGATGCTAGAGACTTGGTGACATGTGGCATGTTAAGTCACAAATGCAAGTATGAACTTCACTGTGCTCTGCATATGTCACAGTAGTAACTCTATAAAAAAGAACAACAGTGGTTCTAAATGGGGGCAGTAAACTTACAGGTAAGTCAGAAAAGTAACTACTAGTAAATTGCTGAAAATCAAGCTACAGCAAGGGATACAAACATATGAAACACTTGTGAGGATAACTTCATCAGTATTCAAAATGTTACATATGGCCCGCAACGACTGTTAGATTTCTCAAAGACCCACTTTAAAATGTGTTTTATATATAGATTGTATGTGTATATAGTTAAAGTAGATTACATTTACACCTGGCCTTTAGATGTGTTTCCAGCATCTGCATCCTGTCCACCTAGAGGTCAGACAGACTTCCCTCATACCCACAGCAATTTAGGATTTGTTGGTTGCTTGCATTTATCTGCACAGCACAGCGCACCATAGCTACGTTAGAATAGGAGGAATGGACTCCTTGTAACGACCCAGCAAGAAAAAAATGAAAAGAAAGTGACACGTCAAATATCATAAAGAACGTGAGTGCTTCAGTCAAATGTGTGACAGTCTCATGAAAGAGGAGATACCTTGATTTTAAACACAACACTGCTGCCACTCTGCTTGTTTTTTAAAGTTGCACAGGTCTCTTCAGCGCTTTCCTGACTGCTGCCATCGCCCTACACAAAGTGTTTTTTTATTTTCGGCTGTCTTGATTGTTGTATGTGGATAGAAAAATCATTCGCATTTACATTCATGTTAAATGTGGTAATTGATGATGGGAATGCTTCAGAACTGAATCCAGTGGATAATAAAGTAGCTCCTGTGATCAAATTAGGAAAAAATGTCAGCAGCGATTAAGTTCATCATTTTAAAAATTAAATAATTTTTTTTTTTTTTTTTAGAAATACATCATCATTGTGTGCTTAATTTAAAAAGTAGTAAGTCAAATGAGTAGTGAGCAGCTTCTCTTGTTATTGAAAATATCTGTAATAACAAATTTTGTGTTTTAGTAATTACTGGTTTTTATTTATCTCTAGAAATGTTTCCTTTTATGTTATGATTAGGAAATTTAGGCGAAAATAATTTGCATTTGATAAAAACACATTTAATGTGTTTTTGAAATGGCACATCAGTTTTTGTATTAGAAAATTTCAGGCAGTGTAAGAACACTAGCAGGAAATATGCTTTTGTGAATAAGCGACAAAGTCAAGTGCCTTTGTCAAGACTGCAGCAGAAGTACAACAGCGTACAGTACATATCATATCCTTTATAGGAGTGCCCTCTCATATTCGTGTAGTTCACTGGAAGACCTTGGAGGTATAAAGGTTGAGAACCACTGCTATACACCAGTGCTGAAGTTCTTAACCAGTAGAATGACTGATCAAAGTAATTGTGAAATTGTTAGAATTATCCTAAAGCTAAGATAGTATTGTTAATGGAACAGCATCTTAAATAGTGGGACTGTGATAACGTCATGTTTTGTGATACAGACAATCAGGTGACCAGCAGTGGGCATTGTCATTATATTAAAATGCCTGTGGTCAATTAAAATGGGTGTAAAATGGCAGAATCTGTGATCATAACCAGTTTCAAGATGTCAGGTTTACTTCATCATAGTAATAAGAAAAATAAATGACTGCTTAAATAAAGCAGTAAATGAATACAGATGTGAATGAAAATGAATCTACAAGTTGAGAAACTTAGGCACGCAGTATCAGTTGTCAGGGATGCCAGGGGCCATGACCCGGCCGGGACGCCAGGAGGGACCGGAAGAGGGTCAGAGCCCTGCCTGGATCACGTGGGGTTTGCCTTCCGGGTTGCTTTGGGGGCCACGGGTCAATTGGCCATTGGACTGGGTCTTTGTGACCATAATTAGTTGTAAATATTGTATTAAATAAACGTGTGGTGATTTTAAACAACATGTCCGCCTGTCTGTGCCCGGGTGCCGTTCACATCTGGCGTAGCCGGCAGGATGCTCCGCCTGTTTCAAGGCGGAGACCTGTATATAACAAATTTGTTGTGGACGGCCCGGCGCAGCAGGGGACCCCACCCACGTACCGCGGGGGCTGCGTGCACACAGCACCGCGGGGTAAAGGAACCCCATGGACCGCCAGGGGTCCGCAGGAAGGCCGTTATTCCCTGATGCGGGCAGGCGGCGTGCACGGGACGAGTGCAGCGGTCTCCAACGAGCGCGCCGTTGCTGGAGGCGCCTGGGACGGCATGGCGTCAAGAAAGGCCACGCCGAGGAGGTGTCCTCGGTTTGACGAGTCCGGGGAGGTGAGTTCCCTGCCTAGCGGCAGCCGGCCCATGGGGCCGGGCGTGTTTTCTTTATTGCAGACAGGGACTTCCCGGATCCACGTCAGTGGCAGGCGCATGCTGGTCTGCGGGGCTCCGGCAGCACAGCGGCAGCCGCGAGGGCTGCGGAGGAGGAGACGCTGGAGCTCAAAAGGTGCCGGCAACAACAAGGCTGCCGGCAAGCACGTGCCGCCGCCGCAGAAGGGGAGCCAAGATGGCGCGGACCAGAAGTCCCTCCCCTGACAGGCACGCGATTGGGCGGTGTGTCTTGTGTGCCCGCCGATGACTGCAGAGAGGCGGGACCAAGGAATGTCCATCACGGGCAGGGGGGAGACCCGATTGGGCCGGAGGAAAAGGCCCACAGGAAGTGGCCGGCGTCGGAGGCTGACAGACAGGTAGGCTCCGCGTCGGTTAACTTCCTGTCTTTGCTGGCTGCTCTGGCGGAGCTGGAGGCGTCCCTTCAGCCCGTGGAGCAGCGTGTCTTACAGATGCTACGTGCCCTCCGGGCTGAGGTGCTGGAACTGGAACTAAGCAGCCCTCCGACAGGAGGTGCGGCGCCGCGGGCTGTATGCGCGGCGAGGGGGGAGTCCGAGAGGACGCTGACTGGACACGGGCTGCTAAGTGCCCCGGGTCCTAGCGCCCTCCGCCCCGAGTCGGCTGCGGTCTTGCGCCGCACTATAGGGACGCAGACGGGAAAGAGGCGCCTTCATTTCCATAAGGAGTCTCAAACCGTCATGGCGTCCCAGAGTGAACGGAGGAATAAGAGGCTGGGTGCCGATGCCTCCGATATGTTGCGGACGCAGACGGGAAAGGGGCTCGTGTTGCTTAATACGGAGTCGCATATCATCAAGGCGTCCGAAAGCGAAGGGAGGATTAAGCGGCTGGGTGCCGCCTCCTCCAATACAGTGAGACGCGTTGCTGGGTGCACGCGTACGGCTGGCCGCCCTCTGAGGGAGCAGAGGGAATCCCTGAGGCCGGCGGTGAGAGAGCAGGCGGTGCCGACAGTTCCACTATCGAGAGTGACACGGAAGCCGCGGAGAGGGTGCCGATCAGGCAA
The DNA here is from genome assembly GCF_016835505.1 of Polypterus senegalus. Lineage (NCBI taxonomy): Eukaryota > Metazoa > Chordata > Cladistia > Polypteriformes > Polypteridae > Polypterus > Polypterus senegalus. The sequence continues at coordinate 62,918,447 of NC_053165.1, forward strand.
GTGCCAGGGTGCCGGTTGGAGGAACGCTGCCCGTGCGTGGCACGAGCTGGGTGCTTTGGCAGCGGTTCTGCCCCTGTATTCTCTTTTGTAGGGACGGACCCCGGGCGAGTTGAAGGAACCCCTTCGTGGCGGAACAGCCCTCTGATGTCGGGCCGTCTGCAGAATGATCTCTCTGCCGGTGCGCAGGTGCGCTCACAGCTGGAGGAGCCAACGGGGAACCAGTGACTCGGAACAAAGGGGCGTGGAGGTCCCGGAGGGGGTGCCTACCGAGGAGGCCCCGGGGTGCCGGTAAAAGGGGGGAGCACAACCTGTGCGAGGCGCAGGGATGCACCATGGGTTGGTGCTCGGATTGTGTCTCCGCCCCTGTCCCTGCTAGGAGTGCGGGGCCGGACCCCGGCTACCCTCGAGTGGGACCCGTTTCGGGGCTCTGCTGCCCTCGCGGGACGGGTCGCTCTTACCCACGAGTGGTCTTCGCTGGCTGTGGGGCACTGTCAGGGATGCCAGGGGCCATGACCCGGCCGGGACGCCAGGAGGGACCGGAAGAGGGTCAGAGCCCTGCCTGGATCACGTGGGGTTTGCCTTCCGGGTTGCTTTGGGGGCCACGGGTCAAGGGCATGGAAGCCCTTCCCTGTAGGAGCCCGTGGTCACCGCCAGGAGGCGCCCCAATGCCTTGGGACTTGTTTCCCCAGCACTCCCGCCACACCAGGAAGTGCTGGGGGGAAGATTTATGACGGCGCCCGGAGAGCAGCCGGGAGGACAGCCGGCACTTCCGCCACACTTGGGCGTGGCTAGAAGATTGCCGGGAACACCTGGGGCTCATCCGGGTCCTCCATAAAAGGGGCCGTCTCCATTCATTCGGGGCTGGAGTCGGGTGGAAGGAGGACGAAGCAGTGGAGAGTGGAGGCGGCCCGAAGAAAGGCATTGTGGCCAGGACTTTGGATTTGGGGTTTGTGCACGTGATTAGGGTCTGTGTGACCATTGGACTGGGTCTTTGTGACCATAATTAGTTGTAAATATTGTATTAAATAAACGTGTGGTGATTTTAAACAACATGTCCGCCTGTCTGTGCCCGGGTGCCGTTCACACAGTATATCCAGCTTTCCCGGTCCCTATCTCCAGTTGTGTCCACCTACCATTTTGTCTATATCTGTTTTGTCACACTATATCCAAACATAGATTTGATTAATGATAAACTAAGGCTAATTTTGCTGGCTATAAAGTGCAATTACTGAAATTATTCATTACCAGCACTGCACAGATTCTCCAAACCCTTAGGCACACTCTAAACAGAAACTCTTGATGGGGTCATTTAAGGCTGGCTGTGAAAGAAAGAGTCCACTACTTCTGAATGATGGCTCACCTGCCACAGAGATCCTGGTAGAGTGTAGAGGGTGTGCAGTGCTCCAAGAGGGATCCAGATAATGGAGCTCAGAGAAATAAACCAGCCCAGCACTTCAGCCCAGGCTGGGTAGGTGTAGTCCTTTCCATAGCGTGCTGGACTGTACTGTATTATACTGGAGATCAGGATTGTCTGAAAAGGAGAGCACACAAGATGGAGCAAGATTAAAAAAGTCAAAGTGCTTGAAAATGTAGGGATGAAGGGATAAAATGAAGAGGGTGTGCCCTGCTAATATGGGTTGTCATGGTAAGGGCTGGTCATCAAGTGTTCACCATGAGGTGTGATAATGTGGGGCAGGGAATAGCTGATGAAACTGTACAGCATAGAAGGGGAACAGGCTGCTTGTAATGACTCAAGAAAAAAAGTGAAAAGAAGGTGACCTATTACACTGGCATGAAGAATGTGTTTTAACATGATGGCAGTGTCATGAAGGAGAAAGTATCTCGGCTCATACAAATTGTAATGGCTGATAACAAAATATATAGGGAGACAAAACTGAGGCTCAAATGAAAGAGAGAATATCTTCATGCTGAAGCTTTTTCTGCCAAGACTTTTCAACAGGGGGAATGGGGGTTTGCATGAATTACATGAAATGTAACATTCTAAAACCAACACAACAGAATTCAGGGTCATACGGGCCTGAAGCCAATCCCAGCAACAGGTTAGGGTAGAAGCCCGACGGTATAGGGCCCATTTATAACTGTCAATTAATGTATCAAAACTTGTACAGACAGGGGGGAATTTGCAAATTCCACAATGGGAAATGAAGATCCAAATCCTCAACTATTTTAATCCACTGTCCCACCATGACACTTTAAAACCTAAATAGAATAGGAAGTTTGTCTGTGCTGGGATCCCATGTTACATTTACTTTCCCTAATCCATCCTTCACATGTACAAGGGAAAAAAACGTTCATACAGATATTTACATATTTTAGGCATCGCTCAACAAGATTTGAGCATTTGTGGTACATTATGTGTCTGTGTTTACTGTATATCTTTGTGCTAGAAAATGAGCTTGCAGACGTGATGATTTAAAAATGAATCCCTTAGTTTGTATGAAATGTGAAGCTGTATTATAAAATAAAAAATAAATTACTGTGATAAGTTCAACATTTCCACTTTGACTTTTCAACTGATTTATAACTTTTGGACATCCCCAAATATGATTTAACCACTTCTGAAGAGATATGTTCCTGTGAGTCAAGATAAGACCCCGTGAGCATGATAACTAAAAAAAAAAACAAATCACTGTATGAAACTTGGAGCAGTTATTAGTACTAAAAGCCTATTGATTTTGAATAAAATTGTTTCAGTGATTTTTGCCCTATAATGATAATTACCTATATGCGTAAGGGAAATATTAAGATATGTTCAAAAAGTTACAGGTACTTGTTACAGCTTTAGCTGTTAGAATTTTGGTGTGCATATTGTGATTCGTTATTTTGACTCAAATTAATTTTTGGCTAAAACTCTTTGCTTGTCTAAAATAGATTGCATATAAACAATAAAGAAGCTCAAAAAATCAAAGTCATAAAATTTAAAAAGCAAGAGGTCGTAATCATAACTAATAATACAGCAACCCTGGAAAAGAAATATTGCTAGCTACAGATTTGTTTTAGAAGACTTTTATGTAAACATTTGGATATCGTACCAGGTTCATTGTCATAGTGCTGACATTACAAACCCACTACTGTTATGTGCCTAACACTGGGTGTCATTGCTGATAACAATGTGGCCCCAAGCACAGACTAACGCATTGCTAATTAAACAAAATGGCATTCTATAATAATAGTCATAATACTTATCTAAAAAATAACTAACAAAAAATTGTTTCCAAAGACACAATCAGAATGGTTTGATCACTTGGATCTAGGTTTCCCAGCCCTAGAATTACAGAAGCATTGGTCTAAAAAATATTAAAGCTATAATATAAGAGGCAGACACTGTTTTATTTTTTTAGTACGTAATACCTACCATGACCAGTAGTGGGGAAATCACGGCCCAGCAAACTTTGAAGAAAATGTTAGGTGGAGCTCCAAGCATCTTATTAACAATATGGGACAAGCGAGACACACCTTACAGAGGAAAATAAGTTTGAAAAATATATAATTACATAAAAGGAGTGTTAGACATGTGTTCACCAGACCCACATGCAAAAGTGGGAGTGTGTTTGTAAACAACTCCCAGAACAGAATCCAGAAAAGCAAACTCAAAAAACAGAGCTAAAATGCTTACAATTCCAATAAATAAATAAAAATTCCAATAAATAATGTTAAATGTGACGTGCTCCCCAGCTCAAAGTCGTGCAGTGTGACTCACTTCGAGGCCACCAGCCACAGGCTATTTATGAAATAAATAAACAACATCCTACCTCTTCAGAATAGACCTTTGTCTCTGGCATATTGAGATTTTGAAAGTAGGTTATGAAGAGACATTCTTGTGATATGAGAAAAAAGTAAAAGAAGAACCATCGTACCAAAAATCCAGCAGACTGCAGTGACTTCAAAGAAAGCTAGGAACATGAGGGAGACAACAGCAGTGTAGTGATCCAGGAGCTGGAAGACATATATTCCTCCCTGTGGGTGAGACACACAGGAAACCTCAAGATATTTCACTTTCAATAAAAAGCGAAAGAGAATTTCCAGTACATAAACAGAATAAAGGAAAAGCTATACTGGCAAATCACAAATAGGAAGTTTATCTTTGTAGTTCAACATTCCATTTTCTGATTTTCCAGTGCAGGCTAATGAGGAGTAGGATTCTATCCCACAATGTATCCACAGAATCAAGGAAAGAACCAACCCTGGATGGGGTGCCAGTCTATTACAATGAAAAAAAAAAAACCCTAGTGTCCTCCCAATGTCCATTAGCAATATGGTTTAAAATATCTATTTATATTGCAATTTAAAGTGATGTTAAAATTTGACCAGTAGGGGGCACTGAATTTTGAATCCTTTACTTGGTATCAGAATTATGGAACACACAATTCAAATAAGGTAGATATAGTATAGGAACTTGAAGAGTAGTATATGTTTAGGACAGATTTAAAGGAGGTTTGGGCTTAATAAATAATTAATAGAATGGGTGTAACCACTAAAATAATTTAATTATAGGTAGAGCAGTGTACCCATGCATCGGCCTTTGGGCCTTAATCCCCTACCCTAATCCCTACCCCCAGTTATTCAAACCAGAACAGCTCAGAATTTCAAGTAATTGGGATATGGGAGGAATGTAGTGCAAACACTACAAAGACAGTGAGTGGAGCTAGAATCTAAATCCAAATCCATGTCACTGTGGTGTTGAAGCTCAAATGTGCTATACAATAATACATATACAGTACATTAAGTGTGCATTCTACTATATATACAGGACCTCACAATGTGTTACAAATAAAATTGGTTCAACATAGTATTAAAATGCATGATTGTAATAATCAGGATAGAATTGAGGGTGTAGAGGTGATTGGAGCACTAGGGTCAAGTGACCATAATATAATACAATTCTCAGTATTTTGTAAGAGTGCAGAAGCAAAGACTAAAATTGTTAAGTTGAACTCTGGTAGGGCTGATTTTGAGCAGATGTGACAAAGTCTAAGTAGGATAGACTGGGATAAGCTTTTAAATGTGGAGACAGTCGAGGAGCAGTGGAACAGGTTTAAAAATGTTTTACATGTAATGCAGGACAGATACATACCTACATTTGGAAGTAATAGGAAACTAAAAAAAACTCCACGGTGGATTAATAAAGATTTTAAAAAGAAGTTGCAAAGAAAAAAACTGCTGTATAAGGCATATAAGACTAATGACTGCAAAGAGAATCGTATAGCGTATGAGAACATGAGGGCAACCATTAAGAAGGATATCAGAGAGGCTAAAAGACAGTTAAAGAGGAATATAGCAGATAAGGCAAAAGACCAAGAGATTATTTCAGTATTTTAGTAGTAAAAGAACAGTTAAGGAGGAGGTCAAGTTCATCAGGAATATTAAAAGGGAATTAAAAGATACAGACAATGAAATAGCGGATGCCCTAAACTTACATTTTTCTGCGGTGTTTACAAGTGAGCAAGTGGACAACCTCCCAGAGGTAAACACAACTACTAAGGAGGTACTGAGGGATTTGGAAATTGTAGAGAGAGAAGTGCTGCTCAGATTAAATAAGATGAAATCAAACAAATGACCAAGACCAGATCATATTTATCCTCGTGTTCTTAAGGAGGCCAGCTAGTTCAGATATAAACCCTTGACACATATTTTTAGGAATTCACTGCGTACTGGAGAGATTCCAAAGGACTGGAAAATGGCAAATATCATCCCATTATATAAAAAGTATCTTAAATCTTAAGTCCTGTGTGCAGTTTTGGTCTCCAGGCTACAAAAAGGACCTAACGGCGCTAGAAAAGGTCCAGAGAAGAGCGACTAGGCTGATTCCAGGGCTACAGGGGTTGAATTATGAGGAAAGATTAAAAGAGCTGAGCCTTTACAGTTTAAGCAAAAGAAGATTACGAGGAGACATGATTGAAGTGTTTAAAATTATGAAGGGAATCAGTCCAGTGGATCGACACTGTTACTTTAAAATGAGTTCATCAACAACACGGGGACACAGTTGGAAACTTGTGAAGGGTAAATTTCACACAAACATTAGGAAGTTTTTCTTTACACAAAGAACGATAGACACTTGGAATAAGCTACCAAGTAGTGTGGTAGACAGTAAGACGTTAGGGACTTTCAAACTCGACTTGATGTTTTCGTGGAAGAAATAAGTGGATAGGACTGGCGAGCTTTGGTGGGCTGAATGGCCTGTTCTCGTCTAGAGTGTTCTAATGTTCTAAAAATGCTGAAATGCCACATGATGGCAGTTAAGAGGCACTAGGTGTCTTCTTCCTCACAGAAAGAGTGAAAAATGAGTCAGCCAATGGAATGAAAGGAACATTGTGTGTAGAGCAAACTCTTACTTAATGAGGAATTCTTTGGCTGTTTTTGTTACCAGCTTAATCATTGTGGATTGCCACTTTTAACTAGTATGGATCTGCCTTCTTAAGTTATGTATCAGTATATAAACAATATGTCTGCTGTCAAAAACCTTTATATCCTGGACTCAACACTGTCAGTGGGGTATATTGGAACATTTCTTCGGTGTTGCCTTTGGGTGTCCCACCTAAAAAAACAACCCTCTTTGTTTCCACTAGAATCCACAGGTTTGCTGACAGATGCATGGATACTTTGTGAAGCTCACCTCTGCAACATTGGGTATCCCAAGAACAAAGGCCACAAAACACACCACCATGACCAGCAACTCTTTCCTTCGTAGGACTTTCAGTAGACTCTTTCCAAAACTGTCCGTAAGACTGGTCACCATCACTTCAACCATTGCAAACTAGAAAGACATGGAAGGGATGTAAAGTGTTCAAAACCATTTAGACAATGGATCACATGGCATGGCATGAATGAAAACAAAAGACCAGCTGACCTGGCTGTCTATTCCTAGACAAAGTAACATAAAGAAAAACAGGGCTGCCCACATGGATGCCAGTGGCATGGTAGTAAAGGCTTCTGGGTAAACAACAAAGACAAGGCCAGGACCTGGTGTGAGAAAAATAAGACAGTGAAAGAATGTTAGACACAACCAAGTTGCTTCTTTCGTGTGGCACACAAGGTCTCGTAAACCTGCTGTTGCACCTCATGCTGCTTGGTCAAATTTACAGCTTTAAGAGTGCCTCTTTTGTACCCCTTGAGTGTTTATTATCATCTCCCACAATGCTAGGATAAAGAAAGAAAAGCCAGTGATGTGATGCTTAAGATCAAATTTCAGGATTTGGATTATTTTCTTTTCTTTGTCACATTTAATGCTACTAATCTTTTAACAAAAAGGAAAAACAGCATTAAAAATCTACCAGGCTCTCATGGTGTTAGGTAAAAGTGTTCATTTAAATCATTTAACCCTTTTTTATCCTTGTTAGCACTGGCACTGCTGCAATGTATTTGATGGTTCACATACTGCCCTCCTATGGGCAGAAAGAGGGCAGAATATGTTTCACCACATAAGTTCAAGACAAATAAAACAGCAGCATAAACTATTCAATTATAACATACATATTTAGGTATTCTCAGTGCACAAGGACACCTTACTAAACAATGACCTTATGTACTGTTATTTGATTTCCATATACAGGTACAGTAAATGCACAATGCATTAACTGCTATATCACAAAGCAGTGAAATAAATGATTCTAGTATTTTCTCCCATTATTAATGACCCAGTCATTTTCACTGGTGGACTAAATGAACACCTTCAGTCCACCAGTGAAGCTGATTGAGTGATGATTATTAATTGGTGAAATGACTAAAAACCGTAATTTCACTGCATTCAACCACTCAAAAAAATGAAAAGCAGGGCCTACCGTCAGTAGCTATATTGTCAACCGGCAGATTATGAATGTGCGCCATGTAGCCAATAGCAGAGAAAATGACAAAACCAGCAAAGATACTGGTAACTGAATTGGTAAGGGAGACAATCAGGGTGTCCCTGTACAAGTAAAGAGAGAAGGAAGCATATGATATGTCAAATGGAGGCAAATAGTTAGCGTTTTTTTCTCCAGAAAGCAGGATTGGTTACTAATCTCTTTCTGGAAGGATGCCCCACTTCTATTCATGTTATAACTGAATTCAGTAATTTTCTGCTCTCAGGAGATGTGATGACTGATTTATAATGAAGTAAGTCTATGGAGTGTCCTGGCAGCATACCCCTTACCCAAAGCCCTCAGTAGCTGAGAGTGAAATCTGGTAGGACAGGCTGTCACCAAGTATCTATATAAGGTCTACCAAAAGAGTAAGGTGTTTGCTTGTACCGTAGATATGGACATGAGATGGCTGTACCTGAGAATGTTGTTGTTAAATTTGTTATAACTTGCCATTGAGATCATTTGGCCAAAACTGATGCCAATAGAGTTGAAGATCTGAGCTGCTGCATTCACCCAGACCTGTTACAAAAAAAAAAAAAAAGTTTAAAACAAGAAGATCTGGTTACACACTCTCTCTCTCCCACCTTAATGTGCATTTTCTTGGTTCACCCAGTTTGACTGGTTGCCTGACAGATTTTGGAATTTGGAGTAGTTGCTTTTATGACTAGGTGTGCCTTCTGATACTAACCTACTTCAGGTTGCATTTACACTACCAAGTCCAATCTGATGTCTGTGGTGATTACGTAACATGGTCTACATTTGACCCAAGTATTTACGTACACATTCCGCTTATGTGAAGTATATGTGCTAGACATGCATTATAACATAATGACACAGTTAAGGTGTAAACATGAATCTCCAATAAACCCACGGCAATTCAGCAGAACACAAAAATGTATAAAGAATTTTATTTTGTCCTCTACTACTGATCATTCGATTTTTTGCCATGATAAAAATAATATAATCAAGCTACGTCCTTGAGCTATTATCCAACCTGACTCTCTAAACACAGACTGGATAGGAGCAACTGAGATTGAAATAGAATTCAGTACCACATATGAAAGCAGCAAGTTTCTGTACTCATAAAATCAGATACCTATAAATATAGTATATTAGACACAGCATAACTCTTAATCATGATAAAGTTTTTTCCTTCTACTGAAACATTCATGCAGCTCATTTTAAAGTAGTGCCGTGAGGCTCTGAGACAGTCCAACAGGGAGATCTCAAGTTAGGTCTAGTCATCCCAGTCTGAACTGGCAAAGACTGTTCAAAGGTAGAGGAAACAGCATGGGTCAAAACGAAACCTGACTGTCCAGAAAGTTAATCCTACAATACATACAACTGGTTTAATCATGGACAGAATTCACTTCTTTTCCCCACATATAAATAATTGTCTCCTGGACTTCCTTCTACCACATTCAGAATATTGAGAGAATGTACCCTGCTTTAACACCACATAGCACTACCCTGCTTTAACACCACATAGCACTAAAGTTTTATTCAATGCATTAGTTACTTCTTGCATTGACTACTGTGATGGCAGATTGTCTGGCATCCTGAACAAGCTCCTTCACAAATCACAGCTCATTCAAAACTCTCCTGCCAAGGCAGCAGAACATATTATACCTCACCATATTCCTCTTCATTGGCTTTCTATTGCATTATAGATTAACTTAAAAATGTTTCTCCTTATATTTAAAGCTTTACACAACTTGGTCACTAGCTACATCACTGACGTCTTCCAACTTTATACTCCTGTTAGTTTCCTGTGATTGTCATCTGCAGGTTTGCTTAACAGCCCCAGCTATCAACCCCAGTATTGTGGGTGCTGGGGCCTTCTCTGTTGCTGCACCCAAACTCTGGAATACCATCCACCTACATCTGAAATCTGGATTGCATTACAAACTTTAAAACTGTTCTAAAAACTTATTTATTCTGACAGGCCTTAGCAATGTTAGGCAGCTTTTCTAAATGATATGTACTGTTGTCCATTATTGCTTAGCTCATGCCAATTTCACTATTGATTAATGTTTATTTATTTTAATGTTTACGGTTGTTTTATTGCCATGGAATTTACAAAAGATTTGTTTTACTCTGTGAGGTGTCCTTGAAACACACCTTAAATAAAATGTAGTATTATTATTTATTTCCTGCCACTTCTAGAAACCAAAAAAAAGCCTGATGAGTAGATTGCCACACCACTCTTTGCTTGCCTCTCTGCAGACTTGCTATCCTCTGTTTCTGGTTAGCATGGGGTGATATAAGCAATTTTTCACATCTGCTTTAAGAAGTTGAAAGCTTATTTGCATGACTATCATTGCCTGAAATAACATTTTTTGAAATATTGCAATGTCCATTAGTAAAAACTGTCAGATATCAAGACCATTTACAAACAGTAAATGAAAATGATTACCTGAATCTCTGATAATTTTGACCAGTTTGGCGATATGAAATAGAGGATTCCATTTTTTGCACCAGGTAGCTGGGTGTTGTTAATTAATAAACCAATCAATATTATGTAGGGAAAGGTGGCTGAAAAGTAGACAACCTAGAGAAGAAAAAACAGTAGAAATGAATATGTTACACAGCCGAGCCTGAGTGCATCTATGCAAACATTTTATTATCTGTGATAGTTGTAGTAATAATGCTAAAATGTATGAATTTTGAAAGACAAGAGGAGCTTATTCACTCAATCAAAGATTGTCTGCTTAGCTAATGTTCCAATATCTTATCTAGATGCTCTTTAAAAAGTCACAGTTTGTTATTTTCATTATTGCTATTAGAAAAATTTCAGTGGTCATTGTTAGTAGTAATATGAGTAGGACTGTGACTCATACATTCATTCTATCTATCTGTCTGTCTATCTATATACAGTCATATGAAAAAATTTGGGAACCCCTCTTAATTCTTTAGATTTTTGTTTATCACTGGCTGAGCTTTCAAAGTAGCAACTTCCTTTTAATATACAACATGCCTTATGGAAACAGTAGTATTTTAGCAGTGACATTAAGTTTATTGGATTAACAGAAAATATGCAATATACATGCGGTGAGCTGGCACCCTGCCTGGGGTTTGTTTCCTGCCTTGCGCCCTGTGTTGGCTGGGATTGGCTCCAGCAGACCCCCATGACCCTGTAGCTTGGATAATGAATGGATGGATGCAATATGCATTTTAACAAAATTAGACAGGTGCATAAATTTGGGCACCCCAACAGAAATATGACATCAATACTTAGTTGAGCCTCCTTTTGCCAATATAACAGCCTCTGGACACTGTCCTCCTACAATTTAAACCTGTAAGTTAGCTTTTTGTAACCTTCCCCTGAACCATGAGACTCAACAATCTTTGTTTTCAGATCTTTTGAGAGTTGCTTTGAGGATCCCATGCTGTCTGTCACTCTTCAGAGGAGAGTCAAAGGGAAGGAAGCACAACTTGCAATTGACCACCTTAAATACCTTTTACCACTCATGACTGGACACTCCTGTCTATGAAGTTCAAGGCTTAGTGAGCTCATCCAACCAATTTGGTGTTACAAGTAATCAGGATTGAGCAGTGACATGCATTCAAATCAGCAAAATTACAAGGGGATCCCCATTTTTGCACAGCCAGATTTTCACAGTTCATACAACTAAATACTGCATCACTAAAAATCTTTGTTCGGAAAACACCCCAGTACTGAGATGTTCCTAGGAAATTAAAGACATACCACGGTTATCTTTTTTGTTGAACGTGGAGTAAATTATTATGCAGGCTGAGAAGGGTTCCCAAACTTTTTCATATGAATCTATCTATCTATCTATCTATCTATCTATCTATCTATCTATCTATCTATCTATCTATCTATCTATCTATCTATCTATCTATCTATCTATCTATCTATCTATCTATCTATCTATCTATTGTGGCCCCCGGCCGGGGCTGGAGCCCGGCCGGGACGCCCAGGAGGACGTGAGGAGGGCTTGTGCCTCCTCCAGACCGCAGGCGTCCGTCCTGGTTCTGTTGGGGCCACGGGTTGAGGGCATGGAAGCCCTTCCCTGTAGGGGCCCGTGGTCACCGCCAGGCGGCGCCCCGATGCCGGTTTATCCCGTGCGGTTGCCGGTCGGGGCAGGAGCCCGGCCGGGCGCCTTGGAGGACCGGAGGAGGCGAGTGCCTCCTCCAGACAGAGTGGGGGCGTCCGTCCTGGTTAGGCAAGGGGCCTCAGGTACAGGGCTTTGAAGCCCAGCCCTGTAGGGACCCGTGGCCACCGCCAGGCGGCGCCCGGTGCCTGATTATCCCGGGAACCCGACACTTCCGCCACACCAGGAAGTGCCGGGGGGAAGACTTTGTGTGGCACCCGGAGAGCTGCCAGGAAGACAGCCGATACTTCCGCCACGCTTGGGCGTGGCTAGAGACGGAAGCACCTGGGGCTCATCCGGGGCCTTATTTAAGGGGCCGCCTCCCTCCAGTCATTGGTGGAAGTCGGGAGGCAGAAGGACTGAGCTGGAGAGCGGACAGGAGGCGGCCAGGACAAAGGCACAGAGACTGTGGGCCCTGGACTTTGGGGGATTCGGTGCAAGAGGCACTGGGGTTCGTGAGTGCACGTGACATTTCTATGACTGTAAATAGTGTAAATAAACGGTGTGTGGGTGCAAAAACGATGTCCGTCTGTCTGTGCCGGGGCCAGGTTTCACACTATCTATCTATCTATCTATCTATCTATCTATCTATCTATCTATCTATCTATCTATCTATCTATCTATCTATCTATCTATCTATCTATCTATCTACACTGTAACTATTAAAGGATATAGTTTGGTGTATTTCAGGGGCAGTGTTTGGGATTGTCAACAGACAATTCACTGTATGCAGTTTTTCAATAAACAAAATGTCTACCAAAATTTTCTACATGTAAAAATGGGAATCTGCATCCATCATGAAGTCTTGTTATTTAATAATATTTGTTCCTTAAGTAATTAAGTACTTTTATTTTTATTTATGTCTTTTTCATATCAATTCTTTGAATGCACCATTCCTGTTAATGTCAAACTGGTCTCTATTGTTTTACAGAAATATGAAGTTAAGTGGTGCTGTAAAGGCCCATCTATTATTTAGTGATGTAGTAAACACTGTTTTAGTTAATAAAAAAATCAAATGCTTCTCATCTGAACTTTTACTAAAATTGAGGAAACATTTACTTTTGTGCTAAAAAAAAATTGAAGTTGAAGTATTTCAGTCAAGGTATTTCAATTTCCAGAATTAAACACTTGTGTCTACGATTCTTGTTTTGCACTATTGCAAAAAAAGTCTCTCAGTCTATCCACTACCTCTTGCATTTAGGTTTTGGTTTGCATAATTGATCTTTTCCACTTGGAAACTAAGCCAACTACACTCTTTTTAATGGAAAGACATTCTGACTGGTCATAGCATCCATTTTGTGAAGGCATTTTTTGTTTCTTTACATGGTTGCAGGAAACTGCCAGCATCAGGTGGAGGATGGCTGCCTGTTTATCCCGGCCAATACCCCCAAGCCGCCAGGTGGAGCCCTCCTTGCAGCATGGAGGTCCCCAGAAGACCAGCAGGGCATCATGGACAATGTAGTTTTTATGCACAGCCCTGCTGGATGCCGTGGGGGCCACTAGGGGACGCTGCAGGGAGGAGCAATGAATATTTTCCCTACGCCCTGGAAGCACACGTGGACAAGAGGAATGACGTGCTTCCGGGGTGAAGAAAAGAACTTGTACCTGACCTGGAAGTGATTGAGAGTCACATGGACTGGGGATTAGGAACACTTCCGGGTCAGGAGATATAAAAAGACTGTGGGAGCTCCCAGACGGGGAGCTGAGCTGGGTGGAAGGGTGGCAATGCGTCTGGGAGCTGGAGGATTGATTTATTGCGTATTGTTAGTGATTTGCGAATATTATATGAGTATAGTGGAGGAGAGGGTGCTTTGTACACTGTGGCGATTGAATAAAGTCAACATTTGGACTTTTATCTGATGTCTGGAGTCGTGGACAGGGGTTCAAGGGAGCGAGAGCGCCCCCTATCTACCACACCAGTAATAGATAAGATATTAGTCCATAGTAGGGCACTCACACACTCTCAACTCATACAAGACCTTATTTAGAGTTATACATCGATCTAATGCTCATCTCTTAGGGGTTGAGTTGAAAAGTGAAGAACCCAGGGAAAACTGTTATGCTCACATTTACTCCACAGAAGATTCAAACCGGAAGCATCCACACTACTTTCTGTTGATAAGCAGTATTAATATGAACTAATATATATAATAATATTCAGTTAAATTGACAAAATTTTGAGGTGAGCTGAAAGTTGTGCTTTTGCTTACTGATTAAGAGTGAATTTATTGTCTGGGAAAGAATTTCAGGGCTACCACAAGTAGGAGTGATGCTGACATAGCATACTGGGCTGATTGTGTTACCGGAATTTGAAGATAAGCAGAGAGTGAAATAAAAAACAGTTTTATCCTTGAGACGGCTTTTAGCCAAGTTACCGAGATCTTTGTAGGTCTAGCAACAAAGAAAGTATATAAGGCACAAATAAGAAAAGTACTCTCTCCCACCTCTGTACTGTTACAACAATATATATCTGATCTATCTTCCACAGAGACATTTCTCTCCACTACAAAAACATTGGTGCCTTTAAACACTCACTCCCATTAATCTTCCAAACATTCCACCTGAGGGTCAACTCAAGGGCTAATCATGGAAGCACATGGCTGCAGGCCCTGAGCTGGGGATAAAATTATATTTGCAGTATCGGTTCTTCTATTAAAGTTTTTTTTTTTCATACATCTTTTATTTCATACATCTTTTAATTCACTTTATTTTTTTATATTTATGTTTATTGCATATTTTATTGTAAAGCACTTTGGCTGCAGCATTACTGATTTTGTTTTAAATGTGCTCTATAAATAAAATGACATTGACATCATTGTTGCGTTTAAACATTTGTTAAAGAGGTCTTCATCATGTTTTCCATCACCATACAGATGGATTTGAAAAAATGATTTTCATAAGAATTTAAATCATGAGAGGTCTTCTAGGTTTTGATTGTGCTTTGGTGAAAGAGAAGTTGGGGGGTTATTTTTATTTAAACAAATGAAGGAGGTTGCATTCCTTTTCCTGCACTTTCTGATGAGCCCGCAGATGGACTGGCACCTGTCCAGGGCCATTTCCTGCCTTGCACCCTTTGCTGCCAGGATAGACTTTGGCTTCCCATGACCCTATTTTAGATTAAAGGGACTAAGACTAACTTACTGACTATTCCTAATGTTATTAGAATCTCATTCATACCCATATTAATAATACTGCTACAGTCAAATTACTGTTACTATTGTTGTTAATGTTATCACAGTACCATTAGTACAAACATGATTATTATATTCATGTTATTACAATGAAACTGTTGCAAAAGATATTATTGATATTATTACAGTACTTTTATTACAAACATTTATTCATGTTATTAAAATCTCAGTGTTCCAAATGTTATTAATAATGATAATATAATGTAATCAGAATAAATATTACCATTACTATTACAATCACATTATTATGTAATTGCTATTTTTGTTTTATAGTCCATTTAGTACAAATGTTTTTATATTATAATCTCATTAGTAGAAATGCTATTATGGTTGGAACATGAGGAGGTTAAGTGGCCCAGTTGAGTTACGTAATGTGAGATTTCCTCCGTCCTTTTCAAACCTTAGCCAACAGTGGGCGATACCACCTGCCTGGTCTGGTCTTGTACTGCATTTCAAAACTGAATTTGCCAACACAACAGTAAATTCAATTTTAGCTGTTACACTGTATAAGACACTATGTAAAATGACTGTGTGACTGACTGCCACTTTCATTGTCAATTTACTACCCTTGCACTATTAACTGTTGATTTGAATTATTATAATTTTTATTTATATTTCAATTGGCTGTAGACAGTGTATACCAAAGCTCTTCTGTGTTTTACTAATGCAAGTGGTCTCCCATGCAGTAGACATTAACAGTTTTTACTCACTCACACTGTGAACTGGCCTTTCCATTAAAAGTTCTCATGAGGACACAACCATCCCTGGACAGAAATCCACTGTATCACAGGGCACACACACACCCCAGTTTAGAGCTGCCTGATGTCTCTTTGGGATAAGATACTAAACAAGATTACCCAAAGAAAACATGTGGACACAGTGAGAATGAGAAAACTCCACACATAAGGCATAATGGAGCTGGGGTCCAAGTTGAGGACAAGTGTGAAACCCACGCTCTACCCACATTTATCACTTTTGAAACCTAAGGGCATGTCATTTGTTATTCCTCAGCACTACTAAGGCTGCACCTTAAGTCAGTTGAAACTGATCCTTACCTTTCCCGTCGAGTGGACTCCTTTAAAGATGCACAGGTAGACAATAACCCAAGAAAGTATTAGGAGACCAAATAGTTCCCAGCGCATCTTCCCAATCTGATCAATTCCATCAGTCTTCCGCAAGAGATTCCGACTAGGAAAAGAAGCACACACTTGTGAAATCGTCCACTAAGTACATTCATTTTGAACAAAACTGACACTGCTCTCAGATGTACTGTATGTGGGTTTTCATTGAAGTTCATTATTTTGTAGTTCAAAAGTACACTAAATCATAAATAATTATTTCAACCTAGAAAACAATAACAGAAAAGGAACAACATACTGTACAAGGTGGAATTTTTCAAACATTTTTTCCTGAATTTTTTTTTTTTATACAAAAACAAACAATTTGTTAAATAAAGTGTCTGCATTCTGTGCTGGAGGGCTGCAGAGGCTACAGCTTTTTGTTTGAATTCAAGGAGTAGAAGCCAACCCTTGCTGATAACAGAACTTTTGTAATTCAGTAGCTTCCTGAGGATATCATCCAATTGATGTCTGTTTTGGAGAAGATTTGTTTCTCTTTTACATTTTTTTTCAGATTATTTTAATAACAGATATGTCATGATCAACACACAGTTGTAAATTGGATCGGTTTAGTTGATTGGCAGCTGGTAAAACCAGTGGATTTAGCTGTTTAGCACTAAAAGAAACAATTAAAAGTTAGGGATCTTAATAGGATGCTTAACTAAAATAAATTAAACTGTTTCAGCTGCAATTATTAATTTCTGATGAAGAAAACGAATTAAAACAAAAACCTCTAGCCACTGCATTTCTCCAGGACTAAACTTGGGCACTGCTAAATGGTTACAAGCAAAAACGAACAAGAGAATAAAGATATAAATACAGAAGAATATGCTTGATGCTAGTGTTACCTTTTTCTGGAAATTTCAATAAAAAACACAAAGCCTTCAACTGGGTAAGCCAACCAAAATATAAAGTATAAACTGAAAAGCATTATATATTCTTCACAATGAAGATAAGGCCATTAAGTTAAAATTAACGTAAGCCAGTTTTTTATTTTTTTAAATGCACACACATTCACTTCTGGCTAAGCAAAACAGTTTCCACGCAACACAAGAAGCATCAAGAGCCTCCACTCAATGGCCAATCCTTTGTGCTGCAAGCAATCATTACTTTGTATAGGCACTTTTACGGTAAGCACAAGCACAAAGGCACAACACAAGTCAAGATGAATTAGATTTAAGTTTCATTTCTGCCCCAGCAAGCCTAATGAACTCTGGATGGATATTAACTTCCCTGGTCCTCCCTGCATTGAGTTTGCATGTTCTCCCCGTGTCTGCATGGGTTTCCTCCGGGTTCTCCGGTTTCCTCCCACAGATTAGGTGCATTGGCGATTCTAAAATTGTTCCTAGTGTGTGCTTGGTGTGTGTGCGTGCCCTGCGGTGTGCTGGCGCCCTGGCCAGGGTTTGTTACCTGCCTTGGGATTGGCTCCGGCAGACCCCCGTGACCCTGTAGTTAGGATATAGCGGGTTGGGTGATGGATGGATGGGTAGCCTTTGTTAGAATGCCACAAATCTTATAGACTTACCACTGTTTATAAGGTATTATAGTATATAACTTCTCCCCACCTTCCCTTCTACATCTTTAACCTCAGGCAATTAGGTGTAGTAAAAGACAAGCAGGAGATAAGTTACAATTTAAAAAATGCATTATTGATAATATTCATAAATAATAACAATATGCAAAGTACATTTGAATATTGGCAACCATACAACCTGATAAATGGTGATGTGTAGTTTCAGGAGGCACACAGACTTGTGTTAAAATGTCTCTAGTAAAGGCATCATTTGTGGTCAGCTTTCTTCAGAACAGGCCGCATGCCTGTCTCACTATGGCTGCCGAGCTGTGCTCTCCATTTTGTTGTCCTTTTCAGTTCATGGTGTGTGTGAGATGCTGCTTCATCAGTTTGGTAAGAGAGAGTGAGGGTGTGAGCAAATTTATAGGTTTTCTGCACAACCCCTCTGATACAAGCCAGTTCCAAACAGCCATATTTCTGACCAATGGGGAGATAGAACATCTTCACACCTGCCCCCCAAACCATATGTTAAGGTAAAGCTTGGCAGTTAGGCAGCCTGGCTTTGTATGGGGGTTGACAGAGAGACTTCAGCAGAGAAACATTTACCAAACTTATTTGAGGCACTTCCCCACCAACCCTGTCGTAAAATTCAAAGAGACCCATTCCTAAAAGGGGGGTTTGGGGTAAATATGAATGCTTCTCACTAATGAAACACTAATATTACATTGTTTTGCCTTAGTTACAAATAAAGACATACGAAATATTTATCAAGTTGTATGCAAAATTTCACATCACAGCAACCTGTGTAGGAAATGGTGACCATAAACCCTTATTGTTATTTTTCTAGGGCATTTGATGAATTTATCAGCCAGAAAAAGATTAGTTACTTGAAGTTACAATTCACAACAAAATACAAATCAAATTTTAATCAGCTGGTTAGTGCACTTGAATTCAGGTCTTGTTTGCATGAGCAGCTCTCTTCCCCTGAGCCATCCCAAATGGGTTCCAGAGATGCAAACATTGGTTCTCTCTCTGTACAGAATATGGAAAGCAACCTTCTTACCCACTTGAGCAGAAGAAGGGGGGTTTCTCTGTTGGCTCAAGCAACTAGTCAAGCTTTAGACTAAGAGGGTGTCTTTTCCACTTGATATCTGCTACACTTACGTATTCCAAGTAAATATTCTATAAGGGGACACGAAACCAGAATAATTGTATATGTACATGTCATCATCTTTCAAGTATATGCCTGACTAAAATGGTATTTCATACTGATAGACGATGTCAATGGATTGCTTTTATCAGATTTTATAACCAAATAACTACAAAAAGGGCCTTATATGGTACACTGAGACATTCCGTCTCCACCATCTTCATCCCAGTGGTGACCACGTTTATTTAATCCAGTGGTTATGAATTTTTTTTTTAATAATTTCAAACGCTGATGACTTTTCTTTAGCTTGTCAACTGCAAACTCTCACTCTAATGGTTCAGACTTCATTAAGCCCCATAGCTCTCCCCTATAGATAGACAGATAGAACTTTATTTGTCCCCAGGGGAAATCTGGCCATACTTCCTATGCCTCTAGATTTTAGCGAAAACAAAAAGAAATGTCCATGCTTATCATTATTTACTCTGGTTGAACTGAAACCCTGCATAGTGTGCAGCCATCAAAATGAGTCGGCTAGCTTGCTGTACATATTGAAGAATACTCACTCAAAGAACTGCTGGCTGGCTGATTGTAGGTGGGTGGCATTGCCTGGAAAGCCACTGGAGCAGTTTTCTGGTATGTTCCATGTATTGTTGCAGGTCTGCCAAGGCATTGTCGACTGGAACGAGTTGAACAGGTAATAGAGGGCCCAAGTGATAATCACATTGTAGTAGGTGCAGAGTATGAAGGAAATTGCCACAGTTGCCACTCCAACACCTGTGGGACAATAAGATGGGGATGTGGAAAGTGATGAGCCTAATCATATTTGTGTGGCTTATGGTCTGGGCTACCTTCAATAAATTTCATCTGAAAAAATGGTAAAAGAGGACTGCCATACAAATTGTAGATAACTCAGATACTCAAAAGTACTTCAATATTCATTTTGCTTCTTCCCACGTGTTAGGTTTGATATACAGTATATACTTTGTGTATGCATACAGTATATGTTAGACAAATATACGATAGTTTCTATACAAGACAAATAAATAAATAAATAAATAAAGGTTAAATATATCACACACTTTGCTAAGGCCGCAATTGTTGCCCACAGGTAATGCACTTTTGAATCAATGATAGAAGACCTCACTTGAAACAGCAAGAAGAAAGATAGTTGTTTCAGTAATCCTGTCTTCAAGTTTTCCTCTATTTGTTTAACCACACCCAAACAGATAAGAGGCCTTTGAAGTTTCTTATCTAGCATATGGTTCAGCCCTGTTGAACACTGATGAAAAAGTTTAGAAGCACTCTGTTTTTTTCAGGATGTAAGAGGTTTGTTGGGTGTAGCTCATTTGAGATGGAACGTGTAAATTCATTAGTAACGAGTAACTGTCATTGAGATGGACTGCCAGACCAGACTCATTCACAGCTTCACACATCAGGACACATTTAGAGTTGTGAAACAACTTAACACTAAGTGTGGCCTGTGAGGATCCCTCATGGGAATGCATGGCAGCAGCACTAATAGAGCTAAATGTAGAGAATTTGGTATCATACTAAAAAAAATGAGAGGCCAAGTTTACCAGAGTTGATGTGTAATTGGGCAAGTATGAGAAAAGACAGAAGTGTGGATAGCCTCTGTTTTTGGTATTGTGCATTTTTCATTTGGTAGATCAAATTGTCTTGAAACATTTAGCAAGGTGTTCTGTACATAATGAGTATATAAATAACATAGCAATCTCAACACACTTAATGCAGTTCAGGATGGTGGGAGGTCTGTCCACGGAGCATAGGTCACAAGGTAGGAACCAACCTTGGATGGTGCTAAATATGCAAGTCTAATCAGTAACCAGAGACTACATCCATCCAAGAGAGGTCTTAGAGGTCTTGAGACCAATTCTAGGGTAAGGGATGACACTGGGGATGCCTGGCTCCATCTTCCTAGAACTACCCATAGCAGGCACAATACACTGGGGATGCCTGGCTCCATCTTCCTAGAACTACCCATAGCAGCAAGAGGTGTCCCTGCAATCCTCATTTCATGTTTCAATTAAAAGGACCCCAGTGACCTGTTCATGTTGAAAAGGAGCAGTGACCCATGTGTACTGCATTGGGACTGCCTGCTTTCACCTCTTTAGCTATTCTTTATTGGTGCCACAGAAGTAACGATCTCCAAGTCTCCATTCTCCATAATGAGGAATAGCACCCGCTGCTGGTGATGGTCTGCCGTCACCAGCAACATTAGTATTTACAGTGCATTTTATGATCCACTTCACCCCTTACACTGTGGCTTTGTCCTTGCATTTATAGTTCCCACTAAATCTTGTTCACAAAAACAGAGTGAGAAAAAAAATGGCAGGGAAGAGAGGTGTAATTTGATTGTAGGTTGGATAAAGTAAACATATGGTCCCATGATATAGCAATGCTTAATGATCTAAATATGTTTTGTTTGTCTTTGACTTTTATTTTCTCCTTTTGATAATATCCTTCCACCCTTTTCTGATGCAAATAAATCCATTATCATCATATCTTTGATTTTCTTTATTTTGTTGGCAAGAGTGCTGTAAACTTACAAAAGGGAGATTCAATAGATATAATGCTTTTGATGGTCTGTGCGTGGTCATCATAAAATTTAGGGATAATTACACTGGGAGTGTATTTCTTTGTTGATTTTATTTGTTGGCTTGATGTTGCCATTACATCAGTGAATACTTTCACAGAGAAAGACAGACACTGTAAAATAACATGCACACACAAATGTTCATCCCTCTATTCAATTTTTGCCCCCGTATATTCCAGGCCATCAGCATATCCTAGTATCACAGACAGCAAGATATCAAACAAGCTTAAATGGGATGCCAGTCTGCTAACTCCTGTGTGGGCAATTTGGAGTTGTACATATGGGGATATAGGAGGACCTGGAGAAAAAGAAATCTACATGACCATAAGGAAAATATGCAAACTCCCAAGGGATTTAAAGCCAGTCCCTCAAAGCTTTAAGGCATCAGTACTAACCACGGCACCACCACATACCAATATACAGTCTGTGAAAACCAGTTGTAACTTTCTTAATGTATTTTTTCTATTTTAGTTCAAGAATGTTACGGTTATTTACTGTGAGCTCCTCATCTGTGAGGCTGATCATCAGTTTCCATCAGTAGACTGTTGATCATAATTCCTCTTTTTACTGCATTATGACTTGGATTGCCATTTTTTACCAGACAGGGCACTCACTTCAACATTACAGAATTAAAAACATATTTAAACAGTTTCCAGTTCTAATTGGTTGAACTATTCTACTCCTGATGGATCCTCTTTCAGGATGCAAATTTTCATATGAAATGTTTGCCTGGTGGATCTGTGAATATCAAAGATCATTGCTATAAGAAGGAATTATATTTGTTTGGAGGGGTCAGTTATGGGAATGTTTGTGTGTGTAGATTAATTTAAGCATACAAATGGGGAAACAGGAACACATACTAAACAAATACATTAGAGGCCAGGAACAGGGCTGCATTTTTCAGCTAAGCTGTCTTTTCAGTTTTGAATGCTTAACTCCCAAAAGCCTGCTTTGGAATAAATTGGAGACACCAGAGGGGAAATTTTCAAATATTTCTTTATTTTTATATATTCTTGCATTTTATTTTATGATTTAAATGAGTCAAATACTGCATAGATTTTAAAACGGAATAATAACTGAATACATTGTTTTAATAACATGTTTGTGTTCCAACTTTATCTAAAACAATCACTCACAGCTCTTTATCAAAATGAAAGGATTTATTGAACACAAATTAACCTTCAAGAAAGTGATACATGAGAAGAAGAAAAAAATTACAAGCACCTCTTGAACTTTACCCACTCAACTCCTTAAATCCCCTATTATAACACTGTCTGCACTACCTCCCTACCCAAAGGAACCTTTGCTCAACTCCATTTCTGACTCTAATGTCAGCCACCTTCATTGTAAAAGTTGCCTTTATCCCCAGCTTTCGAAGCAGTTCTGGGGCAATCCCTGGAACTACTCCATGGTTGGAAATGCCCTTCCTGTAGCACTCATCTGTTGGGTCCAGATCCATTTGCCTATCCTAATCATACCACTTTTAAATAACAAACACCAGAAAACTCTCCGGGCTGACACCCACAGGTCTGGGAAAACACCTGCCTGTTCCCCATGATGCCCCCAAATGGGTTAGCGTTTTCAAAGTTTAATTTCTGGGACACTTAATTGTACAAAGTATAGCTTCTTCTAATGGCTGACATATTCTTTACCATTGCTGTTGGCATGTTTTCTTTGTACTCTTCTCAAAAAATTAAGGAAACACTAGAATCACACATCAGATCTCTATGAATGAAATATTCAAGTGGAAAATCTTTACTGAGTAATACTGTATAATTCACTGAGAACTAAATGATGTAACAGCAGTCAATGGAAACCAAAATCACCAACCAATTGAGGACTGGATTCAACATCACACCGAAAATCAAAGTCAAAAATTGAAATCACAGGCTAATGCAACTTTCGGCAATTTCATCATAACGTGACTTAGTAGTATGTATGGCCTCTATATGCCTGGATGCACTCTCGACAATGTCTGGGCTCCTGATGAGATGGCAGATGGTGTCCTGCGGGATCTCCTTCCAGACCTGGATATGGGCATCAGTGAGCTCCTGGACAGTCCAGGAGGCATGGATACGTAAAGTCCCAGAAGGTCTCACTTTGTTATTTTAAAAATCACTGGAGTTGCATCTGCCGTCTCAGCTGTAACAGACATTAGAGATCAGATTCTACCTGTCATGTTATCCCATACAGCCATCATTTCAATTTAAGGTGATGTCAAAGTTATCAGCTGCGGCTTTTATATGCATTTCAGTCCCAGACATCAATGACTTACTCCCACTCCCATTTGCACCACCATTTGGTTGTAAGTAGGGTGTGTCTTGCAAGAATCTCATGTTCTACGTCATTGCGAGACGGTCCTGGGTCAATCTCTTGGCACAAAGTCTCATGTTTAAGGTCCCCGCGAGACGCTCCATGGCCAATCTCTCTAGTCTCGCGGGTCTTTTAAGTGCCTTCCGTAATCTTTACGTAAAGATCACATCTTACTGACCTACTGTTTCTCTCCAAGATTTTTTTTTATAATAGAGAGATATGGTCTACTATGGTTACAGATAGCTTTGTGGACACTATCCTTTGTTTGTTTCATGCTATACATGTGAATATGCATCCATCTCTGAGCCAAACGTTTTTAGTCCAGTGCAATATTAGGGTTGTAGAGAGTTAGAGCCTATCAGAACAGCATGAGGACCTACGTAGGAGCTGATCCTGGATGATATACATCTACACACACACTTTCTCACATTCAAAGTCAGAGTTAAAAAAATGACTTAACAAAGTATGTCTGAGAGAAGTGTGAGGGAAGATGGAGCTCCTACTGTATATACATGCCTTCATGTATTATGTATACAGTATTAATCTCACTTTCCAACTCTAGTGTTTTTAACATCTTAAGTAGAAATACAGTTCTTAATGAACTAAGACTAAGGAATTAAACTTTATTGAAACCCTCCTTTCATTTGCATGTATTTCTTGCAAACCCTCCTCCAAAACCCCCAATGCATCTCTGGCAGATATAATCCATTAAATGCGATTTTACCAAGGCATATAGCCAATATAATGGATGGATGGTGGGGTACTAAGTTTCTGGGGCCATCTGTTCTCCCAATACTCTGGGTGGCAGATTCTGCCTAGCTGAGGTCTCATGTGAACACTTACAGAACTGCATGGGAGGAATAGTTCCAAGAGCCAGCAATGTTGGAGTCTTTGGGTGCTACTGGAGGGAGCTAACAAGAGGAGGCTGCTCTGTCATGTGGAGGTCCAGTTTGACCCAGAAATGTTTCCCAGCTACAGGACAAAGGTGTACTCTCGGGTCAAAAACTGTTTAGTGTCAAAGTGTGCAATCTATATAAAGGGAAAATTGGAGGATGGAAATCAAATATAATACAGCTTGCTGTTAAATTTATAATACAGTATATAACATAATAATAATGTAATTATTTTCCTCATTTTATACAAACAGGTAGTTTCTGAAAGTATTATGTCCTTGTGTGCTTACCTTTTAAAAGTGGGCAGATTTTGGCCATTGCATGCACTGGTCCCAGGCGAGTGTACTGACCAATGGAAAACTCCATAAAAAGTAGAGGAATCCCACACAAAAGCAGCATCACAAGGTATGGAATGAGAAAAGCCCCTGTAAAAACAAATGATAAAGATTCGGAATGTGGTACAGCAGACTTCATTAAAAAGTAGTGTTGTCCCTCTGTTATGTGAATTTAGAGAGAGTATGTGGGATGCTACTTTATCTTTTTAGTTACAAAAAATAATAATAATAATAATAAAGCTCTTTGTGTCTTTCCCAACTTGCACAGCATCCCTGAGACATCTTTCTTTAGAATAATCTGTGTGACATATTTAGTCAATTAAGGAGGGATCCTTTTACAAGTTAAAAGAAAGCAATAAAGTTAAGGAGAAGGTGCACTAGGGAGCCACCAGCACGTGACAGGGGTTAGAATTGGTGCTGTAATTTGTTTTCAATTATCTATGTTAAATGTTTGCATATATTTTGAGTAAAATTACTATGTATTTATGTTGCTTTGACTTTTATCTTTTTGTGATGCATTGTGGTGCCAATTTGTAGACCACCATTTTATGCAGTAATCTTTACAGACACCACCCATATTGTTGGCAGTGGCACAGGTTCACTGACATAATCAAATGCCATTGCACTTATGACATTACCAATCATTCCTTATTTAAGATTTTCCCAACCTGCATGTGGTGTCCAAGCTTTTGGATTTTTAAATCCCTTCATGATTGTTTTTATTAGTTAGGAAAAGCCTTCTTAGTAAAAGTTAGGAGCTCCTTTATGACTTCTTTGAATATTGATTTTTGAATTGAGCTTGGTGTAGCAGCTCATTTGGTTTCTTTGACTTTGATTCTTGCTACTTCTTGATACTTCTTTGACAATTCTTTTCTCTACTCCCTTTGTTTTTGTCTTCTCGTCTGTTTTATACTCTAATCCAACTTTGTGGCCTGTTTTCATCATCTTTGGCCACAGTAAGAGGATCACTATGCAAACATGAAAGGCAGTCAAATTTGATAGCCCCTTACCTGTTCATAATACAAAAATTCAACTCTCTAGATGTACTTATTAAGACTTGATCTGATTAGGCATGGACACACAGATACATGCACTGACTGTGGAGTGCCAGACACACTTTTGGAGGAAACCCCACAGAAACCCACCCAGACAGAGACTTCTACTGCAAGAAGTATCCCAGAAAGAATGAAAACCTGGAGTCCAAGAGCTGTTAGCCAGCCACTGTGAGATTCTATTTGGTGTGATTAAGTACCGATTTATTTATATGAACATTTTTGTTGTGTTACCAAAATAGTTGAAAATGTTCATTTTTTTAAGTTTGCTACCTATAATATTAGGCAAGGAGACATGGTATGAGGTCTACTGCTTCCTGATTACATTTTTTAAGTTCTGATGCATGTGGAATTTGTGCCATCAGCATAGATAGATAGATAGATAGATAGATAGATAGATAGATAGATAGATAGATAGATTAGATTGATCTGTCTATCTATTTATCTATTTGTCTGTCTAACAGGCAGATATGAAAAACACTATATATTTTTTCAAGCTTATGTTCAATTGTAATTATTTAATCTCCTCCTTATAATGCCATTGGCCAAACTTTAAAGAAGAATGGTATTGGCAAGCATTCAAATTACAAGTCTATCTTTGCAGTTATTCTGCTTATGAATGTGGAAATTCAAAAGGATTCAGTCAGATTTGGGATTTTCACTCATGACTGAAAGTATTTAAGAATTTTTGGGGGGAAATGTAAATTCTGGTAATTGATAATTGAGGATTAATCTAGTGTAATTTATCTTAATGTTATGTTCCATCTGCGGTGGGTTGGCACCCTGCCTGGGATTGGTTCCTGCCTTGTGCCCTGTGTTGGCTGGGATTGGCTCCAGCAGACCCCCGTGACCCTGTATTCGGATTCAGCGGGTTGGAAAATGGTTGGTTGGTTATGTTCCATAACTAATATATTCAGTTCCCCATGGAAAGCTTGAGAAATTCATTAAGTTCTTGAGTGAGCATTCGCCGCTAATTTAGTTTTCAAGTAGGTGGACTAGATTTTGTAGGGGGGCGTGTTTTTGGTAATCTCAAGCCCGCATGATCATAGTTGGGGGGCGTGCTGTAACAACGGTTAACAATGAACTTGATCTTGGAATTTCGAGACTCGTCTGCATAATACCCTTGCCTGTCGACCTGTGGTCATTTTTATAAAGTGTGTTGGATATACTGCTTAATGTTTAACGTTTTCGTAAAAACTTCTGGTTTTTCATTCGGTGGTGTAGTCGCCCTCAAGTTAAAAAAGAAGAAGTCCCAAAGGAAAATTGAGAAGGCTGTCGGTTACGTTAAAGTAACAGTTGCTTAGCAACCATTTTGCTGTGTCACACTCGAGTCGCATCGGCTGACTCGGGCGGGCACCCAAGTAACCACCCACAGGCCCTCTGTCGTGCGCTCCGGTCACCAACACTTAAGTCAGTTTACTGTACCAGGGTACATATCTGTATGTGGTTAGCCTACCGCTTCAGAACGTCGGGACGTACGTGCGTGCGAGCGAGCGACATGAACAATTGCACACCACTTAACTCAATTTGAGCTTGAACAATTGCATACCATCAGTGACGTAGCTAGGGGAGGGCCGGCCGCAGCATCCGGGGGCGCCAAATTGATGTTACGAAATTCTAGAATGAAATGTTTTCCATTCTTAAATGCACTAAAATGTAAATAAAAAACATTCGCATACTCAGTCCATCACTCCATCAGTACGAGGATATAATTTTCCTATGTTTTTTGTCTCTTTCTGATTTCGAAGCACGTATTACTTCAGTATACCCAACAGACAATAATTTATCCCCTCCACTACTCTAACATGCTTGACTCCCACCCAGAAACATCTTTGACGTTATTAAACAGGTCGCGCGACTGACATGAGGCATTAGTGTATCATTGTCTAACTTGTTGCAAACGTCATTTCTGTGTGCCAAGTGATTTGTGTTTATGTGTTTGATAGAAAATTGATTGGGCTGTGGTGAAGTATTCGAGTAGATGGCTGCAAAAGCCTAGACGTTTCCCCATCATATTTTCGTACGAATAAATTGTAGGTAATGCAGTTTTTATAGATATATACAGTGGTGTGTAAAACTATTTGCCCCCTTCCTGATTTCTTATTCTTTTGCATGTTTGTCACACAAAATGTTTCTGATCATCAAACACATTTAACCATTAGTCAAATATAACACAAGTAAATACAAAATGCAGTTTTTAAATGATGGTTTTTATTATTTAGGGAGAAAAAAATCCAAACCTACATGGCCCTGTGTGAAAAAGTAATTGCCCCCTGAACCTAATAACTGGTTGGGCCACCCTTAGCAGCAATAACTGCAATCAAGCGTTTGCGATAACTTGCAATGAGTCTTTTACAGCGCTCTGGAGGAATTTTGGCCCACTCATCTTTGCAGAATTGTTGTAATTCAGCTTTATTTGAGGGTTTTCTAGCATGAACCACCTTTTTAAGGTCATGCCATAGCATCTCAATTGGATTCAGGTCAGGGCTTTGACTAGGCCACTCCAAAGTCTTCATTTTGTTTTTCTTCAGCCATTCAGAGGTGGATTTGCTGGTGTGTTTTGGGTCATTGTCCTGTTGCAGCACCCAAGATCGCTTCAGCTTGAGTTGACGAACAGATGGCCGGACATTCTCCTTCAGGATTTTTTGGTAGACAGTAGAATTCATGGTTCCATCTATCACAGCAAGCCTTCCAGGTCCTAAAGCAGCAAAACAACCCCAGACCATCACACTACCACCACCATATTTTACTGTTGGTATGATGTTCTTTTTCTGAAATGCTGTGTTCCTTTTACGCCAGATGTAACGGGACATTTGCCTTCCAAAAAGTTCAACTTTTGTCTCATCAGTCCACAAGGTATTTTCCCAAAAGTCTTGGCAATCATTGAGATGTTTCTTAGCCCTAATGTTCTTTTTGCTTAACAGTGGTTTGCGTTTTTGCCCAGTCTCTTTCTTATGGTGGAGTCGTGAACACTGACCTTAATTGAGGCAAGTGAGGCCTGCAGTTCTTTAGACGTTGTTCTGGGGTCTTTTGTGACCTCTCGGATGAGTCGTCTCTGCGCTCTTGGGGTAATTTTGGTCGGCCAGCCACTCCTGGGAAGGTTCACCACTGTTCCATGTTTTTGCCATTTGTGGATAATGGCTCTCACTGTGGTTCGCTGGAGTCCCAAAGCTTTAGAAATGGCTTTATAACCTTTACCAGACTGATAGATCTCAATTACTTCTGTTCTCATTTGTTCCTGAATTTCTTTGGATCTTGGCATGATGTCTAGCTTTTGAGGTGCTTTTGGTCTACTTCTCTGTGTCAGGCAGCTCCTATTTAAGTGATTTCTTGATTGAAACAGGTGTGGCAGTAATCAGGCCTGGAGGTGGCTACGGAAATTGAACTCAGGTGTGATACACCACAGTTAGGTGATTTTTTTAACAAGGGGGCAATTACTTTTTCACACAGGGCCATGTAGGTTTGGATTTTTTCTCCCTAAATAATAAAAACCATCATTTAAAAACTCCATTTTGTGTTTACTTGTGTTATATTTGAATAATGGTTAAATGTGTTTGATGATCAGAAACATTTTGTGTGACAAACAGGCAAAAGAATAAGAAATCAGGAAGGGGGCAAATAGTTTTTCACACCACTGTAATTATTTTGCTTTATAATTTGCTATATACTTTCTTTAAAATCATTTTTAAATGCGGAAAATAATTTTTGTCTTACAAAAACTAATGACGGATTTAGATTTTAAAGAACACGAGGCGGCGTTATCATTTTCGGAGACTTATATGAAATTTTTTTCTTAAAATACTATTATTTTAAATACATTTTTTAACATTTTCTTTCCCTTCCCCACTGCATTTTGGCAAACAGGATGGGGCGCGAAATCTTCAGTTTGTCCCCGGGCGCTGAAAACTCTAGCTACGCCTTTGCATACCTTCCCACAACCTCGCCACCCTTGGAAATTACAAATCCTACTTGTCCGCAGGATATGATGAGCGGTTCGTTCCCTTCAGTAAATAACGAGTATATGATGATTTTATAAACAAATTTTCAAATAATGCTCGTTAATTTTCTCGTCAGATACTGGGTACCACAGTAATAAAATAACCAAACTGCTGAACAGAAAAGTTATAAAGAGAGACTGCTCTGGAGCATGGTGTGTCCTGCACAGGACTCATTCTCATATTTAGTTTAGCTTATTCGAAGAGACCGTAAAGGTGACTCGCAATGCGTTTGAAGTGACCAATTGGAGCAGCAGCCTTGCGTTTTACAGCCAAGCACCTACATTTTTGAGACCAAATGCCTTTCTAGAGAGGTGGCCACAGAGATTTGAATGGACAGTGTGTCTGGTGGCCAAAGCACTGGACTTTAAACTTCAAGGCTCACTGTGTGATCCTGAACATGTTACTTTAACTACCTTTGCTCTATCGTTAAAAATACATGTAAATAGTTGTACTATCTGGTGGCACAATGGTTTGAATCCCTTTTATCGCCAATAGTTTCCCTTTATGTCTGTCGAGTTTCCTCCATGTACCACCTATTCAACGATGTACAAGTTAGGTTCTGCCCAGTTTGAATGCGAGTGTGGCTGACTGCATACAAGTGGACCCGGCAATGGATTAATGCATGTCTAGGGCTTGTTCCGGCCTCGTGGCCGTTGCTGCCAAGATCGGCATCAGAGAACACTATCCTTGCACTTTATGCTTCAAATTGTGAAACTTCTGTACTTAACCTACCTAAGTTTCACCCATCCATTTTCTAGTGCACATGTCCAGGTTAGAGCCTAGTTAAGCCGGTGCCTGTCCTGGGAGGCTCATACTCTCAATACTGGGACAGCTTACCAACTTAAATTGCAGTCTTTGTACTCGTATAGCAACTTTCAAATCTATCGCTGTGTCTATCATTTATGAAGCACTTTTCACAACTTTTTATTTTCCGACTATATACCACCTTTCATATAACCTTCCTCCAGATTTTTTTGTGCAGGGCATTAACAATAAAGTATTCAGTATATTCTGATGTGGATTTACGTCTTTACAGCATTTCTTTTAAAGCATATGAAGTGGAATTCTTATTGTGATGGCGAAATAAGCGAGATCGCCATGCTCACAATTTGTAGCTCGTTACATAAAACTTAACTACTTGCGGTTTACTTAGACACCCCAGACACAATTAGCGGGCTTTGTTTGTGAACATTAGATGAGGTTTTCCCACCTGCTTTGTGTGTATAGACACAGCTTAGAGACAAGTGTTGACGGCCCCCACTTACCTCCTCCACTCCTGTAGCACAGATACGGGAATCGCCACACGTTGCCCAGTCCCACCGCGGCTCCGATGCATGCCAGGGTAAATTCGAACCCGTGGCTCCAGGCACCTCGGTCTCCGTCCTGAGAGCTGTCCACAGCAGTGTTACGTTCTAGCTTCGTCGTTCCATTTTGGTTACACATGTTTGATCCAGATAGTATTTTTGTGACGCGTATCCCCATAGTTAAGTGTGTTGTCTTCTCAAACCTGTGCACGGCGCATGCAGTAAAACAAAATGTGACCTCGAGTCAGTAGGAGAGCTAATGAAATACGCGACAGTAACGTTGCCGTCAAAGTAAAAAAAATAAAATAATAAATCATTAACAAGAACCTTTAAAGCATAGTTGAAAATATACTAACATTTTGCGTAGTGTTCGAAAGCAGGGGCAGTCACAATTAAGTGACAAACTGCACAGACAAAACGTCACTAATGCCTAGTTTGGTAAAGGACCTTAACGTACTTTGATCCGTTGCCCCAACTTTGAATCGCGTCCTGTCACTGTGAAGTAGGTTTCCCGCGTGTGCACTGGTATTCCGTTTTATCTACCTTGTGTTTACTTTTATATATTTAAAATGATCGTCACATGTATGTTATGTACTTTCATAGTTTCAGTTATAAACATTTGATCACAAAAAAAGAAAATGTCATTTTAAATATAGAATGAATCTTGTAATTGAGAGAATTCATTTCCGCGTAGACTTGAAAAGCGCTTCTCTGAGATTGGCTGTGCCGCCTATATGTGACAGTTAAAGCTGCAGCAGCACTGCAGCTATGGTGTATGTTACGTAAAGTTTGAAATGGCTGTACAGTACTGTATTTAAAATCGGCAATGTTCTGTCAAGTCATCAGGGAGGAGCGCTAAAAGAGGTGCCTCTTTATGCAAACTAGTCCATTTTATACTACATAGACTAAATCTGTAGAAACTGTTAGAAATTCGAGCCAACTAGCATTAACACGCCTAAACATATTTTTATTTAAATGTTCCCATTCAGCCTAGTGACATGAAGGTGGTTTTAAGCGCTCCTTTTTTTAAATAATTGCTGACCCTCTTGCTTCCTGGAAGAAACGGGAGTCAAACATCTGATCGCTGTTAAAGAAACCCTTTATGACCAGGGTTTATGTAATAAGTATTTAAGTATCCTGTGGGATGTGTGACCAGTTCTCATTCATAATATTTTATCTCCACACACACTCAAAGGCAGGTCAGGGATAGTTCTGTTCTGGGTTGCTAGATCCCGACATTGCTAACCACATGTGGGCTGACTCATCACCAGTCATGAAGAAGGGCAGTTGTATAACACACGACATTAATATGAAAGTATATATATCTCAAAAAAGAGCTGAACGGAACAAATTTACAAGTCTCTAACAATCCACATTCCCTCCTGGTAGCGGGCTGACAGTACTGTATTAGCATTAAGCTTCGAAATCAAAAATACAAAACCAGAGCATCTTTACCTGATTACCTCTTCCCTGTATTTTTAATTGACCCAACATGTGGTTGAAGAATGACGCATGAGCTCGTAACTGATTCACAGTACCAATCCGTCCTGACCAGCCGCCTCCTTTTTTAAAGGGTCAGTGGGAATTTGCAGGAAAATCGTAGCGGTTCGGAGTGAGCCGCGCCAGCATATGTCATCAAGGGGGCGGGGCAGAGCTACAACACAGCTCGCGCACGCGCGAAGCACTCATAGGGCGTAACGATTTCTCCTTCCTTGTTGCTTGTTTGCTTCTCATTTGCTCCTGTGTCTTCACTGTCTGCTGTCCTTTATTCGTTTATCTGGTGAACGATCTTTTTTATTTTCTATTTCAACAGCTTCCAGCTTTCACCTAATCTCAGATTTCCTTCTGTAAATCAGTTTCTCGCGTCTGTTAACTTAATCCTATGGGTCTTTTTTTATCTTGGGCTGTCATCACTTCCTGAATCGTCTGTTGGTTTACTAGCTATCATTTTATTGATTTTTTAAGCTAATAATGAAAGATGGTTGGATGATGTTTTGGCAGTAGATCTCAATAATTAAAAGTCAACTGTTCCATATTTCCATATTAAAGTAGGTCTCAAGAAGTTTGTGTGCTTACACGTCTTTTAAGATGTTCTACAAACAAATTATTGTGATGCGGTAAAAAATAGGAAACCATTAGCTTAATTATTAAGAAAAAATGCTTTTTTAAAAAATAGGTGGCAGTGGTTAGAGGCAGTAGTGTACAGATCCAGTGATCTGAGTTTGAAACCCAGCCTGTTACTGCATGGTTGAAGCTTGCAAGTTCTCTCTTTGCGTTGGTCTGCTGTGACATGTAAAATGCAAGTATAAATTAGTAAATACAGAATTAGTACACATAAAGACACAGATTTGTTTAAACACGGGAAAACAATGTAGCTGGAAACTGATTAATGTTATTAATTGTTTAACTATGGCCACCTTACAGCAGAAGAAAGGACAACATGAATGCTAACATCAACTTTGCCAGCTGTGGGTGTGTGCGTGCGTTAGTGTGCCTTGTGATAGATTGATGTCCCCATACAGGGTTGGTTGACTTGGAGAGAGGTATGAACTAAAATGAGGCTGAGTGTGCCTTGAATTGGCTTATTTTTCATGTGTTAGGATTTTTATTTCTTGCATGCAGCCTGTTATTTACACCAGGGATTTGTGGTGTAAAGGTGCCCAAGAAAGGCACTTTAACCTTCAAGTTTTTTGGTATATTGGTGGAGATGTTAATACTGGAAATGCCTAAACTCTTAGCCTAAATTCACAAATGCGTCCTGCAAAGCGTATCTATTGAACATTCACTCAGCACAGATAAGCTCAGATACAAGGCAAGAATATCTCAACACTAGCTGAGGCTCAACCAGAACAAGCTTTGTATCAGGTGGTTGTAGCTTTGTTGGTTTCAGTCTTCGTTTTCTTAAACCAGGTGTTATGTTTAGGAGCGGAGCAGAGAGATGTAAGTGGCAAAGTCTGACTGAGTTGTCTTGTCTTTGGATGTTGTTTATCTCCTCCTCATGTTTATTTTAAAATCCTTAGAATTTATAGACTATTGCTAATTGCCTTGTGTTAAGATATTGCATCAGTCAAAATTTTAAGACAACCAATAAATTCCCATGGTCTGGGTGATTGTTCATTAAGTTAATTTTGGTTAAAGTCCCAAGCCTCTATTTCACATATTCTTGGAAGCATACACATACTGGTCACTTTATCTAATCTTAAAAATATACATTCTAATAAACAATGCCACTCTTTTAACAATAGTATACTTATTTTCTCAGAATGTCTATTTTACACACACCTCAGAATTTTATATAATCTGAAACTTCCTCATAAGTATTAATAATCTATTGAGGTCATTTGTACTTGCTTGCTCTTTCTGTTACAGAACATTTTTCCCACATGAGTTCTGAGGCAACAAGTTAAGAGTCACTATCTAAATAAATCTAAAATAAAACAGACTGCTACAAAACACACAAATTTAATATTACAAATCATATTTAGTATATTGTAAAAGCGCACTTTTTTTACAGCCAGTGTTAGAACGATCCCCAACTCCAGAATATTTATTCTTTTTCCTGAAGATACTTTTTTTTTCAATTAGAGAAATAATACTCTCAAATCCAATCTCTCTCTATTATAAAAAAATCCTGCAGAGAAACAGTAGGGTGACGATACGTGATCTTCACATTAAATTTATATGCATCTTCTTGGGATTTATTTTTGCAATGCTTATGCACTTCTAGTCTTATTCATCTCATGACAGCCATAGATGGCCTCAAGAACCATCCTACATTTTTTTTCTATTCCTTTGTGTTTTCTTTAGTTTATGACTTAAGTGGCATCTTATGAAGGGGGACGTAAACATGGATTTCTTCTTTTTTTTAATCTGTTTGCCTTCTTAATGCTGTTTTGTTACAGTACCCTAAACACTTGACTCCAATTAAATATACCGTATTTATGTGTGTGTGTGTGTATATATATATGGTTAAAGAGATATATATATGTGTATATATATATACACATATACAGTATATATTTTTTCATTCATACAACAGTGCCCTCATGTGTATAGTTTGTGCTATGCAGCACAGGTTTGTGAAATTTTTCTTTAATTAAATGCAGTGTGATAGGAAAGCACTTAATATAATGTTGGGGGCGTTATGGAAATCTAAAGGGTTGCAGAAAAGGAAATAATGACTGGAACCAACCCAAGATGGGACAAATGAAGTGCACCCCACTCAGATGTGAAAGTAGAAATAAACAAACACAGAGTGGAATGTGGGACCTTTTCAGAAATCACAGATGAGTACAGAATTTATTTGGCAGAGCTACTATTTGTCCTGAGCACAGCCTAAATTCATCGTCCTGAACTCATCAAGATGCCAGTGTTGTGATTCAGAGATGCCCGTCCCAAATTTAGCTGATAGTAGTAGTTTTGTCATATTTACAGAGTACAGCGGACTTCATAGTGCACTTCCGACCAAAATGCTACATGTACACTCTCCACAGAAAAAAGGAATGTATTAAAATACAAAACCTCATGTCATTTAACAGAAAAACAAATCTGCATACCTAATGTATGCTAACCCATGCTGGCATACATGTCTAATTATTAATGACATCTTTATAAAGCATTGAATCCACAAAGCCCACTGCATTGTGAAGGACCACTCCCACCTTCCA
Source organism: Polypterus senegalus (assembly GCF_016835505.1). NCBI lineage: Eukaryota > Metazoa > Chordata > Cladistia > Polypteriformes > Polypteridae > Polypterus > Polypterus senegalus. The sequence continues at coordinate 62,954,572 of NC_053165.1, forward strand.
TGGTCTCTTTGTCCCACTACCATCTGTAGCATCCAAACTGGTCCTACCAGGCTCCGCAGTGACTTGGCTGTCTAGACGCTGAACTGAGCTGCCCTCAGATCTGCTCCCAGTAATGAGTCTATATTCAGTACATGTGTTAGACTGTATTTTATTCTTAATTTGTACTAAATATTTATTAATATATTTTTTTATATATTTTTAAATTTACTACAGTCTGTTCACTTACCTATTATTTATTAACCTATAGCTTAGTTCCTTATCTGTCTTGCTCTTGTCCTATGTTTATGTTGCACCGCGGTCCGGAGGAGCATTATCTCATGCCACTGAATGCTGCAGTGCTGTGTATGGGTTGTATGACAACAAATCCGCTTGATGTTGCATGAATCGAACTTGAATAAGCGCATTACAAAGGTTTTGAACGAATAGATTGATTCAAGTGTACAGTACAGTATTCGAAAAGAAGTAATATAAATGGCCACAAGAGGGCAGGAAAGAATCGGCAATTGTAAACTTTATTTTTTGTTTTTCACGGTTAACAAGGTACAGTTACATTCCACATGAAAACTACTGTTCTAAAAATTACACAGAAATCACACAAGTGTTAAATGAAATCTTATAATGTTAAAGTAACCCTTAAAAGTCTCTTTATGGAAAGTTATTTTTCTTCTCCTCACTGGCTAATTGGCTTTAACTTTGACTACTTCACAGTAATAAACCTTTAATTAAAATAGGCGCATATATATATTATATATATATATATATATATATATATATATATATATATATATATATATATATATATATGAATTTGAACTTGTTTGTGCAGACTGAGACGTCTATTATCTTTATTTTGTTAATTCAGATGCATATAGCAGTTTGAGGCCTAGGAAAGGTGTGGTTAAAAATTTAAATAAATCCAGAAATATATTGTTTGAAATGAGAGATTTAAAGAAAGAAAAAGACAAAGAAAGAAAAACGGCATATCCTATTCATCAGAAGCTGTAGCTTTATGCAACGGGAAATATTTGATTTCAAAATGATATTGTGTCGTCCCGTCGAATACTTGTACGTGGGAGTCTTCTGCCGACATGCTTTTTATTTGATATGCCTTGATATCCGCCCGTTGTCTGGATCATGGAGACACCTCCAAAGGAATAAATAGAATTCGCCTTCGTCTTGCCTTCCCTTTAACTGTTCGCTCCCTTCTCAGCCCGATGCTGTCTTTCTCTCAGGTCTAATGAGACTTAAATTTTAAACTGACAGATGTCATAGCTTGCAGACTTTTGATAAGACTATGAAATCTTAAAAACAATGATTTCACGTCTTTATAATATTGTTAATTATAAAATAAAAAATCCAAGGCTGAAAAATCTAACAGGTAAATTTGGGAAACGGCAAAAAAGTGACTGGAGATAACTAATACACTGGGTCAGTAAAGTGAATTATTATCCAGCACTTCAAACAAGGCGCCTGACATATACTCCCCCTAAATCTCCCACCTTTGCTTCACACTTCCACTGTTCTGAAACATGACTCAAGGCCGGCTGTATTGTATTTAGCGCGAAGCGGATATTTTTTACGTGTTTAAACGTAGTTTGCTTCCACATTAATTATTTACTATTGCATGCATATTGGCACAGTTTAGAGGATGCTGTTAACCTATCACGCATGTTTTTGGGATGTTAAAGGTAACCCCACGGAGAGACCGTGTGAATGCCGTCCAAGTTAACAGCTTATAAAATATACAATACAGTAAGACGCAGCCACATAATTCAAAGGAGCCACAGAGAGAAGCGCGTATGTGTGTCAGGATGGCCGAGTGGTCTAAGGCGCCAGACTCAAGGATGATTCCTTCCCCGGCTGGGTATTCTGGTCTCCGAATGGAGGCGTGGGTTCAAATCCCACTTCTGACAGCACGATTTTTGCCCTGTAAATATCCTTAAAACGTATATTGTGCACACCGGTTTGCTTACTTAATGCGTATATTAAGCTCCAACGTGCCAAACTTTAATTCTTTTTGTATACGTATAATTTTTAACGACTCAATTGGATTAAAAAAAACAAACGTAAGTCGAAGTGGGAAAAAGTAGAAGTTGGTGAATACTTTAAAACGAAAAGCTACTCAGGTGGGTTTGTATTTCATTTTCACAAAGCAGCGATTTGTTTCTGCCGACTCGGCCGAAGAAAACATGAACTCAAAAAAATCTACATTTAACTTACGTTTTACTTACATCACAAGTATAACTTAACAAAATGCAAAATAATAGTAGTGTGAGTGTGTCTGTCAGGATGGCCGAGTGGTCTAAGGCGCCAGACTCAAGGATCATACCTTACCTAATACGGGTGTTCTGGTCTCCGAATGGAGGCGTGGGTTCAAATCCCACTTCTGACAACACAATTTTTACTGTTATGATCTTACGTTTTAAAAACAAAATCTGTATATTCGCGACGTGACTATTTCGTTTTTCCTCAGATCAGAATGCCTAATTGAGCTGCTCCGTGTGTCTTGATGTTTTTCTTAGGAATCTCTGAAAACCAAAAAGGCTGATTTGACTAGTTATCCAAGAGATTATTTGACAGTTGGCCAGTAGGAGGCACTGTTTCCCAAAATACGTTAACATGCCTATTCGGTTTATTGTTCCAATCAACTCAATCACCAAGGTACAATTACAAATTACCAGATTAAAAAATGCACAGCCGAAATGAAAAGAGAAGAGGATAATAAATAAGGTGTCCTTGAAATTCCATTGACGTCATGTCGGCCGTCTAACTCGCGTGGCCTCCGCTTTCTAATGCGCGTGCGCGATCATGTGAGTGAGGGAAGAGAGAGAGAGAGAGAGAGAGAGAGAGAGATATGACTCCACACCAAGAGAAACATAACACAAGCCCGGCTGATGAAATCTAAATGCGTACGAATGTCAGAAACGAAGAAACTTGTGACGCTGGGCGCCCATTAGTGGATTAACTGGAAGACAGGAGCTCTTCAAATCGGAGCTAACCACCGGTCCATTCGAGTTTTCTTTCCCGTCCGCACCGCCCCCACCCTCCACACAAGCTGGAAGTCTCTAGTCTCGCCTGCCCGACGCTTTTGTGCTTTTTGGACTTGGACGCGTTTTACAGGTAAGCGCTTGCTTTAGGAGGGGCGGTGACCGCGTCATTATAGCATTAGTTTTACTTATATAAAAAGTAGTTAAAATGCGAAATTCTGTAATTTCTTTAACAGGATAGAGATAGACTCGCATTGCACAGGCCTCCGGGTCAAAGATCGCATTTCTCCGTATCGTACAAGCAGGAAAAGACGGTACGATCGGCCGTGAGATGTGAGTCGGGGATGTGCTGGCAAAGTGTAAAGTTCATTTAGCTTGAGAAGGGTTACATGGGATCCAGAAATCCGAAGCAGCATTTTGCTACCTAGGATGTTTAACCGATGTGTTTAAAATAAGGCTAGGAAGTTTAATTAGCTTTACAGCAGGGTAAGAAGTTCATAACATTTGTGTACACTATGTATATCAAAAACTAAACAATTGATACTTTTCTACTGGAAACTTGTCTTACCACTACAGGGGAATAATTCATAAAGTGTCATGCCTATTGGCAGCAGCACATGTGTTTTTGTCATAATTCCTAACAGGCTGAATATATATCACTTCAGCACTATGTGTTTGTGCTAATCTCTCTAGTTGTGTTGTGCACCTAAACCGAGTTCAGTACACTTGCAGCCTTAGCCAGTTAAGGGCACATTTTTGCAGTCACTTAAGTCAAGAGTCTTTGTCTTTAAAATACTAGCATGAAGAGCGTGCATTTTAATAATAATGAACTCCATAAAGCCTTCCAGAAAAAAAATATTGTCTAGATTGCCAAGACGATGCAGAGCCCAGCAGTCTTCATTTTTGGAAAAGTGAAGATTTTGAAGGTTCTCTTAGGCCTGCCCATAGAGGAAGGTGCCAGTTTTTTGTACTTCAGGGATCCCAGGGAGTTTTTGTACCTGAAACTGATTTAAAAAAAAAAAAAAAAGTGCAGTACAGTAAATTTTGTTGGACATTTACCTTATCGAAAGATCTTGACCATACATTGACCTTCTCTCTCTTGTTAAATTAATCTTAGCCTGAAGGAGTCTATTCATTTTTAACATTTAAGATTTTTCATTTAAAGATTTACCAATGTTGTCCTAGTGTGTGTATATATAAACACAGGGAACTCCAGTTTCTGTATTACATCTTGCCTGAAGAAGGGGTCTGAGTTGCCTGAAATGCTTGCATATTGCAGTATTTTTAGTTAGCCAATAAAAGGTGTCATTCTGCTTGGCTTTTCTCTTCTTTTTTCCATAAGAAATTCAAGAGTAAATAACTTATTCTGAATAAGAATATTGTGCATGTGTCATCAGACAAAAACAAATAATTCAGGTGTGGGGATATCTTCTTTGGGGTGCAACATTGTTTTATGTCTTGGGTCTTTCCAGTGTGGAGTTTGCATTTTCTCCTTGTGTTTGTGTGGGTTTCCCCCTTCCTGGTACTCCAGTTTCCTCGTACAGTTCAAAGACATGCAGGTTGGGTGAACTGGTGTTGATGAAGTTGGCCCAAATAAGTGTGTGTGCACCCTGCGATAGACTAGTGCACTGTCCAGATGTTTTTTTTTTTTGTTCTGCCTTGTCCCCTATGCTGCTTGGGATAGCTGCCCTGCATCCCTAATTAGGATAAAGTGGGTTTGGAAGTTGAATTTGTATTTAATTTCTCAGTTTGTGAGCAGTCAGACACTTTACAATTGTTAATGATTGCATCCTATTTTAAGGTGTCATTTATGTGACAAAATATAATACCTATACTTTTTTTTCTGTTTTTTGGCTGAAACTACATTACACTTAGATTTTTTTAACTTAAATATACAGATTGGTATTTTTTCAGACTGCAGTGAGACATCATTCAGTTAAGTGTTCAGTCATGGTTAAGTAATCCTCCAGGATAGGATACTAAACTCTAACCCACAGGGCTGCTAGTTCAATTCCTGCCTCTGTCCCTCTGTGTGACCCTGCTTATGTTCCTTAACCTTTATGTGCGCCAACTGTTAAAAAAAAGGTATGCAAATGGGCGTAACATACCCAGATGTTGTAAGATGCCTTGTAAAAGGTTGTCAGCTAAATATAGAGTACATGAGCCAGCATGTGAATTCTGAGTGTTGGCACCACTTTAATTGTCCATTTCTGTGGTGTTCATTTTATTCCATTTTCTTTTGTTAGGGTGATTGAAGCTGAGGGTGATATTTTTGGATCCCCAGCAAGTGGCTAGTGATGGCAAGCTCTGCTTCAGCAGAATCCGCTTGCTCTGGAGGTGCCAGTGGCCCTTCAGGAGAAGGCAGCAGTCAGGACAGCACCTTTGAGTGCAACATCTGCTTGGACACAGCGAAAGATGCGGTCATCAGTCTGTGTGGACATCTGTTTTGGTGAGTTTTAACTAATATCTTTATTTTTTTGACTGCAAAAATTAATTTAAATGATTACTGTACATGTAATGTTTAAAAATAAAATTACTACTATTCTACAGTTTGAAATTGTATTTATATAACAAGTTTATTTTTTATTTTGGTGGGTGAATTGAAACTGTTATTGAGCAGAAGCAGTAGAGTACATGCAGTTCATCAGAAGAAATGCAAGACATGAGGCTAACTTTTAGATGTCCAGTTTAACATTGGTCATTGTGTCTCTCTTTTTTCCCCCCTCTCTTGATGTGCACTACTGTGGCTTCACTTGCAGCTGGCCCTGTTTACATCAGGTACAATACCTTCCATGCTTTTCATTTTGTTTCATCAGCTTTTGTTGCATAAACTCCCAGTGATCTGAGTAGCAGCTATCATAGAGCAATTTGCGTTACTTAACAGGGCTTTTGTATTGCATATTATTTAACTTGAAACATTATTGCAGCATCATTGCACTTTTAACATTTGTCTCAATTAGGACTACTGTATATTTAGATTACTGGCTTCTTGTTGCAGTTCATGTTATTTATATGTCAGCTTGCAAGGCTTGTTGCAGTACAATTCTGGTAGTCATCGAATATTAAAATATTTGCATGGTAAACATGTAGTATATGTAATTTTTAATTGAGAAATAAAATAAAGATAGTAGGCCTAATTACAAAAAGGCACTGGGTATGTTAAAACTCATTATGCACTTTTTAGTTCAAAAATTGATGGAATATGTTTTCTTGCCTTCCTTCCTCCAAAATAGTGGTTAGAGACCAGGCCAAACAGACAAGTGTGTCCAGTGTGCAAAGCTGGGATCAGTCATGACAAAGTCATCCCTTTATATGGCAGAGGAAGTACAGGACAGCAGGACCCGAGGTAAGCACCTTGCTGTTAAAAGTACCCACTTGTGCGTTAACTCCATTGATCGGTGTGTATCAGCTTTTACCCTAAAATGAGTTTCAGGCGGGCGACAAGTCATGTACAAGGAGTAGCCCTGAATTGCAAGTAACAAAAGATTTGTTTAGTAATCAGTCTGGTTGGTTCAAAATGTATAAGATTTTCTCTCTACACATTTTAAGCCTAAATCACATACTCTTATTTATCTGTTTTGTTTGTAATTTTTTTTTCTGTCTCTTTTATATAGAGAAAAAACACCACCGAGACCTCAGGGCCAGAGACCTGAACCAGAAAACAGAGGGGTAATTTGTTCTTTTATTTGATAAAGTTTTTCAAATTGTATGAAGAAATGATTTCCATTGTCTGCTTATGTTGATTTGTAAAAATCCATTTTACTAATTTATTTTTTCACCTACTTTGCTCAATAATTAGATACAGTGAGCCAGAATCCTTCCTGGCATCATAGTACAAAGGCAGTAATGGTTAGAATGCCAGTCCAGTGTAGGTTGTTACACTTAATGCACACATCCACACTTGTTTATTCATAACCAGTTAAAATGATTGTTGTTTCTGTTTTACGGAGTCAAGGAAAATGGTCAAAGTCCACACTTGACAGTGGCCAGACTAGGCCCCTGGAGCTGTAAACTCTGAAGGTGCTATTTGTTGAATGAATATCCATTAGTCTGTCTGTCTGAACCTGCTTAATACAATGAAGCCTAGTCTGGTGGCCTAGGACGTGGCTGTTTATTCTGTCTCGCTATATCTGATGTTATTTATTTCTCGGTATTTCTACTGTTCTAGAATCCCAGTTTGTTTTGAGTTGATATTTTAGGTGCAGAAGCAGCATGTGATGAAAGAGTTGCATAGTGCATTGTAAGACCTATAGAAGCAGCACTACCTCTGAATTCATTTTATCAGGAGAGGTCCTTGGAGACATTATTACTGAATGTTTCATAAGGTCCCAAAAGAAGAGCATCAGTTTCTTCTCCCCTGAGAGATGTTCTTCCAGTACTTTTTTAATTGCATCATATCCTTTTTGTATTTTGTGCCACTTTTGTTCTGAGAAGAAAAATATCTGAAAAAGAAAATATTTTTTTAATATAGACTGTTCACTTTTAGTCTTGGTTGCATTTGACTGTTTCATTTTTACATAGGTTTTCAACTGTTGCCTCAAGACATTAAACCACACAACCCAGCAAATAAAGGGCTACAAATATTTGTAATAAAGACGCTACTTTCTTAAATATTGTGTAAAACCAAATGACTACCACTCCAAAAATTCTGCTTTTCAGTACATGAGCCAGTTTCTAGCCACATCGCATAGATAGAACTTTATTTGTCCCCCGGGGGAAGTTTTGCTGTTTACAGAAACTCTTTAAATACATACCATAACTGGACAGATAAGTAAGCAAGTACATATATAAATAAATATACACACACACTAGAATGATTGTAAAGAAATAAAAGTTCAGACTTAGCTGTCACAGAGAGACATTTTACACACATATTGCTGTTGTTCTAATGGAGCCCCAGTAGCGTTTCTTGATACAATTCGGCTTAAGAATCTCATATTGCAGTATTAGCTGGACAGAATTCTCTCTACCTTTATTCAAAACTTCCTCAGTTTAGATGTGGCTGGATGATGGGGTTTTCAAAATGGTTTTCTTGTCCAGTTTTACTCTCAGAGGATACTCTCTTTACTCTATAGAGCTATGCAAAAGTACACCCAATAAAAGGTGGTGTGTTTTTCAACATATTAGCATGTTTGTATATTCAATCTGCATTTTAACAATATTGATAGATAAATGTGATTATTTTTTTAACAAAGAACTATGAAAATTACTACTTGCAATAATTAACAACGTCAAAACTACTCTTGCCAGGTGTTTTTAAAATTAAGTACACCATTAGCTTCAGTAACTGGTGTTGCCTGTTTGACAAAAATAACTTCTTGCAATTGCAGATCAGCACTGTACATCCACCTGGGTGTATCCTCCTTATAGAGCTCATTCCACTGTGTGATGTTCGAAAGATGTCTTAGATGTGCTGCCTTCAGATTCCCCTCCACAGCATTTTTATGTGGCAGTGTTGGTTTTTTCTTTTTGACAGATTGCCTCTCATTTTCCTCAAATACTGTTTGGTTCAATGTGGAATTCAGGGTTGACTCTATGCTGGCAAGCTGGTCAGGCCCTGAGGCAGAAAAGTAACTTCCTATCCATAATGTGTCCACCACCATGTGGGAGGTTCTTCAAGGCAAACAGTTTTAGGAATTTGTTATACATGAAATACAGCATCCGAGCCAAGAGGTTCTTCATTTGTATCGTCCATCCAGATCACATTGTTCTAGTATAGTCCTTCATATAGACATTATCTGGTAATTCTTAGTTGTGCATCTATATTCTTTCTTCCTGATGTTACATTTGGGCAGAAGTTGTGTGATGGGTTCTAGATGGTTAACTACTACAACAACAACAACATTTATTTTACATAGCACATTTTCATACAAATGATGAGCTCAAAGTGCTTTACATGATGAAGAAAGGAAAAAGACAAAATAATTAAAATTAGGGAACACTAATTAATAACATAGCATAAAAGTAAGATCCGATGGCCAGGGAGGACAAAAAAAAAACTCCAGATGTACTAATGCAGTTTGACATTGACTGAGGTAAGGCTTACCTGAAAATCCCTTGATGTTACCATGTGGCTATTGGTGAGGTACCACAGCATGTTACAGGCAGCTCTTTGGCTGAATTTGGTGAGATGAGCTAGCCTGCTTATATTAGCAGTGGTCTGAAATATTCCTCCTTGCTGAAAATTGCTTGGAAACGGCTTTAAACCTTTCACAGAATTCATAGGCATTTTGTGGAGGTCCATTTGCTTATGGTTTGATGAAGCCACACACTTGTCAACTGCTATGTCCAAGCCAACCTACAGGTTTCTGATTTTTATATAAGGTGGAACCCTCTTTCTAATATTTATGTCTGTTTAGGTATGTGTGATTGTAAATTCAGGCATTTGATGCAATGATAAAGGATGTAATTACTTTTCCCATACCAAAAAAATGCATTTCTGTTGTTTAAATAGTAGAAATGAATGCAGAATGTGTTTTTATGTACAACTTATTTCCGGAAATAATAATGAAATGCTCTTGGTATTTATCAATATTGCTTTTTTGTAGGGCTTTCAAGGTTTTGGTTTTGGAGATGGAGGTTTCCAGATGTCCTTTGGGATTGGTGCCTTTCCTTTTGGTATTTTTGCTACAGCATTCAATATTAATGATGGCAGACCACCTCCAGGTATTTTTTATTTGTTTTGGAGCGAGTTCTTTATATTATAGTATGAGCTTGGTATAACAGTCATTATGAAACATTTGCTTCTGTCTAGAAATAAATTTAAAAAGCAAACATTTGAATAGTTTGAAAAATAAAGACTTTTATGTTGTAAGTGGGACATTTAGAGCACATTGACTCTGGTATTCTGGTGTTCAGCTTGGACCATGTCAACACTGGGAAATTCACTTTATACTCTGTCATGTTAATACTCTTGAGTATCTACAAACTGTTTATTGTAGCCAGGTATTCACTTACATTCAGGACTGTAATTAAGAGCATGTTTAAATGTGTTATGTACCTAATACAGTGAAATTGTGCCACTGTCGCATAACACAGAGCATTGCAGCTGTTAAGGCGTGTGAGTAACAACCGCCCCTGAATAGTGGTGTGAGTACTGATGGTCTTGTGCTTTGGCTAGTCCTGAAGTTCTGGTTAAAGTGTTACTTTTGAATCGACACAGTTTAGTTGGGTGACATGCAGTGTGTATTGTTTTGTTACTTTTGTGAATAGTACCTTTTATGCATAAAGGTTTTTATAGGGTTATTAATCTCACATGCAGAGCAGAAATTGTGTATAATTCAGTTAAAAGACTTCAGTTTTTGTGAAAAATATTTGCTTCATTTTTATTTATTTTTTTTTTCCTATTAAGCTGTGCCTGGAACACCCCAATACATGGATGAACAGTTTCTGTCCCGTCTTTTCCTCTTCGTTGCCCTACTGATTATGTTTTGGCTGCTTATAGCTTAATGGGAGAAATGAAAACACACATGAAAGAGTGGAAGAGAAACAAACAACACAGAGCACACTTAAAATGACTCTGCCTTCCCCCATTTCAGGTTCTCAGTAACAATTGAATTGAGGAGATATCTTTATAAATCTGTACTCTGTTTTGCATTTGGTGAAGAATTTACATTTTTACATAAACAATTGATATTAAATTAGCCAGGAAAAATTTAATAGAATACTCTAATAGGATTTACGGTTTTAAGCAGTTCAGTGATATTGCTTACGTAGAAACACTTGTCTAAGCAATTTAAATCCTCATTCAGGGAAAGTGTAAGACTTGTATCGAGTTTGTAATAAAATTACCAAATAGATGTAATGCTTTGGTGAAACTGTAAATGAACTGGAATTTCTTTGGGAAACCAGCATACTCTGTTGGAAGCAAGTGTTAATGTAAAATCATGCTTACTTTGAGAGCAACTAATATTTTATTGGAATCATGTCAGTTTACTAGTTAAAGAAAAAAAATATTTTAAAATATATTTTTAAGCTTTTCTTGTCTTTAAAATACTTTGAAGTATTAGTAGCAATCAAAATGTCTTGGGAGTACATTTTTGTACCGCCGGTTGCCATCATTTGAAATGCTGGAGTGCTGTAATAGTTACGTTGAATCTTTTATGTAAATTTTAAATCCACGTACAGCAGCTCGTTTAATATTAATAATTACTTAAATGGTGTACTGTACACGGAGAACAGTAGATGGCAGATCTGAGCTTCTAAAAATGAATGTGAAACAGTGATAATAAAGACTGTGTGCAGTCAGTCATTGGAGGCCTGGTTTGTGGCAGACCTTAGCTTAATTTAGTAGGCAGGAGGGTGGAAAATCTATTCACTAGTAATTTCTTAATTTCCTTCAGGCTTTTTTTTTTTTTTTAATACTGTTTTGGCCAGTACCCTGCATGACCCCCTTTATGTTTGACAGTTTAGATTCTTGAAACGCATGTAAAAACAAAACAGGTTCTCTAACAGAAAGAAAATATAAAACACACACATTTAACATGGTGGGGAGTTGACTTGCGTCCCTTTTGTCTTTTCAGTTTTGCTTCCTGAATCTACCTTGATGGTGACTACAGATAACCTTTTTTTTTAATCGCATTGTGTGTTCATTTTAAGAGTCCGCCTTTCTTAGTGTGGCACATTTGAAGAATTGAGGGCTGGACTGGTTTCCTTGTAAATCAAGGCTGAGTAGCCAACAAGGTCTGTGAAGGATGTGTGATAAAGCTTTGGCACAACACCATGGTCATCAAATAGGGAAACACTTGCTTCTCAATTTGTGAAGTGGCTCCTGTTTTTATGCCTGTTCAGGTTTTTTTTTTTCTTGTAGAGGGTTTTCAGGAAGGTTCATTTTCAACATACTCGTCTGTGTAAATTTGCAGTATAGTTCTGTAAAGTCTTTAACTGTGGTGTTAAGTAGTTACACTGTCCATTTAAATCTCACCTCAGTTAGAAATAGTACAGCGTTTTTATTTTCACGGTTATTTACTTACTGCATCATTTTTTTTCTTTTCATACTCCAGATTTTTATGGTTTGTTTGTTTTGAAAAGAAAAACCATTAGGCATGTCCTTTTCCTTTTATTGAAGTAGAACATGACTCCAGTAATGGGCCACAGCTTCCTTTATTATACTGTTGCCACCTTTCAAAAATTGTTTAAACTACTAATACTTAAATCTGCTTGCACTCTAATAATTCATACTTTAAGAAAAATTGTATGAACAAATAATGTTCAGTGCTATATAAATAACTACACAAGAAGCTGAAATGCTAGTTTGAATAAATAAAAACCAGTATTTTTTTTTCTTCCTTCAAGGGAAAAAAGCGCACTTATTTATTTAAACTGAAGTGCGGGTAGAAAACAGGAGATTCATCTCAATTATAATTGTTTTTAATCTAGCATTTAGATAATGCTTATCTAGCCACTTTTAATATGTCATTTATTAACATCAACAACAATTTTGCATGTAACTGAATGATTTATGCATTGTGCACAACTCTCAACTGTGTAAACTACAGTACATCTTTAAGTTAAGATTGGTGGAAAGGCTAAAGAATGCAGGCATGTGCTGTGGAATAAAAAGTTCAAATATGCTTATCAGACATGAGCGCCTCCACGCCTGTGTAAAGCTGGCCAGCTCTGATATGGAAGTAACCGCGTACACATCTGATGTGCAGTTTATGTCAATAGTCACCTTTTTGACATCGCCAATGGCATTTGCAGTTTCATCATGATTGTTTGGCACATCAAGTCTTTTTTACTTTTGTTACACTTTGAACTGTGCAATTGTTTTTTTTTCCCTTTAATGCGGATTAAGGAATCTATGAAATCTGTTGATAGAATGTGTACAAAATGTATTTCTTAAATGTTCATTAATCTCTGACATCTATGTACAGTAATTATGAAATGAATAAATGTATTTTTGAACAGTTTTATTTTGCACTTACTTACTTTACATGACAGCATGTAGCAGGAGTGCTCACTTTATAAATTTCCACTCCAGTGCTATGTCTAGAAACACTCTGGTTAGTTAACTCGAATGTGTGCCTGTACGAGCCAGTTTAGTGCAGGATTTACAATTCCTCCCAATCCTTTAATAGCATTATATGGAGAAACACCAGATGCAGTAACATTAGGCAACAAAAAAATCCATTGTGATCACCCCCACCAAATAGTTTGTGTGTGTCACCTATAAGAATCCTAACCCAGCCTCCCTATCTCAATGGGAAAGTGATGTCTTATGTGATCTAAAACTAAAAATTATTTTTTTTCTTTTCAAAGGATGAGTTTAAAGTCTTTTCGGACTATGGCACTAAGTCATTAATGCTGTTCTAGAACAATCATGCCAGACCTTTGCCTCATAAGGAGCTTCCTCATATTGGAAAGTCTAGGGGAAGTTTGACTGAATTCTGTTTTAATACCTAGCATGTTTGCATTTTTCTGTTGAATGTATTTTTGACTGAACTTTATTTTGCTTATTGTAATGTGATTTATAAACTCAAAACTCGGAGGAAAAAAAACAATCTTCTCATTAAGCGGTCATTTAATCTTAATATTAAAATCAAGTGTATTGCGGTGTGTTCATGTATATAGTAAAATAAAATTCATGTTGGTTCACCCCCACGACCACTGTCAATGTTAGGTTGACTAGCAACTCTAAAGTGGTCTTGGGTGGGGGTTTTTGTGTAAGATTTGCCTTGAACTGGCAGTCCATCCCGGGCCGTTTCCTTCCTTCCACAGGCTTCAGCTCCTGCCATCCGTGACTTTGAGATTTTAAAAATGTTCTCTATGGTGGCATCAAGAAACTGGATGATGAGCAATCCATTGTGTTTTAAAGAAAATGAGAGAATTCCTGCCATATAATTTAAGGACTCTGATAAAAAATTTTACCTACAAAATAAACAATGGAACCATCTGAAACAAGTGAAAGGTAGAATGCTGCACTTTTATGTGTTCAGACATACAAGTAAGAACTTCCCAGTACTCTGTGCACTCTACAGTAGTACTACTAACTGGTTTTGAGCCATTGGGATGACTGGATTATTCTGTGATTAAGAAATTGTTTTATTTATTTGTAGTATAAACCTAGTAAATGTGAGTCCCTTGGGCTTTATTATTAGGCCGACTTAGGAAAATAATGAGTATATTTTCTGGTCCAGTATGTTTATTTTGAGAGGAGGCCAACAATAACCAGTGTTGTACTGAAGAAACAATGGAGAGGGTGGTTGGAAATGCTGGCTGTTAGGCTACCAAGTGCAGTGCTAAAGATAAGTAGGAAACACAGTCCTATATCTTAAATGTCTTTAGTTTGTCACTAAACAAATGGAATCATGTTTGTGCACAAATACTACATACACAATAAATAGCAAGCTTAAAACTATAAAAGAAAGTAACAGACATTGACCAATTTTAAACTTTCTGGACATTCTGCAATGGCTGTGTCCTAAAGTATCAGATTCCCTGCACAATCTCTAAAATGTCTGCTCCGACTCCAGAGCTCTGTTTAGGTTTGTTTTGTTATGTATTTTAATGGTAAATGTGGTATGGGCAGACAGAAAATTACTAGACAGGCTTTTAATAGAGGTGCATAGGGCCTGTGGGCAACTCAATTGATCTAGAAGACGTTCTGCAGTGCCCTGACGACTTCCATGCTCAAAAATAGTTGTGCAGAGTGAAAATAACAAGCTAGTCCTGTATTTGTGGAAAAGTGGCAAAAGTACTCCACAAAACTGCCAGTTCACTCTCCTTTAAAGCTTGTGTTCAAATTGTTAACATGACCGAATGTTGTAGGCCTGTGGCTTGGGGTGCTGGTCCACCTGTGATGGACTGGTTCTTTCTCAAGGGCAGCCCCAACGCCAGACACAGGTATCAAACGTGGATTGCAATGGCTACACTTTTTTATTCCAGCCATTTTTTTAAATTAGTAACCATTTACTGCTGATAATAGAAGCTGCTTTCTTTTATATTAAGTCGAAGTGACTCGCTTTTTTATAATTCAGAACCCATAATTGTTTCCAGCAGCCAAACAACAATGAAATGCAAAATGAGCCAACAGGGGATCCCATCTTAATAGTATTTTTCAATAAAGTATCTGAAAAGGAAAATGAAGGTCTGGGATGTACTGGTTTGCTTTGGACCACAAAACATGGAAGTGGTGCTCTCAGGAACCAAAACAAAATCAAGACAGTGGAGTGGCAAAATGAGAGCACTAACAAGCTATAGAATTAAAATAGTGGCTTTCAATAAAAGCAAGAAATGGCTTGTATTTAATAAATTAGCAAAAATGGTGACTATCCATGAGCTGAATCAAGTAATCCACTGGCTCACTTTGGATTTTTTTATTGCTTGTGTACTGGTTAAATAAAAAACAACAGTGGGTGAGAAAATAAAACAGAAATAAATTAAAATTAAGGCAAAAAGAAGAGTGATCTTATCAGCAGTAATTGGGGAACAAAAATATGCAGGCACTCCAGCGTCTGATTTTGACACCTCTGTACGAGAGGTTTACTTTCTGCAGCATCCTCACCAGCTGCAGTTTTTGCTTTCCTCTCTTTTCTGGCCAACTGACCATAGCATATGCTCTCAAATTGGACGTCGACTGACCATCCAGCGCTTCTTCCATTTTATTAGTTTTACTTGAACCACAGTAAGAAAACGTGCTACATCAATAAATATTGTTGACTTACATATTTTACAGTTAAAATGGAGTGACCTTCTTAACAAGTTAATTTATTCTCCACTAACAGTTCCTCAGCTTCCTCTGCCCAGATCTGGTTCTCCATGATGAGCGTGAAGTGGCACGACGGGTTAGAATATGAAGGGGAGGTTTGTCAAGTCACAATAATAATCAAATGAAGGAACTATAAAAAAGGTTATGTACTTGTCACGAAGTCAAAAACTATCTATATATATATATATATATATATATTTTTGTATTATTGAATGAGCTGCACAGGCTGAAAAATTCAAAGAAGTATTTAAACGGGCCTTTAACCATACCGTGTCATCCGAGGTCCATTCCATTAGGGAGTGACTTTGCAGCAGGTGTATACGAACTTTTTTCCCACTTTCTTTTAAGACACCCGCGCGAACTTTCTAAAATGTTCTCTGCAATACCAAGCTGTTCAATTCCTAGCCGCACGAGCGTACCGCCTTTCTCTGTTTTGGGGGTGTGTGCGCGCGTGTCCGTGTGCGCGCACGTGTTGGCGTCGCGCCCAGTCCAGGTGTTGTTTGATCCACACCGGTCTCCGTACAGGAATTTTCCTAGCGTGACGTCATTAACCCTGCCAGCGGGGAGCGGGCTTGGGTATTAGCAAACGAACGGGGCAGTTAAAGCACTCGCTTCTAGAACAATGAGCGAGGACTGAGCGAAAGAAAAGTCGCAGAAGCGGACGTCGTTTATACAGTTGGCGTTGGGGAACAGAAAAGCGTCTCGAAGAATGTGAACACGCCGACAAGTTACATGGAGGAACGGCAAGGTAAGTCGCGTGGGAAGGTTTGCCCCTTCTCGCCAGCTTACGGGTAACTAAAAGAGCCCGTTTGGGTAGTCGTGGAAAACTTGCTCTTATATGGCGGCGGGGGTGTTATTTAGTACATTCGAGTTTCGCAGTGGGCTGTTATTGAAAGATAAGTCAGCTGCGGGTTTAAGGCTGGGAGAGCGGCAGGTAGGTGAACGGAGCCGCCGCCACTGCTGCTTGGCTTGGCGCTGCCACCCTGGGAGGTGTCCGTCTTCTAGCCCAGCCTCGCGAACACACCTGTGCTCTCCGTTGTTACTCCGCCGGTTCACCTCGTCGTTTGACTAGCGCTCAAACTGAAGAAAGCAAAAGTGCGCATCCGACCCGAGAGCCAAACCCGAAATCCGTGTCCCTGCGGATAACGCCGCTTGTGCTGGATCAGACAATATATAAGTTGCTAGGCACCTCATGAGGTGGGATTAAAACGCCAGTCTTCCTCGGGACCCGGAGTGGACACTTTTGAATTTTACAGACAGAAAAAAATGGTTTCAAAGTCTGAATCTGTCACTGTGTTACAAACGATAGATTTGTTGCGTCTGCAGATTGCTAATTGATTCCCGTGCGGTCGCCCCGCCTTGAAAGGCAGCATTTTGAAAAGCTGGAGTTGCTTTCAGTCCTAAAACAGTTATGTAAGTTAATTGAGAGGTTCGTCTGCAATGACAGATGATGATGATGACGACGACGATGTGCCTGAAATGCTAGACCCTGATAGAAACAGCCATCGTGTATTTGTTTAAATGTTGTGTTTATGGCTGGGCGGCAGTCTGGTCCCCGCGGGCTACAATGGCTGTAGGTTTTCATTCCACCCAGCCAGTTTCTTCAAAAGCCGCGAGTTAATTTGAAATAAACTCCCTTCTAATTAGTTGAACTGATTTTTTTTTTAAACTGCCTGCTTGGTGTTCTCAGTCCTCTGTCTTTGGTTGCTCATTGTCACTTCGACCCGATTCAGGACCGAAGCCGAGCTCGCAGGCTGTCTTGTCTGTGTGGCGTTCGCACGTTCTCCGTGTTACTGCAGGTCTGTGCTCGCCGGGCTTAGTGGTGGTCCTGAAGTCAGGGGAGTGGTGCCTGCCCGTCCCAGTGCCGGTTTCTACTGTGCAGACTGAATTGTATTCACCTTTTGTCAGTGATAGGCACGGAGCTTAATGATTTGTAGAGTTTTGTTGTCTCTTTAAATATTTAAAATTAATTCCAGTGTATATTTTATTGTTGCTGACTGCAAGGGAAAAGTTTTGTTACAATACGTTAAGAACCTAAAATAAGTCGGAATAAATGCACTGTATTAGTTGGTCACCTAGAATGCTTCATAATGACCAGTTGAGGGAAAAAAAACTTTGCTTACTGGTCTTTCATATTCCTACTTGATTTATTGTTACATTAAGTTTAATTGTTTTATCAAATGTTGTTCTGTGATTGTAAATTTTAGTTGTTAAATCTTTTCACTTATGGCAGCCAACTTTTACTTGTCCTACTACACTTGCTGAATAAACAGGCCCTAGCCTAATTGTACTTGTTTACCTCATTTGTAAGTCGCTTTGGATCTGCCAATGAAATAAATGCAATTTGTTACTAAATATCTTTAGAGCATAGTTGGAGAGATCCAGTGCCTTGGGTTTGAAGCTGTGCCCATTGTTGCTTGTATGAATTCCGCATGTCCTCCCTGTGTTTGTGTAGCGTTTCCTTCTGGTATTCTGGTTTGTCATCCTAAGCCCACCCCCCAGTATCAGCAAAGACATGTAGATGTGCTTGCTTGACAAATCCAGTGGAGTGGCGTCCAGTGTTGTGCACCTGATGCTGCTGGGATGTTGGATTAAGTGGTTTTAAGAGTGTTTTATGTCCAATACAGGCGATATGCCATAAACAAATAGAGTTGTGCCACGTGATTTATCAGTTGCCAAGCCCAACAGAAGAGCACCAGTGCCTGCTCCTTGGCATTCAGTTTCTCTTTTGTTTGGAAAGCATTTGCCTGGTGTGCACGTCAGACATTTGGAATGACTGTGTGAGTAAAATATTTCAAACTGTAAGTGTTGATTCTAAGAAGTGGAAACAGGTGACCATGCCTCTGTCATTTGTAATTCCGGGGCTAACCGTTCTGGGTTTACCTGAGATTCACACTACCATGATGATCTCTCAAAGTCAACAGCATTGACCCAAGAGAGTTTTGTGCCAAGTGATTGCAAGACTAGCGTAAATGTCCTCTCCTCTATTAATGTTGTATTTGGATTTGGTTGTCTGTCTTGTGTTTATGTTGGTTTGCATCAAAGATTAAGGCCTGTGCTGCCTTTAGATGATTATTTTCTGTTTACTTATTGGGCTGATGACTTTTATCAAATGTGTCTGAGAAGCATTTAGCTCAATTTCTTTTGTTTTTCCAACTGGAGCACAAACCGGTGAAGTGACTTGTTTGTGGTGAAATGGTGTCAGAAGTGGGATCTAAACGCACAACCTCAAGGTTTGAAGTTCAAAGCCTTAACCAGTATGCCACACCTACTAGTGCTTCATTATTCTAGACATAAACAACAGAAACCTGAGTTGCGGCCAAGCCCAAGCCAGTCTGTAGCAGCTAAGCATCACAATTGAGTATGACACCTTTTTTTTTTTTTTTTGTAAACTCTTCTCAAAAGCTGCATGATGCTCGGTTTTCTCTAGTGAGTACAGCGTTTCTCCAGTTTCAGCAACTGTTGTGAATCAGCCGGCACATGGCTGCATCTGGTGACAACCGGGCCCACCCGTTTTCTCTTTGGTCTGGATGGACAGTAGCTCCCTTCTTTCCGAATCTGTCTAGTTCGCTGTTCAAGTGGCACATTTTACTCACATGTATCCCTGGATTAGCAGTTTATGGGTTTGCATTAACACATGTTGCCACCCAGAACTAAAGCTGGATACTGCGTGTGATGACCAGGAACTCTCGGGGAATAAAACCAGCAGAGATGAGTAGGCCTCAGAATCGACTTACTAGGTGAGGTTAGTGAGTACAACTTCGAGATCTTCTGTGAAAAGTGCCCTTGGCTATCCCAAAAAAAGTGGGACAGATATCAGAATATTTATTTGCCCAAACTATTTAAGACTTAAATCTGATTAATGAAATAGTTGACGGGACGTCCGGTTAAGGCGGCACAGGTATTTGAAGCACAAGGTCAGTTCTGTCCTTAGGGCCACAATAGTAAAATAAAAGCATTTTACTTGTTGGGACGTTGGTCTCAAAGATCTTGGGCGTTGTGTCTGGAGTTTGCACTTCCCATCTCTGTGGGTTTTCTTCCTACATGGCGCATGGTGTCTCATGCAGAGTTGATTCCCCAATTTAGCTTAAAAAGGCTTCAGCCTGCCACAGCTCTCTAATGGATTGTTGGCTTAAGGCGTGTTAGAGAATCGGCGTGCACTTGGTAAATTGAGCACCGTGCTGAAAAATATGAGGCCTTGATCAGAATTCAACTGCATTGAAGACGTCCAGTATTGACAGACGGGGCAGGGAGGCCCTGGGCCTGGGAGAACTTCATGGCTGTGGCATCATTAACAGATGAGGTTCCCTTCCCTCTGTGAAAATCTTCCATCCTTAAAATGATTCCGTCTTCGAAGTGCAAAGTTAGAAATGTGTTTTATTCTTGTAGGAAATGATGATATCCATTTTTTCTTTGTACTGATTTTAACATCCTGGCTGAAATGCTTGTTAGATTCTTGATCCTTTTCTACAAAGTCCAAATTGCTTTGAGTTTGTTTCACAACTGTAAATTAAACATGGATGCCCGTCATCACTCTAGTGGTCCTTGAATGGCTGTTCACTGGGTTAGTGATCCTGCGAACATCCACTTGAAGACAACGTTCTTTGAAAAGGTTCCTAAAATGTGGGCAAAAGCAAAATCTTTAATGTGCGGTGGGATACCTAGCAGGATACAACACACTAAGAAAATTCAAGCTGAGCGTGTGTGACTGTCCATTTAACAACAAGGGGGGTGTGTGTAACGGCTTTGGGGTTTCACAATTTTGTTAAATTTGGACCCTGTTAGACCCTTTTTGGAGTAAAGGTTCATTCCGGAAGCTTCATGTGCATGGACAGAACCAAAAATGGCTCCTCTGTGGCACTGCGCTGAAGAGCGACTCTGGCACCTTCTTTTTTTCAAGAGTGATAAATAGCCCATTCTGAAGCAGAGGGTGGTCTTTCAGTGCTGCTTGCTGCTATTGGCTTCAGAAGAATTAAGTTATGTGAGTGTCTGATGTACTTTGTTGAATTTCTTTTAAATGTTTTATTCTCAATAAGCAATTGGAGAAAATAAGCTGTTTGTTTTATTAGCGTTTGACTGAAGTTTTTCTAGTTCCAGTCAAAGTGGGATTAATGGGACTGTGCTGGTATTGCAAATGTAATGTGCCTGGGCATCTTTTAAAATGCAAGGGCTGTTTTTATAGTGTTTTTTTTTATAAATTAAATGAAAGTAACATGCTTACTAAATTGTACACTATAATGTGTAAATAGTAAAATAAAAAAGCAAAGTTTCTGCTCTAAAATGGGTGGGTTTAAAAGAGTAGCTTCTGGTGAAGAATGTCAGCCCTCAAAGTGATCATGCAGCTCAAATCTCAGTAATCCAGTAACTCCAGTTCAGGTCTATGGGAACACTGGGGCCTATCCTGGCACTTAGCCTGATGTGGCAGTACCTGCATAAAAGTAAACCATGTTGTGTAGCACCTTTTTTTGTTCACCAGCACTGTCCAGAGGCAGCTCACAACACAGAGGTGTAGTAGTGTGGTTTACAAGTTTGTACTTTATTCTTTAGACTGGGAGCACAGGCAAGTCAAGTGACTGTCTCACGGCCATGAGGTGATATGGCATCCTTGTGGCTTGCAGTGTTTAGGAGGAGGAGTACCCTGACGATGAGCACCCTACCTGAAGTCGCCTCGTTTGTTATGCAGCTCAGCAGAAACGAACGCTGCTTTGGAATTTACTATTTGATAGACAGACAAGGTGTTGACACCATATCACTGGACAAGTGCAGAGAACTCCTTTTGAGTTAAGATGTTTACAAATTCTACACAGATTTGCTATATCTGAGTGTGTGTGTGGAAAATAAATGTTTGCTTCTGTGCAGAATACTCCATTATTTGAAACTAAGTGTTGCAAGTGTTTTTAAACCTAAATTTCTTGGTGTTTTTTAGTCAGACAGTAAAGGACTGAACGGATGTTCTCAGCAGAACCACTTTATTATTTCAATCCATTTTACTCGGGTTAGGCCTGCAAATGTTTGGTCCTAAAGTTGTGTTGTGCCCATGTAGGATTCAGAACCTAACTGGGGAACAATAAGGTCTGGAGAGGAACACAGCCTGGCTGGGGTATGAGTAGAAGTGGGGGAGCACATTGATACCGTGGAGCTGTGGAGGTCAAGTGTGGGGGACCCCCTTGACAGTAAGTTTTTGCTCAAACAAAGTTCGTAATCGCTATGCCATTCCTCATCTTAATTGATCTTATTAATTACCCAAGAATATTTCTAACATGTATAAATATTTATTTGCCATAACTTGAAATGCCTACACTTGTTTTTAATTGACCATTTCCTATAGAATGTGCCCTGTTAATGGTGTTCAGCTTCTGATTATTAACAATAATAGTTTATTTATATAGCGCCTTTGAGCAGTGCGGACACATGTGTAAACATTGAATGCCAAATGGGAGTGTTACTTCCCAGCAAACAAGGGTGGGCCCAGAACAGGCAAGCATATTGGCCTGATGTGGACAGCCAACAGCAGTCCAGTTGGAATTTCCACATTGGGGCAGTTTTGGCCCCAAACCACCAGTCTGGAAAAACAGACAAGTGGCCCAAATTTGGTCATGAACCTGAGAAAAGAGTCCATACTTCTGTTCAGTTTCTACACATGCTTATCCAGGGTAGGGTCACTGGGCACAAGGAGGCTATCCCAGCAAGCAGTGGGCGCAGGCAGGAAAAACCTCTGGACAGGGCACCAGCACGTCACATTGTGAACACACTCGCCCACACGGCATGGGGCCAGTGCAGCATCCCAGGTCCACCAAATCTGCAAATTGTGGACTGTGGGAGGAAACCAACCTGGACATGCAAACTGCACACATGGAGGCCCTGGGATGTGAACCCCAGTCGTTTTACTGTGAGGCAGCAGCACTACCACTGTGCCATCCCTTAGTGGTCCTTTCCTTGAAACTTATTTTAATGTGTTTGTATTATTATAAATAGTTTGTTTTTATTTATTAAATTGTGTGATTATGAAGATTTACAATTAATTGATAAGAAAGGGCAGAAACACAATACTGACGTGGCTTTAAACTGTTTATTCTTGCATAACAAATGCCTTTTATTGCATTTATTGGTGCTAGGCCTGCTTCTTATTTCTTTATTTATGATGATAGATCCCTGAACACAGCTTTACTGATCATATGTAAAAAAAATAATATAAATATAAAAATATGTTTTGAAGTTTAAATTATTTATAAAATCCAGTAAAAATGTCAGTCCACCACATTAATTACTCCACGACAAACATAGCGATACAAAACATCACCAGGCCAATGTGGGGCTTGCTGAGCTTGTATTGCCAGGCATTAACCCATTTTGGGGCACTAGGGGAATTTGCTGAGGGGTCCCTCATAGCAGCCCCCACGTTGGGCCAGTGCAGCATGTAATTTGTCTTTCCCAAGCCCAGTCTGCCCACAAGAGCCATGTTTGCTGGGAATTCACTTGGCTTTCCCGCTATTTTCATGTGTCTGCTCATTAAAGGAGATTTCTTTCAAATGAACAGACAAGTGGGTGTTTCCCTTAAGTCGCTGCTCCACTTGGCATTCAGTGCAGCCGGCATTTGGAATCGAGTTAAAAGGAATATGACAAAGGAGACTGAAGCATATTTCAGAATTTCTTAGAATTAAAAGGACAGGTCAGCAAATGATGAGATGAATTCCATGTAAAGAGGATTGTGAAGCCATGGGGGTCTTTAGGATCGAAGCCAGTGCAGTAAATTGTTGCAGTGTTTTTTTTTTTTTTTGTAGTGAGTGATCATTGATACACAGAGGACACCGTGAGCAAGTATGTAATTCAATGTATTAATTCAAATTTAATAGAATACACAGATTGTTTTACAGTTACATATGTTGAATAATCCCAATAACACCCATAACTGATTTAGTTATGGGAGGTGAGAACTGCAGGAATTCAAATCTTGCAAAATGAAATACGAAAATGCAGGCAAACGGATTGTGTGTCTCAATTGTAGCTCTGCTGCAGAAATTCACAAGTAATGCTTTGTTCACGTGATGGATTATCTTTGATGTACAAAATGTTAAGTGCAGGCAGAATTCAATATGAAAAGCAGTTTGCGAGCTCTGTCTTGTTGATTCAGATACGCTTACAGAACAAGGAGTGTAGCGTCTGCTCCAGCAGCTAGGTGCTCTGCATGGCTCATTTACATTGTGTTTGGAATTCACAAATTTTATACTTCACAAACTGATTCATTCAAAGGGAATGCAGAGTGGCAAGGAACCCCATCTGATAATGCATGTCATATGCTGCCTCCTGTGCACCATTTTTTTGCCCACATCCCTACTGGCCAAAGTTTGTCTCTGAGCTGCAATGAAGCTGCAACAGTAAAACAGACTAATGACCTTAAAAAAAAAAAAAGTAGGTACAAAGAACCACAGCAAAGTAGCAAGTTAATGGTCAAATGCTGCCTTCCTATTACCTCGAATGTCTGAGCTGGGACTGACATCACACCCAAGTTGACTATGTTCCAGGAAAATGTTTGGAAAACCAAGCTTTTTGTTGTGCTTGATTTTTCGGAATAAATGGCAACTGATTTCAATGCACTAGACGGGAGTTTGCGCAGTCAGACACTACAGCAGCATGTCCGCAGATAGGAGTTGGACAGCACTGTGTGTATGGCTCGTTTAATGAGCCAAGTGCTAATAGACAGTGTAACACTACAACCTTTGTTAAAGTGCATTGTCTGTGTCGCCAGTTTGGTTTGACGTCATGATCTGGAGTTGGACAATCTTGGACTTGACAGACCAACCCCAAGTTTCCAAGCTGGAAAGTTCACTTCAGGAGGCACCCCAGATACAATTTCTGACTTGAAACTTGGGAAATTCCAACTTATCAATTCATATGGAATACAGCATAACATGAACCTCCTGGCAATATACACGTATGCAGCCCAAGGATTTTAAACTCACATTTTCAAACAGTGGTTAAAATGTGAAAAGTTCTGTCAATTTGTTGAGCCCTGCTAAAAACATAATAAATTGTCCCATAAAGACTCACCCAGAGCAAAAGTCATCTTACTTATTTCTGTGTATGTGTTTTTAACTGAATATTTTGTTATAGAAATCTATTTCTGTTATTATAAAAAAAGGTCTGTGGTGGAATTGATTTGGTGTAAGTATCGAGGTATTGTCATATTGTAGGGTGTCTGGTAATTCCCACTCCTAGATGGCAACATTTAGGCACATCCTCATTGTACATGTAGAAATAGACGAGAAATTTAGTGGAATCGGCCAACCTGACTGTGAGGGGAAATGTATCCCAAGACTCCATAATGGAAGGATCTCGCTGTTGTGACAAGTGTGACAGCCAATTTAGAAGAGCAGCGGTGAAAGGAAAGCTACTCAAATGTGAGAGAGTCATGCACTGTCCACACAGAGGTAATCACCTGACTGTGAGTAGAACAACCGGACTCGACAGACGGAGGCATCAAGTCGCTGTGAGGCCATGTAATGCCCAGTTTAGAGGGGCACGTCATCCTGGCTCAGGAAGGATGCATACTTAAACAGAATATGACCAAACTGAGTAGAGAATGTAGTTACAGTTGTGAGACAGTGTGGCATTCCCAGTGTTTTACCAACATGAGGTCAGGCCTGATATGTTCTGATGTTTTGCTTTATTGGTCGTGCCAGCTTGTCGAGTTAAAATGGCATCATAATTTGATCGTTTGTAACTTTCAGAGCAGGCCACAAGTCCTGTCAAATAGCCAAAGAAATATGCATTTTCTCCATGTTCGTGTGCAGCTAACTAGACCAAAAGACTTCAAAACTTTTCTTGGCATGTAGAGTGCAAAAATGAATAGATGTGACGCCTTCACTCCAGGTGTGTAAATTATATTTGGGTGGTCCTGAATGTGAAAGGGGATTCCCGCCATACCTTTTGTACAATGTAATATTATGTGGAATCTGCTAGCACCTGCAGGACTGAGCCGCAGCTCAAAACATCTCAAGTGTGTCTGAATAGGGATGTTGGGAAATGAGGCCATCTGGTTAAAAACTCTCCAGTGATAGACTGATGTGCAAAGTACAAGTTGTCTCCATTATTTAATATTTTTCATTTTAAGCACAGGTGCCTTTCTTAGATAGATACTTTATTAATCCCAAGGGGAGTCCTTGGTGATGGTATTAAGCTTTTTATTTGAGCAGCGCTTGCATTCTTACCATCAGAATACTAAGTGCTCAAGTACTTGTGCACAAAGACGGGTGGGCTTCCACTTGCAAACCCATAGTCCCCAGTCCCCCTGCTAAGCTCCATTACAGTTGCAGATAACCACTGCTGTCCATTTTTCTTGGGCTTATTATTCTAATTGCATATCTTCCATTTCAGGTGCAGAAGGGTGTTACTGCATTAGATGTGGAGGGAAGATCGGAGATGCTCTGTTTGTCAAAGTGCTAAATGAAGTCTGGCATACATCTTGCTTTCAGTAAGTTTCTGTCAACCCCTCCCTAATTGTTCTTTTAATTGCATAGTCCACTTCCAGGATTTAAATTGTATCTGTAAATATTCTAGCAATTCAGCCCAAATACTTTCACATTGATTTTCCTTTGTGTTTAGACATTTGCATACTTTTTTTTGCTTTTTTAAAGGATATGAACCGTCAGCTATGGTGTGTTCATTCTCAAGTTATGGATGAGTAAGTGCATTGCAATCCACATCATTAGAAGGCTTGTCTCCAAGTATCATTATCCAGGATTATCCGTTCATTTGTCTTACTCAGCTTCAGATTCTTGTCTTCTCAGTTTATCCAAGAATGAATAATGTTTCCTTTCAACGTAAAGAAATGAACATATGTGTGAGATAGCTGTGCATATCTGAAAGGACTGTGTCAGAGTATATTTGTATGTTCGCTCCTACACATGCTAGTGTTTATGTATAAATGTGTGGGCATTGCCGGAAACTTGGGCCTTGTGGATGCAGGATTGACATTCGGATATCAAATGTGAAGATCCTGAATTGTCTGATGCTACAGTCTCTTCCAGAGGCCCACTGTCTTTTCAGTGTGGAGGAGTTGGAGCTGGAATTCATGAGGCAAAACTGAACATGTTGACAACTGTTGTCCTTAGTTTTGCTTGGGGTGCCCAAGACTTTTGGTATATTGTTTGCAGCTCCATGGAGAGCCTCGCTTGTTCCAGAAATGGAAAATACTCAGAGTAACGCTAGCCCAGTGCTAAAGCCGTGCTGTGGGTCATCTTTGGCTTTGAGAGGATTGGGACACCATGCTGAGGTGTAGAGTACAAATGGGCCCCTTCTTAATGATTAGAATACTTTATGTGGTTTGGGGTTTGCTTTTTTGTTTTGTGTTAGTGAATATGGATTGCCTTTGCTTCTCTCCTCTTTGACTATCTTATGCATCTTAATATATACAAAAAATACTCAGTTTGTGTAAATGCCGGTGGAGGAGATGCTTTCATTTGAGCTATAGATAGACTTATTTGTCCCCAGGAGGAAACTTGGCTTTTTACAGAAGCTCTTTATATTAATAGGTAGTTAAGTAAGTAAGTAGA
The DNA here is from genome assembly GCF_016835505.1 of Polypterus senegalus. Taxonomy (NCBI): domain Eukaryota; kingdom Metazoa; phylum Chordata; class Cladistia; order Polypteriformes; family Polypteridae; genus Polypterus; species Polypterus senegalus. The sequence continues at coordinate 62,981,820 of NC_053165.1, forward strand.
TAAATAAATGCACACACTACTGACATGACCAGAATGTCTTAAAAGTAAGAAAATTTAAAAAGAAAGAAAACATACAAGTTAACCCTGACAGTCCCGTGAGGCTCTATACAGGCATATTGCTGTTGGTATAAAGGAGGCTCCGTCACGTTTATTGACACACTTCTGCTGAATGATTGGTTGGCTGAAAGCCCTCCGTGGTAGTGTGTCAGAGCAAGAATGTTCAACCTTGTTTCTAATGGCATTTAGTTTTGTATTCATTCTCTCCTTTGCTCCATGGGGTCCAGAGTTTGACCCATAACTGTGCCTGCCCTTTAATTAGCTTGTTGCTTTGGTGGGCCTCCGTTGAAGTGATATTATCAGCCTAGCACTGGCCAACACAGAGCTGTAGATGTGAAGGATGTCAGTACCCACATTAAATTAATCCAAAATGGCATTGATTAACTTAACCCCCAGATTCATAGTTTACAGCCCATCTATTCAAGAATGTCTAAATAAGAGACCTGAGCATATTCTACTTACTTTATTACGTACTTGGATTTTCTTTTCCCTCTTGCTGGTGCCTTTTTTGGTTTTATTGTATTCTTGTCTAGCAAATGTATATTAATGTATTTGACACATTCATAAATATAAAATAGTAATAGAAAAAGAGCACTATGCAGAATACTGATTATATGCACAATGTAAAAAAAAAAAAAAGAATTATTAAGACTTATGCAATTATGCTTCCCTGTCCCTTATTGAAGTTCATTCTCAAGCCCACATAATGCAGTTTGGTGTTTTGAGGACAAGTGGGAACCAAGAGAATTTACCTTGGAGCCCATTGTCCTTTGCAGTCTGTTTAATTAAAGTTGGTTGAGTTTGAGATTCTGTGATGTGTTTTGGTACACGTGTGTGTGTGTGTACGCGTGTGTACGCGTGTGTTTGCATATGAATGTGTAGATATAAGTATAGAGATATGGATTTTATTATATACCGTCTAAACCCACATTGTGCCAAGCATGGCTGTGAGGAGGTTGGTGTCCCTCCCAGCAAGCCTAGGGTGTGAAGCAGGACCGATCCCCTGGACAGGACATATACTGAATATGCAGTGCTGAATATACAGAATTAATTGCTTTGTCACCTGAAGACATTTACTGAAAAATATTCTGCTTGAAGGTGGGGTCACACACATAATGAATCATCTGATAAGCCAATGGTGGTAAATGAGTTTCTGAAACAGTGCCTGCTTAGTGAGAGGCATTACAGAGACGGACACAGAAGACTTCTGACAGCGTTGGTCCCAAAGGTTATTGCAGCTTCTCGTCTTCTATTGACTTTCAGCCGATAATGCGTAGTATCTACATCTCAGGGTGTGGGCCATTCATTCAGCTCGGGGCTCTTGGCTCTGTAATATTACATCTCTCTCTCTCTCTCTCCCCCTGGTCCGATAACAAATGTTTGAGTAAGCAGAATGTGGACGGCATGTGAAAGCTGTGCTTTTAGTTCTTTTTATGCAGAGCTCTTGTTTCAGTTCCCGCGTATCACTTTATCTGCATCACACTTTGATGGCTCATAACCTCAAGTTTACTTTGGAGGTGGTGGTTTTTCTGTGATATTCAACTAACATTTTTTTCCCCACTTCTGTACCTCCCAAAGCAGATGAATTCCTTTCTTTTTTTTCATAAATAGTTTAAATAAAAAAATATATATATATATATATATATTGGACAGATTTTACTTCATTTTGCTAAGTTTACAGCAGCTAAAAAAGCATCACTGATTCTATTTGTCAATGTGAATACAAGAATCCTGCATTGATTAGTGGCTCATTGTGCCCCATTAAATACTTAGAGCACCTTTTCAGGGTGAAATCTAATTGGTCCAAATTATTTTTTCTTATACGTTTGTTTGCCGTAGTCTGTGGCTGTGATCAACAAGTGGAACACAACAGGTGGGCGTCCAGCAGCCACAATGCCGCATTTTTTAGTCAATTATATTACCTACTCCTCTTGTTCGAGTTAAGGGTAATATGTTTATTTTTACAGGAGGATTTGCTGTTAAATTAGTGGTGGGCTTGATTTCAAGAGAAAATACAGTGGTGTGAAAAACTATTTGCCCCCTTCCTGATTTCTTATTCTTTTGCATGTTTCTCACACAAAATGTTTCTGATCATCAAACACATTTAACCATTAGTCAAATATAAAACAAGTCAACACAAAATGCAGTTTTTAAATGATGGTTTTTATTATTTAGGGAGAAAAAATCCAAACCTACATGGCCCTGTGTGAAAAAGTAATTGCCCCCTTCAAAAATAACCTAACTGTGGTGTATCACACCTGAGTTCAATTTCCGTAGCCACCTCCAGGCCTGATTACTGCCACACCTGTTTCAATCAAGAAATCACTTAAATAGGAGCTGCCTGACACAGAGAAGTAGACCAAAAGCACCTCAAAAGCTAGACATCATGCCAAGATCCAAAGAAATTCAGGAACAAATGAGAACAGAAGTAATTGAGATCTATCAGTCTGGTAAAGGTTATAAAGCCATTTCTAAAGCTTTGGGACTCCAGCGAACCACAGTGAGAGCCATTATCCACAAATGGCAAAAACATGGAACAGTGGTGAACCTTCCCAGGAGTGGCCAGCCGACCAAAATTACCCCAAGAGCGCAGAGACGACTCATCCGAGAGGTCACAAAAGACCCCAGAACAACGTCTAAAGAACTGCAGGCCTCACTTGCCTCAATTAAGGTCAGTGTTCACGACTCCACCATAAGAAAGAGACTGGGCAAAATGGCCTGCATGGCAGATTTCCAAGACGCAAACCACTGTTAAGCAAAAGAACATTAGGGCTCGCCTCAATTTTGCTAAGAAACATCTCAATGATTGCCAAGACTTTTGGGAAAATACCTTGTGGACTGATGAGACAAAAGTTGAACTTTTGGAAGGCAAATGTCCCGTACATCTGGCGTAAAAGGAACACAGCATTTCAGAAAAGAACATCATACCAACAGTAAAATATGGTGGTGGTAGTGTGATGGTCTGGGGTTGTTTTGCTGCTTCAGGACCTGGAAGGCTTGCTGTGATAGATGGAACCATGAATTCTACTGTCTACCAAAAATCCTGAAGGAGAATGTCCAGCCATCTGTTCGTCAACTCAAGCTGAAGCGATCTTGGGTGCTGCAACAGGACAATGACCCAAAACACACCAGCAAATCCACCTCTGAATGGCTGAAGAAAAACAAAATGAAGACTTTGGAGTGGCCTAGTCAAAGTCCTGACCTGAATCCAATTGAGATGCTATGGCATGACCTTAAAAAGGCGGTTCATGCTAGAAAACCCTCAAATAAAGCTGAATTACAACAATTCTGCAAAGATGAGTGGGCCGAAATTCCTCTAGAGCGCTGTAAAAGACTTATTGCAAGTTATCGCAAACGCTTGATTGCAGTTATTGCTGCTAAGGGTTGCCCAACCAGTTATTAGGTTCAGGGGGCAATTACTTTTTCACACAGGGCCATGTAGGTTTGGATTTTTTTTTCTCTCTAAATAATAAAAACCATCGTTTAAAAACTGCATTTTGTGTTTACTTGTGTTATATTTGACTAATGGTTAAATGTGTTTGATGATCAGAAACATTTTGTGTGACAAACATGCAAAAGAATAAGAAATCAGGAAGGGGGCAAATAGTTTTACACACCACTGTAGATACACAAACAGTTTTAACTTTTTAAGGCTTTTGCCATGATTTGGTGTTGGATGGACACCATTCTATTGCACACACATTCATGGAGTTAATGTTCAATTTCAGGTTAACTCAACATGCCTGACTTTGGAATGTGTGAATTAAAAAACAAATCTAGATACAGGAATGAGCAGACCCCCACACAAGCAGCGACCAGGCACAGGGTTCAAAGCCAGACACTGGATAACTGCTGCTTTGATCCCACCAATATAAACTAACTACAGCTACTGATGATTTAAATAATTATTTAAGTGACATGATTAAATATCCAAATTATCTTAACCTAATGGGCGCCATTACACGTAACTTTTTTGATGATCTTTAAATTTGCTGTACTAGTTTGAGAATGAGTAAAAGTACTTACTAAATTAATTTTTATTACATTTTATAATGTTGGTTGCAAGAGGAGAGATTGTGTGTGTTTATGTGTATGTATTAGACACTGTTAAGGAATTTACTCATTAGGGAGATGACCGGCAGATAATAGTGAGTGCAGGAGAATTTCCTAAAAATGATGTGTCTTATCTTGGGTGTTTTGAAATGTCCAGAGCTCATGTGGAAATCGTAGAAAAGGCCAGATTGAGAAAGAATTATTTCAGTTTTAGGTCAATAAGCGAAGCTTTGTTTTCTCTGAATATCCAATGGAACCATAAAAATGTGTTTATGCATCCAAAGAAATAATGAAGGAGACCATAATCAGATGATAACCCCACTGCTTGGGCTGGAATTCAATTGCTAGAGGTTGAATGAGGAAACATTAGTCACTTGTTGAATGAACTGCACTGGCTTACTGTGTTTTTAGTGTTGGGGTTCTTCAGAAGATAAGAAACAACTGACTAACAACTTGTGCATTTTGTTTGTTCAGCAGTGGCTAGCACTTTTTTTTTTTATGTATTAAGTTCTGAGAGTTTTCTAAGAGATTCGCGAGTCCCCTTGAATAAAATACCTCAGACTTGTGTAATACACCAGTTGCGTCTTGGAGGATCTACCAAGATCTTTCTGCTTTACTACCAGCTGCTGTGTAAACTCCTCCTTGTCACATTTTCAACACCTCACTGACCCACATCAACTAAAACTTGAAACCAACCAGGAGTGCATTTGTAGACGCTGCATTGTTAAAAGCAACCTCATTGAGTGCAGCAAAAGACACAACAAGGTTGCTTTAAAGCTGTCTTTGTTTTACAAAAATGCCTTAATGTGTCTGTTCATTTTAGACCATTGTATGAATTCCACATTGAAGCCTGGCCTTTATTATATGTGAAGCGCGAGTTTACTAAACCTTTCACCCCAGCACAGGGGTGTTTATTTAACACTGTGATGAAAGATTGTAATTGCTTTAACTTTTTAAACTGAATTCCATTTGTTTTGAATTAAGGGGGAAACGCAACCTTTATCTCAAGTGAGGGCTGATTAGCTTACACTTCTGCAATCATCATGTAATCAATGGGCCTTCATGTAATGAATGTGCTTTACATCAGTTATCACCATTAGGATTTATGGGGTCTTGATGAGAAGAACATCCATCCATCCATTTTCCAACCCGCTGAATCCGAACACAGGGTCACGGTTGGTCTGCTGGAGCCAATCCCAGCCAACACAGGACACAAGGCAGGAACCAATCCCGCGCAGGGTGCCAACCCACCACAGGACACGCACAAACACACCAAGCACATACTAGAATCACCAGTCCACCTAGCCTGCATGTCTTTGGACTGTGGGAGGAAACCGGAGAGCCCGGAAGAAACCCACGCAGACACGGGGAGAACATGCAAACTCCACGCCGGGTCTCCTAACTGCGAGGCAGCAGCGCTACCACTGCGCCACCATGCTGCCCTGAGAAGAACGTAAAATTGTAAATATAGATTTATATGTGGTTTATGTTTTAATTGAATGTCATTTTGTGATTTATTCTTATCAGTATTACATCTTTAGTAAAGTTTCTGTTTGGGTTTCAGCTTGTCCTCTCAGTGGTAAATACACTAAATAAAAATGACAAAATATACACAACTGCTAGGTAAGCAAGGGTGGCCCCTTAAGTAAAATAGTATAACTATGTTTTTGTTGTTTTGTTATGGATGTGTTCTGTCCATCATGGACTTTTAGCCAGGAATGTGCGTTCAACCTGACCTTGTGGTAAAACGCGGTGCTGTTTTTGTGTCTGAGCCCTCGTGCCTCAGATAAAGACACAGTGGTTACTCATTTGGAAAGTTGCTGTTGTTTTTATTAATATAAAATAATATAATACAAATAAGTGCAATGGCAAAAGTTTGCAATACAAATAATGATATCATCATTATAACTGATAACTGATAAAGAGGACAAATGAAGATCTTGGATTTTTATATTTCGTGTAAGGAGCAACAGTGCATCCTCAGGTAGCTCATCAGCTACAAGTGAGTGGCAGGCACAGAGTTGGTATGATCATCAGTGAGATGGTGTGAATTTACAGAGCAACTCATGACAAGATGGATTTGAACATTTTTGACTGAGTCTTGTTTAAGGGCATGCTGATGTTTTGGCAAACAAGGCATTTGTACTGCATTTAACTAATGGGTGGTTTCCAGTGAGCCATGGTAGTGGATAAGGGCTCATACTGAATTTCTTGAAAGACTTTAGTGAGGGTTTTTCTCTTTTTTTGTGGTGTCAGAAATGCATTTGCACGGTTATGCATAAACGAACTGATATGGCTGTCAAAAGTACATTTTAAAACATGACCTAGTGCACATCAAATGGTACAAATTTCTTGTTATCTTACTTACTAAGCCGGGTTAGTTCTGTATCTAAGGTAATTGACCCCAAATGTCCCCTTTAGTATTGTACAGGTCTTGGTGAAGCTGTCACTTTAGACGCTTTGCTGGCTTTGACACCTACAAGGCTGCAAATCACTTCTCCATGCACCTCAAGGAAGTATTATGGTCCCTGTTCCTTGGCTTTCTGTATGCAGTAATAAAATGTACTGCATCTGTGATTCCAACAAATGCATTGCTACAAATGTTTGTGATGCACTCTGTGTTGGAATGACAAATGCAATGCATATCTGTCATAATATTTGGTGTGGAATTCGTAAAATTGGTGTGTTCTCTGTTGGAATGACAAATGCAGTGCATTTTATTACTTAGAAATGTTTTCGTCTGTTTGAATGACGGAGACCTACCGATCGGACAGACATACAGATATACAAACAGTAGTTATTTATTAAAATGAAAGTTCTGAAATCCCACGATTCTATACGAAGCCCAAACTTCAGCTAAGTGTTTAATTTTGTTGGGTGGTTTTCATAATGGTGAATTAAGAAAGTGACAGCATCAACGCAAGTCCTCCCAGCGCTTTTAACATGGGGGCCGTTATCCTTATAATAGTTTGTGCTGTCTGAAGCACTGAAATTTCAAACATGATGTCCAAGTTCTGGGTACTTGTTGTTTTAGCACTTTATAGGGTTCCTACCTTAATGCGTGCTTTTTTTTTTTTTTCTTCTTTTCCATCCAGATTTCATGCTTGAAATGTTCACAAAAGTACCATTATTTTTGGTTCTCTTTTATTCCTAAAATGTTCATCTTAAGTGCAGAGGTGGGAAGAAGCACATTTTCCCTCTTAAAAACCTGCCTAAAATTAAGTTTTTAAACTAAAGCTCTTTGAAATGTAGTTGAGCTTTAAATTGAAGGTGTGCATTTTTTGTAATATAATGGAAAGATGAGAAGCAGTGTATAGTAAAAAAAAAAAAAAAAAGGTATTTTTGCACAGATTTGTTTGTTTAATTAATGCCATTGGCATTAGCAGGGAGGTCCTGTCCGAGGAAATGGGTCAAAGTAATTGGTGTACGTGGCTCCAGCCAGTGCTGGCAATGAATCAGTGCTGTGCAGGTTAATGGAAATGGCGGACAAATGGGTCTGTGACACAGAGGTGAAGCTAGTTAGGTATAATTTAGAAGCCCCTAAAAAGACTGAAACAAACACCCCTTGAAAGAGAAGTGCTAAGATTGCTTACTTCTGAAGTACAAGTGCTCATCTTCAGGATGCATACTGTATTGTTTTTAGGAATCTCATTTCAGATAAAGAGCGCGTGGTTCCTGCTCCCTCACTCTACATTAGTTAGCCAGTTGACCCCTAGACTGAGACTATGCAAGGCCCTGATGCTCTTCAGTCTAATACAAATCGTGTGGGAACAATCATTGATTTTCATTATTTATTTTCCTCTTCGCTCACTTTCTCTGTCGCTCTGTACATTCTGAACCAGTGATGTAATACTTTGCTACCTTTTTAGATGTCTGCAGACCTTAAGGTCGCACTTACACTCCAGAGTTTTGTGGGCTGAGCGGCTGCATTCCCAGACGCAGATTCAGCGCTGCATGTGTGCTGTCCAAGCCTGGACTTGCACTAACTTTATCTATGCAAAGCGATGTTCTCGGCAAGACCCCGTGAAGCCAAGTCAAGCACATCTTTGCACTTGCACGTTTTTCACTCTTTATTGACTTAAGTATCTTATGTGGTTGGGGCTGAGGCGTGTGTACGTGACAGCTTTTCCTTTCGCTTGATGAGGAGAACAGTACAGTTCTTGGAGGTTTTTTTTGGCTGCTTTGTCTTGACAGCTCAATGTTAAGATGTTTTGCTGAACCATTTCACTCAAAAAAAAAAAAAAAGTTGTCATTTCTAAAAATAATGGGTTTTTTTTTCGTAAATTTTTAAAGCTTTGTGTTCAGTCGCAATTACTATTTATTGTGAGGATTCTTCTCCAGACTTCTGCCAGTGTGATTTTTCTCTCTCATTCTCCTCAGCAGCTCTTGCTGCCTGTTGGGTCAGGTATGGCAACCTTAACCACATTTCTTATATTGTAACGAAATATAAGCAAGTTTGGGAGTACTTGTATATTGTAAAGAGTAAATATCCTTGTGGCAGCCATATGCACCCTGAATAACAAGTGGTGCCCTTATCAAAAATGACACACGGGAGGGGATGAACACATGAAAAGCAGCAGCCTTACGGCCTGTCTGTGCCTGTTTACTCCTGTCTCATTCTTTCCAGTTCAAAAAATGCTGTCTCTTCACACTTAAGTTGTTCTCGTCTACATCCATGTTTAATTTGATGCATCACCGAAGCATGCCAAGCTTAGATAGAACTTTATTTGTCCCCATGGGGGAAATTTGACTTTTTACAGAAGCTCTCTAAATAAATAAAATACATAAATAGGTAGGTTAGTAAATACATAAATAATAGATATACACACACTTTGGTCTGATTACTTGCCGAAATGACTATGAAGCAAATTCAGAAGAAAGAAAACTTCTGACTTGGCTCACACTAAGGCATTATGCAGACAGATCACTGTTGGTATTGAGAAGGCCCTCTTAGTGTTTCTTGACACAATTCTGCTGAATAATTTGTTGGCCGAAAGTCCTCGGGTTTGGTGTGTCACAGAGAGCATGTGCAGCATTGTTCATAATAGCCATCAGTTTTGTTTTAATTCTGTCCGTCACTACTACCTACCAGAGGGTTCAAAGTGTGTCATATAACTGAACCTTCCCCTTTTAATTAGGTTGGTAATTCGGTGGGCATTTCTTGAAGTGATGTTGCCAGTCCAGCAAACCATAGTTTAGAAAATAACACTGGCTATCTCAGAGCTATAGAAATTGTGAAGGATGTCACTACCCACATTAAAGGAACACAGTCTCCTAAAGAAGAGGAGCCTGTCCTGTCCTTTCTTCTGTAGTTCCTCTGTGTTCCAAGACCAGTCCAACCTGACCTTAATGTGGACCCCCAAGTACTTGCAGGAGTGGACCACCTGTAAGTCTTTAGGTTATTGTAGCTACTTTGGCTCCAGGGGCACCAGGCCTGAATGTAGCCTACTGGACTGTGCTCATCCTTCTATCCTAGAAATCATCATGTTAACCATATAAGACCACATCTGCCTCCAAGTAGAGGGGAAGGAGAGTCTTCTGTGTTCCTTGCTGACACCAGTTTATGCTCTTGTGGCCTCAGGAAGTGTTGCCATTTCTGACATTGTCATTTGTGCCTAATTCTGCTTTTCAGAGGACAAGTTGCACATCACCAACATCTACTGGGTTGCCTGTCTGACCAGTTGTTTCCTGGGAAAGTATTGCCTGTCTGTGCCCAGCTCTGCTTTGTCTCTTGCTTATGGTGGTGCCCCTGCTGGCACACTGCACATTACATACTGCATGCCACCCTTGTTCTGGCCTGTGTTCCTCCCATGTTGTAAAACACATGCACTCTTCTGGAAATGCCATGGTGGCACAACCCACAAGGGGGACCGAGTCACATTCTGTGGCTTTTGATTGTTCTTACAAGGTGCGGTGGGGGGGTGTTGGTTTATCAGTATGTTTCTTTATCTAGCAGTGAAGGTGACAACCACCATGCAGTTTTAGTTTATATGTGGAATTACATGTTTAAAACAATTGGATTTTCAAATATGTTTTTGTTAGGAAATAAAGCAGTTGTGGTTAATGATATTCACTCTACTAAATTTTCTTTGTGAATTTTGATTTTGAGATGTTGACACCATTATGTAACTTTAATACCTTGTCTGATTACTGTTGTATACAAGTATTACAGAACTATTCATTGCAGCGCCCCCAGTAATATTATTAGAGAGTTTAAGAATTTGTTGTTACTAAAAATACAATGTATGAGATTGCAAAATTAAGTCAATTTCAAGAACTGTTACTACTTGCCATCAATGGTATACATCTGTATAGTAAATTAAAAAGAATTTTCCTGTTGTTTTCTAGGTGTAACCTTACCAGTTCTCCTTTGTAGATCACATTCTAACTGCTTTGTGCAAAACTCACTTGGTGGAAGTCTGATCATATTATATAAAAAAAAACATGCGTTTACTGAGCGGCTTTTGGTGGAAAATTTCAAAATCCTGGAACTCCAGTCATCTATTAAACACTAAAAACGTCCGCCTCACGCTCATTACAGAAATGGCTTTAACTCTTATAGAAAATTACAAAGTAACGCAGGAAATGTTGTAATCATTATGCTGTTAAATTTGACCGCGGCTGTTGGTGCCATTGATAGCTTCATTCAGAGGATTTTGTTGGTCTGTCAGGTACACATCTTCGGTAGTTTTACATTTAATCTATTCTTGTTACTGTATGATGGTTGCATCATTATTTCCATTTGAAGTAAAGTACACTGTCCAGTATGATTCAGTACTGTTAGCCATTATTTTTAATAATAATTATAGTCCTGTGTTTTGTTAACAGTGTTGGCATACTCCACATAATAACTTCCATTTGTATCCTCTTGACACATTTCTGTAGTTAGCAATATAATTCCTTATGGAGTGAAAATAAATGAAATTTTTTAAAATTGCTGTTAAGAGAGAGGAAAAAAATATTTTTGTGCACAGTTCCTCAAATTTCAAGACAATACGAACACCGCTTGATTTAAGGGGCTTGAGATTTAATTTACATAACCCACATATGTTGGTGTTAACGCTGACATTGCTTTACGTCATTTAATAATGTAAAGGACAATAAAACACCTAATCCATTCATTGTTATCAAACAGAATTTACTTCTCTAAGGCTTTAGCAGCACAGATCATAGTTGAGTCCGGTAATATAGGTATGAGCGTTTGCCTGCAGTTCTGCACACTGCTGTCCTGTGATTTTTTCAGAGCTGCTGATAATAAACACTAGCTGGAGGTACAGCATCAAGGCTGTTCATATTTCTTTAATTTATAATGATGTGATTTTTGAGATTAGCTGTTACTAAGTCTTATTGGTGGCCTTTGTAGTTTTTTGGCATTGCTGTCATTTTGGCCACTAATGTTGGAGTGGGATCATCGAATGGATGTATCCTCACTAGTGAATAACCAATGTCTTACCAGCAGTGCCATCTTAAGTTGTGCAATTTAAATGAGTCGATGTTGCTGTTCACTTCTGTATTGCACATTAACCATATGTGTTGTTCTCATAATGCATTGACCCATCGGGTGATGTTTTTCTATAAAATCTGCCTCTAGAGAAGAAATCCTCACTGTTCACAAGAGCTTATGGCAGTCTATTGTTGTAGTGAACGTCTCATTAAACCTGACCAACTGCTCCCTCTCGTCTGACTGCCTAACAGCTTTTGACTGATGAATACCAGTTTGTTAAACCATGCTGCTGGCTTGCATTTTCAAATCCATACCTGGAAGGTTGTTTGAGAGAAGAGGGAGCCTGTCATGGCCATAGACATTAACCCCCCCAATACCCCATACACACACACACACACACACACACACACCCACACACCTCAGGAATACTCGGCCAGTTATATAGGAATCCAGAGTGCTGGGAGAGAACCTATATCCCCACAGGGAGGACATGCAGGTAAATCCTGCACAGTTGGGATTTGAACCAAAGACTTTAGAGCCATAATTTAGCAGTGCTAATAGTGAGCTACTGTAACATTCAATTTTGTACACTTTTCAAATGAATATAACTTCAATTCTTTGCATTGTGGAACATTCAAATATGACCAAAGAACAAGCCGCTTATCAGGAATTCAGATTTATACCCCCAACAGAACCAAACTATCAGTCGCTTGAAGCACCTGCAGACTCTACTTTAAATTCAAGGGCAGAGCTTAAAAACAGCTTGTAAGTTCCTGTCAGAATGGTGAAATATGTTGTGGCCCATTTTTAATTGGAAAGTTAGGGCAGGTTGGGACTTGTCTATTTCATGCCAAAGTGTTTCAGTTGCACTTTTTGACTTAAGCTTCCCATCCACCTCAAAACCAGATAAAGAACTGAGCCATCTGTTTCAGTGGCTGGCTGCAGGTGTCTGGGTTGTTGGGTTTTGCCCCTGTTCCATTGGCGTCTGTCGGGGTAGTGTTGTTTTATTTACATGTTAATATGTAGGATGGGCCACTGTTAAAATTAATAGCACCAGTTTAAATTATTCCCATTATCTGAGAGATTGCAATAGGCATTTATATACAGTATAAAATACCTATAAATCTGTGCTCAGTTGCCCACAGTTCAGCTGTGCGCCCTCTTGTGGCCTTGGATCTACTGTTTATGCAACGGGTTCCTGCCAGCTAAATAAGCCGGTGTTTTAAACCTTGGGTCATGACGGGCTTTTCTTTTTAAAGCTCCACCCAAGCCCATCAAGCAGTCAAAAATAATCGCCCTCAACACCCAGTTCTTCTTTGGGGGTGTGTTCATTTTCTCAGCAATGGACAATTTTACTTTAAATGTAGGGGCAAGCCAAAGCCTGCATGAAAGCCATGTTGGATTTAAGAAGGAGGTAAACAGCAAATGTGAGGGATAATCAGTGGCTTTTGGCCAAGGTCGGCCTGGAGATGGTGAAGAACAACATGCCCGACCAGCCTTCCTTCTGCAATATGCCATCTTATTGCACACTAATTAATTGAAAACAAACAGAAATCCCAGAGCTTGCAGAAGAGAGTCAAAACATCTGCTTAATAAAAGCCTGTCAGAGTGCCGTCTAGGCAGACATCCAAGGAATTCAGTGTGTTTAACAGATAAACGCTACACCTGTAATTTAAATTGCCGGATTGGATTTTGGTTTTATCCTGGGCGGCTAATGTAACTTGTTTTGAAATGTTTACTAATAAGGCCTAACATGTTTAAGAAAATACATTCTGTGTAGTAAAAAATTATGAAATCGGGGCTTTCAGCCTGATGGAACATGTTTGTGCATATTCTGTAATATATTCTAATTATGGCAACCTCGGTATGTGTCCACTTTCCATATATTTTCTGCTTGGCCTTAATTTGCTTCTGAAGGGTTTGTTATGGCTTTCTTGGAATATTGTGTCCCAGTGATGTCCGGGCAAGTGTCTAACCCTCTCTCTCTCTTGTGTGCATTCAGTAATCTATCTTCTGTTAAGGCTGTGTCACCTCACACGACACTTCCAGCTATTTTCATGTAAATGATTCCAGCAAGTCAGAGGGCAGTTGGCAGCATACTCCCGTGAAGGCCAGTCTCATAATGTGACAGACCCTGCAACTCGCCCTGACGAAGCTGAACAGATTTGACTTTGTGTTTAGTTGCAGGGTTAGGTTTTAGTGCATGAGAGCTGACAACCAATGAATGCTCATCTGGAAGTACAGTGCATAGAATTCAGTGACAGTGAATAAAGCACTCTGGTGTGTTAGATCTCACAAACCAAAGAAAAGCTCATCTGTCTGATGTCTTGGAGTACGTACCACAACAGAATGGGGGGAAAAAAAGAAAAGAGCAGATATTATGCCTGAACTTGCTGTACTTGTAAACCCTTCATACAGTACTGCTTCCACCAAGGTAGCATATTATAAAGGGTCAATCTCGATTGTGCTGGAAAGTTGGCACTCCATCGCTGAGTTTGACAATGGCAGTGTTTTTTTTATTGCACCTACCCAAACTGACCCACATAATCCTCAAAGCAACCAGCCCCAGTCATGTAGATTAAAATGGTCTGGCAGTGAAATTGGCAGCAGAAGTCCGCAAGTCCTGCATACCCTATAACCAGACATTGGTTTTAGCCTCTCTAGTCAATTCTGTATGGTGTGAGGAGGCAACTAGGACGCTTGAGCCTTTCTTATAGGGTGCACTCTACTTTTAAACACCCTGATGTTTAATTATATTGAGCACCTTTCTTTCAACTTTTTAAAACTTTGCATTAAAGTTAATCTGTCACATATGTTTCAAAATTTGAATTCCATCCAGGTCTGTCTGTGGATTTAATAAACTCTTGGGCCAATTAACAACTTCTGATCTTTTAATTCAACATCCCGTGCCAATTTAACCAACGTGATTAATTGATTTAGACAAAAATGTCATGAAATTGAACGTTGTCCCTGCTGTCATTTTTTTGAACACTTCATGAAAACTGTTTATTATCATACACGAGGTCTGGAGGTCTACCGGCATGCTTTTAGTGAGTGATGCTATAATATGCAAATGAAAGATTAGCTTCCCTTCTCATCCATATATGCCTGCTCGGTTTCATTCTTGAATAAACATTTTTTAACAGAAAAATCACAAATTGTGTTATAGTTTTTGGCAACTTTGAGCTTCTCTAAAGCCCTCAACTGTGGCCATATTGTGGGTTACATGTTGATTAACACAAGTAAATGAGTTCTCTGTACTGACCCTGTAAATGTGTTGAACTCTCCTTTTGTGTGATTTTTACATTTGGACTGTTCAGAGTCGTGTGAATTTTGATAAATGTGTTCAGTTTTACCTGGACAGATGTGTCCCCTGACCTGTGCGTGTGTTTTCTTAGGTGTTTTAAAATCTAACAAGTTTTTTTTTCTTTTTATTGCCTGCTCATAAGCTGCAGTTCTTTTCATTTTGATGAGGCCTGCAGTATAATTGAGAAACACGCTTTTTCTTGTGCACATTTCTGATGCCCAAAACTGTGAGCATTGCATTCACGCTGAGTCACATTTCAAACCTTTCCAAGGACTTTGTGCCTTGCTTAATTTTTTTTTTCTCCCTTGCTTTCTGTAAGAGGATTATTGGCTGTTTAGCCCCCATATTTCCCCCCCCAAACCCCCGCCTCCTTCCTCCCCTAAGACTTGGTCAAATCTTTGTTTTCATTCTGATTTGAGATCGGTGGTGAAGCAGGTCTTAATTGTGTTTTTGTTTTTCCTCTCCAAGTGAATAGAAGCTGTTCTGATTCATCCGCTTGCACGCAAAGCTAGGAGGTGGCAGATCTTCGGCGGGTTGAGCTGCAGGCGATGCCTTCCCCCACTCCTTATGCATGTGTGTTTTAGCTATTTGCTTTTTGGCCGTATTAGAATGCAGTGGAATGCTTTCAGCCCAACAGTTTGGTTTTTGCTACTTTGCCTACTTAATTTTGGCTTTAAAAACTGGGATTTTCTTGGAATTCTGTAATGATTTATGTAACAACACTTCATAATATGGTTGCTTTTTAACTTTTTATATTTGCTTCCAGGTGTTCAGAATGTTGTGATCATTTGATTAACTGGTATTATGAGAAAGATGGCAAGCTGTACTGTCGTAAACACTACTGGGAAAAGTTTGGCGAATCCTGCCACGGGTGCTCCCTGCTTATGACTGGCCCTGCAATGGTGAGTGTCTTGTAAATGAAGTGCACCAATGGACACTGATTAACGATGCAGGGTGAATGGGCCTCCGTAACCTTCATAGTTTTATGTTGTTTCATTTCCCTGCCTAGTTAACTTTTACGTTTAGTCTTGTTACACACTAACAAGAAAACTGATAGCGTTCAAGGCTGAATTATGACTTTCTCCTCATCAGTGAGGAATGCAGTACTTTTTGACTGCTAAACAAGAATGCATTTGTTTCTGCAGGTTTGTTAGTGTTGTTGTGTGCATGTTTTTGTAATGTGAATAAAATACAAAACGTTCAGTGAATGCAGACAGGGAACCTTTTTGACAGCCCTTTATAGATTAAGGTTTTTTACCAGTTTTGTGTAGGAATTTTGAGTAAAAATAAGTTTTATATTGTTTGCAGAGATCTCATGTCTTTCCTAGTCCACATCTCCTTGTGCTTTCTGGTGGTAGGAATGTGTTTCCTTCAGAGTCTTCAGGTTTTGTTTTTGATTTTTTTTTTTTAATTAAGAGGTTTCATGTTAAATTAAATCCCCACTTCTTAATCAGCCCTTAATTAGGCTGTGTTTACATTACAAAAATCATAGCTCATTTGCAGTTTTTTGCTCAGATAGGGTTTGCCTGTCTTGATGGTTCAAGTGACCTGTTGTATCTAACTGTAATGTGAACGCATCTGTCCTCCAAACAGCACAAATGTGCATATTGATAACATTTGTGCAGAAATCATCTGTGTCACCAACAAGAAGTCATATTTCTCATAAAACTGCTGGTATTAAAGCCAACAAAATGGACGTTCTGGTAGCTAGCATATGCATTGAATATTGCTCTGGATGAAGGTAAACCGTGATGTGATTAGGTTGAAATGGTAGGGGGAAAAAAATCCCAGATGCTTCACTAAGAGATGTGTTGGTACGAGAAAGCAGCCAACAATGGCGGGACTACATCTGTAGCTCTCCTCCATTGTTGTGTTGCTGTAATGCCGGTGCCAGCTGATGGCCACGGGGTTCAGCCTGTGTGTATAGGCAAAAAAAAGCATTAACTCCAATATGACCATTCACATTAGCGTCGCATGGCCATGAATCAGATCCATCTTTGACCACACATGAACGGGACTCGAATCTGATTTGAAAGGATAAGAGTACTGTGTCCACACAGCCATGAAAACAACAGTTCATGGATCTTTAGAGTATCTTTGCAATGTGCAGTGACAGGCATGTGCCAAGAAAGAGAGACCTCCCGTTTTTACAGTAGTTTTCAAATGGCTGCTGTTTAGGGTGGGTTTTGCAATAGAAGAGAGTGAAGCAGTGCTGTTCTAGCTTTTACTTTGGTGGTCTAATATTGTCTTCAAATATAAATTTGATGGGTGCAGTGTGAGCCTGTGCTGCCACCTTGCTAGTCCACAATCTGCTTCCCGTCCCAAACTGGTCACTGCAGGTGGAGTTTAATCCTTCTCCTTCTGGCTATGATAGTGTGTAATGTACTGTTGCCTATTAGGTAAATTAGGTGTGCTTACTTGTGCTTCAGTAACTTGATTATTCATAGATACTGCACTAAAATACTTTGTAAACCTTCATTCTGGTTAGAGAAACTGGATTATTGACCTTTGAGAAACCTGGTTAACAGAGGTAGATTTCTGTTCGAATAACCAGATTGTGTCCATGTAAACCCTTAACCAGGTTACTGTTAAGGATTTGGTAATCTGCACCTGTCTGTTGCACTCTGTCAGCCTGCGCATGTATTGGCCTTGCACTCACTTTCCACAGTCACAGATAGAAACTTCCACAAAGTAGAGGCAAATGTTTGCATTATTCCTTCTCCTAGCTGAAATGATCTATCTCAGTATTTCAGAAATTGTTAAATGTATGTTGATTTGCTGAATGTGCAGGGCTAAGCTCAGTAACACAATCTCGAGAGCATTAGGGTAACATGTTAGAAGTAATGAGCGTTTCGTTGTCTGATCACTTTGAAGTAAAGAGTAACCTAACTCAGTATTTACCTTACTAAAGTAAAAACACAGGTTGTTATTCCAGTGGCACTGGGTGTAAAGTAAGATTAAGAAACCAGGATTCTGATTTAGCCATATTAGTCATTTTAACTTGATTATGTGTGTGCATGTAAATGTAATTATTGTGCGAGTGAACCTGCAATGGACTGCTGCCCTGTCTTGAGTTGGTTTATCTTATACCAGCACTCCTGAGATGAACTCCGACTCCACAAAACCTACAAGTGGACTAAGAAGACTGGGAAAATACTTTACAGGAAATAATTTTTAGTAGGATTAGTTTTTTCACAATAGTTAATTTCTCAATCTTGTATTTTTGTCAACTGAAGAGACATACCAGTGTGATTTTTTTTTTTTTTTTAAAACAGGACAAGCTTGACTTGATTGGACTTCTTATTTGTATGTGAAAATAGAAGATAGTGTTAAATCTTTTTATTGAAAATGGAAAACCTGGTGAATAGAAAACAAAAGCAAATAAGAAAACCACTCGCTAAATTTCTGCTAATTCTGTAGAAAACTCTTCTAAAATCTTTGTTTTAATTAAAATTAATTTTTGTTGACTTGATCTGGTTTATAAAATGACAGGATATGTGCACATTTTAAATATGTTATAAGAAGATGGGTAGGGAGAAAATCTCACCATTGTGCGCAGTTTTTGTTTGGATGATAATATTCAAATAAGTTATTAATTTTGTTGTATGAATTATCACAGTGTAGATTTATGTGAAAAGTATATATTTGTGTTAATTTTAAATACACTTCACACATCTTTCATTTGCATACATGGTGTGTGTGTCCCTTTATGTATATGTGTAGATGCACACTGCATACACACACACACACCATGTATACACATTTTACTTCTTCTTTCTCCCACATTTCCTAAGCCAGTAATTATTACCAGAAGAGTCCAAATTGTTTATTTCCCCTTTGGCTTGTGTTGGGCATGCTTTTTGTGGCTTGACCTTGGTGGTCTGCTCGGTGGTCTGCTCAGTTGACCCCTCAACAATTCAGCCTGCTGTACACACACAATTTTTTACTCCTTGTATGAAGTCCCAAATTCAGATAAATGCATGGCATCTTCTTGTTTTCCTAAAGTACAGTAAATGTTTTTATACTTCATTTAAGCAACCTTTTATTTACTGTTATTCATATTACCCATTTGAAGGGAAGACGTATTTAATTTTTTTGCTTCTCTAATATTTTGACTAAGGATGGCCGTTCCACTGAAAGCCAAACTGTTTTAAGGAGACTTACCAGCAAATGACATTTTTAAGTTAGATTTGTGCTTGCTATTTCGTTCTTTCTATCCTGGTATGCTTATCCCATAGGGTATTCACCATAGAAGAACAGAGTTAAGTATATTTGTTTATTATACATACATTAGCCTCCTATTAAGTGTAAATAATTAGCAGACTTGAAGGCCACCTGTTGCCACGATGCAGTTGATTTTAAATACTTGTCAAGCGGGAATTAAAAACAATAAAAACAGGGTACATATACTCTACCCCCAGCCTTGTAATTTTAATAACATCAGTGAAGCAGCATTCAAGAAGGATTAGTCCACATTGTGTATACGTAAGCCAGTACTTCATGTAATCAACAATTTATGGCAGTCAGTGAAGCCTGCATCCTGGGCAAACGTTTTTTTTTTTTTCCCCAAAGGTCAGCGTAGCATTGCTGCATGTCTTGATGATGACACTTAAAATCTCTGGGTGCCTTATTTACTTGTTTCTTTTGGGTCAGATGTGGAGAATTCACTACATTACAGTGTTATTTACAAGTGCAGGGCTGTTGGAGTGCTGTGCCATCTTACTGATTCAGTGAAGATGATTAGATTTGCCATGACAGACAGAGGCATTTATCTGTGTTTACCTTTGTAATGACTCAGTTGTTTGTATTCTTCTTAGGCAGAGCAAGCAATAAGATATGCAAAATAACTGTGTTTAGTAGTTGAGTAATCCATAGGGATTTTCAAAGAAATGATAGTTGGAAGCTTAGTGGCATATTTCTGTTATCTTAAGTAAATGTTTTGTGGAGGAATAGCAGGGCACAAAAATAAATCAAATGGGTTCTCAGTATTAGCAGTACTTAAGGGGGTGACCTTGGCACCTGAGAGCTTGGAACACTAAGGTTTGGTCACTGAACTGTGCATTGTTTTGTGCTGCTTAGATTTACTAGTACTTTATACTGTGGTTTATTTGTTTTATAAATATCATTGTAGGTGGCAGGGGAATACAAGTACCATCCAGAATGCTTTGTATGCTTGAACTGCAGGGTGATAATTGAAGATGGAGATACATATGCTCTGGTTGAACGCTCAAAACTGTACTGGTAAGAAAAAAATATTTAATCGTCTTGTTGGAGCTTACTGAAGACTCAATGCATCATAATTCTAATTTTGTTTTGACCTGCTGTGGGTCATGCATTTGGTTTATTTTTTGGAATGACCAATCCCTGTCATCTTGTTTTCCCCCCTTCCCTCTTTAATCCACAGTGGTAACTGTTACGCCCAGATCTTCCTGACCCCTGTGTTTGAGAAGCACTCTCCAGATTACCTCCACGATTCCTTACCTCACACAGTCACACTCATTTCTGTGCCAGCTGCCACCAACGGAAAGAGAGGCTTTTCTGTGAAAATAATTCGTGACTGTTCTGGACCAACCAGCAGTGTTCTAGTGAAAGAGTGAGTATTTGTACTTAACGGATTTGATCAAGTCTAGCATAAGGGAATGAACTGAAAACACATTTAAGTATAAATAAATTTCATTTTTCCCCCATCTGATGTCATGTCATTTCAGTTTTTGTAGGTTTTTTTTTTTTTTTTTATGGTTGCTTTAGGTGGCCAGTAACCTCGAGCCAGTGCTCTCTGAAGATTAACATGGAAAGTGGATTTGTAATTGGTAGTCTGCTAGATTTCTTTCGTTGTAAAAGCAAAACTTGTGGGTTAGGCTGTGGTTTTTCAAACCCAATTTTCTAGATGTTTGAATACAATTCTGTGCTACAGTAAAGATATTTTTGTGCCTGTCATTCTTCTTCCAAATTACATTATTGCCTGTTATATAATTTTCAACATTTTTAGTCCTAGAGAGATAAGAGCATAAATTAGACTATTGAGAACAACATAAATTAATGGTTTCCATCAATTTAATATTATTGGGTCCTGAACTGAAGATCTCTAAACTGCTGCTTTCATTTATAGTATTGGGTCACTAATGTGTGAAGAATTACCTTTTGACATTTGTCAGTGTCTGTCCTTAAGTACCTTATTTCTTTTTTTTTTTTTTCTTTACTCTTCAACAACACTGACCCTATGTATTCTTTGATGGCTTTAAGCCCCTCCGTCATGTCACCCCTACATCTGCTTATTTTAGTTGAAGTGATTCAGAGTCTACAGTCTTTACTTAACCTTCTCATCTGAAATAAGTAATGCAGAGACATAAATTGCACGGAACATTCTAGACATGGCCTCCCAAGTGCATTATACTATATAAGCATGTCCCCAGGGCTTGTTAGCCAACACCAGTCAGCCTTCTCTACATTGTCTAGTTGAGGGAGGTTATGAATTTACTATGAATGTAAATTATTCAACTGCATTTGCCACAGTCATGTCTAAATTTCCTCCCCACATTTCATTAGGGGTTATACTAACTCTTTAGTTATTTACTAATACATCCAATGTAGTGTCATTTACAGATTTAATTAGATAATTCAAGTTTTATCTAAATCATTTATAAAGGTGTAAAAGTAATAGGTTAATGTTTAAACTTTGCTATAACTGAAGAATAGCATGTTGTTTTTCTATGCTTTAAGCCAGTTTTACAGCCATGTGCCTAACTTGCCTTAGATAACTAACTCCTTGTGGACTGGTGACAAGGCTGTCATGAAGTTCATTTTTGAAAGTCAAATGCATAATTTTAATCAAATGCTTTTGTTGCCGCCTCCTGATTTTTTTTTTTCTCCTCAAATTAAAGGTAGTGGTCTGCTGACCACATTTAGCATCTTCTGTTTTTTTCTGTGTATTTCATTTCCCCCTTTTACTCTTCTAATGATTCATTTGCTTGTTGCCCATTCCTCCACTATAATCTTCTGGTTATATTTTGCCTTAGTTAGTAATATTCTGCTCCAGCTGTCCTTTGCCATTTCTAATTCTAAACTCACTCCATTGCTTGTTAGCTGTTGCTGCATCCAGAAAAAATGTCCCAGTGTATTTCCTTTGAGGCTTTTTACTGCATTTGCTGGAAGTTTGCCTTTGTGAAATTATATTTTATCATTATGCTGTTTGGTAATTTGCACTGCCAAAACATTCAAACTGGATCATTATAGTTTAATGGTCTGTTTTCGGGTTTTTAATTTAGTACCAGTTTTTAATGTGATACTGAGCCATCTGGAGGTGGCGCCTGGTTTTCATTGCTTAGTATCAGAATGTTGCTTACAGTAGTGGGCACAGAGTTGTACTTTGAACTAATCACAATGTGACCATTAGTCTGAAGTGAAGGGTTTTGTACATTATTGAATGTGAAAATGATATTGCTTTGTTCTGATTTCATTTATTTAGAGTTAGAGGAATGCATATCAGTCCTGAGGTGCGTAATGCAATTCATGCTGGAGATCGGATCTTGGAGATCAATGGAGCCCCAGTTCGCACTTTACTGGAAGAGGAGGTAAAATGTTTATTGTTAAAGGTGCCTGCATAACTTTATCCATGCACTGTGCACTTTGCCTTTTTAACCAGCCTGTTAATTATGTGCTAACATTGAAATGGTTTTGGTCTGTGAAATGCTGTGGGCTCAGTTGAATGTGCATTCTGTGTCTTTTTGATCGGTGTTAAGCAGTCTTTGCTGCTATGGTGTGCCACATTTTAAATTTGTTTTTTGTGCTGATATGACAGGAGTTGCTTTGTTCTCCTCCAAGGCACAAGACATATCTTTCAGCATCCTCTGTGTTCTTTGCAGATATATAACACTGCCCCCTGTTTTTTCCTTTAAATTATTTCAAAATTTGAACTATTCAGTAATAATAATCACCTCATACAGTGGTCATCATTACCCATATTTCCCAGTGCACTAGAAAAATAGAAATTCTGAAAACAAGAGCAGACAAAAGAAAGGTTTGAAATCGAATATGACTCTCGAGGTTTAAAAAAAAAAAAAAGCTCTGCCTATGAAAGGTCGACATATTTTATAGTCTATTAAGTAATCTTTATTCCAATCTGGTGGGTTTACAAAGTAACAATGACCCTTGGGAATGGGTGTTCTCTCTGGGGTAACTGGCAAAGGGGTACAAGACGTTTGTCGTCCTAACGATAGTTCAGGATTCAGTGAAGTCTGCTTTGGGAGCACAGCCATGACGTATGTGGCCAAGGGAGGCTGATGTCTGACAGCATCTCTCTGGGAAGGGGTCTGATCCTGCACATATTTTAGGTCACAGGAAATAATGAGCTTGAGGTTTGTGTTGTGTGTGTATATGTATGTATGTGTGTGTGTGTGTGTGTGTGTATATATATAGTGTTAGAGTACAGTAAATGCTGACATGTTTTAATGTACATTTGTTAGGGCCTTAAAATGAATAATTTATCAATAAAGTCTCCTTGATTTACTTGGAATAAAATATTAAAATTATATATATATATATAAAGCAAACAAGATTTTGAATGGGGCATTTAAAGGTTACTGAAATTGTAGTCATGTTGGTAAAAAATAACATTTGTGTATTCCATGTATAATTAAGCACATGTTGTCAGAAATCCCTGAGGCCCACAGTTTAGATTTCTGTAATAAAAGCCCATGACGTGCTTTAAACTTTTGTAGTTTTCAGACTTGTCATTAATGCTTCCAAACTGAACCCAACAAAAAGCTCTGTCTTCTTAATGTGGATTTGGCCTGGTCTTTATGCTGGCATTTTCTCTCGTCGTTTGTCTGGCTATGACCTCTTAATGGGTTATAATTTACATTGCTAGATTTGAAGGCAGTTTTTTGGAAATGAAATACGTTCATTTTCTCCTTGTAAATGACTTCATAAGCTAGTCAAGGTTATGTGCTTTATGTTGAAAGCAGAGAAAAGTTGTATTTGCTTCCAGTAATTACAGTATCGAGTATCCCATTTTAATTTCTTCCTCAGCTCCCATGTAGACCATACTGTAAACTTGGTCATTACAAGAGCTAATTATGTGTTAAACGTGATACTTGGATAGGTGATCTCCAACAAGCAGCATGTATGGTGTAGATAGACACCTTTTGTGTGGCAACTTGTCTGCTTTCATTTTTCTTCCTCCAATGTAGTTTGTCTTTATACGGCACCTCTTTATAGTCGCTACATAGGTTCAGCCTCCTAACTCTCACTCTTCTTCTTCATTCGGCTGCTTCCGTTAGGGGATGCCACAGCGGATCATCTTTGTTGTCCGCATATTGATTTTGCAAAATTTTACACCGGGTGCCCTTCCTGACGTAACCCTCCCCATTTATCCGGGCTTGGGACCGGCACGAAGAAACACACTGGTTTGTAGGGTAAAATGATCTTTACACAAGACTGCAATTGCCTCTACCGATGTATCTTAAGTTGTAAAGATAATGGCATACCGTATGTCACTGTTCAGGCATTGAGCCATGACTAAAAATGAAGATGAAATCACAGTGCTAAATATGGTCATCTTAAAGGCATTGAAACCTCATAGAGCATAACATTCTCAAACTGTGCATCATACATATAAGCCTTCCCGAGCTTCACTTCCATTGTTTTTCTAGTGAGAGTTGACAGTTATGAATTTACATATGTGCCCAATGAAAAAGACGCGCACCCCTGTCTTGTGAATTTCCCCTTGAGATTAATAAAGTATCTATCTGTCTATCTAGGTGGAGGACCTGATTCAAAAGACTGACCAGACTCTGCAGTTGCTTATAGAACACGACCCTGTCCGACAGAGACTCGAACGACTGCGCCTCCAGTCCACTACATCCTGCCTGGTTGTACCACCTCCTCCATGTTTGCGGATTTCCACCTCATCTCATGTGATCTCCGCACTGGAAAATAGAGACGCAGTGGGAGAGGGGACACTAAAGCGTCGATCTCTCAGGTATTTGCATGTGTTCTGTAGCACACTAGCACAAGTTCTGATGAGTGAGAGCACATGGCTTCATTTTACTGTTTGTGTTCGTATTGCTGTTGTTAAAAGGCTGTGGCAAGGGAAGTGCTGGCTTTGCTTAAACCCTGTGAGTGACAGGGTATTTATCTGCCCATGGTAAATTTTGCAACATTATATGGGCCTTTTAGGGGGATAACAAATAATATGACTAAAAACGGCACCAAGTCTACACATGAAAAGGTGTTTCTTTTTTGCCCTCTTCTCATGTAATCTTTAAACTGGAAATTGAAGAAGCTTGGTAGAAGGACGGAGTATAATGTTCACCAGTCAGGTGTTTGGTTGTAATTTTAGCAGCCCACAATATTTTTGTTCCTTTGTTGTTTTTTTTTTTTTTTTTTTTTTTTTTTTCTTAGGTGTGTATACCTTTGCCATTGTTCTTTATGATAGGTCAGTAACTCAACTGTTTTCACACTTCAGGGCTGTTAAGGGTCTACTAATTTGATAATGGCACAAGACTTCGTATATTTCCACGTATAAGATAATGGCACTCTGATCCTTCTCTTTGGTTGTGTCAATTGCTTCAAAGAATTTCACAATCTTCTTGGTATCCCGGTGTCCTTAATTGATTTGAACATTTGTAGATATGCCCAACAACATTTTTTCTTTAGATAAGAACAGAGGAATTTTGACAAATGAGGAGAACTTTTAGTCCATTGGGCTTGTTTGGTACAGCTTAACTATTAGCTAAACAATCTCTTATCCAGATACTACTTAAAGGCTGTGAAGATCTCTGATTCAGCTACATGGCTCAGTAGTTTGTTCTAGATTCTCGTAACTCTTCCAAGTAAAGAAGTGCTTACTGGCTTCAGTCTTAACTGTTGTGTGTGTTCATCCAATGACTGTTTAATGTTGTGCCTGCTTTTAATGGTTTTTTGTGTTTGTATAGTCTTGTTTTGTTTTTAACATTACAGTTCAAGTATACAATCATTTAATAAACCCCAAATATCATTTAAAAGGCACACAGAATAATGAGCACCAAAAATTGTTTTGCCACAGCCGTGCATTGTTTTTTCTTCTTCGTGTTGAATGTCTCATAAAATGTGTTGTGCTTCTCTGTAATTTTCTAGACGCAGTAACAGTATTTGCAAGTCTCCTGGCCCATCCTCACCAAAAGAACATCCGTCCTTCTCTCGTGACATTAGCCGTTCGGAATCGCTTCGCTCCTCCACCAGCTGCTCTCATCAGATCTTTCGTCCCTGTGACCTCATTCATGGAGAGGTTTTGGGAAAGGGCTTTTTTGGCCAGGCTGTGAAGGTAGGTTGCTTTTGATAAACTCAATTAACTTGATTTGATTTGTGCGCGTTTGTGGCTGTTTTGTAAATAACATTAGTACTGTTTGTAGTAAAAGCCAAGGAGTTTTTTTCCTCTTTATATTGATTCATGTAGTAAAGCTGTGCTCTTTTTGCAGGTCACACACCGGGCCACTGGACAGGTGATGGTTATGAAGGAGTTAATTCGATGTGACGAGGAAACTCAGAAGACCTTTTTAAAGGAGGTAAACTCGCCGTGCAACGCTTCATCTGCCAGATTGTGATTTTAACGGACAATAATCTGACTGCAATTAGATGACAGAGAATGAGCATTTCCACACACTAAAATGTCTGCAGTCTATATCATTCATCCCACACTTTCCTTATTGATTTTGCCTTCAAAGTTATACACTAACTTTTCTAAGGTGACATTTTGAAAAATGAGACAATTTAATAAATATGCAAACCCCTTAGCTAAACCAGTTTGTGTTTACTGTTATATGTAAATATGTGCATATTTAACTTTATTATTGTCAGTGGAAACTATGCCAAAACAGATGTTTAGTTACTTAATTTTATGTTATTTGAGAAGTTCAGCAACTTGTGATGAATAAAAAGCTAAACTACCTGTGATTCCCCCCGTATGCCTTCATCTTTTTGCTGACACTATTAATTCCACGATTTATATATATATATAGATATAGATAGATATATATAGAGATAGATAGATAGATAGATAGTATCCTTTCATGTTGCTAGCAAAGTGTCAATCTGGCCACCCATTCAGATCATTTTATTTATTGCTTTTTTAAAGAAAATAATAACAATGTTAATTTAGTAACTTGAATGAAAACAAACATTTATTCAGGTTTCCGAAGTAGGTGACTGTGTGTGTGCCTCTCCATGTGTTGGAGTAGAGCACTCAGAATGACACTTGAGATGACAGGTTACCATTGGATGTGTTTGATATGCCACTCTGACAGCTTTCTCCCATTGTGTCTCCTCACGTCAAAGATCTGGAAACCTCAGTCATGTACGGCCAACTCAGATAATCTTCACTGGGCCATTGTAGAAGTTATTTCATTGTGCTCGGAGATTTTCTATTCTTGTACTGACCTAGCAGAAGGCTGTGCACTTTCTTAAAATCAACTTGTTAGACTTTTGTTTCTTGTGAAGTCACATATTTGAAACAAGTGGCCTACCTTTTAATATGTGTGTTAAAAGCAGACACTGCTGTTAAAAACCGGTACCAGTTGATACTTGATCATTCACACCAGTGTGTTCTTTGAAGGATTTTAAGGAGGAAGAAAAGATCTAACTCAAAGTGTTAAGTCCCCTCTGAGTATTGATCTGATAAAACAGACAAATATGCAAACCAATGAGTTACAACATTAAACTTAATTATGGTCAACAAGGATTCCAGTTAGGCAAGGAGTTCATTTTTGGTTATTAGTCCTTCATCCCAGGACTGGTATAACAATAACGGAACACAGGTAGTGCCACCTTTCAGGAGTACAGTAGTTTTTCTAATAATGAAAAATCAAATAAGCCACTCTTTCCTATTCATCAAAAGGAGTGCACCCTGTTATTTACATGGAATCCCATTCAAGGCTGGATTTTGCCCTGTGCCTCTTACTCCTGGGATTGACGCCAGGTTTGCATTGTACTTACTGGAAAAGAAAACTTCTCTAAAATTAACACGTTTCACCTTAAATCTGATAAGTGGCTGTAAAATGCTGCCAACATATTTTTAGTTTTACTTTTTGGTTTTTTCTGCTCCATCCACTTATGCACTCAATTGGGGTATTAATAAGGGTGGATAAGACCGGAACAGGGATATCTTACTGAATTCACTCCTTAACAGTGAAGTAGTGTGACTGCTGAGACAAGATTAAGTCCTTCCTGTGCTGAATCACTGGCTTTGTATTTTTAGGTGAAAGTGATGCGGGGACTGGAAAACCCCAATGTCTTGAAGTTTATTGGAGTGCTCTACAAAGATAAAAAACTGAATCTCATTACAGAGTATATAGAAGGTGGGACACTGAAGGATTATATCAGAGATGTGGTAAGTGTGTTCATAGATCACCCTGTCAGTGATTAAATGTTCTGATCAAGTATTAGAGACCACTCCTCCCCTTTTAAAAATAGCTGTAATTGTCTCCTTGATTTTATTAAACATAATATCTAGCTGTGTAAATCCACAAATGTTATTTTTCTTTGTGATTTTATCATCATGTTGTAAGCTATGAATTGTGGCTCTTTTGTATTCTGTTCCATAACAGAACTGACTCGCTGCTGATGTGTTTCATCTTTTCACTTGAAAAAGATCAAATCTAAACTAAGATGTAGCAATTTTTCAACAGTGTTTAAGTTTGCTAATTAGTTATTTTACCTTATAACTGTTACACTTGTGTGGTTCACTGTGCATAGTGATCTCCTCCTTTTACTGTTCTTTAGGCTTCCTACTGTCAGAAGAGCAGAGACAATTGCATATATAATACACAACAAAATCTGAGTACAGATTATCAGAAATAGCTCAGAATAGCCAGGCTACTGAACTGGCAGTTTAAAGTCAGCATGTGTGCCATTGATTGAGGGAGATGGTGTAGCAGCACCAGAAAAGTGAAAAATGTCTTCAGACTGTCTAATAACTGCTACATGGAGGGACTTGTCAGAGGCTCTCTCAATCTCTTAATGCTGCAGTGACACACATTTAATATTTTCTCCTGAAGTCCAAAAACGTGTTTTGTGGTTGACCAGAGACCCTGTCTGACCAAGACAAGTAGACGTTGGATTCTATCCTGACAAAAGCAGGTTCTGCAAATTTCATTTGGGGGGGGATTGAGGATCTACACACATGCACACAGTGGTCAGTAGATACTCTGTTCTTGTGCACATTTCAGTAGAGACCTTTACCCAAGTGGTCCATGTCAATGCTAGTAATAATTTTTTTTTATTATTATTCTATTACAGGATCCTTTTCCCTGGAAGCAGAGAGTTAGCTTTGCTAAAGGCATTGCTTTGGGAATGGTAAGTTTCAGCCTTCTGTAAATTCGTTCTGCTTTATTTATTGGGATACATTATGAATCTTAATGTGTGAACAAGATAAGCGAGGCGTAATACACACTTTATCTGTAGGGGGCAGCATGTTAGTGCATAGTATTGTTCCCATTTATCAAGTCAGTGACACCCTTTCTTTATTTAAAGGCATATCTGCACTCAATGAGCATCATCCATCGGGATCTGAACTCTCACAACTGTCTGGTAAAACTGGTAGGTGCCTTTTTGCTTACTTCTACCCCATCAGGTTTAAATGAACATCTTGTACTTGTTACCAGGCACTCTTCTTGTGAAGACTGCAGGTAGCAGGTTTGTTGTGGATTCTTCCCTTTAGCATGTAATGGAGTGCCTAAATTAAAATCACCAAGGTCAGTGCTCTTTTGGACATCATCACATTTCTAATGTGACATTTTACCGAGAACTGCAAGGCAATAATATAAAATTTAGGCACCTTCTCTGCTAGTAAGTTAGCACATGCAAAATATGTGATTGTATGAAAATAAAAAACTGATTAGGTAAACTTGAATGATTTTTATGAAGCTTTTATTTATTTATTTATTTATTTTACTTATTTGAGGCTTTTCATAATGAAACTGAGGCATCCAGACAAAACTGAAAATTTTTTTTCATCTGCAAGTCATTCTGATTCTGAAATGTACATTTTTTTTTTTTTAATAGGATAATACTGTGGTGGTTGCCGATTTTGGTCTTTCACGTTTAATTGTTGAAGAAAAGAAGAGGAGTCCCACTCTGGAAAAGCCGTCTTCAAAGAAAAGAACGTTCCGCAGGATTGACCGGAAAAAGCGCTACACTGTTGTGGGCAACCCTTACTGGATGGCACCAGAGATGTTAAATGGTGGGCTTTTAAAGATCATTTCAGAGCCAAAAGAGAGAGCACAAAGGCAGCAATTGTATTCTGAAAAAGATGCTTTTCAAGTTAGACGTGCTTCTGTTTTTCTTGTGAATTGAAGCCGTGTTGTATCTCGGGGAAGTCTTTCTTATCCGCCCTTCCTTTGAAGATGGTGCCTTGTTCAAAACTGGAGGTGCATATTATTGTATATCTAGTTGTTTTGTGACGGCTACGCCCATCTTTGCCTTGAGTTTGGATATGGGTGTAGAGTGCATAGGGAACCAGTTGAACCTGTCCTAGACTGCCAATTGTTTTCTGTGAGCCACTGGAAATGTGGAACACTTGGGCAGGTTATTCAAGGTCGTCGTCGTGTGTGCTTTTATAATGTTCTCGCTGCCTATGTCTGTACGCCTTTGGTACTCTGCACCACGTGATCTGGAAGGTTGTGTGCACATACTGTAAAGTGTTTTGCGAAGGCACTGCAAGGAGATTGATTATACTCACACTAATGTTTTATTGATTATGTAACAAACTGAACTCTTTGGTTCATATTTTTATGTAACTGGGTGACCTCTCTATTCAAGTTAGTTTACAAGATCTAAATACAACTGTTTACACAATTTTTTGCTTTTCTTTTCAGGAAAAAGCTATGATGAGAAGGTGGATGTGTTCTCCTTTGGTATTGTACTCTGCGAGGTAAGCTGGCATTAAAATGTCACAAATAATGGCACACAACCACACACTTGACACAGAGGTTTGCATTGTCTAGCCCTAGCAGTTTGGCCTTCCATGAAGGATGAAATGTAATCCGTGTTGCTTCTTGTGAAATGTTCTGTGTTCTTGCATCTTCTCAGACTGCCTAGCAAAAACAAACCACTATTTGACACTTGTGTAGATACTTGTGGAAGAAGCGTCCATGTTGCTGTTCAAACAAAATTTCCATCTGTTTTATAAGGTAATGTTGCACATTTCCTGCTGCCAAGGCCCACAGCTTAAGCTATGAACTCAATCTTGTGCCCCTCTGATTTTATTATTCGTAGTGTTGTTCGATTCCTCCCCCACCAATGAGTTCATAATAAAAGCAGAGGCCTGTTTGTATGTAAGGTGCTATCGGACATAGCTTTGCAGCTTGTAAATAAGCTTGCTGTACATGTAAGCGCCACATCTGTCAGCTGTAAGATATAGAAAACTTTTATAGCATACTGTAGATGGTGGATCAAACACAACAGTCAAAAGAAAGACGACCACTATATGAATGTAAAAATCACATTCAGGACTATCCATACTGAAGGGAATCTCTTTAGGGGTGACAAAACCACTGCATTACTTTGAACTCCTCTCCCTTAAGTCCGCCTTGAACTACATTCAGCAGTTTAGGTGGTCCACCACGGGATTCTAAACGGACAACCCTAATTTAACATGAAACAGCAGATCATCTGAAAATCTGCGGCACTCTGCTAAATGCTTGGTAGAGTACAGTGAAAGAGCATAATACCACTTCCAGGGTAGGCAGGCAGTAGAAGACAGACTCCAGTCTGCATTAATAAATATCTTCACATGGGCTGCGAGCTTTATATTTGATTGGAAAGAAGTAGCAGAATAAATACGGGAGCTGAAAAAGTGTCCCAAGTGTGTTGCAAAACTAAATTTAATGGCTGGACCACTGAAACACTGTGCAGAGAGTGAGACTTGGCTGCATTTAAGTGGTGAAAGTCGTACATTTTTTATTAAAATGAGAGGACTGTCACCTTATAGTGGGAACCACATCTTCATTAAACTCCATAGTCCACTAAACAGTAATCCCTGATTTTAGAGGAAGGCAGCAAACCAATTGTATTGTGTGTGTTGGGGTTCTTTTTTTGTTTAGGTTGCTCATTAACAAAGTATATCAAATCAAATTAAGGTCTTTCACCCACATACTGTATATACTTTATGTATATGTCTTCTGTATTTTGTGAATAAATATGGAGGATCCAGTAAGTTCCCCAAGTCAGTCCCAGGTCTAATTGTGACCACACACAACACCGCAGCTTTCTGGTGTTCTCTCTGGGAATCGGTGCTCCACATTTGTTTACTTTAATGGCAAACGCCTCACTGCCAGCCGACTAATTCATCCAGTAAATGTCGGACTGTTCTTTCTGCTCTTTTTCTGTTAAGAGATTCATGTTAATGCCCCACTCTTGTTGTTTAGCAACAAGTTCTCTTGAAAGGATCCCCATGCCCCCACTAAGCACTTTACTTTCTAATTGGCCAAAAGCACAGCTTAACAGCAGACCAAGCAATGAAGTAAGGTGATTAAATGTGCTTAGTTGGCGAGTGAGAAACAGCTGCCCTACTTTCTTTGTGTCCAGGGCTGTGTGATGACTTTCCATTCAGTCATTTGGTGATGGGATCTCACTGTGATGGCTGGCCTGGGCACTAGTGGATTAGCAGTCTTCTGAGAAGCCTTTCTTCAGTGCCTACACTACTGTGACTGCCCACCACTGTCATTGTCGTCATACTGATTGTGTGAAAGTGAAAGCCAGCAGTGAGAAGCACTTGAGGCTTCAGCATTCGACTGCCCACATGGCATAACTTGGACTGTTGTCTTGCCACTTCACTCTGCCAAGTGTGTTTTAGGTGATGCTTTGAATTGAAGCTGCAGCTGCTCACGTCATTTTCTTTGTTTTTGACTCCCTAGATCATTGGGCGGGTCTACGCCGACCCTGAATGTTTACCCAGAACCTTGGATTTTGGGCTAAATGTGAAAATGTTTATGCAGAAGTTTCTTCCTCAAGACTGTCCTCCAGCCTTTTTCCCTCTGGCTGTTGCCTGTTGCAGTCTTATTCCTGAAGACCGGTGAGTGCAGTCCTGTTAAAGTGGACCTCTTTTGTGTACACATGTTTAATGTGACTCACAATTTGCCTCATTCCCATGTTATGTATTTTAGGCGGTGATTCTTATTTCTTTAGATTAATTTTTCTCTTTAGGTTTATTACAATCCTCAAAACCTTTGTTATATTTTGAGGGTCCAGTAGATGGCTGCTGTTGTCTTTACACACCACCAGTAACAGTTAAGGTTGGTCAGGCTCACTGGAATTTTCAGAATGAATTTCTCCAGGATAGCAATTCTGAAGTACTGATTGTGTAATACTGGATACCGTCTCTTCAGTATTTTTTACTTTTATTATTCAGATGTTATGCTTCCACCAAACATGTACCCCCTTCTTCATCAGTCCTTCTTTGTCAGCAGTTCAATGGCTATTTTCTAGTTTTCCCCAGTTGCACTACAAATCTTATTCCTCCATGGTCCTGGTTATATTTTTGAGTGAGACGCATTCATTTCATATCATCAGATGACACTTCTGTGTCTTATTTGAATTTCCCCACCACCTCCATCTTGGTGTACCTCTTCACCTAATCATCTTTTGCCTTTAGACCCACGCTCCTAAACCACCTTTCTCCATTGCACAACACCCAACACCTCCAATCGGCATTCATCTTCATCCCACCCTGTGACACTTCACACATCTGACTGATAGTTCCCATCTCCGTTCTTTACATCTTTGCTTTATTTTATGCTTTCATTTGCCTTATCTCGGGCACATGGAACATCTTCTCCTCACAGTTTTAATAAACTTTACCCTTCAATGGCAGACAGGCTTATTCAGAAGTCGGAATGGGCTGCAGGTTCTGAATTCCTTCCATATACCTTTCACACTCTTATAACAAACTGGTCATTTTCCCAAACAAGTAGAGCCATGTTTACTCTCACAGCACAGCCCACCTTGAAGGTAATGTTTTTTTGTGATTCGCTTGGACTTTCTGTGAGGGGGAAAAAAACTGCATCGACATTCAGTGACTCCCCTCAGTGTGTTCAATGAAGGCCACAGTGGATGGATTTTCAACATTTATTCTGAGTAGTGGTGGTATGCAGGCTTCCTGTCTGAAATGACCTTTGCCATGGTCTCCCTATTTGTCTACAGGCCTGCCTTTGAGAAGCTGGAGGACTGTTTTGAGGCACTCGCTCTCCACTTGGAGCTGCGTATCCCTTTGCCGATGGAGATGGAAGAGCTGCATCAAGGTTTGCACAGAGTACACGGCTCCACCAATGCTAGCATGCCAGAGGAACCAGCATCGTCATGATAGCTGGCATGGGTGTTGTTCAGCTGTGGACTTGGGACTGGCTGTCCATGGAACCATGTTAATCCTGACGGCAACAAGGACATCTTACAATCGTTTGAGATGTGCGAGTAGCCCAGTAGACTCTGTGTGTTTAAGGACATAACTCTGTCAGACTGACACACACCAGCGGGCTGCCCCTGTGTGCTCAGTTGACTACTTTTATTTGTGAATGCTGGAAATATACTGGAAGATTTTTATCGTAGCAAACAAAACAAAAAGGAGCCCTTTGTAGCCAAATGAATGTGCTTCAGGCAGTAGGCGTCTGTGGATCTTGTTTCAGAATTTGCCTCCTGTGCCTTTATTACATTCCAGTGGGAATTTAGTTTTTTTGTCTTAATTTATTTTGCCCCTTATCCAGTTGTGGTCACCTTATTTGCTGGATTTGCTTTCTTTGATCTAAATATTTGTAAAATAGTGTTTATATATAATGTACATATGTAGATCATGCATTGCATCACGTGAACATGCCTGCAGGAGGTGCTGTGTTTGTGTCAGAAACACAGAAGCAGGTGCATCCATTGTAGAAAACAAATGTGAAGAACCTATCCCTTTTTTTTGGCCCAAATGTGGTGTTTATTTTAAGGTACTGACTGATGCCTGCAGTTTTGATGCTGTGGAACCAAAAAGTGGTCCGCCTGGAAAGGAAATACTAAATAAATGAGGAAAATGTGGCACTTGAGCTGGACCATGTGTGCCTTTTTATTTTGAATCTTGTACTGTAGTTTTTACAGGTGTCTTAAGATCTTCATGCTGGATTCAGTTTAGAATTTTGTAATGGAGCTGTGCCTGCTAACATTAAAGGCTGGGGTTGCCATTCATGTGTATACTGGGGTGAAAAACTTATATTTATTTTTTTTTTTATCTGAGATCATATGATTCCACACACTAATTGTGTCTTGTTTGGCATTTTCTGAAGCTAAAACAGGACACGTTTACAGAGGGTAAACCTTGGGAGAGAATGGCAAAGGCTGTCCATGTCCAGATAAGACTGGATAGTGATGGGCTAAAGTGCAGTCCTGTTCTGCCAGCTACAGCATGCACCAATGTGGATGCTAATCTCATTTGTGAGGTCACTGCTTTTATTTTTTATAGTGACCTTTTATTTAATAGAGAAAATAAGGAAAATCAAAATAAAATACCAGAGGTAGGATTGATTTCCCTTTAAGCCACAAGAGGGCACTGTTGCCTCATTATGAACAATAGCTGAATGGCCAGGAATATCTTTAATGTGGAAGTCAAAACCAAGTTGAGCAGCAACAAGTACAGGGAATGGCCCCAATAAGCTGTAGTCATTACATGTTGATGTGCTAGATGTTCTCTGGTAAAGTTTTGTGTTTTAGCTTTCCAAAGTAATCAGGCACTAGTTCTTTAAGCAGAGAATTGTGGGATGAGGTGGGGCCTTGTAAGGAAGACCTCCTGACCAAGGAAACAGCCCGCATATGGTGGTGTTTACCTGCTGCTTGGCCTGGTGGTTGCTGCTCGTCGTTTGGAGATGTGCCTGGAAGATTTTTGTCATTTTTTTTTGGGGATGCTGTTTATCCAGAGGAAATACAAACCACTATCTTCAACAGTAATGTGTTATCAGCTTTTACTATAATGCATTTGTTTGGGACCCTGAATGTAATTTTGGTGTTTGTCAAATTTAAATATTGTGACAATATAATTCAATTTCAAGTCATTTTCTTCTGTTGTAATTGATTTACTTGAACGGGAAATTGGGTGCAAGTGTTTACAGTGTTGGGTCAATTTTGATTAAGGGTAGCCACTTTGTTACATATGTCTTAAGGATGTATACAGTAGCCTTGTGCTTATTTTCCTGGAACTATGACCACATCTTCTGCTCCATATCAAAGGTGTGTTCTGGATTGATTAAGTTTGGATGCAGGAATGGATGTAAGTGAACAGAGTATGGCCTGTTTACCTGGCCTTTAATAACATGGGGATAAGTCAGTGGGCTGTGAGACACTAAAGAGGCATCACCTAGACATCCAGAGGCACTGAATGTCATGATTTATAGAGAGCTCCGGGTCCATTTTGAAAAGTGTTAAGTCACTTTGGCACTCTAAAAGCTGAGATCAGCTTTTGAACAAACAGTGCAGCATGGAGGCATTTGAAAGTGCTAAAACCTGTACAACTGTAGCTGCCTTACATATATCCAGTGTTCTGGGCTGAACTCCCACATCTTGTCATTGTCCACTCCATGACTACATGGATTTTCCTTGGGCATCTTAAAAATTGCAAATTGCACTAGTAGACCCAGTGATGGACCTGTCCAAGGTTGCTTGCTACCCTGTGACCGATGCTGCTGGGGTAGGGTCCAGCACCTGAAGAAGTGTATGTGCACACTCAGCAGTAGAGACACTCTTCAGCATTGTGTGCATTTGTATGCGTTGGGCAAGTCAACTCTTATTGTAGGATAATTTGTGTCCACAAGTGCTGTAAAGAGTGACTCCTGTTAATCCTGCCATAATTCTTGTCAATAACAGAATCCAGAAATGTGATGTTCCATTCTGCCATCTGGTGGGCAGAAACTTGAGTACTTAATATTCATAAATCTCAGGGTGACTGAAATATGTAAAGTTGCACAAAGTAGACTGCTTCCATTTTTGTGACCGTTGTAGGAGCCCATCTTGGTGCATGTACAAATAAAAGCTTGACTCGCAAAAGAGCAGGGAACACTGCTAAAATGGCAGAAGCACACTGCCACCCTGCACTACCCGAGTTAACTTTAAGCTAATATTGAAGTGGAACTCCATTTTTAAATGGGGCTTAGAAAACTCTCAGAGCAGCCGAGTGCATGTCCTGTATCTGTGTATGTTGAAGTGTTAAAATTGTGTTCACCCTAAAACTGTCCGCCCAAGCCACACTAAGTGCCATTATGTGAAGCTGAGAACCCAGATGAAAACGTTTTCAGAAATCTGCAAAAATGAGGAAGAGGACCTTGAAGGTGCATCTGCATGCCCAGCGCTGACTGCTTCTTCCAACTGGCAACACCTTTGTACGTACAAATTTTTTACCTTGTTTAATGCTTTGCAATTTCATACCAAACTGCCAAAACCAAATGACAAGACTTATCTTTAAATATTTTATTTTCCCAGCAGTGTAAACTGCCATAAATACAAATCAAGTACAGATGTGAATTTTAAACATTAAAAAAGCACCCATACTTGTTAAGTAACAAAAAAATTATAAAAACCTGTACAACAACAAAGCAAAAGAAAAAAAAAAAAAGCATTTTTTTCAAATCAGGCTCTCTCAAATTTCTTTAGATCCCACCATTTGATTGTGACACTGCCCTTTCAGCTCGAGACACATCAGCAATGGCCAACTCTGGATTTTGAGGGTTTGCTGCTTTCAACATTTGAGCCCTACTCTTCAGGAAATGTCCGTGAGCCTCTGCTTCCACGACAACTATGCTGAGTCCATGTGCTCTTGGACTATTCTTGGTATCGATTTGTGACATTTTACCTTCCCACCAAAGTGCATTGGTGTGGTGTTCTGCTAAACAATTGAGAAATGCAAAGTCACTTTTGATGTGTTACTTGGTCTGCAACCAAAAAAAGGCAATTAAACAGCAGCTTCTGTGAAAATAAAAAGCATGTTTTAAATGTGGATCACATCACTCCCCTTGAACCAAAAAAAGGCATTTCTGGATGAAAAGTTTACACAACTGACAAACAAATGGTCTGAATTTGGCTAACTCTCTTTTGGTGTCAGAGTGCATTCACATGGCCTTTCCTAGTCGGAAACTCTATGTACTGTCTGTCCGACAGCGTGTGAATTCAGCGTTAAAGCACCAGTGCACCAACCGGTAGCTGCTGCCTGAAACAGTCCAGAGTTTGTGCTCCCATTTGAAATACAGTGGAGTGTTTAAAAGCTAAGCCGGTTCACCCTTAAGAACTGAGAGTGTAATTAAAATTGGTTCACAACTGGGTTTTTAACTACTGAATTAAGCCAAAAAAACCAATCCCATCAGAGTTCTGTCTGCACATGGGGTCCTAATGTTTTCATTACTGTTAGAAACTGTGCCGAGACTTAAGTCTAGCTTGACTTCCGAACAGATACGGATAAAGCATGAATGTTCAAGTTAGAACGACATGTTACAGGTGTGTAAATGGTATAAAAGCATTTGAGTGTAGTAGATTTCAAAACAACATTTATCATCTCAAGGCCACCTCACTTGTCAAGGCATTTTGTTAAACAACTGAGAATGACACACCCCACAGACCCTGTCCTGCTGGTAAGTGCCTGCAGTCCCCTCTGAATGGTATCTGTCACTTCGATCTTTTTTTTCTCTTTGATTATTTCAAACAAAGGCACTCTCAGTCCAGCTGGTTTCACTAACTGTTTGAAAATGCTTGGACATTCAAAAATTAAAAATCTGCATCCACACTACTGCCAACAAAAAAAACATTTCAATGCAAGCCAGGAGGCAGAGTGTGTTTTCAGAAAGCCTGATTAGAATAATTAAATGACAACATCATGTCAATGTACAGCTGACTTAATATCCCTCTCCCCCCAACCAAAAAAAAAAAAAAATCACATTCAAATAGCTTTGTTTTACAAAATACATTTGGAATACCTAATGAGCCTTTTCAGTATATTTAACAAATGCCTGCTTGCCTTATCCTGTAAAGGTCAACGCTTTCCTCATTGAAGCTTCTCAAACCACAGGTTGGCAGCAACAGGACAGGTTCACAAAGCTCAAGTCATTCTGTAGCTTTTGTAGGTGTTGAGCATCAGGTATCCCATCCAACTTTCCTCATCCTTCACAGAGATGCATATTTAAAAGGTGGCAATACATCCTTACCTCCTCCCACCTTCTATTGGTCAGCCAGTCAGGTAACACTAAAGCCATCTCCTCCATACTGATCAGATAAGCAACGTTGCAGGTATTTTCAGGATAGCACAGCATGCCCCACACTCAGCATGCATACGGTATTCCATATGAAACAGTTTGAGTAACAGTCGATAGTTCTCTTTTTTTATATGGCTTAACGTCCCTTTTTTTGTTTTGTTTTTTTTTGTTTTGGCTGTTTCTTAACCACTCATCATTGCTCATTTCTTTTTCAGGCCCCTGGAGTTACAGCCTGTCCCATCAGAGGATCTTTTCCTTCGATGGCTTCCTCCACTGGTGTCTGGTGAGCACTTCCAATGACAACTGCATTTTCATCTAGGATTTCACAGGTAGGGTTGGTAAAGGCAGAAAGGGGTAAAGTGATTCTCTGCATCTCCCGCTCGTATACTCTCTGGTCATGCTGCTTTTTCAAGTCCCGTCCCCTGTAAGAAGTTAATTATTTTGGTATGAGACTTTCACCACACACCGAAGAGACCAATGAGTAGTTTTTTTTTTTTTTTTAATATATAAAAGTCAGCTGCATTTCTTTTGTAATATAACATGGACACCACCAAACTTTAAAGAGGGAGCTTTTTTAAAATTGACACTATTTGCATTCTCCTGTTTCAGTTTGAACCACCACTAAGCAGCCTTTCAATTCACACGGGCAAGGTCATACAAACAGAAAAACATGTATCAAAAGGACACTGCCACTTGTTCTACTAACACCCAGGAGCTGCAGCGCATAATCTGCTCCCTTTTACATTTACTTAATTGGCTGATGCCCTTATCCAAGGATTTGAAAGATCCAACTGGTTGCATTTCTTTCTTGGTTTCAGTTGGGATTGTGACTTGCACTTGCTCACACAGTGAGAGTAGCGACACCCCTAACCTCAGTGTGTGGTGGCCAAAACCTTAATCACTACGCCACACTGTACCTCGTACATGTGCCTTAATAATTCTGTAATTGTACCTAGCTGATCCAGTGAACGGGCTCGGTTTTATCCCTCAGAATCTACACTATGGAAGTTCTCACTACATCTAACCACTTCTGATACTGAACACGAGAAAGGAGTGGTGCATGTCGTTATAAACCCTATCCAAGTTCTAGAGACATGCGCACTGTTATTTTACACTTGTTCACTCTGCTTTTATTTATGTGCTATACTACATACATGTATATATTGCATAACAAAACAGGTTTAATGTGGTCAATAGTGATGTGCTGTCAAATGTAACCCAGAGTTTTAGATTTTGTGAATTCTAAAGAAAAGCAGTTTATCAAGTCCCACATTTCATTTTACAATACTGTCCACACAGGACAAATGTTGAAATATTAAAAATGAATATGATCTTATTGAGCTCTCTTAAGAGGAACTCTTGCAATGTACCCTCACCACTCTGGAAACTGAACACATGGCTATGTTGGTCACACGTACAGTATATTATATTTTAATCTGACTCTAACCAACTCTGCACATTGTTCTTTAAAGTAGAATTCACATGGGTTGATGGATATCTAATATTTAAGTGTTCTTCTAAAGCATAGGAAGCTAATGTTATGTGGCCCCTAAACTGACCAGCTAACAAGCCCCAAGCACACATCAAAGCAGCTGATTCTCCATTATGCAATTCTACAACTCGAGATCTCTGCAATGTAGCCCTGAGCACGTCAGCAGCTTGGCCAAAAAAACATCAAGATGGCATTTCTGTCCTATATCATATCGGCTTTCTTCCAGGCACACTAAATGCTGCAGCTGCATTCTCGACATGCCAGCTAGCTTGTTACTCCCACTCTGTGCACTTCTGTTTTTAGCCCAATTGCTGACCCTACAAAAGGGACCCTTTTAGTGTCATGGTGAGTTGATGGAAAATTATTACCAATCCTTACTTAGAAGACTGTGCTCATATAAGGCCTGTTTGTCACATCAGTGCTAATAATTATCCCTACTGCTGCTGCTGCTAATCCAGTTCTTACTCTGAGGCCACACAAAGCAAAACTATCTAACAAAACAAGCAGTTATCTTTGAAGGCAGTGCTACTGTTTGAACCATCTGTCTTTACTGCTCCCAGAATGTGCTGTTTTTAAACTAAGTTGGGGGAGGTGGGTGACAGATGTCCTCACAGTCTACTTGAGCATTGTGATAAAATTTAATAAAGTGAACAGTTTAGCAAATTATATTCAAAGCAGGCATGTTATGTATTTGAAGTCTGGCTTTTCTAAAATAACTAAAGTCAGGAATGACAACTAGGCTTCATTTCATCAATTCAGCATGTACACCTGATACAAAGAGACCTCGCAGTAGACATTGTGCCCCAAAAGGCTTTCATTGGTCCCACTGACCTTTTGTAGATATATCCTAGAGTGATTCCCACTCCCAGCATGATGATTAGGACCATCATGATGATTCCCAACACAAAACCTGAAATGAAAAACAAAAATTGAATGAAAACCGGTTCCTTTGCACCCAATTATCCTTTCAGCAATGTTTGTACCACTGTTGATTTACACATGACTACGCCAAGGGCATTCACTGCTTAGAAATTGAGATGGTCAGCCAGGTCTGAGCACATCTCACCCTATTCATCAGTGGCAAAGCTCCTACACTGAAAGGTCACCTTGTGGAACAGGACACAGCTCAGGAGTCATTTTTGCATATGCAGCATCATCTTCTCTATTCTCTTAAACTTCACCCCATGACATTTTAAGTCTCCTCTCCTTGGAGCTCATTTTACAAAAATATTTAATGGATTGAGCAAAGGTTACTTAAAAAAAACACAACAGCACCTGACTAACCCAGCAGCACAACAGATGTCAAGATGCTTCCTTCCCTTTTAAATGATCCAGGCCCTCATTTAGAACAACAGGGGGTTGCTGGTAATTTTTTTTTCTACTATGCAGTAAGGTATAGAAGTAAACTTGAAAAACCTTTGCCTCAAAGATTTGGACCAGCAAGTTACTTAACTTGCCTCTGGACACCATCACATATGCACCTTGAAAAATGCTATATAAATAATATGTATTAATAAGAATGTAAGAAATCGTTTTATGTAATATTTCAATTTCCAAGAAAAGTTAATTTTGTGGTAATGTTATCCCTGATGGATTGTGTATATA
The DNA here is from genome assembly GCF_016835505.1 of Polypterus senegalus. Lineage (NCBI taxonomy): Eukaryota > Metazoa > Chordata > Cladistia > Polypteriformes > Polypteridae > Polypterus > Polypterus senegalus. Next base: position 63,024,008 of record NC_053165.1, read on the forward strand.
CTGAAGAATAAAGACTATTAATAACAATAATAAACGTCAGGGGGATGGGGTTTGAATGAGTTCTGCAGATGTTAACTAAATGTATTTACAAATAATTTCAAATTGGCTGCACAGTTGTGGCAAGACATCACATTGAAGACATCAATATAGTATATTACTATTGCATGCATAATGGCTAACAGTTTACCCCCATGCTGGACCGGCACCCTGGCCAGAGATGGCTCCTGCCTTGTGCCCACTGCATCCAGTTTTCCTGTTAATGTATTTGGAAGAGATTCAAATACACTTTCAGTGTCTTTAGAGCATTTCTATGAGGCAGCACAAGGGTTATTTCTTCTTAGGACATGTAATCATTAATTAACACGATTTTACTGAAGCGGAAATTGAAGTGAACACTACATGTGGTACAAATCAGAAAAATTACCAGCGTCCATACCAGCTACATCTACCATGTCCTGAAAATTTGGACTGGTCTATTTCACGTCTTTACACATTCACAATCTCTTCTTACATTGGTCCCAACCAACCTCTGCTAAAGGGTCGGACCTAGTTTCATGCCTGTGGCTCGAGTTATTGAGTGATGGCAGTTTTCTGTTTTACTAATTCGAGGGGAAAGGTGGGCGGATTTGCCCATGTAATACATGTGAGACATGTTGTAGGCATACTGTGTACTGCGAGACACTTCTGTGTGTTACTCCAAACGTGGCACAGAACAGTGTTAGGTGTACTTGTATTTTGTAGTCCATGTCTCACCCTCCTGTACATTTGTGTTTTAAAATCCAATTATTTTTTTTGCTGATGTTTGCTTTATATATAAATAAAGAAGAGTTATCATAAGTGGTATATGATAAACATACCCAGTGTTCCCAAATCCTTCTTTTGTTTAGGTCCAGTCCTCACACGCTGACTAATGCCAATGACTGGCTGCACTGCTGCACTCTCACTCCGAGAGGACCCAGATTGGGCTGGTTCAAAAACCTGAGTGTCACTCAGTGTTGTCTCTTCAAGATGGGTGGTCACCTCTTGAGTAGGATTCTTATCTGTAGGTATTAAAAATACATTTCTGTTATGTGCATGTACATAACAAATGGATGCAGCAATGTGGTATTGATCACTTAAATAACTCAAACACAAATCAATGTTTAAAGAACAAAACACAATTAGCATTGAACCACACTGCATTTTAAAATTTACAATACAGCATTATGGGTATAGCCAAGTTACTGGATCAGGTGGGCTATCCGTGAACATTTGGGTGATCGCCCAGCAATATGAATGGAAGTGAATTTTCTGTGGCCTGCAGGTTCTGGGTGAATCACTTGACCTCTCTGCATACTATAGCCTTGTACCGGTACACTGCCTTGCAGTGGTGCTGACAGAGAAGGGGTATGCGCAAAAGTGATAAAGTGCTTTTGTTAAAGTCCAAACACAAATGGGTGTTCAAATAAATAGTGCACTGCATTATAGTTCATAAATAAACAATCCCTAAAACTGTTACTTGTTGAGGTTAATACTCAGTGAAATAAATCCATAAAATTGGAGGTTAAAACATGCAAGAATCTTCTTATAAAAATCACTCTCCCTGGTGCTTCCCTTTAAAACTGTTGTCTCTCTGGTTTATCCTTTTTGGGTCTTGCAGCAAGGAGAGATATTATCCAAAAGGCACAGACAACCACCTGACTTGCTTGTGTGCCTGCCGGCCATTCGATGGCAATCCATGGGGCACCATTGAGCCTCCATCCCTATGACTCCCGCTGCCATCTCTGGCCTATGGGGTTAGAGTCTTACTGGTAGTGTTGTTGCTCCTGTGCTCCTCTCTCAGGGCTTCATTGCCATCTGCTTGCTTTCTTCCATTACACTGTCTCTCGCTTGTTCCTGCCCTTCTCTTCAGTCATTTAACTCCTGCTGTCTTGAACCTGTCTTTTCATCTTTATTCCATTTTCTCTCCCTTTCATCTCATGCAGGCTTTTCATATACATGGCTTCCTAACTGGAACACATCTACGAGTAGCTAAACCCTCCGCAGCATCATTGAGGCACCTAACTGATCTGTTCGCCTCTACATGCATCTGTGGTGTGGCCAGCAAGTTACCTCAGTTAGCCGCAGAGCAAAACACACTCATGCCCACCCAGGTCTGCACCTTCTTAGGGTGCAATTATTTAAAAATCGCACCTATTCATTAGCCCAGGACACACAATGCACCCTGTGATGGACTGTCACCCCCACCTAGGATTAACTCATGCCTGTCAACCAGTGCTGCTCATACAGGCTTAGACACCAGTGGTCCTGAATTGGATAGAGCAGAGACAGCGAAAAGGATAACAAAATCTGCCATGAAAGGGGAACGAAGACAAAAACTTTATAGATCAAAAACCCTTACTCATGCTGCATTTTCATTTGAAAATCTGCGATTTATCAAGCTACTTTGAGCATCATTTAAAGAGAAATAAACCATTGTCCACGAATTGAAACGTTTTGGAAACTTAAACCAATTGTGTAATAAGCTAATATGCTGCAACTTAAATTTTCCCTGCATTAAGATCCTATAAAGGCCAAAGTGAGAAGAGTGGAGTCTTAGCCAGTTCTTGCTAATGCCAGATGTCTCCATTTACTACGTTACACAAGTGACTGTGTACCATTGTACTAGATTTTTGTCTACATAATTTGACCACTTTCACCCTCATATGTTGTTGTAACATTTGCTCTGTAGTTGTGGATGGTGAAGCACTAAATAGCAATGCACACACATTTAGAAAATTATCCAGAGAATCACATTTATGATTTGTTATATAAGAATCAGGACTGGGAGCTTACATGTTATTACAAGAAATGGAGCTTTTTCCTTCTTGAAATGTTCACGACTGTGGATGACTTAACCAAGTTTTCCATGTTAGAAATGCAGTTGTTATAGTCAGTTACACCCTTGTTTTATTGTGCTTTGTTAGATAAAACACACAAGTATAGATACCAACCTGCTCTAAGCGTGGTCACGTGTGTGTGTGGTATTAAGACTCTTTAAACAGTAGAAACCAGGGGAAAAAAAGGAATCAAGTGGAAGAGTTAAGTTTTTTCCTTGCAGCTGGAACACACACTGCAGCCTAGGGTGTGTGTTGCAAAAAGTGAGCATACACCTTATTGAAAACTACTTAATCCGATTCGGGATCACAGCAGGACATTCCAACAAAGAGCTCATGTACACCACCACCTTGTTAAAAGGTGCAAGTTAACCTAATCTGCACATATTTAGAGATGTGGAAGGAAAAGCAGAACAAATCCCACACTGTCACATGGAGAAAGCACAGTTTTAACCCAGCATGCTAAATCTGTGAGGTCGCTATGGGACAACTACTGGAGATTTTTTTTTCTCCTATACTTTAGTCATGAAAAGTCAAAAACTATTTTCTAAAAGTAAATGATCAATTTTTCTTAACAAAACAAAGTTACTTCAACAGAAGCAGTCATGCAGTAACCCTCTAGTGTACATTCAGCTGCAAATTCAGATATCATGGAAACCCAGTAGATCAAGTGACTTCTAAAAAAGAAAACATCTGCTGTTATTACAACGAAGGCCCTCCAGCCAATCACTCAAGAATTCCCCTCCCTACCACTTACTCTGAAAAAGTTATTTAGCAGCATGAGCTCATCAGCAGTCAGCCAATGAGAGGTTATCACTGAGGCAGATGCGTCATCTCTGGCCAATCAGACAAAGAGGCGTGGCTTCCAGGCCTACAGGAGCAGCTGCTGTTTTTGTTTTCTGACTTGAGGAAGTTTGCCTCTAAAAAGGCCAAAGGCTTGGCGACTGTTTAACTGTCTCCTTTCTCCACCTAACTTTTGAAGAATAACATCACGTGGTGGGACCTGGAATCATGTTCTCCACCATCTAAAGTTGTAACTCCCAAGAGCTGAGTGTGAGAAACAGACAGTTGCACTTTGCTTTGGGAAACATTAAGTTTTAACATTCTCTTACATCATTTAAAAAAATTTCCTGCCACAGACAAACAAAAGGCTTGCACTGAAAGGCATTGTGCATGCGGAACTCACGACAATATGGGCCACCTTGTGTCAAGAGCAGGTGGCTATGACCTGCTGCTCCAAGCAGCTGCACTGCAGGACTGCAAGCAACAGGTGGTCCTGCTTCAGTTCCGCCACAACTAACGCCTGACATTTGGGACCTTTGTTTGAAAGGACGCGTCAGCTCAACAATGGGCAGATCAGTCGACAGATACCTTGGCAGATGTCTATTGCACAGTCCTGTCTCTGAATAGAGTTGTTGCGACCAGCAACATAACACCAAGGTCTGCTGCTCCTGTCAGGATTGCGACAATAGCTGTGATCACTGATTCCTAAGACAGGGGAGAGAGAGAGAGGAAAAAAAAACAAATTTTACAAAGATGTAATCAAAATTATAGCAAGAAAAGTACCTTTGACATAATTAAGAAAGCATGTTGAGTTAATGTGGGAAAAGGGAAAGAGTTGTGTATTTTATATGAAGATAACATACTGTGATGGGAACAAAGACAACATTTGTCCCCAAACGCCACCGGTCATTACCACGTTCATCTTCAAGTTAGTACTGCCAAATTGAATAGCAATGCGTTTTTAATCTGATATTCTGCACTCATACATGCATTGTTGGTGCAATGCTGTAACCATGTACTAAACTAGGGGCTTTTTCCCCTCCCCTTTGATGTTTGCCATATTCCTGGCTGGTTTCAGTAGCTCCAATACATATCTACCAACACCAAGGTGACAGTTTCACTTTCCAAAGTCATTCAGACACAGTCTTTCAGAAGTCTGTGGCTCATTCCTGCTGGTCCTCCTGGTGAACCTACCCACAGCTGGGTGTCGCTTTCAGTGTCTGCTGATAAATCCTGCAATAGCCGACACCTGAGCTTCCTGCTTCTCATCAATTTGGCATCAGCACATTGGTGCAGTGGACCTTTTTTTTTCCCCCCTTCCTCCTTCACTTTATAGAGTTCAGCCCAAGGCTGAAGTGAGGGCTTAAAAGAGAATACAAGAAATCTGACAAATAAAGAGGGGACCATTCAGTCTATCAAGCCTGTTTGTTTAGTTAATAGCTAAGCTGTCCTAATATCTTCATATTGGTTGCCAAGGTTTCTATTCCAGCTAAACTTGTAAAATGGTGTAAATATTCTATAAGAGCTATGGAAAAACCGCTGCTGCAGAAGGAGGTACCATAAAAGGATATCAATGCAGAACATCAGGTGTATAAAAAGGGGGGAAAAAAGCAAACACTACATTCATGTGTTGTCCAGGACATCTCAATGCCAAAAAGTCCCACTATAAAAGGTTTTAGGGTGCAATACAGAAAGTGAAAAATGTGTCCACATAAAAAAAAAAAAAGTATACAATCATGCCCCTAAAAATCCTATCGTAGGAAGAAGCCCTCACCAGTTTCATGGTCTGGGTTTTCAGTGATGTAATCCCTCGACACCGTTCGCCAATTCAGGCACTTCTCTCCCGTGGACGTAATCTGTTGTTCGCCTCTGTATTCGGCCCCATTGGAATTAATGCATTCTGTAGAGAAAGACAAAAGAGCACATAAACTACAACCGACATAACTCGCTAGTAAGCACTAAACGTAGGCATCAAACCAGGACAACCTGTAAGGTGTGGGACTGGCATACAAGTCGCAGAATCTGCAGTTCCGGGGCATTTTCTGCATCGGGATAATTCGCTTTATGGCATGTTATGATTTGTAAACATAATCAAAGTATCTCTTTTGCTTAAAAAATAATGTTCCGTTGCTGAACAGCAAGGAATAATACAAAAAATGTCTAGCTGGTGTAATCTGATAGCCGTAATAAACCACAGCATCACCGGGTCAGTCATCTGCAAGCCAGCTAAGCGAGCACACAAGATGGTTGTCCTTGGATTCCTTTAGCATTGTTTGCAGGACTCAAGAGCGCCTTTGCCTACAACGGCTTCCTCGGAATTGGCCCATTTGAGACTTGACTGGGAGCACAGGCGACAGTGCTAGCCTGGCGTCCCCTCCAGAGCTGGATCCAGCAAGCCTCTACTCGATTTTAAAAGAACTGAGACCACCACCCCCACGTGTGTATAGTGTAGTCGATGCAACGCCAAAGCCACCCCAGCTTCCAACCAGGCACAACGCCATCTCCGATTTTAATCGCATAGAAGCCCACCCTGGCAGGGTTGCCCGTCTGTCCGTCGCGCAAGATGCGCACACACAACTCGGAGAGGCTGCACGGACCTTTAAAGGGCTGCGCAGGCGCACTAACTTGGCCGCGAGGACTCCCCTCTTCTTGTTATTGTTGTTTGGGCGCCCTCTACAAACGAAGCGCGGCGTCCATCCGCAGGTAGGCTCATTCGCTCGCTCTCGGGGTTTTCTCCCGGCACGTCCATTCGGTGCAGTTGTGCACCAGCCTCAACCCCCTCCCCCCGACAGACCAGCATGCACAGGGTAATCCGCGAAGCCGAAGCCCCTGCGCCGTTACCTTGGCCAAAGGAGAGTGCGCGAAGGCATGCGACGTTCAGGAGGACAATGGCCGCCGTGGAGATCATGGTTTTCTGGTGCGTGAAGAGCCTGTGCCAGCTAGAAACCTCGGACACACTGCTGCTTTCTTTCTCTCTTGTTTCTACCGACCTGCCCCTCTCGCCTTCTAGCTCGTGGTAAACAACCTCGCTTTGACGGAGGACCGGCCCTTCCACTCCCACGGCGCCGCCTCCTCCTCCTTCTCCTCCTCCGCCGCCGTGTCGCTGTGCTGCAGTTAAAGCGCTGCGCTCTGCGGGCCCGGGGCGCCTCCCACACGCCTGGTCCCTTTAAAGGAGGCGGAGTTTAGAGGCGCTTTCTGTTCAGCAAAACGAACTCCACCAGTGGAGCAAAAAGTCCCGACCACCGATTATGTAGTGCCCTCCACTAAGCAAAAGAGGGCATTGCGAGTGCACGAGGCTGGAGACACTTAATATGTCGATCCTGGCCTAACCAAGGTACATCACGGGTAAACGAGAAGGGTCGCTGCCGCCGTTTTGGTGGCGACTTCCTTTAGCTGCTTGCCACTGAACCACAGATAGTGCAGAAATCACTCGGGGGCAGTAACCGTCACTCTCAGTGTTTGGCCCACTTTGCCAAGCGGACTGTCAGTGCTGTAAGAGCCTAAAGTATAAGGTCACCCACTGACGGCCAGCTTTGTCATATAGTGCCTTACAACACTTAGTCACAGTTGAACCGACTTGGGCCTGCACAGGGTCACGGTGGTCTGCTGGAGCCCATCCTAGATAGCATAGGGCATAATGCAAGGAACAAACCCTGGCACAGGTCACCAATCCATCGCAGGGCACACACTCTAGGACCAATTTAGGATTACCAATTCACCTAATTTGCATGTCTTTGGACTGTGGAAGGAAACCCACACAGACATGGGAAAAACATACAAACTCCACCTAGGGAAGACCCAGGGTATAAACCCGGTTGTCCTTGCTGTGAGGCGGCAGCAGCACTACCACTGTGCTGTCCTCCTTACAACAGTGAACAACTTCAACAAGGAGGCCAGACATAACTAAAGCCAGATCTAAAAATCAGAGGCCTTTGTCCCTGGGCCCTCATCTCAAAGATGTTGTTGGGGTGGCAAGGCATTTATATAAAATGCTAGCAGCCTGCCACTGGGTTTAGACTCATGCCCACATTTCTGTTCACCCAGAGCTTGAAGTGGGCCAGTATACACTGCAATGGAGCACCGGCCCTTCTCAATTTTTAGAAAATGTCTGCCATTAGGATTGAAGTTTACCAGCTCGCATCATGTACATCCAAACCAAACCAATTTTTCCGATTGTCTTTTTTTTTTCTTTAGTACAAGGTTATGATTAAAGATGGACCCCAGCTTCCTCGCAGGGAGGGTTCTGGCTTCACATGCTTGGCTTAGAAACTGATACCAAAACACTGGTGGGATGGACTGATGGCACCTGAGAGATGGCACATGTTCAAAGGGATGCTAAGGAACGTTTTTGCTAGTAAGTTCATCTATCCATTTCTTACACCTGCTCATTTTATTTAATGGTTACAGGGGTGCCAGGCAGAAACCAACTCTGGATGGCAGAACCCAGTTCAACTTAGTCATAGTGCACCGAACTGATTTGGCAAACTAGCCTAACCTGCGATTCTTATGGAGATGGAATAGCACTTGTTGGCACTTGTTTCTTTCCGATTATTGTGGGTTAGCATTTGAGTCACAGCGCCTGGAGCTGCGAATGCAGTGCTAACCACTCAATTTAAAGTAACCTCCTTCTACTGCTATAAGCAGCATAGACTGTCACACACAAAAAATTTTGAGTGGTACGTGCAGCGTGTACACACTCACTCATGCGTGGGAACTTGACAAGGTACAGGATGTACTACAAATGAAGAGGAGATGCCTGTCTGCACAAGCCCTAAAGCCAGACAAGTATGTTGACATGAGAGGGAGGAGGACTCAAGTAAATAGCTTGCCAACGTGGCCAAGTAGTGTGTTTGAGCAAATCAGAACACCAATTTGATGTACAAGGATGTTTAGAGGATGAAGAGTTAGGACAGCTGCCTCACAATCCCGAGTTCACAGATCAAATCTTGTGCCCTAGCACTGCCTGTGTGGAGTAAGCATGTTAAGCCAGTGTATAAGAGGCTAGCCAGCAACTGTAAACTAGCCTAGTTAGAGTGAGTAGTTAGGCCAGTGTGAACAGGTGCATGATTGTTCCCTGCAATGGAATGGCACCCAGTGCTTAAAGATCACCCTGAGATAGTTCCAAGGTATAGTTTAGTTAAGTTTTAAGAACACAAGCGATAAACAGTTAAGTCTTACTTGCCTTATGTCCAGCTTCTGTGAAGCAATTTATAAATCTGTGCTACTGCTGTCCCCTAACACAGATCCCAAAGTCCTAGGACTTCACAGGCCGCCACACTCATCCAGGGTAGATTAATGTATTTGGACCCAGCCTCGCAGAAATACTTTAAGTCTGATCCTGGCCTACCCACATCTTAAATGCAACTGGTGAACATTTCTGCTTTAAACCGGACTTGGAACATATTGCAAATTGTAATGCTAAGCAAAATGACAAGCATCCATAGTCCTCACATATAACATTTGTTTGCATAAGTTCTGCTTATGTTGGTGTCAGCCTTGGGTTGTTGAGTTTTAGAAAAGCAAAGAAAGATGCTATCTCACTGACATTCCAGAAAATCTGCACAACTTGGTCTGTACCGAGACCGCAGTTTGCACACACGCTCACCTCAAAAGGTAATGAGGCTTCAGTGCAACTCAACATGGAACAGGATGTTTTGCACCAGTACCCATCTCACAAAGGTAGACAATATTTAATAAAGGAAGATAATATTAAAAGTGTTCACTCTAAAGTAGTATGTATAGCCAGAAATAAAATGAAAATGGTCCAGGTGAACAAAAAGTATGGAGAAGTAAACGTCTAGGGTCAAACCGTAGAAGGCATAATCCAACAGAGTACACATCCGACTTAACAGACAATAAATGTTAAACTGGTGTAAGAATTAACACACTGGTTTATTAAATAAACACATCCACTGGATCATTTGACAGTCTTTTTCCCCCCTTTGCTCATCAAAACCTTGAAGTCTAATTATGTACAAGGTACCTGTGATGAACAGGTATGTCCTTGCAGCTAAACCACAACTGCTCACTCGGACCTTTCAAACTTGCCAAGCTTCCAGTTGTATAACTGTATTTTTAGCACTGTATTTAAAAAACCCAAGGATTGTATTTTCTACTGGATAGCACTATTGGGTGGTCTATTTCCTGGCTTGGGTACATTGTCTTGCGTGGAGGGGTGTTTCTAGCCTTTTTAAGATATTAACCAGTAGGGGACTGCTGCCTGTTCACATTATCATTCATAACATTTCCAACAGAATATAACTGGGACCCAGAAGGGTGCTGCTGAAGCAAATGGGGTTTGGGGGCGTTCTCCAGGATTCACTTACAAGGGGAGAGGAGAATATAATGAAGCTTTAGTGGCACGAGCCATGGTGAAACCTTGTCACAGGCAGAAGCCCGATTGGTCACAACAGAGGACTGGCTAAGATGGCTGTACCCTGCATTCTAAATCTAGCGGCTACAAGTTAGGGTGCAAAATGCAGCCTAGATAGGTTATTCCAGGGAAGGGGGGAGTATAGTGAAGCTAAAATTGGCAGAGCCTGCTTTAAAAGGAAGAGATCTTCGCAGGGAGAAGCTCTAGTAATCACTAGGGAGGAGGGAGCTCTGCTTTGGCATTGCCCAGGTGAATGCCATCCTTACAGCTGGCATGGGATTTAGCAGCATTGTGTCTTCTACAACCTGTGTATACAGACAGCAAGAGAAAACATAACATTTAGGAAAACAGAAATTTTAGACTTCCTTTTCACATTCACAAGTCAATGTTTTTCTTTTTGATGGCACACTTCACGGATCTGGGCTGATTTTTTTTGTCTTCTAAAATACCATCTTATCAACTAGAAGCTAACAAGTGATGTAAAGTCAGTGACCTTCTCTGCCATGGGAAGGTACAGTGCTCCATTTTGTCACTCTGCTTTATTCATTTCTGGTAGTCTGATCTATAAAATGGCAGCACAAATCTAGCTGTTAATTTCCCCTTTGATACCTGAAAACACATCTGCATCAGCCTCTAACCTCATCCACACCTGCAAACATCATTGAGACAGATGTGAAACTGGACACCTGTTACCTACCAGATAATAACAGCCAATCAAAATTAAGTCCCATACACCTCAAACAGATATGGTAGAGAAAAGTTCAAAGTCTTCATCTGAATACTGAGAAAAACAGAGAAGGAGATTTAAAAAAAAAAAGTGTGATATCTTGTTCGACAATCACACACACTGTACACAACCAGCTGAACACATTGTTCTGAAGTAACTAATGCTCAACTAACACTGCCTGAGCGGGAAGCTTTCGGCATGCAACTCTCACGCATGTTTACCTTGTGTCAGCTGCACTCCTCCAGTGCTTTAGAGAAGCTGTCATGGAGAGTTGAAGTTGCCAAAAATGGAAAGTGTAGGCCAGAGATTTTAATTTGTGTCCCTTTTAAGCCTTTCCCATTTGGTGTTGGAAGAGCTTTGTCCATATTCAGTCTGTTATGATGGAGCTGGAAAATAAAAAAAATTACAAATCCACCAATCCCAATCCAATCCAATGGCCATCCCCCACACCTCACATTTTATCACAAAATCGGCAGGTCTTAAGTGATACAGAAATAACACAACACTTTCAATAATGTCGTACTCAGTAACAAAGTCTCTTATAAAGTAATATGCATCAGCTTGTAGAGTGACCCACCATTGTTTTGAGATTTTGGCACTTAAAGAAATTAAAGAAAGCATCATAGCTGCTGTGTGAATCATTGCTGGGGATATCCTACAAAAGGTCTGGCATAAATTAGAATACAGGACTGTGGTGTGACATGAGGGGTGCATACTGACGTTGTTTTGTAAGATTAGGAAAACTGAGTTTCTTTACAGAGTGGTTTACACTTCATGGTCATAGTATACTCTGTGAGTAAATCATTTTTGAAAGCTTTAACTTTATTTTGAATCAGCATGAGAGAGAGAGAGACTGAGCTGGACAAGCACTATACATGGATGCCTCCTACCATGACAGGCTATGGTTTTTCTCTAGCCTAGCCATGAGAATATTAACACTATTAGGCAGAGTTCCACTACTGACACTAAACCATGAGGCTTGGCACTACTGACTCCTTGAACGTGCCAGTGCTTCAACTGTGAAAATAAGAAAAAAAAGCTGAAACAGGATTTGCACGTTGCTTTGGATAAAAGAATTCTGTGAACAAACAAAAAGAAAGTCAAAGTAATAATAATATAATAATGACCAATACAAGTGAAAGGTCTGATACAGACTGGCTCTGAGCCCAGGTCAATAGTGACTAACATTAGATGACACAAGCACCTCTGGATATGACATATATTTGACAGTTCATATCCCAAGAAGAAATACCGGAATTACAGGGCATTCAAGGTTAACACACCACCTCCAACCAGGCGCAATTTATAGAGAAAGCCTCACAGATCATGTTTCCTGTTTGCACCTCCTCTCCATGCCTGCAAAGATTCTTACTGGTTTACTCCTGTGTCACAAGTAGGATTGCATGGTATACCAGTACTGAAAAAGTACAGGAAAATATTTTTTTATATATAAAAATAAATGAACACATTTCACCAATCCTTCAGTCACTTCATTGGCTCCCTATTCGTCTCCATATTGAATACAACTCTGTTTGTTTACTCACCAGTGTATCCATGGAAATGCTCCACAATATCCACTACAAGAAACCTCCGTTTTGCAAATACCTACCACCTTCGTCCCCCGTTACTAAACTCGTACAGTGCGTGACCGAGCCTTTGCAGCCACTGCTCCACGGCTCTGGAATACCCTACCAGAGAGCATATGGACACAGCAGATCGTGGGCTGTTTTAAAAAAAAAAAACAGCTAAAGACTTTTCTATGTAGGGAAGCTTATTAACAAGAATGCTACTAATTATTGTCATCTTCTCTCTGTTTTTATCTTGCTTTGCCTTTGTTTAAACTTTTTTTATGTAGCACTTTGAGATTTACTACTAATGTAAACTGCCCTATAAATAAAATGCATATATTAATAAACTGTACAATACCAGCAGTTCAGTACCAGAAATAAACAGTAGGGTTAAAACACCCTGTTCTCAGCACAACATTCCATGGGGAATATGTCCGACACCAATCCCAAGCCAAGGATGTGCAAACTCAGCACAGGATTTTAAGTTTTTCCATTATAGGGTCCAGCTCTACATGAGCCTGTACATGAAAATAAGAATTCAGAAGAGGTAAAAAGCTGAAAATACATACAGAGGTTTAAACTTAAACTTAGTCTTAACAACAAGACATAGTGCAAATTTAAATAGCCAATGCAGTTTTCTAATTGAGTTTAGTTCAATGCTAAGACCAGGAATCAGGAAGAGGAGCAATATCTAGATGGGATGCCAATCCATTGCCCATGGGCAAATGCCAGTACAAATATATGTTCACAAAACCATTGTGATACCACAATTATAAAATTCATAGGAAAAAACATCCCATAAGCAGATTGTGCACTGCTCCCTTTCCCCTCCATGTGTCTGCTGCCACTAGTGTAATGGCTTTGTTCTTCACGCATTTTGGCCAGAGCCATTATCTGCAGTGCTAAATTTTGCTTAGTCCAGAGGGACCATTGCTTGCCGAGCTCTGGACCACGTGAATGTTTTTCCAAGTGTGACCATGTCCCTGTCGTCATCATGCTTATATTAAAGCCTTACAGTGTTGTGCAGCCTCATTTGTTCAAGTCACTCGGAGGTTCTGAACACATTTGATGGATCACCCAAGTCATCCCTTTCACCCTTTTGCAGTGGGCCTTGAAGGACACACAACAGTGTTTCCCGAGCCTCTTAAATAACTGGCACTTCTAAAATGCAAACCTCTTTGTTTTAGTGTCACATTAAACAAGCAAGAGGCAGTGGGAGTTGATACGTGAGCCATAGCAAGCGGGTGGGGGTGATTGAGAGGAGAAAATGTGGGGTTTGATCAGCAAACATCCTGCCTGGCGGGGATCAACAGCTGTCAGCCTTTTTCTTCTTTGTGCATAAACGGGACAGGGCAAGGGGTCAACATCTAATTTAGAAGAGGGCAGATGCTGGCTTTCAGTAAACACGTGACCGTGACAGAAAAACTTTCAGTGAAAATGGTGTAGTGAAGCTCCAACATACAAAATATTTGAACGTAGAAATGTAGGACAGCATTGGGTGCAAAGCAGGACATGACAATTGGCCATTACTGGAACATAGGATATGTTAAATATGTGTTTATTTATTTAGCAGAGCAGCACAAAGTGTTAGCACAGTTGTTTTTACGTTTCTACACTTTTCTGGGCTGGAACATTAAGGCTGGTGAGAGCTGAAGTAACATCTTTGCTACTCATTGGTGGTCACTTGAACATGAGGAGTCCCCCCAATCCCAATTTACTTTTATGCAGCTAGACACAGAAATCACCACGATTTCAGCTTTTCTTAAGAAACTGTTTTTCAAAAATCCAACAGTGTAATTTCTAGAAAGTGATTTTTGCCTTTCCTGGCAAGTGGCTACAAACTGGCTATGAAACTGAAGTCCACACAATCCAAGTCATCTCTAAAGAATATATTAGTTGCCCCAATGATGATGCAGAGTCCTAGGCTCTGGTAACAGCATGCCGACACTTAAGTACATCTTTTTCATTTATTTTTGAATAACCTCCTAAATCTGAATATGTTCTATCTTCTTCCCATGTGGAGAGCACAAATCAGCAGAACACTGTGGAATGAAGTTGGCAGGAAGGGTTTTCCTGATCACACCCGGCCTGAGCCCTGTTCACGTATTTAAAAGTTTTGGTTTCTGTTTCTTTACAGCCATCTTGTTACATGGCAGACTCAAGCCAGTAGAACACCAGGTTCGTGCTTTAGTGTCAGAACAGGATTACCCAGGAGTCCAAGACTTTAGATAAGTGTAGCCACACACACTTTGTTGATTAGTGTCATGGAATAGTCAGAAAAGACAGTAGCAGTAGAGCAAATGTCCATGGCATGGAGGAGCAAGCATATCAGTGTGTATATGCCGAGACTTTGCAGGAAGTTGAATTCCAGGAACTGCGACTGTAGATCCCCATTCTGATGTGCTGCCAACTCCTTGAAACAGTGACAATGTTGCAAACCACAAGCATGGATGGTCATTTTGAAATTCCACAAGAGGAACTCAAGCAGGTTAGAACAGTGGGACAGGTCACAAAGTGCTGAAGATGCTATTGCTTAAAGGATGGCGGAAATCGTTTGGTCCAGTGATTTTCTTCATATATGTGTTTGTAAAACAGATGGGAAGCCTGTTTTTAAAAAAAAAACAAAAAAAAAAAAACACCTTGTAGTTAATTATTATGAAGTTTAATTGCAGCCCTTCTCTCAAATTCACTTATGCACAATTAGACATGGAGATAATCATCTTGCATGCCATTTGTGCCTCAATTTCTAAGCTGTGTTTGTACTTCCATTAGAACCACTAGGTTATTTCTATGCTCGGTAATGGCACTGTAAACATGCTGATGGACAGAAACAAATGACTCTCTAAAGTAGCATCTGAGTGCTGCTAAAAGCCATTAGAGCAGCGAGGCTTGCTATTTGATCGACAAGAAGCCGACTCCTAGCCTACACCACACATGCGGTACAGAAAGCGCGTACAGCTTCACACCCGACTGCTTATCCAAAGACTGTTCCTTCTGAAAGGACAAAGCACACTGACCTTTACCCCAATGACTTTACAAATTACATACTGCAGAAACTCTTGATGTACACACTTTGCTTACTAGGCCCAGTATAAATTTTAATTTAGGTTTAATGCAAACAATAATGACATAGTATATCAGATAAAAAAAAAAAAAAATCAAAAGTAAAAATGTGATTGCCATACTTTACATCAAAACTAAATAAAAAATTCTACAGGACAGAAATAACAGAAATAATTTGTTTTTTGTTAGTTTCCACTCAAAATTAATTACATCCACAAGAGCCAGAAACATACTGTACATCTTCAAAAAGTCCACAATCATGGTTATCACGAACAACTAAAAGACAAAAGTGTTTACAAAAATATCTGATTGGACACCAATGAAAAACAGGAAATAAAAGACCAAAGGAAGCAAGCACATACTGAATAGACAGGTATGTCTTGAGACAATCTGTCAACTTAAAGTAAGTAAATGATTTATGTAGGGAACAGAGAGAATTATTATCTAGTGAAGCTGATGTGCTTAGCAAGAAGTAAGCTGCAGATATTGATGTCCTATGTACTCGCATTTAAAAAAAAAAAAAAAAAAGGACAACCTTCTTTAAAAGACCCTCCTCAGTAGCACTATTTCATAGGCTTATTTCTCCCTCGGAGTTGCAAAACAAGCTCACATTATTTTATATTGCCAGGGTCAACAATGTTTATAAGTGAATCTCCCCACACATGCATTTAAATTCCAGTCAGGTGACAAATATCACAAAAACAACAATTCATAGGCTATTCAAGGCTGGCATCTTTCAGTGCTCTACTCTGTTAAGGTGCTCTTTTCAAATCTAGAATTTCTAAATGGATAATAATTATAATACTAAATCTTTACATTTATATAGCACTTTCCCCACTAAAAGCATTTACATAGAGTGTGGGGAGCCACTTCAACCACCTCTAATGTGTGGCATCCACCTAAATAAAGTGATGGCAGCCATTTTGTGACATTACACTCACCAAACATTAGCTGTTAGGTGGTGAAGGGGTGAGAGATTGACTAGGACCAGGGATCTCTTATGGCTACACAGTGTCAGAAATTTGATTGTACTTCTCATCCAAAGGGCAACTATACAAGATCCTTCTGGGTGTGATAATATTAATATTGTAAAATTGCACATAGAAAGCAGCATTGTCTGAAGTTTACAGTAACTACAGATAGAAAATTGTTGGGGTGACTCCACTTAGTAGCACAGCTTGTTTTTCGAAGAACATTTTCCTAATTTTACCATTCAAGCTAAAACATTTAATTTAAAATACATTTCAGTTTTACTTATCATAATGACAAGCATTTAAAAAGTGATACTAAACAAAAGAATAGCTCTTTGTTCACTGCAACAAAAAAAAAAAAATTAGACATTGAACCTCCTATCAGCAATTACACAAGTTTAATGCAGGCTCAATTTCAGTCTTGCATCTGTGAATCAATATTTGCACAGTCCACCTTATCGCAGCTTTTTCTATAATCGACAGATAGGCCACAGTATGTGTTCAGGTTCATCTCCAGCTTGTTTTACCTTACAAATTTTGCTCTACCAAGTCTAAGTGCAGTAAGATGTTACACTTATGAACTGTTTAAAATAGAAACTTGTTAAAATGAGCTATCAGTATTTGATTAAAACAGACACATCTGTCATTTTTACATCATAAAAAGAACACACCACTACAGTGATTATGCTTGAAATCTTAAGTATAGAAATAAAAGTTAATAAATCCAGAAGCAACTTTGGTTTCTCCAAGTCTTTTTTAAAACTCTACAATGTAAAGACAGACCTGTTGGTTACATCTGATATAGAAGCATAATGCCTTTTTGAGCAAGTACTCTTTGCGTTTCTTCCATTTCCTGCTGCAGCTTCAGAATAGTGTGTGCCTCACCAAGCTCGACACCCTGGTCTTCCTGCAGCACACGCTCACTGTGGAGCACAACAGTGGATTTCACAAGAAGAGCATTTAGGGCAGTTCTCATGCGTGGACAACACAGAGCTCTTAGCTGGTATGAAGGTGCCACACACTCTGCAATACAAGATGAAGGGTCAACCATTAACTATATTTAACATACATTTAAAAGATGTGTAGTTTAAACAGAATGAAGCTGAAAATGGGAATGGATGTGTGGAGCTTGTGTGTGTATCTTCATTGTAATGATCATACAGTTGATAAACAGCCCCTCCAAGAATAGCAGTTATATGAATTAACACTGACAGAGACACAGACCCTAGACTAAAAAAGGCACCCACTACAGATAAGCAGCCAGTGCCACCTGAAAAGACTAACTAATAGTCCTCTAGAGCATCTGGAAAGATCAGATTATGTGCATTCACTCAAAAACGTAATTTTCTAATATTTGTAACACATTGGCATTTGGGGTGTGGGTCAAAAAACATTTACAGTTTATATTGCCTTGGAGTGCAGGCAACCTTTTAGACACGAATGGGCACAATTATCCAACCTCATAAGACAAGCCCATTTCTACTCATTATATTAAAAATACTCACACACAAAGTGGCCCCACTGTTACCAACATTTGTGTTCTAATTGAAAATTATAAACTTTTTTGGTACAAAAAAAATGTAATAAAGATGATGGTCCAACACAGTATTATGGGAAATTTCAAAAACGTAAAGCACACATTAAAATGTCTAAGAGCTAAATGGAGTAATTGTTTTAAAACTGGATTTATTTTTATCTATTTTTCTTTTTTGATACATGTGATTATGGTCCATTAAAAAGATCTATCTGATTTTGCTGCAAAATCCAGAAAATTGTTCCAGCTAAGGAGATATGGATGAATACATTTTACCGCCACTGTATGCTCACACATCCTCAGGCAGTCTCATTTTACCATTTAGTAACTTTATCTTAAAGTTTAAGTGTCTGCCTTAAAGCAATACAAGTTAAAAAAAAATACACATACTGTACAAAACATCAAGTATTAGTGTGTTTACTTGGGTGACAAATGTAGCTGTCAGAAGGCTGCATGTCAGAATAAGTCACAAAACTGAAAATGTTACTTCTTACACCAGGAATAAAGATGTTATGGACTTTTATAGTCCTGACAGGAGTTTAGATTGTATAGAGGTTAGCACAAGAGGAGGAGGAAATTGTGGCATTTATTGTGGCATAAGGCAATGGAATATTTGTGCAAAAAAAAAAACAAACAAAAAAAAAAACCTTGAGATACAGTAGTGGCCAAAAGGCTTGGCAGTGACACAAATGTTGTGTTCTGCAAACTTTGCTGCTTTAGCACATTCACATTTATTATTATTTTTTTTAAACATGTTTCTAGGGTATAAGGAAGAATAATTATTTCATAAGTTTCAAAGGCTTTTATTGCAATTCGCTCCGGCATGCTGGATATCAGCTTCTGGGTGAAATTCTGACTGATAGTGATCCATTCTTGCCATTTCAGTGCTTGGAGTTGGAGTTGATCACAATTTGTGGGCTTCTGCTTGTCCACCCACTTTTTGAGAATTGACCACAAGTTCTCAATGGGATTAAGATCTGGGGAGTTTCCTGGCCACAGGTCCAAACTTTAAATGCAAAGATCTCCAAGCCACTTCACTATCACTTTAGCCTTGTGACATTGTGCTCCATCATGCTGGAAAATACACAGATCACCCCCCAATTGTGCCTGGGTTGTTGGAAGAAGATGCTTGGACGTTTTGATACCATTCTTTATTTATGACAGTGTTCTTGGGCAGAATTGTGAGTGGGCCCACTCCCTTGGATGTGAAGTAACCCCACACATGGATAGTCGAGATGCTTCACTGTTGGCACAACATTGGACTCATTGTAGCATTCACCTTTTCCTTCTCTGAACAATCGATCTTCTAGATGTTCCAAACCATCATAACGAGGATTCATCCGAGAAAACTTTGCACCAGTCTTCTGCTGTGCAATCCTTGTACTTCCTGCATAATTTCAGTCTGTCCCTGATGTTGCTGCCTTTCTTGACACAAGGTCACTCACTGTCCAAAAGTCTTTGCCTCACTCACACCTACCTGCTGCCAGAACTGAGCAAGCATGGGTGGCAACACGATTCTGTAGCAGACTCCTCAGGAGGAGACGGTCCCGGTGCTTGCTGGACACTCTTAGCTGATAATTTTTTTGCCAGGGCCAAAATAAGCAAAAATGGGATTTTGTGATAACTTTTTTGCCAGGGCCAAAATAAGCAAAAATGGGATTTTGTGATAAAGTTAACTTTTTATGCTAATAAAGCTCTTTGCAACAAATTAATATGCATCTGATCACTTTGAACAATAATAAAAAAAATACTGAATTTCCATCACAAAATCTGAACCTGCATATTTTGCAAAACATTTGTGTCACTGACAATACATTTAGCCACTACTGTACAACTGGTTATATTTCCTTTTACTTTTTAAATTGGAACACAAGCAGGTGAAGTGAACTGCTTATGGGTCACGCAGTGTCAGTAGTGGGATTTGAATCCACACCCTCAGGGTTTAACATTTAAAGCCTTAACCACTATGCCACACTGATAATTATATACACTTGAATGCACATATACAGTTTTCACATGTAGCCTATATAAAAACATACATTTTTTTTCCCCCCAAGAGTCACATTCACATTGTTGAAAGAAATGCTTTATATGGGTAATTAGGATATCAAGGCAAGGGCAGTTTTTGTTGATTTGTGTTTGCTCAAGGAGTAATGTGTCACATCTCCCCTGCTGCTTCCAAATTCATTTGTAGATGCATCAGACTCATGAAATATGGCACCTTATCCTTGGGCCTAAAACTTGTCAAGCAGGTTACAAAAGGGATGGACATGAAGTCATAATCAAGCAGATCCTACACATAATAAGTATGCTGCACCTGCTTGCCAAATCAAGACCTGAATAAGCATAGTGAAACAAACTAGACAGAGTAGCAGACTCAGTCAGTTCTACTTCACACTGATACTGTAACACCACTGCATTCACAAAACTTTGAATATGTAGTATAATTGGCAGATGCTTTGTTTGTGCTTTAATTGCAATTTAAGATGCCTCCAAAAATAGCCTAACTGCTGTCAATTTAGATTTCCTCATGTTCTTAGAATGGGGGAAGCTCTACTTATTCTGCCAAGGTTATTTCAGTAAAAATAAAGTAACTAAATCCATAGCACTTGTATTTCCTGGAAATGTATGATTAATAGCAGGTGTGCATGAAGATATGCCAGTGATGAAATGGAGATGTGCCTTTACCTTGGGTGAACCAGTGCCTGGTGTACTCCATGTCATTCAAGATGACTACTTTGTTGGTGGTCACCCAGTCCTTCAGATACTCTCGTAGCGGTGACGTAGTAGCCATTTTCTCAGAAAGTCGGCAAATGTAAGGTAGGAGCAGCTTAGAAATAACAGCAGGTTCTGCAAACACATTGGCTTCATCCTGTTCATAAAGGGTGATTGATCTGTTGGCGATATTGGGAGGATGATTACAAACCATGGCACTTCTGTAAACAATTGGGAGATCAAAGTTCTGCTGTACTCATTGCATAGAGGCAACAATCAAACAGATACCCCAGCTGGTCAATCGTTCTCATTAGGGAAAAGATGGGTTTAGTTTAGTCTTTTGACATAAAACACCAAGTAGAGTTTGTTCATAATGAAGCTACAGGTTTAAGTAACAAGGCGCTTGTGGTTCAGCAAAAACCAATCCCACACAGATTTGGGCCGACTGGACTGATGCAATTCAAATCTCTAGGCGTGTCTATAATACATGATTTGTAGCAACTGAACAGAGATCTCAAATGACAAACACCAATGTGAAATCTCTCAGCCTGTATAGCATATAGAGAACAGAGTTCAATGTTACAGTATAAGAAGTTGAATTCAGAATATAAGGTCCTCAAGGAAGGGACATCACTAAGAACCTCAAATATTTTTTTCCTTCTAAGATTGCCACTACATGTATTATGTAAACCAGACAGGATTGCAGAGCCGCAGCCTTCTCGAGTGAAGTGTGAAGTAATCTGTTGACTAAAGAGTCAGTGGCCCATCATCTTGTTTAAAATTGTCCAAGGCAAGATTCAAACTGTGAACGTCAGAATCTAGCTACAGCCTCACTGGGCCACGTTTTGGACCTGCACCAAATTAAGATCAGTTTGAATAAAAATCTTCTAATGCCCATCAGACAGCCACGGTGTCACAATCCCTCCTAATCCACTAACAGCTGTGTTTGGTGTACCCCCAGATGGACTTAAAGTGGAGGAGGACCAACTAACTAATTCTTTTTATCTTGCTCAACTGGAAGAATTCCACCCCCTCTTAAGTCAGTGGATAAACAATGTCTAATACTATTTGAAAAAAATCTAATTTTCACTTAGAGAATCTGTTCAAAACTTCAAAATATGACAGGATCTAATCAAAAACATTTTAGAATAAGCTTCTATATCAGAAAAGAGGATACTCTACTTTCCTTGCTACTTTTAAAGATTTGCTGTGGTTGTTGGCCCTCTTTCTCTTTGATGGGGTTTAAATTTATTTGGTAAGCTTGACTTGATTGTATGTAATGTTATTTGCTTCAAATTAAAATCAATGAAAAAAACGTCCAACACTAGGCTTTTATCACCAAGTATTTATTTAACACAAACTTTCAGTAGCATCTAAAAATCCTATACATACTAAGTGGACAGAATACACACAATGTGCCAACTTATAAAATGAACCCCATTCAAGCCTTTATTACTGTAATCATTAACCGCTAAAAAGTAACACTGTTTCTGCAATTCATAGTTGGTACATTGTTAGCCCTGTATTTTAAATTACGATAAAGAAAAAAAAAACTATTATTGTTGAGTGTGATATATCAATATACTCACTCAGGCCCCTCCAATTCTTGAAATATACACTTCAGGTCAACTTGGGGAAGGTGCGATAACAGCAAGTCTAATGTCCCTCGGTTTTCCCAAAATTCATCAAGAAGGTAATCCAAGAGGTACAGCAGAGCTTTGTTGGCCTGAAAAGGAAGACAGTGGCAGAGGTTCCACCTCTTCCAGGTCAAACTGGAGACAAACTCTGCAGCTTCTGCTCTAACACGTGCATCTTCATCTTGTAACAGGAGAATACTGGCATTTATTAACCTTTTCCAAATTAGAAACAAAAATATGCATCATATTGGAGCATTAAAAGAAGTATTAGTATGCCCTGATGAATAAGGGCCTTGGCTGGAGAACAAAAAGCCACTGCTAAAGATATCAAAAAGCCAAAAACATGATAATGTGGTACAAGTGGTAAAATATAGTTTTATATTCTGGTTTTAAAAACTCAAAAAAGAGGATATAAAACATGATATTTACAGCTGTGTAACAGTAAAAAGAGTAATGGCACAGGTTGCACAGTCCACAGCATCCTTAATTGATCAGTTAGGCACAGTTTAATTCTTTCTGTACATTTATGTAGCATTTTTCTCACTCCTTAAAGTGCTTCAGCGGGTAGGGAGCCACATTAACCATCACTAACATGTTGCATCCACCTGGATGACGCAACAGCAGTGATTTTTGTACCTGTACACTCGCCACATCTTAGCTAATTAGGTGATGAGAGAGAGAGAGACAATTACAGATGGATAACTAGGGGGCTAGAATGACTAGGCCATGGAGGTCAAACTGCAAAAGGGGAGCACATGGCTACCATTGGATACTTTCTGCCAAGCAGTTTTTTTTTTTTTTTTTTTTTTTTTTGCAGAATGTCTATAGCCTTCATGAAAACTTCATGCTCAAAAGACCACAGTGCTGTCAGCATAGCAAATGAGATAGAAATAAGCCTGAGCAAGTGGATATGGAGAAAAAGACAACCCTCATTGTTGTGGTAACAGATAATGCAGCCACAGCTAAGGCAGCTAACCCGACCTGCTTCATCCACACATTACAGTTTGCACTAGATGAGGCCACGAGGTTTGTTCTAATGGTATTTCTCTGAAACAGCAAAATCATAAAATATTACATTTCATATCAATCACTATTCACAACTATCACAAGTTAAGAAAATATAAAAGCTGCTAAAGCATAAAATGAAAATAGTGTGTAAGGTTAAATAGAAATACAGAAACCCATCAATGATTAGAGTTTTAAACTTGCAACCATGACTAGAAAGATTAAGACCATGGGGTGTGAGAATTTACAGTTCCCAAAAACTGGTCATAATTCTCTTGTAGAACCCAATGAGAATGGATGGAGGAAGGCTTGCTTTCCTTTGTCTCTGAAGGAGATGGAGATGCTGCCAGGTGTACACCAAGGAATTTGGTGCACTTGACAACTTCCACCACAGCGGCCTCGATGTACAGTGGGGTGTGGACAGCAGGGGTCTTTCTGAAGCTGACAATCATCTATTTCATTATGTCCACGTTGCGACAGATTGTTGCACTTGGACCAGAACGGCAATCTTGGTATCTCCACTCTTTAAGCCGATTCACCCCCATTGCTGACAGCAAAGTTAAAAATGGTGTTAGTTGTATGCAGCTGTACAGCCAAGAGTCAGCAGAGTAAGCAGAAGAGGGCTGAGGACACAGCCCTTGAGGGCGCAAGTACTCAGTGCGATGGTATTACTGACACAGATTCTCCGAGGGTCACCGTGTCAGGAAGTCAAGAATTCAGTGTTGTAGCCTAGCACACTAAACTTCCCTATAAGCTTCTGAGGGATGATGGTGTGAAGTGCTGTACTGAAGTCTATGAACAGCATTAAGCATAATTGTCTCTGTCAAGAGGGGACTGGCCCAGATAAAATATGGCATCCAGAGTGAAACGATTTGGGCAACAGACACACTAGAGAGAACCATGTGAAATGTGGCTTTCAGGTGGCCTAAGACTAGCTTCTTCAAGCACTTCATGATAACCAGTGTGAGTGCTAGAGGCAGAGAACTTCTTCTGCAAAGGTGTGATGATGGCGGTTTTGAAGCCACAATCCTCCTAACTCTCAATTTAATATCACAACACATTTTTTTTCTGTTTATATTTTACACTATGCAGAAATTAGATTTTACAATTACAAGCATACAGTATTTGCATTTTAGTGTCATGGTACTCAGATTTGTTTTTTTTTTTTTTTTGTTGTTTTTTTTTATAACTAACGTTGCATTAACAGCCTGTTATCTAGTAAATCTAGTAACTGCTAAACTACGGAGGTTTATGCCTTAATATCATAGGCTGTGAAAAAGAATTCAAATATAAAACTGACAGGACGCAGAACAAGCTAAATATCAAAGCCTGCAGATTAAATTACAAGGCCAAAAACATGATCAATTTGTAAATGAGGACAACATTAAGTCTCCTACTGGGGGTGGGGATTCTTGTGTTGGCCCCAAGCTAATCAATAATATCTGAGCATCCCACAGAACAAAAGCATTACTCACCGCTTTCCAAGCCCTGTCTGCCACACATTGAGAAAGAAGGCACCACAATGCAATTACACAATCAACTCTGCTTCCATGGCAATGCTGACAGAAAACACGATTATCTAAAATGGATTTCTAACTGCTTACGCAAGGATTAAATAACACTGCAAGGATTTTTAACACTGGAATTATAAAAAAAAAATAATTGAACATCATGTTTATAGCAAAATGAACAACCAATTTAAATGATCTTCAATGTAAGTAGTACCTCTCATTCAATACACAGCCATAGATCAGATAGTGGCTTACTGAATGCTACACAGTAAACTAATATTTTTTTCATAAAGGAATCAGAATAAGGAGAATAATTGATTGATTTAAGTTTTTAAAATAGAATGGTAAAACTGGAATCTGTTACTTTCAGTTCCAGTGAACTATATAGCATCCAAAAGGAAGATGCTGTTCCAGTGATTTAGCTTAAAGATGGATGCATTTAGCAGCAAGACTTCTATTTGAGAATTATCCAGTCTTCCTTTATAATCATGTAGCAACAAGATTATAAAACTATCTCCAATTTTAGATAGCACAGTAAGCTGCATTATAGACTGGAAAAAATGGTTTAATTCATGAATGTTACCTCAAAGCTAGTGTAGCATGGGACACACAAATGGTTGAGCTGTGATGCAATAAGGAGACACCAACAAAGTGTAGTGACTTTGCAGCTGAAAGTCTCAGGATCTCAAAGGAATGAGGAAGGGCATGCTCCTCCAACACTGAACACCAGCGTTCCAGCAGGCAGTCATCAACACTGAGAACGAATGGAAATGAAAGAAAGATCAGGAAAAAGGCAGAGGATAAGAGGAAAAATAGATTTACTGGGTCACAGTCACATATACAGTTAAAGGATTATTTGCCTGTAATCCGCTACGCACAAAGTATGAAACCCAAGACAAATTTTGACCAAAGAAATTCTTTTTATTCTATTAATCCACATCTTGTGCCTGTTCAGTTCACATAATATGCAAGCCTTTGGGTTGTAAAAGAAAATCCAATGGCAGAACTGTAAATTCGGCAAAACAGACACCAGGCTAGAGTGTGAAATTGGGTCAAGACACTGGTTTAATCACTCTGTGGATAAAGGCCTGGACTGCTGTTTCCTTTTCTAAACACTCTTACCAAGGGCACTGTGTGGGTAGAGACATTAGGTTATTTTAAAGTTAAGAAAGAGCAAAACTTTTAAAACATCCCTCTTTATTACTTGTGATAGATCAGTGATTGAAAATTTTATTTTTTAGGGAGGCAATTGGAGAATTTAGGTAGGTTAAACAATTTATAAAATGAAAAAAAAAAAATCACTGTTAAAAATGATAGAAAAAAATAAATACTTTTTATTTTTATTATTTACAGAGACATTTATATAAACATAGATGAGATGGTGAAGAACCCTTTAATTTATGATTTTATAATCGGCTTGGGTTTTTCTACTTAGAAATCGTTTTTACCATTAAAACAATATGAATTGTAACAATGATTATAAAATTTTGCAATATAACAAAATTATTAAAATATTACAGAAAAAGCTGTCATTAAAGTTATTTTATAAAGATTTATAAATATCGCATCTCTTATGTTTTTAAAACTGTTCGTATTACTTCATATTATATATATATATTTTTTTTAACAATTTCTTAGTGATTTTTTTGTCAATATATCCTTTCCCTCTTTTGTTTCCATGTTCTTTGGAAGCTTGTTTAGACCAAATTAATGACATTATGGGCTTCTCCATGTGAGTAGGAGTTCACTTTTTGAACAGGTAATAATAAGAATAAGGCATGTGTTACAGTGGGGTACATCATGATTTTAGAGAGGCCTAGGTGGGGCATGGCCAACAAAAAGGTTGGGAACTACTGTGATAGATAATCCCTAGTATGTCATTTACTACACATCTTTCTTGAAGGAAGGTTAATAGTTTTGCATGACCTCGGAAATATGAGGTTGAGGCCAGTACACCAGAAAGTTGGGTAAAGGTATTCAGCAGGCTGCTTTAAAAGAGCACTTCTTCCCCGGGAATCAATGCTTTTTCAATCACTCAACCATAATTTCTACTAACTGAACTTGTGGGACTATTATTTCATATGTGCACATTTTTATATAAGGAAATACTGCATGACTATGTAATCTTATATTACAATTTTCTTCTAAAATTTGTACAACCCATGAGCTGGAATATTTCTAAGGAGTACAAAGTCAAAGTATTTTTTCACATAGTTAATTTTTTTCTTTGTTTCAAGTAATTCTGGATGATATATAGTGCCTTGCAAAATGGTGATCATTGGTGAAACATAATTATGTTTCAGTATTTTTATAAATATTTCAGTGATCTAACTGTGCATCTCTCTCTTACTATTATGCAATTTTCAAATACATAAAGCTTGCACATATACTAGTATCATACGGTTATATTCTTTTACATTTGCAAAAGCCTCCTTTCATGTGGAAAGACTACATAACAAAAATAACCCGAATAGAAAAATATAGAGTAAACATTTCCTCCTCTGGCAGCTATTGCCCAAGTTCCAATTTAAAACTAAAACTGACCAGAACTGACAAGAAGTGTGCTCTAGTTATGTATATTTTAAAAATACAATGAGAATACCGTGTCTCTTTAATTGACAACTTAATCAGTTAATGCCAGAATGAAGTTAAATCCACGATGACATCGGGACATTGCAGTTCAAAACTTACCGTCTTAGAAGCAGTAAGCTGGAAGCACATAATGCATGTGCAAGGAGATCCGGGCCAGCCAGTCTGCTCTCTAGCATTGAAATCAACGTTTCAGCACAGTCAGAAAGTTCATGATAAGTGGACTTGTGGACAGAAGAGTCATTGATCACACCAACATCCTCCATTTCACCAACCACAGTCACAAATGCCTCCAAATATGCTTTCAGAAATGCGACATCTTTCTGTATCACCACTGCATTCTTTAGGAATTTCTAAACACAGCAAGTTGTATCTTAATATCATGGTTTTCATGTTTGAGCTAAAGCAATTTCTCACAAAATAACATACACTGTACACAAATAAAGCTTCATAAGAACTCCAAAAATTATAACGTTCAAGTTTACTTATAATCACATTGGAAGGCTTTGGCCAAATAAATGTAAACAGTAAAAATGTATTTTCCAGCTTTAGGAATCGGCTTAGTATCACACAATTGACGGACTTGGATTCTCTTTTCTTACATTGGGTCAAGAAAAGAAAGTGCAGACTAAAGTAAAGACGGTAAGAGGGATAGCAGACATACTTATACAAGTTATAATGGCAGAAAAATCATTTACACAATGAAGACTTTAATGGATACAAAGTCAAATAGCTCAAGCAATATACCATTAAAAAAAAAGTAAAAATAACTAAAGATGTGCAGTGTAAATCCTTAACCAACAGTAAATGTCAGATCACATTTGTTTTCCCCCTTTTCTTTAGTTTTTTTATTCCTTTTTCTGATTAGTTTATTAGCCTATAATGAACATTGCTTGTGTAAATGCTTTTCACTAAGCTAGACTGCAGCCCAATGCAGTTTAATACTGTAGTAAAAATGATGGGGTTTATAAAAGATAAAGTATGGACATTGCCAAAGATTTAGGCAACTGGAAAAGGGCATGTGCGTCTCTGGAGACCGGCAACCTCAATGGACAAGCCACAGTGAAACCAAAAATAAGTGTGAAGCCTGTGATGATTGTTTTGTGCTCGCTAAATGCTTAGTGATACTGAAACATTACTTATCAGTTTCTATTACCAGACTGTACAGGAGCACATTTTTTTTCTGCTTGGGTGACCTGCAAATGACCGGCATACTGCTACATGTGCTTCTTAATGAAATAGATTATTTCAGCCAGAGAAGGTATAATGAGATTGCCTAAACATTTGCCTCTGGAAATGAATTTTGTGGACACAAAATTAGTTTGTTTCAAACGTGAAAATCAATTCAGCAAAAGTGAAAATTTGGCAAACATGTTCAACATTTTTTTTTTTGAAAGAAATAATTTCAATAATCAAAAAGCAGCAAAAAATCCCCTTCCTACTACTTATGACTTAAATGCAGCCAAATCTGCTTTAAAAGGCTGTTTATTAGTCTTACCACAATTTAGAAGGCATTCAACAGCTGAAAAAAAAATCAAGCAGCAGAGTGCATTTGTCAAATATGATGTGCTGACCACTTTGCTGTCAAATGGTTTGTTAACCATAAATTTATTTATAAAAACTAACAGGTCTAGCTATCTTAATTGCCATTTCTGTGGATGGTGTTACAGCCCACAATTTCAGCATGGGATGAGAATTCATATTATTTTCAATTACCTTGTGCTTGCAAGATACATCAAGGCTTTCTTATTCAAATAAGACTTTATTTTCAATCATTTGTTCCATCATAGGGTCTCTCAGATCACTAAACCAGGATCGATCTTATATCTAAGCAAACAACTAGCAACAAGTGCATAAGCAATGTTAGTGAGGTGGAGTGGGCAGAAGAGATTAAAACCAATGGGGTCACTTTAACAGCAATATTAGAAATTATTTCCCCAATGAGATTTTAAAATTCCATCAATTATGGCAGCAACAACAAAAAATTCACACTAATATGTAAATTGAGAGGGCTTGGGTCTACTTATATTTTCCCCATTGTCTTACATTGTTGACGTTTGCAGACATCAAGTTATATCTACACAAAAGATAGAAAGCAAGAAATTAGAAAATAAAATGACCTCAAGTCTCAGATGGCAGACTGGGTCACTACTGGTGTCACCAGATGAATTTAAATATTTATGTACATGCGCATGCATATATATTATACACACACACACACATATACATACACACATATATACACATTAAATTGATGGAGACATACTAGAATGTACTGAAACACCTTGGTTAGGGATTTAAGAATCATTTTGTCACTCTGTTAAATTAAAAGGTAGTGATAAACCAATGCAACATGTCCTAAAAGTACTCCTTAGAAAAGATAAAAGAGCCCTGTTTGAATTCAAAAAACAGATTTAATAATTGCTTAACATTAATTTATTTCTTGAGAATCCAGTAGTGCAACAGCCATATAAATTCAAAAGGGCAGACATTTAAAACAGAACATCACCTTTAAGGTATCCTGAAGTGCCAGTCCTAGATAAGTGCCTTTCCAAGTTTGCTCCCTTACTATCCAAGCAGCAACAGATAACCGAATATCAATATCTTTTGAAATCATCAGTTGACAAACATAATCTGCTATTTTCACATCCCCTGTTCTGATGGCTTCACTGCAAAGAAACTGAGTAGCAGCTTGTCGAAAAATGGCAGCACCAACCTAGAAAGAGATCGAAAAAACAGCATACAGAACCCTTCCCAGGAGTGCAACATAAGGTGCTTTGCAAAGAAAACAATAGGACAGCTGAAAGCAACAAATCATTTTATAAATGGTAAACCGCAAAAAAATACACTAAAAAAAAAAAAATCTGTGTGAGGAAACTGATATCTCAAGAAAGTAGATTACGAGCCCGAGAGGAGACTACAGTACAATCGGGATTAGAACAGGTAAATCAGATTAGAGCTATAGCTTGTCATGTGCACAACCATGGTTTTTATAACCCAAGCCTAAGATTAGTTATGCTTAAGCTACTGTAAATATGCTGTGACAGTATATTGGTATTGTATTATTGTCACTGTTCTGAGAATACATGCAAATTAGAATTCACTGCATAAATCCATAATATTCTAGACAAGTAAGGTTTGCTTATATCCAGCTGTACAATATGACAACAATTAAAGTGAGGAGAGGAAAATTATGAAAAAAATACAGCATTTTACCTGCAGCTTGCATGGAGGTGTTATGAGCTCTGACTGTAATTCTAAGTGCAGCTGCTCAGTGAAGCCTTTTCCACACCATTCTATCAATAAAGCTGCCACTTCAAGGTAAGCAAAACGGTTTAGTGGGCAATGCTGGCTCCGAGTTACCAGCCAAAACTTTGATTCAAACTGAGTCATAAAGTTCTGTATGGCACTGGGAACAAATCTGAAATGGTTATAAAAAACAAAGAAATGAAAAAAGATGAATTAAAAATACAGTCATCTCTGCAAATCAAATACTGCACATATCACAGTCTCAAGTTCATACATACTGTACATCTCACCCACTCAATTGCAATACTTTCATTTACGAGTTACAGATTATCATCAACACAAACAGTTCCTCTCACAATCACACACACACACATACATAATTCCCCTCCAAGTTTGGTGTAATCCCATAGTTTCTTCAAGCTATAAGTTTCAATACTAATTATAATAATATAAATATAATATATAAGTATAATAATATAAAGTTTCAATACTGGAGACAGAGGGCAGACTCTTGTTCACTAACCAATATAACCTGGAGCTCAGCCTCACATAGATTTCTGCACATACTGTGGCACTGCCCCTGCTCTCCTTCACAGGAAAAACCCTAGGTGA
This sequence comes from Polypterus senegalus, assembly GCF_016835505.1. Taxonomy (NCBI): domain Eukaryota; kingdom Metazoa; phylum Chordata; class Cladistia; order Polypteriformes; family Polypteridae; genus Polypterus; species Polypterus senegalus. Next base: position 63,055,200 of record NC_053165.1, read on the forward strand.
CTATGGATCTTCTAATCATAAGCAGCTGGCTAGGTGCATTACTAACTTCAACATTTATGAAAGGAACAATAAAAACATTTGGAAGGGCAAGACTCTGTTTATGGTGGGCAATTGTTAGTGGACTGCTGTGCTTTTTACCAACTGTCCATGTTTAGTACCGGTTTAATGTCATTGGTCATCTTTTTAGTTGTGTTACCTGTTCTGCTCACTCAGATGCCATTTGATCTCCAGTCAGCAGACAGACAGACAGACCAGGGCAGCACAAGAAGATCTTAAAGTGGTCTTGATTATTTTTTTTGGAAATAAAAGTGATCTTCTGTTTTAATAGCTGTACCTGCTACTGTATGCTTTCATAGATGTTCGGTTGCTGTTGTAGTGGTAAATCTGGGACCCAGTGATACATAGCAATAGAATAGAAAGACATTCAGTTAAAGGTTCAAGCTAATGGATAAGGCAATAATTTAGTCAGTAGTGAAAAGCAAAGTCTCTGATGGAGAATAGCTTGCAGATGCCTTGGAGATCCGGTTTTAAACAACAAAATAAAAAGGTTATGCCAAAATATTTGATGGCTCAAAAAGAGGAAGTGCAGCACCATCAAAAGCAAAAATAAATAAATAAAAAAAAGAGAAAAAAAAAAGTTGCCGGAACCTCTAACCCAGGCTAGCGTGTCTTTCTTGTACATAGTGCAAAAAGCTTCTGATAGATCTGATAGCTAAAGTAACAAACTCAACCTAAGATCACAGAGGTGATTGAGAAGCTCTGCTCTGGCAATACTATGGGGTAGAAGAGATTCAGTCAGAAAAGGCAGTAAGTACTAGATAATATGTTGGCCTGTCTAGTCAACTCCACCTGGAAGGCAGAGAAAGAAGATCTGAATTGGTAGTACATAGAGAGATTTTCATTTTCAAAACAGGTTTTTCAGGGTGCTGGATAAAGATACCGACAGTCATCCCGAGGAGGA